>NC_135317.1:104782495-105420904 GCF_048772815.1 Callospermophilus lateralis
ATCACCTTCCTGTCTGCTGCCTCCCCAAGCAACATCAGCCTCTGGGCAGCAGCACCCTCTGCCTGAGGTCGGGGAGTCAGGGAGTTGCAGGGAGATCACTGAGTGTGGGAAGCCTGGTGGTGAGGGGCCGGCAGGATGGGTAGAGGTAGCCTCCAAGTTCCTGTGAGTGGAAGAATCTTTAAACCCCATAAGCCGTGGTAGGACCGGGAGCCTCAGATATGGCTGTAAAAGGCAGCAGGCCACCCAGCCTTTCTCATCCAGAAATTTTATGCTCAAGGTGCAACTCAACTTTATGCAATGACCTTTGACGTCCTTTGTTCCCCTCTAATCATGGGAGCCTACTTAGTCTTGTGATGAGCATCTGTACACAACTGCAGAAGTTCCGTGCATCTGACCCCAGGGCCCGCCATCGGAGGACACTGATGGCCTTCCTTACCGGCCCCAGCCAAGTCTGTGGTGTCCTTTTCCTTTTATTGATAACATAGAAAGTCATTCCTCTTCTATCTTAGAAATGGACCCTGGGCCACACCTGGCACTCTCTGCCTCTGATCATGCACTGCTTCTCCTTCACGGACACACAGAGGGAAGACCATGGTAGCATCAAACCTAGCACCAGGCTGACCATGGCCGTGGACACCTGAGCGGGCTGGATATGGGCTTGAAGCACCTTTTCCTATTAACCTTCCAAGTGATGTCACCTTGCTGATTTTTGAAATCACAACTTTATGAAGCTGTCATGCACTTCAGATTAAGAACTCGGGTGTTCTGAAGTCTAATGAGTGACTGTGGGTGGCTGTCAGCTCGAAGGAACCATAAGTGACAAAAAGCTTCCCTAACAATCTCTTACTACTGCACATCACAGTCCAACGTGATAGAGTTCAAATGGATTATAAAATAGAGCACTGAAGAACATGGAGTCACAGATGCTCAAAACCAGATGGGGTCCTTGTAACGAGGACCATGGTTTTCACAAGGACTCAATGACATTGTCATTGGCACCCGTCCCTGAACTCTAGCTGCTTACCCTTTATGACTCGGGTTGCCCAGCGGGCCTGCAGGTCCGTTGTGGGGATGGCAGCCCCCAGGGACTGGACAAGGCCAATCACAGCCAAGGTGGACTTCTCGAGCTGCGGGGGGAAGATGCCTTTGTACAAGGTGACCTCGTTGTTCCTGCTTTTGATGATGGAGTCATCAAGGAAGGGGTAGGCATTACTGTAGCCTGTGGCGAAGATGACACAATCGATGGCTTCAAACACCGTCCCGTCCTCAAAAATGGCCGAGGTCTCTGTGAACTTTTTCACATTAGGCTTGATGGAGACCCTGCCGCAGAGGATGTGGGCGGGGAGGTCATCATTGAACACGGGCTCTTTCCTCAGGGCTCTGTGGGACATGGAGACAAGCATTAGAACAGCAATATTTTCCCCTGGGTCATATACAAATTGATAAGGAAGGAGAACACTACCCAGGATATTTTTTTCTGAGCTGTGGAGTAACCAACATAGTTAAAAAAAAAAACAACAAAACCGCAGGGAGGCAGCTTTGCTGACCCCGAATCTGTTTTCTATGCTGCTCCCCTTCTCGCCCATCCCTCGCTCGTTCCAAATCCAAGCATGAACCCCACACCCAACCAAAACGAGGCGGTGTGCTTTCTAGCCCGTTCCCCCTGAATTGAGGCTTTGCCTTTACATTAATTTCCCATCATTTGCCTTTTCTCCTTCTTTCAGAGCCCAAGTTACAATCCTCATGCTCAAGAGGAGTGAGTGTCCCTCCCCTCCTTTAATTCCAGCCTCTCTGGCCTGAGACCCCAGTGAGACCCGGTGAATACTCCTATTTCCTTATAGGGAAAAGTCCTAATGTGACAGTGCCTGCTACTTGTACTTTTTCTTTGCAACTATTTATCACCTGTGAACCTGGATAAAATCAAGGGTTCTTAGATTCTCTGTGCCTCATTTTTCTCGTCTGGCACTAACACTCATACCTGCCTCAGGTGGCTGAGAGACCTGAATAACATGAAGAATTTTGCAATCTCTAGCTTGGGCTCCAGTGCTGAAAAACGTCAGTTGCTGCTCCTAGTAAGCTCCAGCCTGGCCGTCGCAATACAAAGTCCAACAGGAGCAAGAAGGTGGAAGGTGGGTTAGTGCAGCTGGGCTGTCACAGAGGGACGAGGCCTGCACACCCCCAGGTGAGGGACAGGGCACCTAGGAATCTCATTGGCCAGGAAAGGAGGGGGCCGGTCTGAAGCTTTGGGCCCTGGAAGTCTGAAAAGAGCGAGTTCCACTAATTTTTACCCAGTAACACCCCTAGTGGACACAGATCCATCTGAGCTCACTGTGGAACTGGGGGGCTGGTTATTATGTGGCAGCAGGTGCTGTGAGAGCCACAGGTAGACTCTCATGGAGGGAAACCAAGCCAGACCAGGAGTCGGGTGGAATCCTGCTGGGAAACCCTGGGCTCACTGCGCCGTCACCTGCCACTCACTTAAACCAATGGCACCTGCCCCACCAACACCACCGCGAACTGCTCTCATGGGGCCACCGGAGTCCGACGGCCTACTCCTCCTTTGGCTCAGCTTATTGCAGTGTGTGCACAGCGGACGGCTTCCTCCCTCTTGAAATAGCGTCCTCCTCTGGCTTCCGGGTCAGGCACCCTGGTTCCTTCCTGTCCACCTCCTGTGCTCCTCAGAATCCTGCTGCGGCCTTCTCCTCCTGAGGCCTTCTCCTCCTGACTTGTAAACAGTGGCACATCCCGGGACTCGACCCCCAGCCCTCACCTCTCTGTCTACCCTCACATTGAACCTGAGGATCGAACCTCTGTTCCACCTTGATGTCACACTCCACCTCCTACCTGAAGCCTACCAGGCATCCCGAGCTCCTCTGTCTCAGATGAGACCCCTGCTTCCCCGCAGGCTTCTCCCCCAGCGAGTGTCAACGCCACCCTGCTCCGTCCTCCAGCGCCTTCTTGCTCTCACACCCTTGATCCAGTCCAACAGAAGATCCTGTCTGGGTCTGCCTTGAGGCTCCCTTGGAATCTGCCACTTCCGACCCCTCACTGCCGGCAAGCCGTGTCCAAGCCGCCATCCTGTCATCTAGGTGTGACAGTAGTTCTTAACTGGTCCTTTACTGCTGCATGGCTCTGCCCGGCTCTGCCCTCTGCATCCGGTGGCGACCACAGCGGCTGGAGTGACCTCCAGTGCAAACTTAGATCTCGTCCCTGACGTGCTCGGATGCCTGTGGCTTCCTGTCACCTTGAGAGTGAAGGCCACACTCCCCACAGTGCCCACTAGGTCCCATGGCTGGCTCCTCCGCAGCCTTTCTCCCCTTCCCAGGAGTCAGGTTGATGCTGTCACCAAGCCCCAGGCAGCGGGCGATCCCCTACACACCCCCAGGCCATTCCTCACCTCTGAAGTCTCCCTCCAAGTCCTCTTCTGACCCCCCCAGGGTCCTCTCCCCCCCAGCTGAGGACCCTGATGGAAGCTGTCCTGATGGCGCGTGCCACCGCCTTGCTGGCCCTTTCTTCCCATGGCAGCCTGCCCATGAGGGCCACTCTTTCTAGCTCGTCAGTTTCCTGTTACTTGTTGCTGTATCCCCAGGACCTAACCGGGGACTGGCAGGTAATAAATGCTCAACTGACACTTATTGAATTAATGAAGTCACTTTGAGGTTTGGTCTTTTCACTCCATTTCAGAGTCATTTCTTACTGTGAGATGGGCTTGGAGGAGTGAGAGGAGCCACTGAGGAGGAAGCTCAAGATGTGGCCATAGTTCAGTGAGGGGGACCGGCTGGGGGTGTGCAGTGAGTGTCCCCAGGGGAAAGCTGTCTTGCCTTGTTTGACTTTGCCACTAGGTGTGAGGCAGCGAGCACGTGGCCAATAGTCAACAGGTCTGGCTGCTTTGAATGTTCTGAATGCTGGCTGAGGGACTTGGGTAAAGTTACGAACTACATTGACCCTCAGTTTTCTTGTCTCTAAAATGGGGATGCTAAGGAGCTCTCCTCAGAGTTGTGCGGATAAAATGAGATAATACACGTTGGAGCCTAGCAGAGGCTTAAGAACACTCTGACATGAATTAAGTGCTTAAAACGTTAAGTGCTATTATCATTATCGTAGGAACCGATTGCTTAAGCCTCGTGGGACTGTGCAGTCGAGTATATCTGCTACGGAGGATGTATGGAAATCACTCCTAAGACTGGCAGCTCTTGATCCTCTGGTGTATGGAATGTGATCACCACACCAATATTTTGATTTGCTTTGTGGTCACTACACACTTTCAGGGTTGTTGACACTGAAACAACTCAGCAGAAACACCACGTCCAGCTACATTACCCGTTTAGAGGCATCAAGCCGTAGTTCTCGTGCTTGAACTTTGAGTTCATCTGCTTCATGTACCACCAGTCGGAGATGGCTGTGGGCAAGCTGTTCTTGAGGAACGTCTGAAAGCGCGTGATGAACACCATGTCCCAGGGGTAGCCATCGTCCCAGACCCGGCTCAGCACCCAGGAGCCACTTCTGGAGCTGACGACGACCTGCAAACACCAAGTCAACCATGAAAGCTGCACATTTACAGTGGACGTTGCGATGGGCTTCCCCGTGTCCCCTGTAGGAATGGGGTCATCACCCGGCTCCCCCGGGTGTTGCTGCAGGAATCCCTCAGCACCCAGCCCTCTTTGGGAGTTGCTTTGGCTGAAGTGATGGGTCTCCCTCGAGGTCTTGGGCCCTTCCTGAGTCCCCTGCAGGCAGTGACTGGCCCAGGCAGGTGTAAAAGGCTCAGACCATCAGTCACCTCGACTTGGGAAAATCTCAAAGGGACCCCCAGAGCACTCCCGGGTCATTCACTGGAGCTAATTCCATCTGAGGTCAGCTGCCCTGCTGGGTGGGTGCTGGCCCATTTTACCCCAGTCTTCCCTGCCTTAGGTGACGGATAACGGAATTCCAGCCATGATTCTTTGAGGGCTTCCTTGACCGCTGCCATCCACAGACAAGCAATCATGATCTAACAGCGGGTGTTTTGAACTAAAACGCCCGCCTCCGTCCTAAAAGAAGGAAGGAATTTGGAATTGGAAAGCCACAGGCTCAAATCCTGGCCTCCTGGTGTCAGCGTGGGGAGGAGCAGTGCCACGTCTGTGCGAGGGCTGATTAATGCTACCACCTTCACAACGTGGCTCATAGCACGTGGCACCTGCTCGGGTTTTGTTCATCCCAAACACCCCCCAGAAAAAAAAAAAACATTTTTATATATAGTGTCATTTAAAGGCATTTCTTATCAGGGAAGCTAGACAAATAGCAAAAGACTGAAGATCAATGAATGGAGAGCCTGGGAAATGGTCTTTCTTCCCGCTCATCCATCATGGGGACACACCCAAATTCCACGGCACCGTGGTGGTTTCCTCATACCTTTCCTGAGCTCAGGAGGCTTCGATAGTTTACCTTCGCTTGTGGATGACTTCTAATTATTTAGCCTGCTGTTGAAGTCCTGGAAAAGACGTCGTCACCCGACCCCACCCTTTCTTTCCTGACTCAGTTCCCGCAGCTACCCGGTTCTTGGCATCGGAAGACCAGAATTTCAGCTCCAGGGTTGACTCCCTGTTGGGCCTCCACGAGGCCGAGGGCAGTCCTGGCCCTCAGTCCCTTTCTGTAAATGGCATGGTGAAGCGAGCTCCCGTCGTCCCACCCTCCCAGGACTCCTCTCCACTCAGGTGTGGAGCACCGTGGTGCAGGACGCAGGTCACCAGGGCGAGAGCCTCCATCCAGCTGGAGGAGTCTCAGCAGCCGAGCGCGCGCGGCTCCTCCCGTCTTCACGCCTCTGCTCCTGCCATGAGCGCTCCAAGTGCAGCGTCTGCCTCCTCCACCCTGAGCGTCCATGATCTGTCGAGGATGGGCTCTGGTCCGCCTGCTGTGAGGCCTCCAGGTCTGCAGTCACTTAGGCACTGGGTCCTGGCATCTGCCCTTTCCTCCAGGGGCAGCCCCTACACTGCAGTCACCCATTCTGCTGAGCTCTTGCCGTCATGTTGGATCCGCACGCGTCGGTGAGCTACCTCTTACATTCCTTGGAAGAGAGACTATGGGGCCGAGTTCCTGTGTTCCTCCCTGTGCCATGCAGTGTGGTAAACAGGCACACAGGAATCTGTGTTCACGCCCTGTGTCCCGTCACCATCACCCCATTTCAGTGACCGCAGCACCATGAGGTCAAGGTGGACATGTGTAGTGGATGGCCGGGGCACCTCTTGGGATGACCCATGTTGGGGACCTATGACATCTGGAGATGTGATTCCTATCTCTGGGATTCCGAGTGCCAACCTTTACAGAATCTGCCCAAGCTAGCAGGTGACATCTGTATGAGCTCATTCCCTGAGGATCCATGTCACCATCTTCTCCATCTTCCCCAGCCTCTCCTCAGCTCGTCCTTTCCCAAACCCCTGAGCTGCAGCCACAAGACTGTGAGACACTGAGCCCCTTGCTTCAAGACTTTCTGACCTCTGCCTCTCTCAGCTTCTAGTTCTCAGCGTACAGGTCATTAGGGAAAAGGGTCCCAGGTCCTTCCAGTTGCCCCAGGAAGTAGGTAGCCTCGACTGATGGCCTGGTGACAGGCTGTGTCTTGATTTTCTAGTCCTTTTCAGCTTTAACTTGCACATTTGAGCATTTACTTATTCCACGTGTCTTTTTGCACTAGACGGGAGTTCCATGTAAGGCCAATGTCTGCTGTGTTTCTCGCTCCCTCCAACACGCACCCCAGTGCCCGGCACCCAGGAGGCTTCCAACAGATACCCTCGGATGCAGCATGAGGAACCTGAGACTCAGAGGCACTGAACAAGTTGCCCACGAGTCTCAGAGTCATGACCTTGACCCTGAATCCACTCCAGTTTTAGAGGAGTCAATCAGACAGGTGTGAGGCACCCATGTGTTGAAGAAAGACCACTGGGCCAGGTGTGGTGGTGCACACCTGTAATCCCAGCGGCTCGGGAGGCTGAGGCTGGAAGACCAGAAATTCAAAGTCAGCCTCAGCAAAAAGCAAGGCACTAAGCAACTCAGTGAGACCCTGTCACTAAATAGAATACAAAATAGGGCTGGGGATGTGGCCGGGTGCCCCTATGTTCGATCCCTGGTTGTCCACCCCCCCCCAAAAAAAAAGATTGTTGGATGCCAGCATCACTCCTTGCCCCTGCCTGTCACCTAGGAAGCTGGGCCTTATGAAATACTTCTTAGCTTTCACCAGGTGCCCCCTCCCCATTGCAGACCCCACCTCTCAATGTCGTTATGTGCTTCTATGCTGACCCTGGTGGTGTGGGGCGGTACCTTTTCAGCCAGGCGACTGAGCTCTATGGCAATGTCAGAGCCCGAGTTCCCCAGGCCAATCACCAGCACTCGCTTCCCCTTCCACAGGCCCGGGTCCTTGTACTCCCTGCTGTGGAAGCACTGGCCCCCGAAGTGCTCCAGACCTGTGGACAAGTGGGAGACGTTCCCATTAAAATATCAAACTCCTTTAACCACGTGGGTAAAGTCACAGAGAGGAGGGATTTTAATGCTCCATTAGATAGAGCAGGAATGTCCTTTTACCTTGGCATTTTATTTGAAGAAAAAAGACACTTGGGTATGGGTAGAGTGTGTCCCCCAAAGGATTCTGTGCTGGGAGTCTGGTCCCCAATGTGGCGGGGTGAGAGGAGGTGGGACCCTCAAGAGGGGGACCATGAAGGAGGAAATGTGACCCCTGGGGGCACTCCCCTTGGAAAGGGTAGTGCTGGTCTGGTGGGGTGTTTATTTCCATGAGAGCAAGCCGGGCTCCCCAATCCCTCTTGCTTCTGTCCCACCACGGAATCTACTCTTTGGGCAAATGGCTGGCTCCCTTTCCATTTCTGCCCTGTGTGATGGTGCAGCCAAGGGTCCCTTGCTAGAATGCTAGCACCATGACACTTGGATGTTCTAGCCGGAATCATGAGCCAAATGCACCTTTATTTAATAATGTGTCAAGCCTCAAGTATTCTATTATAGCAACAGAAGTCATAGTAATACAGACATCATTAGTTTATTCCTTTTTGTCAAATTTGTAGATGGTGGCCTACATTTCAGACTTACCTGGAAAGGAGTCTTTGGGTAGGTTGGGGTATACATGATGTCCAGAACAGATCATAACAGCATCAAAGACAGCCGACTCTTTTTTACCGTTCTTTTCAGTTTCAACATCCCATTGGCCAGTAGTTGAGAAATCAGGACGCTTACTTATACTGGATACAAGTGTCTGAGAGAAATACAGAAAGAAAACCTTCTTTTCTATGCTTATAGGTAGATTTGGAAGAAATAGTGTGAAAAATACTCTTGATAGTGGCTTAGGAAAAAAAAATTCATTCGTAAGATTCATATTCAAAATTCAAAATTCTCTTCAAAGAAATCAAAACATGACATGTGGCGTGCTTGTGTGCTTTTTATTCTCGCACGGTTTCTAGTGTACCTCCAGTACTTTCTGCACTGCAAGAATGACACCCTTTGAGATATAACAGTGAGTTCGGTCATAGTTCACAAGAGGCACATGCCACACAGAAGCACCCTGGTCGCTAGCACTCTTTGCAACGGCAGTCGCATCCTAACCTCTAGACATTTCACTGTTAATATTAGTGTTGTATTAAAGTGAGAGACATCGTCTGTATCCAGGACACAAGTTTCTCTCAGGCTTTCTTAGGTGGCAGAGTTGCCTAGAAAGCTTTGTAAAAGCACATGTCCAGATCTCTGGTTCAGTGGGCCGAGGGAGAAGGTTTAAACCTCCCGGGGCCTCCCAGGGGAGGGGAGGCTGTTGGGACTGTGCTGAGCAGCTCCAGTCCCCGCCATCAGTGAACCTTTAGTCGTGGCTAAATGGCTGCCTGCTCCTTCTTTTTAAAAAAACCTTTCAATTCTTCTGGTTATATTGAAAGGATAATTTTTTATTTGGTATTAGAGATTTTATTATGTAGTATTTCATACATATGAGAGAACACACACATATGTATGACACTCTACTTAAGAAGTAAAATAATAAGACGGTCACATATGAACCCATCAGATCTTGTACGTCATTCTTTAGAATCACATTATTTATTCGTCTATCTACCTACTTATTTAGGCTACTGTGAATCATACCTGTTTTGGATCATAGTTTCTGTTTGCTGTTGGCTTACAGAAATGTAGTTGATTTCTGTATGCTGAGTTTATAGGCTATTTCCTTGCCTAACTTTTTTGTATTTCTACGAATTCTAATATTTTGTAGATTCCTTTGGATTTAGTACACAGACGACCATATCATCTACAATAACGGTGCTTTTCTTCCAAGTTGTCATTCCTTTTATTTTTCCTTATTTATTCCATTGTTTCTTAAATTTCAGATTATTGAAGAGAAGTAATAATAATTAGGAGTCCTCACCTTCTGGATTTTGAGGGAAATGTTTCTGTTTGCTCTTCAGCACAGAACTGTCCACTAGTGATATCATATGCACAACATATGTAATTTAAGAATTTCCAGCAGTCTCATTTAAAAGTGAAAAAATGTATAACTTAACCTGATATAGCCACTCCAGTAGAGTTTCAGTATGTAATCAAAATAAAATATTTTTATTTTTTCATAGCAAGATGTTGGAATCCAGTGTGCGTTTTACACTTTAAACACATCTCACTTTTTCCAGTGTGACTGGAGGCTGCAATATTGAACAGTGCAGACTGAAGACAATGTTCATGGATATTTTGAGGGGTCAAGAAAAGTCCCTTCTAATCTTGGTTTGGTGAGAATTTTCTCCTTTTTTTTTTTTATCTTTCAAACACAAATGGGTGTTGAGTTTAAGATAATGTCTTTTTTGAATTTGTTAAATATATGATTTTTTTCCTATGATAGGTTTTTATAGTGGATTACATCTTTATATTTTATAATATTAAAATCTTGCATCCTTAGACCAAACTCAATTCAATAAAGACTGTTAATTTTTTAAAATACTCTGTTGCTATCATTTTTGAAGGATTTTTGAATTGATTTTCTGGAGGGAGGCTGGCCTATAATTTTCCTATTTCATATTTACTTTTTCTGCATTTGACTTTTTTTTGAGAGAGAGAGAGAGAGAAAGAGAGAGAGAGAGATTTTAATATTTATTTTTTAGTTTTCAGTGGACACAACATCTTTATTTTATTTTTATGTGGTGCTGAGGACTGAGCCCAGTGCCCCACACATGCCAGGAGAGTACGCTAACGCTTGAGCCACACCCCCAGCCCAATTTGATATTTTTTTAAAATTTGTTTTTAGTTAAAAAATTTTTTGGACCTTTATTTTACTTATTTAAATATGGTGCTTCACACGTGCTAGGCAAGCGCTCTACATTGAGCCACAACCCCAGCCTTCTGCATTTGATATTAAGGTTATAATGTTATAGGTGAGTTTGGAAAACACCTATTTTTAACTTCCAAAGGAATTTGTAAAATACTGAAATAATTTGTCTATTGCAAATTTGAAAGTACTCATCTATGGAACTATCTTCTTACTTTCTTTATGGAAGATTTCTAATTTCTGAGTCAAAAATTATAAATCACCAAAGACTTATCAGGCTTTCTACTGTTTCTTGAGTGAATTTTGGTATGTTAAAAAAGATTTTAAGGGGTTGGGGTTGTGGCTCAATAGTAGAGCACTCACTTAGCACATGTGAGGCACTGGGTTCTATCCTTAGCACCATATATAAATAAATTAAATAAAGGTATTGTGTCCACCTACAACTAAAAAACATTTTTAAAAAAGATTTTAAAGATTTAAACAAATTAAAATATTATTTAGCAAACACTTTTATAGTATTCTGGTTATATTTTTAAATTTTATCTATTCTGTCTACTTTTTCTTTCTCAATGTTATTTGTTTGTCTTGGCTCATTTTTTCCCCAGCTATTTGTCTGTTGCTTATTTTATTAGACTTTTCAAAGGTTGTACTTTCAATTTTGCTTTCTATTTAATCAATACTTTATTATCACTTTCATTCTATGTTCTTTGGGTTCATTATGTTTTTCTTCTATAAATTTCTTAAAATTCCTTAACTTATGACTTTTAAACCTTTCTCACTTTCTATTGTAAACATTTAAGTTTATAACTTCATGAAAGGATAGCTCAAGTACTAATGCATACAGTCTAAATATTCAGTTCTAGATATTTAAAAAATTTCATTAAATTTCTTCTTTGACCCATATGTTATTTAGAAAAACAGTTTTTGTTTTGTTTTGTTTTTTTGTGACAGCAATTGAACACAAGGGTGGTTAACCATTCAGCCACATCCCCAACCCTTTTTATTTTTTATTTGAGACAGGGTCTCACTAAGTTGTGTAAAGCTGGCCTCAAGCTTGCAATCCTCCCACCTCAGCCTCCTGAATCACTGGGATTACAGGCATGCACCAATGCACCTGACTAAGAGTCTTTAATTTCTAAATTTCTGGGATATTTTGCATTGATTTATTTGTTATCGATTTCTGAGTTAGTGCCATTTTGGTCCAAGAATTTTATGTAGTCAAATATTTGTAAGTTTCTCATATGTTATAGACAATAAGTCCATGTTCTCTGAATCTAGGATTGTAGAAGCCACCCTATTTAAAATGTTGTCAAATAGGAAAAGAGTACTTAAAAGAAAAATGGAACTTCTTCATCAGGACACCTAAGGTTAGCTATTTCTTACCTCAAATTGTATGTGTTTTAGAAGGCCCTTTTCTCTGGCAAATGAGGTGATGTATTCCTGGAGCTTGCGGTTGTGCATGAAGACGGGGAAGTCCTCAGGATAGGGGAAGTCTGGAAAGCACATCATCTCCTTGGAAGAGTTTGCAAAGACTGATGGGTAGATGCTCGCCCTGCCCTCCTCCACACGTTCCTGTGAGTGAAGGAAATTGGTACCTGAGTGTTCTGATGGTATTCACAGCAGTTCTGCGCAATCACACAGGTGAGTCGCCTTCACCCACAGGGAGACTCAGTAAGACCACACATAAGTCAACTTCACTTGAGCAGATCTTCCACAGAATGTGGAAGGACGTGCTTTTCTTCACATATTTTCTTTCTAAGGGAACTAGTTTCATTATGTCCTTTAAGAAATATATAACTAGAATCATTTTATCTCCTCAAGACATTAAACACGGTGATGGATGTTTTCCAAATTTTCAATCTTGAATGATTTCAATGTGTCACCTCGTGAGCATGAGTGATCAGTTTATAAATGAGTGTTCAATGTATAACAGCAAACAGTGACAGGCGGTTGCCAACTGCCAACTATTTATAAGATATGTCAATGTTAACATTTTAAAATTTAATCTTTTAAAAATTGAGCTTTCCACCACATATAAAGTATCTATTTTGAACCAAACACATTGCATTTATGGTACTTATGTAGGCAACAAAGTTTTAACTTTCAGAAATGAAAAAGTATCCAAATTGGTTCTACTAATTCTGAGAAGTTATAGAAAGAACCACCCTTCTAAAATCTTAGAGAGGCCATGAAGTGAAGATCGGACCTCGTGTGTGGTTCTCGTCTTGGTCACATGCTGGAATAAACTGGGGCACTTTATAAAACAGAGTCTGTCCCACTCTGAGAGCATTGACCAGGGCTTTAAATGCACCCAAGTAGCTGCTCAGCGAAGGCTGGCAGTCCCAGTGCAGAGTGAGACAAACAGAAATCAAAGGCGACAAACAAGGGTCACTGCGCGAGACTCCTGCGACACAGCTTGTGACACAGCTGTCAGAGCTGTGAGCTCCGCATGCAAGACAGTGACATGAGTGAAAGGCATCAAATGGAAAATCCATCCTAGGTTAGGAAGAGACGAACCTGATACGGCTCTGTGGAGCCACCAAGGCACTCTGAGCACACCACAGCTGCAGTGCCTTTCTATCTCAGCAGCTCCCCCAATAATAAATCAGCAAACTGGATTTTGATGAAAGATCCCCTGCAGATCTTCATGTTGCTGGTTCATAATGACAAGTACCCAGCACTGGGAATCTCTAATTAGGGTTCTTGCAACTCACAGCTGTGAGAATATGAATGTTTAGTACAAATTAGAATGTTGCACACATGCCCAAAGCCAGCATGTCTGCAGCCTGGTAAGTAATTCAATGAATTCAGGAAGTTCAACAGAAGCTATATCAACAAAATTAGAGAATAAACATCAAGGAATAAGTTGATACAACTTGGGCATCTCAACCTGAAAATGCAAAATCTGAGAAGCTTTCAAATCTGAAACTCTTCAAATGCCAACATAGACACCGCAGGTGGGAAATCCACATCTGTCCTTACATGATGGGTTGCAGATGAAACACAGGAACAGTAAAATATTGCACAGAATTCCTTTTCACTACATGTGTAAGATGCACATTAGGAACAGATGAATTTTGTGTTTAGATGCAGATCTCATCTCTAAGGCATCTCATTGTATATATGCAAATATTCCAAACTCTGAAAAAAATCCACCCTAAAACCTTCCGATCCCAAACATTTCCAACAATAGACATCCCTCCTATTTGTAAACTAGAAAAGATACAGAGGAAGTTAAGAAAGGGTGAATGCAGTGAAAAGAGCCCCATCCATGAAACTTCTTGCCTATATCCTTGAAATTCACCGATACATTGTTTGGAGAGCCCTGAGAAAGAAAGACATTTCACCTGTGGCCTGGTCACGAAGCACCTTATTTTCTCTGTGCTCAAAGGATAGGGAACTATGATATTTGGGTTTGAATCAGGTTTAGAAGAACTAGGTGGGCAGAGGAAAGTGCTCTAGGAAATAGCAGCAAATAAATGTCAACTGTCTGCACCCTTAGTTTCTCACACTTAAATGGCGTCTGAAGCCTTCTGAAAGAAAAGACAGTTGAGAGATTGTAAAATGCTGACTTCAGAAATTAAAGGTGATGAAAATATAAAATTGATGGAATTTGGAAATACAACCTGGGTACAGGGGTGTGGCTGCAGAGTCCTGGGTGGCTGAGAAGCACTGCTGTTCCCACAGCATTGTGATCTGTAAGCCCTGGTGGGGGTGAAAGAGTTAAGAACCCCTGAGTAAGGGACTCCATTCATTTCTTGTGGCTCCTGTAGTAAATTACCATCAGCACGGTGGCCTAAAGAACAGGATTGGTTTTCCTGTAGTTCTGGAGGCCAGCATCAGAAATCAGCATCTCTGGGCCCCAAAGTCAGCAGGGCCATGCTGGTTTCCAGATGCTCAGGAGAGGAGCCACTCCTTGCCCCTCCGAGCTCTGGTGCACACCAGCATTCCTTGGCTTCTTTGTGTCCAGATGCCACCTGTGTTCCTGGGCCTGTGCTTCCTCTGTGCATCTTTATATATATATTGCGGGGATTGAACCCAGGGATGCTTTACCACTGGACCACACCCCAAGCCCTTTTTGTTTTTTATTTAAAGAAAGGGTCTCACTAAGTTGCTTAAGGCCTCACTAAGTTGCTGGGGCTGGCTTCAAGCTCACAATCCTACTGCCTAAACCTCCCAAGTTGCTGGGATTGCAGGTGTGTTCCACTGTTCCCGGCTCCATCTCGATATTTTAAACTTAATCCCAGCACAAACATCCCTTTCTTTCATAAGGCGACTTCCACGGGCCCCAGGGATTAGGACGTTTGATGAGTACATTTGTGCTTATCTGCTGGTGGATTTCCATGATGGATGATGGAGACGGGCAGTGCAATCACACTTATTTTGTCACACAGCTGTCTCATTAATTATGTGGTTTGACAAGGCCAAACTCAGCACCTGAAACTCCTTAATTTTTAAATCCAAAAAAATATTTCAATTATACAGATTGATAGGGTGCAGTGTGACGATTCAATACATGTACACACTGTGTAATGATCAAATCAAAGCAGTTAAAATTTCCATTTCTTTATACTTTTTTTTTTTTAAGAGGATCTTGCAAAGTTTCCCAGGCTGACCTCAAATACCTGAGTAGCTGGGATCACGGGCGTGCACCATAATGCCTAGCTTGACATTTTAGATGACCTTGTGACTGATGTGTAATAATGGTGCACATCCCAGGGTGATATGTCAGTGTGCGGGTGTTATACATGCTGTTCAAGTCGGGGTGATGAACTTCCCGTCTCCTTGTCATTACTTTGTGTTTAGAGCCTTCAGCTCCTCTATTCCAGTAACTCATAGATCTAGAATAGGGCATCGTGAGCTGTAGCTCCCACACTGTTCTGTAGAACACTAGAACTTATTACTTCTAATTGGGTGTGGGTGCCTGTTGTCAAACTTCCTATGCTCCTCCCTGTCCCCGCTCTTCCCAGCCTCCTGGAATCACTGCATACATCATGATTTTTTTTTTAAATATCCACCAATGAGAAAGAACAGCAGAATTCGTCTGTGTCTGATGACTTCACTTAATATAATGTCCTCCAGTTCCATACATTTTGCTGCAAATGAGAGGCTATCATTCTTTACAAGGCTGAATAATGTTCACTATTATTCTTTCCCCATTCACCTGCTATTGGACACCTAGGCTGGTTCCCCTATACCAGTGTCTTGAAGTGTTTTTGTGTGTTTTCTTCTCGTACTTTAATGATGCTAGGTCTTACAGGTTAGGTCTTTGATCCACATTGAGTTTAATTTTCAAAGGGCAAGAGGGGTCAAATTTCAACATTCTGCATGTGAAAACCAGTTTGCAAAACACCTTTTACTAAAGAAGCTGTCCCTTTTCCAACCAATAACGAGGTTGCTGAGAAAGAAATCATGAGAGGAGTCTCATTTACCACAATAAAAACCACAACCTATGTATAAATTTTTTAAAACATTTTTTTACTTGTAGCTGGACACAATATCTTTTATTTATTTATTTATTTTTTATGTGGTGCTGAGGATCAAACCCAGTGCCTCACACATGCAAGGCAAGTGCTCAACCACTGAGCCACAACCCTAAGACCTCTTCAGTCAAAATGACATAGTCCTCATGAAAGAAATTAAACAGGACTTCTCAAAAATAGGAAGACCTCCCATGTTCGTGAATGGGAAGAATTTAATGTCAAAATGTCCATACTACCCAAAGCAATTTACAAATTCAGTGAAATCCACATCAAAATACCCATGTCATCCCTCACAGAACTAGAGACAATAACCTAAAATTCACCTGGAAGTGCAAGAGACCTTGAGTAGCCCCGCCCCCATCTGGAGCAAAAAGAACGAAGCTGGAAGGGTCCGGTCACCAACTTCAAAGTACACTACAAAGCTGCAGCGTCACCGAGACCATGGCATTGGCATGACAACAGGCTCAACCAAGGGAACAGGACAGAGCGCCCAGAAATGACCCCAGCTCCACAGCCAAACAGTGCTCCGCAGAGGTGACCACCCAAGAGCAAAGGCACCCGAAACTTTAAAGTCTGTGGACAGAATCACTAGGAGGACCTCTGGTAGCCTCGGGTTTTCTAAATGAGTGAAATAATTATATGCGTGTATAATATAAACCTAACCAATATTTGACCCTGGATTTTATATCCCAATGGTGGTTATTAATGATTTACCCGGCGGTGAGTTCTGGCACACAAGGCCAACTTCCAAAGGTAGCCTGTTGCCTAGGTGACCTCTACCTGCCAGGAATTTGCTTCCCAGCCTGACGTGGCTTGTGGATTCCAGTGGGGACTTCAACTACCAGGCGGCCAGTTTGGAAGCCGTGTTCAACAGCGTGCTGCTCACCTCCCCTCTGCCCGCCCTGCCTCCCGCACCCTCGCCCACTCACCGAGAACTTCCACAGGCCGCCCACGTCATCGCTCCTCTCGAAGCAGATGGGCTCCAGCCCCTCCTCCAGACAGCTCCTGATGGCAGCCAAACCACTGACACCAGCTCCAACGATGGCCACTCTCCGCCCCATGGCTGCCTGGGCAAAGGACATTGATTGCATCAGTATTCCTGAAAACGTATTTTTTTTTGTGTGTGTTGCTTTTTGGCCTAATAAAAATCTTTCCTTTTGCACCCAAGAAAACAGTATATATAAAAAAAAAAGACTTCAGAACTCTGGTTAGTAATCAAACTATATTCTGTATGTCTCTAATTTCCAAAGAAAATGTTTTCTTCCAAGACATGAAACACTTTTAGTCTAATCTCTAAAACTGAGAGACTGATAAGCCAACATATATATATATAATTTATATACAGATAATTTATCTTTTTTGTGTTTGGCCTTTTGTCATTCACTCTTGCCAAGGAGAATGAGCAGAAGAAAGGAAAGGAGAGTCACAACTAAGCCACACACCCAGCACCCAGTCACCTCCTGTGCATGCAGGCCTGGGTGAAGAAACCAGTATTCGTGTGTGTGTGTGTGTGTGCACGCGGCCACCCTCAGAACCGTGGAGAGTTGTTTCCAGGCCTCCACCCCACCCTGGACATCCCAATCTGCAGATTCTCAAGTCCCTTATATGAAATGGCCTAGTATTGTATCTAATCCATGCACATCCTCCTGGATACTTTATATCATTGATGTTACTTTTAATATCTGATATTACACAAGTGCTATGTGTATAACTGTGCCCTGTATTGTTTAAGGAATAATGACAAGAAAAAAGCCTTGTGTGTGCTGGGACCAGATCCAGCCATCAGAGGACCACCTATAGTTCCCATCCACAGTTGGATGAATCCTCAGGTGTGGAACCTGCAGACGCAGTGGCCAGCTACACACACACACACACACACACACACACACACACACTCACACCTGCCTTCTCATTCTACTTGACGTAGACTGGGGGCTCTACATCTCCACATGCCATGGAGCCAGCCCCTTCCTTCTTGATGACATTCTTCCTATTCTTCCTTTTCTCCGAAAAGAGAAAGGTGGTTCCTGACCACAACTTCTTCCCATGGCTGCTCCCTGCCTCCATTCTCTTCTAAAACTTACACTTCCTAGCCTTCCTTGTTCCTGAGACTGTCGTTAGACTCCACTACTACTTTTCTCTCTATTTCTTACTTTCTAGATAGAGTCACCAAAGTGTATAAAAACAAAACCCAGAATCTGCCTGGACCAAATGTCATTCTCCTCCCAGCCACACATCGGCTAAACCCACAGCTGTGCCCCTTCACGTACCAAGCTCCTGTTCAGCCCTTCCCAACACCAGTCCTTCCCTCCTCTCACCTTTTCTCTGCCTTCTTCTGTGTGTCCAAGTCCTGTCTGTCCTGGGTGATTTTTAAGAGCAAATGCTCCACTGGACTCAGATTCTGGAGGGGTTATTGGAAAAGGGAGGAGCTGTTCTTAAAGAGGTAGGGATTTCCTTGATCCTCTAAAAACAAGCACACCCCATCCTGTGACATGTGGGGCGTCGGGCCTGTCTCTGGTCTCCCGGCCCCACATTCCTGTCAGTCCTGGTGAACACAAGCTGGGGAGTGCCTGCCTCCCAGGTGGTTTGTCATTGTCCACCTCAAATCCCATAATGTGGGGTTTCAAAGCTCACTTTTTTTTTAGAGAGAGAGAGAGAGAATTTTTTAATATTTATTTTTTGGTTTTCAGTGGACACAACATCTTTATTTTATTTTTTATTTTTTTGTGGTGCTGAGGATCGAACCCAGCACTACGCGTATGCCAGGCGAGCGCGCTACCACTTGAGCCACATCCCCAGCCCTCAAAGCCCACTTTCTTTTCATTGTCCCTAGTTCCTTAGTGGGGCACTCACAGTAGCCCATCAAAGGCTCTGGGAAGTTAGGCTCTGAGCTGAGAGAGGCAGCAGCAAAGGTGGCTTTTCTCTGCCACATAAACCACTCTTAGATTGACAAGGACAAGTGGGGCCAAACTTGGCCACCAGTTAACTAGGCTTCAGAAGAAGCACATGTTCAAGTGAACCATTGCTCAGGGGTTTTGAGGATCTTCTGAGAAGTGAGCAGACTTACAACCTTCAAACTAAGAGCTGGCAACTGGGTCTTGAAAGAATTTCATGGGAATTTCCAAATGAAAATTGAGATGCCTCTTGCAATTCAATTTGCCCCTATAGTGCTCCCTCTAGTGGACAAAGGTATTCACTGCAATCCTGTTCCCCCCAGGTAGGAGGCCTGGTGGGGACTGCACCTTTCCAACTCTTGACTTACCTGCTTACGTAGAGGTGAACCTCAACCAGCTGCAATAGTGACCAAGAGAGATGTAAAATGAAGGTTTAAAGGTTAAACAAATAAATAAACCAAGGCCCCAAATTTGTGAATAACAATAGATGTGCGTTAGTCTGAATGTTGTGTACATTACCATCAAGACGAGTTTGCTCTAAGAAAGTCTCTTGAGTTCTGCTTTATGAGATCATTGATTTCCCAAAATGGGTATTCTTATTCAGACATATGTACATTAATAGAAGAACAGAGTAGAATTTATATTTCCAGGTGCATTTCATGCCTAAGGGGTCTTGTTGAAGGGTAAACATGGAAAGAATTTCTTTTTCTTAAAAAGAAAATCTTTGCCACTTTGCATACACAAAATTAACCTGAGAAGGAATTTAAAGTGACTTATGTTCAACCCTTGTCTGCCATGGGTCTGGGATTTTATGGTTGAAACTGGGGGGTGTGTTCTTGAGGGGTCAGAGAGTCAAAGGCATTGAACCAGACTCTTCAGAGAGCACAGAGAAGGAGCTAGAAAAGCTAACCTGGCCTCGTTGGAGAGGTAGGAGAGTCCCAAACAGGAGAAAACCCCGGGATTCAGAGGGAAAGGCAGACAGCACCAAACAGATTGTGAGTGAAGGGAGAAGGCCTGGGAACTAAGGCTGTTGAGGAAAATATCACCGGCTTTTACTGGTTAATATTGATATAATACTTGAATGTACCAGGAGTCAGCCTTCTGAGGATTTGATGAAGAGAATGGTCAGAAGCCTGTGTGCACTACACACAGCAGCTACCTTCACGGAATGGAAACCACTAGCAATCTGAAGAGAACTCCATTAGAAGACCCATTCCGAGTTATAGTGGAAATTTTCAAAATGGCTTTCAGGGTTGTTCTGCTTGAGTGAACACACATACTGAACCTGAGTATCACACCGTCAGTAGATGGGAATAAATACAATACATATTTTTTTAATGATATGTATGTGAATGCCTTATATTCTTGAAATAGAGTACATGTGTTTAAAAGGTATTTGTAAAGCATTTACAAAGCTTGATTAGGTAATTAACCTGTCAAAGGGTTCTCTAGAGGAACAAAACCAACAGGAGTTACAGATCCGTGATTATCCAAAGGGGATTTATTTGATTGGCCTCCAGGATCAGAAGCTGGATAGACCCAGAGGCCATCTGCAGGGTGGAGAACTGGAGGAACCGGTCACTGCTCAGTCCAAGAAGTTGGAGGCTCAGACAAGAGGGACCATGATGTAGCCGCAGTCCAGGATGGATGGGATCTCCCTGGAGAGTCCCTGGCCAGAGTCTGCTTTGGAAGAGTGAAGGAGCAGGACTCTCCTCGATCTTCACCTTCCATTCCCTCCAGGCCCCCAGCCCGTTGACTGTGCTGCCCACATTTAGAATGGGCCTCCCTCTCAGGGTGCTGTCCCACAGGCCCATAATTCCTGGGGACATCCTCACCAACACACCCAGCAGCCTCTTAACCCAGGCATCTCTTGATCTCATCACCTTGACAATTCAGATGAACCAGGACGGCCTCAAATGAAACCTTACCAAAAATTTTAAAGTGATTTTTACAGGATTTATCATCTGTTAGTAATCCAATAAGTGCATCTTTAAGTTATTCAAAGAGTCATATTTATGAAAAGTTGCGACATAGGCTGTTTGCTCAGTGAGTGTACTTTCCACCTGAGCCACCTCCGTGTGAGTCCCCAGGAAGAGAAGGCCTGGCACTCCAGAGTAATACGAGGTGAACACGAACACCAGGTGTGCAGTAACTACCTCTGTGCTTTGAGCAAGAGCTGCTACTGAGCTCCTGCCACGATCACTGACCAGGGTGGAGAAATAGACAGGTGGACAGTGTTAGACTTTGAGGACAACACAGTTGGGTGTAAAATAAAGACCAGATCAAAACCTACCTACTTGACTTGCTAAGACATCAGTTTTGTCTCTAAAGGGAGAATGATTACATCAGCAAGTAGAAATACACACATTCCATTTTAGCTGGAATAATCTGGTTATCAAACTGTGTCCAAAATAATTTTGCTCTGATTGCACAATTTTCTGTACCCAGACCCACGACGTTGGCATGTCAGGCGGTTGTAAATTATTCTGCACATTTTTTCCTATCAATGATGATAACAGCTTTGGGGTGTCCTGCTCTAGGACACACTGGCTTATGTATCCGTGCAGTAGTAAAGTCTGGAGCAAGTGCTAGGGAGAGAATGTGGAGTGGCTGGCTGCTTTTCCTGTGGTGGTCTTCCTCTGTTCAGCTGTGGCACCAAGACCAGTGTCTACACCACTGGACTGGGATCCACTGTTAAATCTGCAGCTGTTTGTTGTTGAAAATTGATATGAATCCAGTCCTGTCAAACTTTCTCGTACCTCCTCGTAGAGCAGCGTAGATTCCCTTAATTTTTTTTCAAGCTTTATTGAAGGATAGCCAACAAATAAGTGTTTGTATTGAAGATGTACAACACTTGCTTATTTTCTCCAAACATTTTAAGGTGTACAGTGTCTCTTGTTTCTCTGTGGCTGAGAATTAAATAGCGTGAGTTTGTGGAAATGCTCATACCGTGTAAGATGGTCAACACAATCGGAGTGATCAACCTCACCTAGTTGTTACTTGTGTGTGTGTGTGTTGGGGGGGGGTGAGGACACTTAAGACCGCCTCCTTTAGCAGATGTCAAGTATATGATACGGCATTATTCACTGCAGTTGTGCTGCCATAGCAAACTGACAATGAGTGATTTTTAAACAAGTTTTGGTTTTGTTTTTCCTCCCGGTTCTGGAGGCTCGGAAAGTGCCAGGTCCAAATGCTGGCCGGTGCAGGGTCTGCAGAAGGCCTGTATCCCCCACTTGTCACCATGAGGTGCCTTGTGTGGTGGAAGAGATGAAGGGCAAAGAGCAGGCCTTGCTGATTCCTCCAGTCCTTTATAAAAGTTTTTAAAAAATTGCTAAAAAGATTGTACCTATTATGGAGTAGAGTGTGGTGCTGAAACACATACATACATCGTGCATAATCATGATCAAATCACTGTATTTTTCATCCACCTCCTCATACATTTATCATTTAAAAGGTCCTCTTTTCTAGCTATTTTGAATATTAATTGCAATACTGATAACCACAGCTACCCTACTGTACAGAGGGATATCAGAACTTATTTCTCCTGCCTTCCTGTGACTGTGTACCCATCGACCAGTCTCCCTACCTGGCCTCTCAACCACATATCTGCCCTCAGCCTCCATGAGATCAACGTCTTTTCATTTCATAGGTTTTGCTTCTAAGTGAGCTCATGTGGAATTGGGCTTTCTGTGCCTGGCTTATTTCAACATAGATTGCTCCAGGTCAGCCATGTTGCCACAAGCAATCGGGTTTCATTGACCATTCACCGTTTGCAGCGGCTGAGTTCTCGTCTGCGGTGTACACACACGGCCCTTTCTGTCCACCTTCACTGATGACAGACACCTGGGCTGGTTCTTTTTCTTGGCTATTGTGCACAGGGCTGCACTGAATGTGGGATACACATCTTGACATATTGATTTCTAGCCTTGGGACCAAGTGGTATTACGGAAAACGGTATGGTGATGGCTGGATCTGACGAGTGCTAGTTTTCATGTTTTGAGGAATCTCATCCTGTTTTCCGTAATACTTGCTACTGACTGGACAGGGCTTGAGGATGTCCCCCAGTGCTTCACGGGTTGGGAGCTTGGTCCTCAGTGTGGCAAGGTTGACAGGTGACAAATCACTGTAGGTGCTGTCCTCAGAAGGAATTTGCATAGTTCTTATAGGACTCTGGCTAGTTCTCACAAGTTACGAAAGAGCCAGAATGACTCTTCCCCACTCCCTGACCTCTTCCTCTCACATGCATTCAAATATACATGCTGCCCACCATGTGACAGCCAAGGGGCTCTCACCAGCCTGAGCATATGTCAGCACCACGCTCCCAAATCTCCAAAATGGGAGGCGAACTAGACCTTTTTTCCTTTATTAATTCCCAGTTGCAGGAGTTTTTGTTATAGCAATGGAAAAAGTATTAGCAATGACTACTAATTCACATTCCCACCATTAGTGCACAAGTTCCCCCTTTTCCATATCCATGCCAGTAATTGATATTTTTTGTCTTTTTGATAATGTCTATTTTAACTAGGGTAAGTGATCGCTTGCTGTGGTTTTGATTTGCATTTTCCTGGTAACTAGTGATAGGTATTTGTGTGTCTTCTGAGGAATGTCTATTCAGGTTTTAGAATCAACATTAAAGTCTAAGTTCAAAGTCTCATCCAAATAAAATCCAAGTCAGATACAGGAGAGTCCAAGGCAGGGGTCATTCCAAGGTCAGCTGCTCTCCAGCTGTGAACGTGGTAGCTCAGTTATAGGTTCTGGCATAAAACAGGGGGACAGACGTTCCCACGCCAGAAGGGGAAAAGGGTACAGAGAAGGAACAGCTCCATCCCGAGTAAGTCCAAAAATCAACTCTACTCTGAGCACAGATGATTTAGCTTCTTCCTTTTTGATATTGATGTGTTTTCCCCCTTTTTTTTTTTTTTCATGCCTGAGTGCTTTGGCTGGGGCTTTCGGTACCATCTTATGTGCAACTTGGGGGAGAGGTTACCCTGGTCTTGTTCCTCATCTAGAGGCAAAGTTGCTTTTTAGCCCCTGACTAGGACGCCAGCTGTGGACTTGCTCCATTGGCCTTTATTTTATTGAGGTAGATTTCTTCTGTACTGAATTTCTTGTGAGTGTTTGTCATGAAAGAATGTTGAATTTTGTCAAGTATTTTTTTCTGAATCCATAGAGATTATCATATGATTTTATCCTTCATTCTGTTAATGTGACTAATCACATTTATTAATTTGTGTATGTTGAACCATCCTGATCATATTGTATGGCCCTTTTAATGTGTTTTTGAATTCAGTTGAGGATTTTGCACTGTGTTGATCGGGGCATTGGCTTAGAATTTTCTTTTCTTGTAGTTTTTACATGTGCCTTAGTTATCAGGGTGATGCTGGCCGTGTCAAACCAGAGTGGAAGCATTCTCTCCTCCCCAATGCTTTGAAAGACTTTGAAGAAGATTGACATTGACTCTTCTTTAAATGACAGGTAGAATTCACCTGTGAAGGCATTGGGTGGAGTCATTTTTTGTTGTTGGGAGGTTTTGATTACTTATTTAATCTCTTAATTTGTTATGGGTATGTTTAATGACTCTGTCTCTGTATGTTTTGATCTTTATGATTTGATCTTTATAATTGTGATCTGTATAATTTATAAAGATCAAAACATACAGAAACAGAAACATCAAACAGGTATTTGTCCACTGATTGTTCAATCATCCCTGACATTTCTTTGCATTTCTGTGATATTAATCGCAGTGTCTCTTCTTCCATTTTTTAATTTAACTGAGTGGAATTTCCTTCTTCTTCTTTTGGCTAATATAGTGAAAGATTTTCAATTTTTATTATTTTTCAGAAACAAATTTTTATTTTTTTTTTAATTGTCTTTCTACTATTTCATTCGGTTCTAATCGTTATCATTTCCTTACTTCTGCTCACTGTCAGCTTAGTTTGTCATTTTTCTTATGCCTGAGGTGCAGAATTATCTTGCCGGAGACCAATTTTTCCCTTTTTGTGTGTGTGTGGTTCTGGGTTGAACCCAGGGCCTTATGCGTGCTAGGCAAGTGCTCCCCCACAGAGGTATGTCCCAGTCCCTTTTCTTTCTTAATGTAGGAACCTATCGTTGTAAACCTCTTTGTGAGACGGCTTTCCAGCTTCCCATGAGCTCACTGATGCCGTGTTTCCATTTCCGATCATCTCAGGATACATTCTGGTTTCTCTTTTGATTTCTCCTTTGACCTGTTGGCTGTTCAGGAGTGTGTTGTTCAAGTCCAGGTGGTTGTGAATATCATAACACTCCTCTCACCTGATTTCTAGTCTAATACCACTGTGGTCAGAAGGGATAATTAATAAGATCTCAATCTTCTTAAAAATGTTAAGATTTATTTGTGGCATAACATATGACCTAGCCTGGAAAGGGTCACGCGTGCGCTTGAGAAGAGTCTGTGATCTCCTGTTGTGGGAGGGAATATTCTGGGTGTCTCTTGGGTCTATTGGGCCTATAGTACGAGTCTGTCTGCTGTTCCCTTATTGATTTTCTGCCTGGATGATCGTCCACTGTTGGAAGTGAGGCACTGAGTCATTTTCTGCTATTGTGTTGCTGCCCGTGTCCATTTTTCTTTCCCTCTTAATATTTACTTTATATATTTAGGTTGCCCAAAGTTGGATGCATATATATCCAAAATAATTATATTCTTTTGACTAACTGGCCCCTACTTCTTTGTCTCTGTAACAGTTTTTGTCTTAAATTCTATTTTGCAAAATATTAGTCTCGACACCCTGCTCCCTTAGGTTATCATTTGCACAGAATGTATTTTGCCATCTCTTCCCTTTTAGCCTTTGTGTGTCCTTTAAGACAAAGCCATTAACATTTAAACAATTATTGGTAGGTTAGGACTCAGTAGTGCCATTTTTTTTTTCTGTTTTGTAGGTTTTTCTTCCTGTCATACTGTATTTTGTAGAGGTATGCTTTGATTTCTTTCTTTATCTTTGTGCTTCCACTGGAGGGTTTTTCCTTTGTGGTCAACATAGTCCATATACAAAGTATTACATAGTATATTTAAGTTGATAAAAACTTCAAATCAATAAAAATCTACATTTTCACTTTCCCTCAACATTTTATGCTAAACAAGCCACACTTTGCATCTTTTATATTTTATGTCCATGTACAAATTAACATAGCTATCATTATTTTTAATACTTTTTTGTTCCAAATTTTATGGTAGAAGTTAAAACATACTCACACACCACTAGGACATTATTACTCTGGATTTTACTATGTATTCATGTTTTCCAGTGAGTTTTATGCTTTCATGTTATTGCTGAGTATCCTTTCATTTCAACTTGAAGGGTTCCTTTATATTTCTTGTTTTAGAGATCTAGTGTTGATAAACTCCCTCAGTTTTTATTGCTTGACTTTATCTCCCCTTTATTTCTGATTGAATAGGCTTGCTGCATGCAATACTCTTTATATACAGTTTTGATAAATTGCTGTTTCTCTTGGTACTTTCAAAATTCTCTTTGTTTTATTGATTTTTGACAATTTGATTATTATGCATGTAGGGTGATCTTTGCGCTGATATTACTTGTTGACTTTTGAGGCTGGTTGCCCATATTCTTCCCAAGTGATGGGAAGTTCTTACTCATTATTTCTTAAATAGACTGTTTTTGCTCCTTTTTCTCTCTTGTATCCCTCTGGAATTCCCATAACCATATGTTTATTTGCTTTGTGACGGGTCTCATAGTTCCCATGTTACTTCTCCATCATCTTTTGTTCATTTTTTTTTCATTCTGTTTCCTCTAGGTGACTGATTTCAACTAAATTATCGTTGATACTGATGGTCTCTTCTGCATGATCAAGTCTGTTATTAAAGCTTTCTATTGAATTTTTCAGTTCTGTTATTGTACTTGTCAGTTCCAGAACTCCTTTTGAGTGTTTCCTATTTCCTTATTAAATGTTAGTTTTGTCTATGCGTCTTTCCCCAATTGGCTGTCTCTGTGCTCTCTTGCATTTTAATGAGCACCTTTAAAATGAGTATCTTTAAGATGAGGAGCATTTTGAATCCGTTGTAGCTTTCTGTTTCTTTGGCCTCCATTCCTGTAGCTTTATTGATTTAATTTGGTGGCATCATGTTGGTTTCATTCCTCATGATCTGTGGAGCTTTATATTGGTGTCTGTGCATTCGAAGCAGTAAATACCTTGCTGGTCCTTACATACGGGTTTTGTCATGAAAAGAGCTTCTTCTGTTGACTCCCTGGTTGATGTGATGACCTGTGGGATCACAGTCAGGTGGATGGAGCCAAGTCACGTGGCCTCTGCTGTTTCCACAGTGGCACCTGCAACTGGCAGACTTGCTATCAGCATTCTGGTTTGGCATGGTTCTTCCTGGTCTCTGGGTCAATGTGACCACCCTCATGATCTTGGCCACTAGGTCTAGCACTGGAATCAGGATTCAGTTGAAGGTTCAAAGTTGTGTGCAAGATGGTAGACCTATTACTAAGTGCACGAGTGGGTGTGACTCCTGGGTTCCTAATATGGCTTCTGCTATGTCCCTGGGAGGGTTGCTGTGTGGGCAGGATTGTTCCAATAGTGCAGTACAAAGTGAAGTAACCAAGTTACAAGGCTTTTTTAAGGTCCATAGTCAGAAATGAGATTTGCAGGTCTGCCTTTGTTGTGTGGATGGACATGTCTCTAGCCAGATCCTTCAGGGAGCAGGACTGCCTCTGGACCATGAGTGAATGGGGCTGGGATTGAGACACAGGGACACTAGGATCCATAGTCAGACCAAGGTCTGCAGGCTTTCCTCTTGGTGCACCCTGCCCATGCCTCTTACAGCATTCCAGTTAGGGCAGAAGTGTCCCTGGAGTATGGTTAGAGCTGGGTCATGGGCGGCTGCAGGGTCCAGGGCCAGGACCAAGGTCAGTGGGCTGTTGCTTGAGGCATGGGGGTGCATGGTTATGTTAGGAGGCTTGGTGGACAGTGCTGGTGGCAGGACTAAGGCCAAGGGGTTATGGCTAAGCCCACAGAGGAAAGGGCTCTTTTTGGATCTGTAACTGGGGCCACGGTTAGTGAGCATGCCACCCAGACACAGGCCTGCCTTCTCCAAATGGGGGTCCTTGGTCTTGGGCTTCATAACTTCCTACCTGATCCCCAAACTCCAATATCAACAATTTTGCCCAAGAATTGATGCCATATTATTTTTGCTGTGGTGGGAATGAAAGTGGGAATCCACATATTCTACCATATTGCACCAGATTTTCTTTGAATTTTAAAGAAAATTCTGCTTTTATTGACTTCTGATTGATTTACTAGAAACAGAGTATATATTTCTTTTCTTTAAAATTTGTATATGGACATAAAACCTTTATTTTATTTATTTATTTTTATGTGGTGCTGAGGATAGAACCCAGTGCCTTATGTGTGCGAGGCAAGTGCTCTGCTGCTGAGCTACAGCCCCAGCCCTATATATTTCTTGTGACTGTTGGTATATCTGATAATGCTTAATGGCTGAAAGGTTCATATAAAATGTCGATGGGCTTTATAGATTTAGAATTGATCACTAAAACTGCTGCAGAACATTTCAAAGATACCGGCTCTTCACCAGTCATGTTCTAAAGTGCACATCTCACCTGCGTAACAGCCCAGGCAGTGCCAGGCTAGGCTTGGTCAGCCCCTAGCACCTCCTGTTACCAAGTCAAGTTCATAGCCAGAAGAATGCTGGGTTTGCTTCCAAAGACATATTTTCAAATATTTTTAGCTAGCTATGTCATGTAACTGTGGTACCTAAATTATTTATGTGAAATTATGCAAAATTTTGTGTAATTGTCAATATTTATTTCAATAATGAGAATGGTTGTGATGGTGATAAAAATAAAATGCTTAGGATTTTCTTCTTTTAAAAAAGACCTATACTATTTTATACAATTTCATCTTCAGAGAATGTATTCTATAGAAATATAAATACAAGTATGTTCAACAAATTGTACAGATAATTTTATTTCAATGTCATTCAAAGTATTAAAAAACTGGAGATAAAATGAATGCTTATTGTTAGATAAATGAATGATTTTTCATTCCCTCTGTGTGATATTCTTTGAGTACCAAGAAGCATAAAGTTATAATGGATGGCTTGGATAAATACCCCCATGAAGTATTGGGAAGGAAAAAAACCAATATGCATAATAATCCTTATAATATCCTAATTTCCAAAATAAACACTGACTTTAAGAAAATTCTATATAAATGTGAACATAAATGTACAAAGACACACTCACTTATTTTATCAGGGAGAAAAATATGAATGTCTATATACACCTCCTTGTTAATGCTTTTCCTTAACATGTGAGGCTCATATGTAAGCAGATGAAAATACTAAGATCAAACAAACAAACAAATGAATGAATAAAATGGAAAAAAATGAACTACAAAATTTCTCGCTGGGAAAAAAAATGTTCCCGAACTTAGATAACAAAAGACTACATTTCGCCATAGAATTAACAAGCCAGTGTAAATTTGAACAGGAGTGTAAGTCAAAGTTTGGCTGTGACTCTCTGTGGTTCCCAACCTTTGGATGCACCGTTGAGAAATACTGACAGGACAGTGGATCAGCCACAGCACTGTGTGGTGCCCTCCTGTGGTGTCTTTAAGAGGGGTCACTCACTGCTCCTCACACTGCTAATGTGACCCCAGGAGCAGGGAAACCAAATGGGCCTTCATTAAGGGAACTTGGGAGAGTTGCTGAAATTCCAAACACCCTAACTCACCAGGAGAGGCAGGGTTATCAGAGCCTGCCGGAGCCGGAGCCTCGGGAATAAGATCACTTTTATAACTCGTTAGAGAGACAGTCCTTGTCTTGGTTGCTTTGATAATTTTTTTAGGGGGAAAGAAGGGGACAGGATAGAGTTTGGGGCCGAATTCTACTCTCTAGATTGTATGATTAGAACTGGATTAGTGTAAAAGGGCCAAATAGTGCTTCCATGGCTGGTTTTGGACCCATGGAGAGCAGAGACAGTGGTTTGGCCTGCACTCTAGGGACACTGGCCTCGTCGCTCACACAGCCCACGACTGCCATCCATCTCAGGTCCAACATCACCCGAGACATACCTGGGGCAAAAGAGCGAGCAAAACCGGAACCCTTCGAGCTGATGTTATTCCTGTCTGTAGTCGTAGAATGATAATTTTCAAAGTTTACTTCTTTCTACTTAAAAACACCTAATTTTAGAACTCTGGACAAGACCAGGGATTAACATTCCAATTGGCCTCACCAGACACTTTGGCCAGGGCAATTTTCTATTGTGTGGGAAAACTCTTAGGGTTTTCCTGAGAAGAAAAACTGCCTTTCCACATTTCCAGATGCTCCTACGGGGAAGTATTGCTGTCTCTGAGAACCACTTACAGCTCAGCCCACTTATTTTATTTTTAGATAAAAAGAAATATGAAGGAGGTGGATTGGTTTGCTCAAATTGCAACTGACATGTTCATCAAATATTTCACAAACACCTACTATGTGCCAGGCACTGAGTAAGGTATTGAAGATATAAAGATTTATAAGACACAGAGTGTAGGGCTTAGCAAAGAAGACATGTGAATAGTTAATTTCACTGTGACATATTCACACTTCATTCATTAATCTAATAAGAGAGTGGCCACAGTGTGCCTGGTACCATTCTGAGCATTAAGGATATAAACTTACATTGTTGCTGTTTTCCTGTTGTACTTCTAAGAGTCTGACATACAGTATTATGTATTTAAAATTTAGAATCCCCTCGTTAAATTTTGAAATAATACTTCCATTTCACTATTTCTCCTGCCCCAGGGTATCATCAAAGAAGGAGATCCAACATTGATTGGCCCCTCAGTAACACAGGAGTCACTTAGAAGTTACCATCAAAAACCAAAACTCTTTGAAATTGCTTTAATAAGTTTGAAGTTTATGAAAATGCTACATATGGTAATAAAATGTTACAGCGAATATTACTGCGTATTATCCGGAGATCAATCAAGATTTGCAGGAAGGCATGTCTTTATTTATACGAGACCTAGTGTATTTGTCAGCTAGCTTTGTTGGCTTGACTTCTGAAGGTGCTGGAAGAGATTCAATTATTCTTTTATCTTTTCATCCAAGAACAACAAAAAAATCCAGTTTTTATACACAACTCAGCATTTTATGGGGTGATAAAAGTTAAAGCTTTGATATGGTCTCTATCTTAGAGCAAAACGAATTTTTCCTTTCATTCTCAGGAATTTCGGAGGCTCTGAGAGTTCGTGTTCACTTCGACATCTGAACTTTCCGCCTCTGCACCGTCACCAATGCCTTGGGTATCATCATCGTTGAAGCTTTTCTTTCTAAAAATAGATGATAGGTTCTTGCAGAGGGTAGGAATCATGTCGGCTATTCTCACTTGGATCTTCCTCACGCCCAGCACGATGCCCTCGTCATGAACAGATTCTCACCTGGTTACTTGCCAAATGGTGCACATTGCAGAACTGCAGCCCGGTTTTAGAATCAGAAGACTGACTCCTAGCAGGTTCCCTGTAGCCAGGCCCACTCACATTTGTGAAATTTTGACAAAGGTTGTCGTGCTGCTTCTCATTGACTTTCATTCACCTTTTGGACAATTTCAACTATCCCCACATCTTTTCATCAGTCTTGGAGAGAAAAGTACAGCAGAACTACCTTCTCCTCAATTGGAGACCTTGTAGTCTGGTCTCCAAAACAGATCAAGTAAGGAGTCCCTTGAGGTGGTCGTGTCCCTGAAGCACACCGGAGCAGCGGTTTTTCAATGCCAGTGGACGGGGGACGACCCGAACGAGTGACAAGCCACAGCTCAGCCTGACCACAGCAGGCCGCACCCCAAGCCTGCTCCACCAAGTAGAGGACCAAGCCCAGGCACGAATCACGTGCCCTGCAACATGGCGCCCTTCCTGCCACCTTCAAGAAAAGATCGTCAAACCTGCCCTAGGCCTGGGAATTACTGAGTCACAGATTTGGGGAGCCCAGTGTGCAAACGGACCCACCACACCTGATTTGCTGCCCTTGACCACACAGGCCAGGGGTTCTGGCCACCGGGTCCAGCTCCCCAGGAAGGAGTGAGAGACACTCATGCCCACGTGTGCAGCAGGCCCTTCAGAGCAGCGTGTCTGTGAGGAGTGTGTCCCTGCTTCTCCCAGCCGCCGTGGCCGCCCCGAGTGATCGGCGCCATTCTGAGCTTCAGTTTTCTCCCTTTCAGAAAATGAGTTTATCAACTCCTTATTAACTCAGGTGGATTTGTAAAGGTAAAATTTCTAAGCTGAATCTAAGCCGCAGAGCCAGAGTTAAAGTGTAAAAGACCGGACATTGTGAAGTCTCTAACTGCAAGGCTTGGGTTAAAAAGTAAAAGATTATTGTTACAATTCCTCTGCTACCTCGGAAACCTGTAATCCCTGTAGCTGTTAGGACAATACCCGAGCTGCCCAGTAAACATTCTCACTGGCTCCTCTGGTTGTCTAATAACCTGGGACTCTGTGTAAAATGGCATGTAGACATTACAAGTCCCAAAACCAATCAGTTTGAATGTGCACCCCACTTAGAAGTAACCAATCACCCCTGTCCAATCTGTTCCCGCCAACAAATGTGCTAACCAGGTCTCAGAGTTGTTGTTCAATTTTCCCGCGCCTCATGATGATTTGTTCTGATGTATGCAAAGCCCCCCGCCCTCTCCAAAAAAGTGTACTTAAGCTCTGCCTGACCTCTGCTCGGGGCTCTGGGCTGCTCTATCTTCCTGAGTGAGCCTGGAGCCTCAGCATGCTGAATCAATAAAACCCCTTTTGCCAATTGCATGGAGCCGGTCTCTTGTGGTCTCTCCCTCCGACGTTTCGCTGGACCCTTACAGATTGTTACAGCAGCAAACTCCTATTACAGACAGGATTCTGGGTCTCAGGTAGACCAAGGCTTGGGGAACAGCACTGCGCTCCTAATGAGGACAGCAAAGCTCATGTCCATCTAGAAACACTGTCACCGACCAAGCCCTGGCAGGAGCCCATAGGAAGCAGGCTCTGGGAAGCCCAGTCTCTGGGTCTTTCTAGCTCACCTGCCCTTTAATGTTCTGCCTTGTTTGTGATTTTGCATTGAATTGTTACTACAGCTTGCATTAGTATTTAATTCCCTATATTTGTCTTGTCTTTCTAATTACCTTTTTTTTAAAAAAAAAATTTTTTTGTAGTAATAGATGGACAGAATGCCTTTATTTTGTTTATTTTTATGTGGTGCTAAGGATCGAACCCAGTGCCTCACACATGCCCCTGAGCTACTGCCCCAGCCCTCTAATTACCTTTTAAACTCTTTGAGGGAAGGAAATACATTATACATTCATGGAAGCATCTTTTGTGTCTACTACTTACCATTTACTTTGTAAATACCTTGTAACAAAAACTGTCACATGAGATGATAAGAATGAAAATACTTTTTTATTTCAAACCATACAATAAAATCTCTGGAGCCCAAGGTACACGAATACAGGCCTATTAAGAAATAGGCAGTCTCTGGTGCATGCCCTGGTTTATTTGCCCTACAAAATACGATCTCCTCTGACTTTTCTGCAGTTTAATATGACAATTACATTATAAGAGCAACAGGGAGTTTCCAGGGCCACACAGCACAGGGAGTGCCGCGTGCCACTCACTCTAGGGCTAATAGGTGACTCTGGGAAGGGCGAATTGTGGAGTTCCCCCACCCCCTGCAGTAGTGTGCTGGTGGTCTCTGGTGCCCCCAGGGTGAACAAGCTGAGCACTTACCACCCTTGTAGGAGAAGCCTCCACCCCAGAATTCCCACTGGCCCCCGAGATCTTGCTTTTCTCCAAGCAGTGGCTCACGTTTTCCCCTAAGCAACATGGCATGGCCTGAGACCCCGCTCCGAGGGTCTTCCCCAGGGCTTCCTGCAGAGTTGGGGGTTTCCTGGATGGGAGAAGAGACCAGCTTCCTGTGATGCCCCAGCAATGTCTTGACTTTCTTTGGGTTCACATCCGGGGAACGTGTTGGGTAAAAGAGGCTGTGTGGAGCTGCTCGCTCCTGCGGATTGCTGCCCCCACCCTGCTGTCTCCCTGGGGCCCGTGGGTCAGCGGGCAGGATCTTTCACTTACTGCTTCTTCTCACTGTTCACCTGTGCCTCCTGCCAGGCGGTAAGGATTCCTGTTGATTTTATTCACTTCTGTAACCCCTTCAATTAGACAATGTCCAGCACATGGAGACACTTGATAGTATCATGAGATGGAAACCTTCCTAAACATGTCATTTTTGTCCTTGATGCTGCCCGAGAGCCCTGTTTTGATCCAGCCACCAGGAAGTGGACTTGGCAGCTGGCTTTGGATCTCCCCAGGGCCTGGGGAAGAGCAGAGCCAGGGGAGGCCCTTCAAGGTTTTGATGGTACTAATAGGTGCTGGGCTTTGCTTGCATTGAACAGAAACTCCAGAACTACTCAAATCTCCTTTTAGTTTTGATCTGTGTGGCAAGTATGGTCGCCTACAATTCCCTTGTACATAGCAGACCACACAATGGGAAAGTACAAAACCTGGCTCCCCGTCTCCTGGCTCTGATAACATGTGGGCCACTTCACTCTGAGTCTTAGTTTCCCAGTGTCAAAGATAATAATATCTGCATCACATGTTGCTCTGAGAGGGAATGAGGTCACGTGACAGTCCTTGGTACCCTGTAGGTATCCAGTGTGGAGCAGCAGATACCACTTGAAGTCTCACATATGCATTGTCCCCAATCCTCGCTAGAGTCTGCGAGATTGATGCTGTTATCTTTTCCATTTTATAGACAAGAAAACTGAAGCTTGGAGGAGGTTGATTTCGTGAATCACACCATTAATGTTAAGTGTCAGCACATGGCACATACTTTATGCTAACTAGGCTGCACACTGGTGTACTAAGTATTACTAAACCATGGCAAGCTTAATATTCAAATGGATTGCAAGGGCTGCCAAAATGTACATCAATGGAACTGCGAATTCTATCTTCATCCCTCATAACCCACTCTTTCTAAGAATAGTACTCCTTATCCTTCCCAAGAGAAATAGGCCAGGTTGGAAGAATTTTTCTCCAATGCCTGGTCACTGGTGTCAAGATTACAGAACAATCCTTGGAGAACTTTTTTAATTATTAAAAATTTTTAAAAATTATTTTATAATACAAATGAAAATAATATAAAATTTCCTGGTGAAAGAACAGTGAATGCGTCTTTTACTTTATCAGAGACCCAGGATCAAGTTGGTGTCATGGAGCATGGTGGCTGTCGGGATTATGTTATGCTCGAATTCGGGACCCCCAAAAGACCACCACAGACCAAGATCCATGTAAACAGCAAAGAGGTGTTTATTGCGAGCTGGCTCGATCCTCTGCGCGCGCACACAGCAACTGGTGACCCTGAGAGGCCCCGAGCCCAGGGTTTGAGGCAGTTTTATACATTTTTTGGAGAAGGCAAGGACCCCCACATACGGGAAAATCAAATAACAACTCTAAAACATGATTAGCACATTCACTGGTGGGAACAAGTTGGGTAGGGGTGATTGGTTACTATAAGAGGGGGATTCATTTGAACTGATTGGTTTAAGCCAAAAGGGGTGAACTACATGGTTTCCCAACATGTTATCAACCACCATAAACTACTGGGAGGGTCATCTGGCATCCCAGGTATTTCCCTGTCTCATGCTGATTGGTGGCTGCTAGGGGGTTGCTATGGATCCCCACCTAGCCTGACTGAGTCAGGGACACCTGGAGCAGCAGATCTCTCCTGTTATTTGTAGATAAACCACTTAGCAGGTGCCTAGGAGTGCTCTGTGGGTCTTTCCAAGGACAAAGGTGATGTCCCTTCCTTGGACAGGCTTTGCTCTGAGGTAGAGGCTGGTTTTTCAGTAAGTGTTATTGCTGGTATTGGAACCCAAGTCATTGGGTCCCAGAATCTAAGGACCCAGTCACTACTTCATCAGCCTCCTTCGGCAACAAATCCGGTGGGTAAATATAAACAACCATGACAACTACACAGTGGGACACTATTTTGATAAATCAACCAAATTTGTTATCAGTCACTATTTCCTCTAACTTGATGATCCTCCTGCAATTAGCAGGGTCTTGATGCCCTTAGGGATAGCATGACAGAATAAAAGACAGAAGACTAAAGAATTTAAGGGTGAGATCTGGGCATAAGCACTAGATTTGAAAGAACAGCATTTTATCTCCTCATCCAGGGCAAGCGGGCGGGCTGGAGGACAAAGGAACTCAGGCTGTGTTTTGGCCACTCCTCTCCTAAATTCCTGTGTTACTTTTTGTTCATCATTGGGACAAAATTCAAGAAAAAAAACCAAAACAACTTAGCAAAGGAAAGATTTGTTTTGGCTCATGGCTTCAGAGATTCTGTCATGGTCCACTGGCTCCATTGCTGGGCCTGAGGCGGGAGTAGGGAGGCCGGGTGGTAGAATAAAGCTGCTGAGCTCAGGGCAGCCAGGAAGGAGAGGGTGGGTCGGGTCAGAGAACCGCCTCACAGAAAGTACTTGGTAAATATTAACTCCCTGACAAATGGAAGAATTTCAGGGAGTGTACCAGGGCTTGGTTTTGCAAGAGAACCCGGGTGTCCTTGTGATGCCCTCGGGCCACTCCTTCCTAGTGTGACTGACACTAGCTCTGTCCCGGGCCAGCTCTTGATTAAGCAAGACCATGAGCATATATTTTTTTCATCCCCAATAGGAATATATTTTTCCTACAAGTCCGGCTATCATTGAGGTAACTGATGTGAACCTTTCTGATTAGTCGGGGTCTTCTTAGGACGTAAGGTTCTGTAATCACAGTGGGATGACCTCGCAAAGCAGGGAAGCCACAGACCTGAGCAATCAAGAGAGCCATCTGGTTTCCGTCAGAAAGTCTGGGTTGGAACCTCGTTGTGCCTCGTGGATAATTACCCCATGTAATCTTTATTTCTTTATCTATAAAAAGTGAATTTGAAAATTGTTTGCCTTGGGAAGGTTGCTGTGTGAATTAAACAAAAAGTATAAAGTTTTTAGCTCAATAAGAGTTGACAGCCACACTCAGCGTGGACGTACGGGTACTGTGGGGAGGAGCAGGAAGTGCAGGAGAGCCTCAGAGCCAGGCAGCTATCTGCCAATTTACAATCAATCATTTTTATCTTTGTCAACAAAGATAAAAATGACAAAGAATCTTTGCAAGTCAACACTAATGCTTCGACAGAACAGTATTTTTTAAGCGTCTTGTTTATTAAAGACTTAACCCATGTTTGAAATTCCTTGAGCTTCTCTGAGTGCATGAATTCTGTTCATTTTAGAACTTTCTGAAGTAGTTAGAGAATGTTTCATTATTGGAATTATTTTATGAATTTTTTTGGTAAATACATCTGTAACTCAATGGACATGTTATGAGTAAAGAATGAACTAAAACCTTCCCAAATTTCAAGATGTTATATAACAACTTACGCAATGACCACTATTTTTATATCAGACCCTGTTGATTTATGTCTGCTGTGTCTTCTGGGTGCGCATTGTGGAATTCCTCGGCCTGGCTTGCTTATTAAAATGCACGTCATGTTCATCTTAGACCCCATCGGCCCACACAGCTCCTACTACCGGGGTTCTTCATCACTTGTCCTTCCTCCTCTACTAAAAAGCCACTTTTTAGTATTTTTGGTTATGGTTATAACCTCCTAATGAAATGTCTTCCTCTGTGTCTGATAGTTTGCAAAGGAAAATTTTATCTTGAGACATCTTTCATATTTGTAGGTGGTAAAAGGGGCACTAAAAGGAGGAAATAATGTGGTTAAATTTAAAAAAAAAAAAAATGGGATCCCGAAGTATCAGGATTAAATTTTCTGGCACTGGGGACTAGTGCAGTCTCCTGGCCTCAGAATACATTTCTGAGTGGTGATCTAATTCCAATCACAGGAATATTATATTAGTTCTCACATTCTTTGATTAAAGACTCTGAAAAGAGTACTTTTCACCAGTCTCCTTCCAAGATACAGATTCCTGGTTCAAACATTAAGTCCCCTCCCTGTCACGGCAGGTGGTCAGGGAGAGGTGGGGGGGGGGAGGGGGGAGGTCTTAGTCACTGAAGAGCCTAAGGTGGCGCAAGATGGTTGGTTTGACTTCCTGAGGCCTCGATTCTTCCACATGACTCCATCTTTCCTGGGGCGGACAAGTGGGCTGCTGACCCTTGCAAGAGGTATGCTACCGCATTTTGAAGTATTCAGAGTGCTGTGGAGATGCAAGCCCACCTCTGGCTCCCACAGGCACAGCCCCCACCAATGCCCTCATCTGAAAAACCACAGCGCAGCTTGGTGGCCCTTCTGACTACACCCGCCTCTCCTCAGCCTCCAGCAGATAGCCATGGAACCAATTTTTCCTGACTGAAGCAGGCTGGAGCAAAACATCCTCAAGACCTCGCTCACTCTGAGACCCTCAGGGAGAAACCTCTGCTTGCTTTGCTCAGCGCCTAGAGGCTGCATCTGTTGGTTCATGGCCACTATCTCAGTCTTCAAAGCCAGCAGAGCAGCAGCTTCAAAAGTGTCTTTCCCAGTGACCTCCCATCTTTCTCTGACACAGACCCTTGATTACATTGGGACCACCATAACCTGCCCTTCTCACAATTCATGATCACCCCTGAAAATGTTCTTTCACCATGTAAAGCAACATTTTCAGATTCAGGAATCAGGAATGGGATGTTCTTGGGAAGGTCCCTGTTGACTCTACCTGTCTAGGTATCCTACTGGTTTAGGGGATGGGAAGGTGAATTCTGGGATTTCTGGGTGATATAACATTGTGGGTTAAGGAAAAAAATAAAAATAATTCATTTTTCATCCTTTCCATTGAGTAGCACTTATAAATATGTGAACATTTTTGTTGGAGCAGGAGGGGAACATGTTCTGTTGGCATTTCACTGATTTGACCCATATTCGCTGAGCATACATCAAGGGCCAGGTGCTGTGAGTCCCGGAGCACACACCCAAGTATAGAGATGACCCTTGCTTTCCAGAAACTCCAGTTTTACCGAGCAGAAGAAAACAGATAATTTTACTACATTCTCATAAATGCAGAGAGCAGTATAACCAGGGTGTTCAGCAAAACACCCAACTGCACCCCCAGTGCAGACTGAGGAGGTGTGGAAGTGCACCCCAGCTCTATCAGTTGGTGCAACTGGAAAAGTGGGGTGAGGATGTGAGGGATTGTGGCACAGGGAATCATCCCCGCCGGCTGTTGCCTCCGCATCCCATGCTGGAGCTTGGTGCCTGCAATGGCAGGCGGTGGGAGGGGAGCTGCGCGTGAAGGGGAAGCAGGTCAAGGTGGAGCCCACCACCCAAGTGTGCCCTTTCTGCCTCCAACACTGATGTGGATCACGTGAGTGTGCTGCAGGAGGAGCAGGTGTCCTTTGTCACAGACCTAACACACCTGGCCCAGGAGTCAGGCGCTGGAGGAGGATCCAGGGAAGGGGGCGGCTGCGTCCCTCTGCGGAGAGGTAACCCAGCAGAGAAACCAGGATACAGGTGAGCGGCAAGGAGCAGGCCACAGAGCACGGCTCCAACCACAGGTGCACACCTATGCGCAGGTGTCTGCTGTGGCTGGGGTGCTGGGGCCCCAGGGACGGGATGGGAGAAGGGAAGGATGTGCCGGGGACTCAGTGCTTGGGCGAGGTCACTGTAGTTTAGTAGTCCTGGGCAGCATGGGACTGGGTCCTGGGGGGAACAGGGAGCGGTCACTATGAGCGACTGTCCAAGCTGCACTTCAGAGTGTTCAGGCCCTTTGGCACCTGGCACAGTGGCGTCTTCCTGGGTCTCCCCTTCTCTGCCCACAGCTGACCTGACAGGCTCCTCAGCTTCCCGTCACCCTCTGCCTCAGGATCCATTGGAGCCACTTGCTCCTCCCCTTCCCCTTTCCCTTCAAGGCCAGCTGCTGGTTCGTGAAGGGTGCCCCAGGTGGCCTTCCTCCCAGCAAGACACAGAGGACCACGCTGCATGACCTGCTCTGAGGAGCCTCATTCATATCATCCAAGTGTCCCCACTGCCCAGCACAGATGTGGCATGCACAAGGTGCTCGGTCAATGCTGAAACAAGTTCCAACAGCCTCTCAACAAACCCTTCACTTAAACAGCCCACCTCCATCTTCGTGGTGCCACACCGTGGGGGCAGGCTCTGTTGAGACTGGAGAGACCCCGCACCTGTACTGACACATCCTGAACTTTTTATCTGGTGCCGATTTCCTAAAGAACACCGTTCCAGCTGTTTATGTGGCATTTACATGTAATCAGAGAGCTGCGTGTAATCAGAGGTGGTTCCACACCCATGGCGGGATGTGTGCACATTCTGTGCAGCCACCCGGCCATTATTGTGTCCTGTACTTGAGCATCACAGACTTTGACACAGGGGAGGTCACTAGAACCGGTGCCACCGAGACTGAGGAGGGACTGGGTTTCCAGGGAGTCAGACGCAGACAAGCACCGGCTTTCCAGGCTTCTTTAATCGGGATTAAGAAGGGGCAGTGACAGCTTCCACTCCTCCAGAGCAGCACCTACGATGGGCTCAGGGGGTTCAGAGGGAAGGGAAATCTGACTCGTCCTCCGCGGCCTGCTCCAAGATGGCCTCGCACCTGTAGCTCTGGATCAGAATCTCCTCCTCCTCTTCCTCCTGCTCTTCCACGAAGCCCTCCTTATTGCCTTTCGTGGGATCTACAGGGGTGTGGGTGTAGTCCTTGGGCCAGTTGTAAAGAGGCTTCGATTTTCTGGTGTAGATGAACTTAAACCATCTTCGGAAGGTTTGTTTGATAGTTGAGGAGGTCATCGTGTGGGCTATTTCCCTAAAAATATCACGGGTTTTTTTTGCTAACTCCCGAATCACCGGGTCTTCATCCCGGACTGTTTTTTCAATAACTGCAACAGTAAAAGGGCACTTGGTTTGAAGCAGCTCTCTCTCAGAGGCCAAGAAGCTCCAGCCCTCAGCAACCCCGCTGCCCTCCACAGTCTCCTTCCTGCCCGCTCCCTCTTCTCACTCTCCCTCATCTTGAGGGAGATGAATAGCATCTCATTAAAAGAAAAACGGAAATATTCACTAAATGTCTATTGAGCTTCTATTATGTGCTTGGTAGCATCAACATAGATTCATGAAGCTCATGTACACACATTGTATTGATCATAATCATGAAAAGTGTTTGCTATTCAGCTACATGATTAGACCCTAGGAGCTGCTTAAAAGTTAAGGTTACCATAAAATGAAATAATGTACACATTTTAACAAGATGAGATGGGCACATGTTCCTTGGCATGGGAGGTGTTTGACACATGAGTAGGTGAAAAAAGTTATGATAATTGTAAACACTAAATATGCAATGGCATGTATGTTTTAAAAAATATTTGGGATAACACGTATAGCAAAATGCTAATGGGGTCCTCTGCGACAGCAGGAAGTGGGGAATGATGATTTCATTTCTTAATAAAAGAAGCAGAATAAGGAGGGACCTTTAGAAAAGAAAGGATGGGAAGAAGGAGCAGGAGGAGAGAGAGGAAAGAGGTGGTAAGAGAGACCAAGGGAGAATCCTGGTGCCGCTGAATGAACGAGAGCGCCCCCTAGTGAGCCAGCGGGGTGAGAGGAGGTGACAGCATAAATTCATGGGGAGTGAGAAATGTGGGACCCGCTGGGGCATGCTGACAGTGGAGGACGTGATGGGGCACCTCTGTACCTGCAGCTCAACTTCGTAGGTGAGCCTAAAAATGCTCTGAAACATAAAGCCTCCTTTTTTTTATTTGTAAAGGAAGGAATGAAGGCAGCTCCCTATTTTCTAACTCACCTGCTAGTAATTAATTCTGACCTAAAGAGGCAACAGAGGCTAAGAGGGGGAGAGGCTAAGACCCAGACATCGTGGGAGAACAACAGGACCCTGCTAGAATTCCCTCCTCTGCCAGTGGGACGGATGTTACCGTCAACTAAAGTGGGAATGCTGGGAGGGAAGAGGCTTTGCTGGTGGTTGTCGCTGCTGCTGCTGAGGGCCCAGAAGCTGGGACAGCGCTGCGCTCAGGAGGGGCTGGAGAGGCACTTGCTGGTTGGAGGAGTGAGGGAGTCCCCAACACTGCAGTTCCCAAGGGCTCCAGGGGGAGTGGTCAGGTTGCAGGTTGCACCCTCACGTAGAACTCATGTGACCAGAGTCACAAGTGGAGAGTTTATTTGGACCTATGCATAGATGTGTCCTCATGACCTCAGTACTTACCCTCCAGCATGACTTCGATTTCGTCTTTGAGTAGTAAATACGCACCCAACTTTGCCAAGTACCCTAGCACAGAGTGGATTAAAGTTACACCAAAATACATCACGAAAGCGCATTCCCTGCTGTTACCTGGCTACAAGCTTTGCTTTCCTTAACGCAAAGTATCTACAGATGATCTTCCAATCATCTATTAGTGCTTTCAAATGGTTATTATTTAACTATTTATTACAAACTATTTATTGAAACACATGCCTGTGTTGACCCAAGTTTAAACCCAAGTTTTCAATTCTGTGAATTTTTTAATGAAATGGACACAGATGTGTTAATTTAAATCAGAATCTAGCACTTCCTATATAATTTGTTATCGTTAAAAAATTAATAAGTATCATCAGAAATCATTCACCTATTATTACTTTTTTTTTTTTTTTTTAAGAATAGAGCTTGAAAAACACAACTATTTATCTCAGTCACCCTGAGTGGGGTCTTTGTGGCTCGGTGTCAGGTTCACAGGTGTTCCACAAGCGGGATGACGAGACACCGGGGTTAATGAGTGACTCTGCAGCTAACTCATCTTCCCAAGTCTAGGTCACCAGTGTCCCACAGGTCACCACAGTCCCCGAGGCGTTCCTCAAGCCCCTTGCAGTTTCTTCCTGCACCTTCCAGAGCACGCTCTCGGGGTCCGCCTTCTTGCTGCACTTGAGCTTGGGATTCCCACGGTCTTTGATGCAGCCATGGTCCGTCCATTCCCATGGGTACACGCAGAGCTCAGTTTTCTTGAAACACACTGTGCACCCCGGCTCCGGGTTACACATCATCTCCACCTGCGTTTGCCTTATGACAGCCGAGTACCTCCGACGGAGATCCGGTGGCACTCAAAGCCTAAAATACTTACTATCGGGTTTTCAAAAAAGTTTACTGAACCCTGCTAGATGATGTTCTATCTTTCTATTTCTATTTATTTTTAGTAGCTCTGGGGATTGAACCCGGGGGCACTTTATCATGCCCAGCCCTTTTTATTTTGAGACAGGATCTCGCTAAGTTGCGAGGCTGGCCTCCAACTTGACGTCCTCCGCCTCGGCCTCCTGAGTTGCTGGGGTTGACAGGCGTGCTCCACTGTGTGTTTTATCTTATGAATGCAGCCATCTTTTTTTTTTTTTTTTTCTGCCAATGGTGGACATTTGTGCTGTTTCCAGTTTGGGGCTACAGTGAGTAACGGTGTTATGGACATTCTCGTGCATGAATTCGAATTGCTGCTTGGTCATGGAGATACTAATGTTCAGCTTTAATAATTACTGCCAAACAGTCTTCCAAAGTGCTTGTACCGAATCTCACTCCCCGCCAAAGCCCGGAGACATTCCCTGCCTCACTGCCTTGTGTCCAGAGGCCTCGATGTCCAGGAGAATGAGTCCTTCAGCTTTGGCTCCCCTCAGGTCTCAGACCTTTCACTTTTCATATAAAGTTTAGATCAGCCCTCCAGCTCCACCCACACCTCCGAACCCCAGGTAAGGATCTGCTCAGGACCAGGTTGAGGGCTGGGGGAGACTGTGACGCATGTCTTCCTTCAATCCACCAACAGGAGAGAGCGCTTCACCTGGGATTTTTTTGTTGTTGTTGTTTGTTTTTAACTTCTTGTGGTTTTCTGCTTTCCTGTATCAGTGTTGCACATCTTTTCTTAGTCTTAATATATTTCATATTTTTGGAGTTATATTTGATAATTCAAAATTTTAATTTTTCAATTTGTTTGTGTACCGATATCCAATTGATCTTCGTGTATTGGTGCTGTATCTAGAAACTTTGATAAATTCGTTTAATGAGTATTTTTTAAGAATTCTCTCCAATGTTCTAAACATGCCAACATTTTTGTGGAAATGTTGAAAGTTTTATTTTCTTTTATTCAAACTTAGATATTTTATTTCAGCTTTGGATCATTCACGGCCTTATCTCTTCAGGTGGTTTCTTCTGCCTCGCTCTCTCCCTCCTCCTCCTGTAACATGAACGTCGAAGCTTTCTCTATGTCTCATAGTATCTCATGCTCTTTCCACATTTTCCATTTTTATTTCTCTAAGCGTTGCTCTTGGGGCTGAATCCTTTGCTGTGACATATTTAATTCTCTCATTCTCCTTTACTTTCTTTCTAATTTGCTGCTGAATGCCACCCATTGAGTCCTGCATTCCATCTCATTATTTAATCATTCAAATATATTAGTCATGTGTATTTTAAACTATAATATCTTCAACAGCTACGCATCCTGGATTCCACTTCTGTGGTTTTTTTTCCTTCCGATTGAAAGCATTTCTATGAGACTGGCTAATTTTGGTTAAATATAAGCTATTGTATGAAGATGTGGATTTTCTGTATTTCAAATAGCCCTCCTTAGAGAAAGTAGCAATTTACAGTGTCACTAGTGTGATTGCTCTGTTCTTGCCACCTGGCCAAAATGTATAGTATAAAACTTTTTTTCTTTCCTTCAGGATTGGGGATTGAACCCAGGGGCACTCCACCACTGAGCTACATCTTCAGCTCTTTTTACTTTTTATTTGGAGACAGAATCTCACTAAGTTGCTGAGGCTGGCTTCCAACTTGTGATCCTCCTGCCTCAGCCTCCCTAGTAGCTGAAATTACAGATGTTACCAGAGTATTCAGCTAGTAAAAAACTTTTGATTTTCATTAACCTCATGGTCGGAACCATTTCACCATTCAATTTGCTTTACTGTATGTGTAAAACTGTGAAAGGTCATATATAAGTGCCAAATATATGTATTTTTCATATATTCTTTGCCAATTTTTCTACTGAATTGGTTGTGTAATGGATTTGTAAGAATTCCTTTGATAATGAGCATTCACCCTTTATCTATGATAAGTATAAATATTTTACCTCAATTTGGCTTTTAACTTGGTTTCTACTGGTTTTGCCTCACCAAGATTGTCATATAGTTAACAATCTTCTGTTATGGCTGCTAGGTTTAGACTTTTACTTAGAAAACTCTTCCTTCTTCCACGACTTTAAGGCAGATATTCCGAATTGTTTTAATCTTGTTTTATTTATAATTATGAGTTGATTTTTTTTTAGCATTTGACCCTTTGATCATATGGAATTTATTTAATGTAAAAAGTTAAAAATGAATAAAATAATTCAAAAAATTCCCAGTGGCTTACCAGGTGTCCCACATCATCTAAGAAGCCCACCATTCACTTTCTAAAATGCTGCATGCATTGGGCTGTCTGCACAGCGTCCTGTTGCTTTCATCTGTCTGATCATTGCCTGCGGTTTGGTGGGGCCAGTTCCCCCTCCTCATTCTTTCATGCCTACTTTTCCACTTAGTTTGAGAATCAGCATGCTAGTTTAAACAAGAGAAATTCTATTGGTGCTTTAATTAGCATGGTTCCATGTATAAATTTAGGAAAGAATTCATACATTTTTTTGGGGGGTGGTACCAGGGATTAACCGAAGGGCCACTTGACCCCTGAGCCACACCCCCAGCCCTATTTTGTATTTTATTTAGAGACAAGGTCTCACTGAGTTGCTTAGCGCCTCGCTTTTGCTGAGGCTGGCTTTGAACTCGGGATCCTCCTGCCTCAGCCTCCTGAGCTGCTGAGATTACAGGCCTGCTCCACCACGCCTGGCTTCATCCATTTTTTTGTTTTGGTTTTGTCTTTCCGAGACATGATTTATACCCTTCTCTTTATTCAAGCTTTGTGTCCTTCAGTAATGTCTGCAAGTTTTCTTCACAGGTGTACTACACACATTCCAAAGTTCAGGTTTAGATGTCCCCCCTCCCCTCTGTCCATCCTTCCTTCCGTCTTTCCTCTTCCCATCTCTCTTCCTCTCTCATCTTCTTCTCTCCATCCCTTCAGAAGCCCTCCCTCCCTCAAGCTGACCACCCCTGGGGCTTCCGCTGTCCCCTCTGGAGTCTGGCTGGACTCCATCCACCTGCCTCTACTTTCCTCAGCAAAGCTCTTCCTCGTTGTTGTAGTTGGTGGCTGCAGATGTCCAAGGCTTGCTGACGATGGCGTTGGTTGGTGCAGGTTTTAATACTGTTCTTTGGACAGTGACTTTCAGGCAGTGAAAGGAAGGATGAGCTGTGATGGGTCTCTGTCTTAAAATTTGAAGTCGCCCTGTTGAATGCATTCAGTGCAAACATTTGACCAGACAGACGCTAACTGCATTACAAAGGCACCTCTGCTCTCAGCTCATGTATTAGCCTCTGTTCATCACAGATGGCACCGTCACAGGTGGATGTGTGACTTAATGCAGACTTACACTGCTAGACTCCTCTGTACCTTGAAAGACAAGAAAAAGAATCAAATTTATTTACCTACTAAAATAACCGATCCTCTCCTCAGGTATGGCCGGGAGCTCCCCAGGAACCCTAAGGTATCAGATATTAAATCTGTAATGTAGCTCTCGTGAGAAGCAACCTAAGAATAAAAAGGGAAAGAACCATCTCTCAATTGATGAAAAGACATTTTTCTCCCTTCAGAGAGGCTTCAAGACAGAGGACACCGACTGCTCCCACTCTATCAGCACCAGCGAAGCCTGGGGCTTCCTCTGTGTGACACACTCTCTGGAAGGTGTTGAGCAGTTCACAGTGTGATGCGGGAACCCACCTGTGCTGAGCTCTCTGCCACCCCACGGGTCTCCACTGCCCACTCGGTTTTCAGAGGACCAGGCCACGAGGGATGGCAAAGGAACTCCAAGAAGAAGAGGAAGCGGAGAATTCTAGTTTTCGGCCATCCCGAGCCTGGCCACAATCACACTTACTTGTTATGTTTTCTTCACATTCTTCCCTCAGGATCGCCCCCTGCCCTCCCCCATTTCGTCACTTTGTGCGGTCCTTCCCTTCTGTCTGTGGGTCTGAACGGTGGAAAAGGGAAGGGCTACTTACAAGTTGGTTACAGATGTTGAGCACCACCAGCTCAAAGTTGTAATTTTCATCTTTGAGAAAAACTGGTGTGGGCCACCTCAGTTGTGAGGCACAGATTCTTAATGTGTATTTACATGCCTGTGAGATACAAAAAGGTCCCTAAAGATCTCTTCTTTTGTGGTTGCATAAAACATTGTGATTTTCTGCAAAATTAAGGGGGAAAAAAGTCTTACTTTTGAGACTCTTATCTCCTTGTCCTCCAAAAACAGGATCAGGGGCACCAAGGCTCCAAGGGCCAAAGGGTTGAGCATCCAGGTGTACTGACTCATATCCTTCAGCAACTCACCAAAGTGTCGGATGGCCATGCTCCGAATACCCCCATTGCTCTGCAAGGTGCATGCGGGAAAGAGAAAGGGCCTCATCTGAGCACACTGGTACCACTGCTGTCTTCAATCAGCACGATCTACTTATCTATCTATTTTATATGCCTATATTCGTATATTCAAATGTATGAAATTATTATTTATTTTTAGGAAAGATCTTGTCTACAAAGCTCTTCTTTTGGTTTTAACGTAAGATTTACTTACCCATTATTGACCATAGCCAAGATGTAGAATTGACCTAATGCCCACTAATGGAAGAATGGATAAAGGCCACACGTGTGAGTGTGCACCTCCCCTCTGCCCCACAAGTACTCTTAGTCATAATAAAGAAGAAAATCATTGCAAAAATACAACTGACCCCAGAGGACACTATATGGCGTGAACTCGGCTAGGCACAGCAGAGACAGACAATCCCTGCCTGCTGTCCTCACACACACACCCTGAGGGAGTCAAACTCATCACACAGAGTGGAACAGTGGTCACCAGGAGCTGGAGGCGACTGGGGTGGAGGAATGCAAGACGTGTTCATTAGAGGGTCTGAAGCTTCAGTTAGACGGATGAATAAATTTTGGAGTGTTAATAATGTATAGCACGTTGACTATGGTCAACCATAATGCATTTTGTACTTGAAACTTGCAAAGAGATTAGATCTTAAAATGTTCTCACCATAAAAAAAAAATGATGTGAAAAGATGGATTATATTGGTTAGCTTGATTTAATCATTTAACAGTGTGTGCATATATCAAAATGTCATATTGGACAAAAATAATGTATGTAATTTTCATTTGTCAGTTATGCTTTAACTGGGGAAAATATTGAAACTGGTTAAAAAAAAAACATGAAAAGTTTTACTTACCAGAATTCAGATGGTGTTAAAAAAAGTCTTGTGTAAAAAGTGAATTTCTTAAATTTAGGAAGACATGTAGTATTTAATCGTGTCCTCAAAATATAAACTGGAATAGTCTGTATAAATGGGGATCATTTACCCAGGCTGTGTCCAAGGCTGGAGGACTTTGCGGAATTGTGAATCAATAGCGATGGGAGTGCCTCACCTACGGGCATACAGCTGACCAAGTAGGAGCTGACTGCATTATGAAGACTCTAGAAGAGAAAAATCTCTGCCAGAGTCAGAAACTATTTAAAAAAATAAAATCTTCTCTTCTAGTATTGAGGAATTATCATCTTCTAGTATGGACACCACTAAGTTACCGTCTTCTTTCACCCATGGTCAGAGACTGTTCTTTGATTCTCCTTCCTTAGGGACAAACTTTTCTAGATTATCACAGTGTAGTTAAAAAATAATTAAATAAAAGAGTCCCACAAATACTCATGCCTGGAGAAGAAAAGCTGGCTCTAAGGGGAAGGCTGCCGCCTGCTGGTGAGGCCAGGCTATGACAGGCTGCTCCACTGGGGCTTCCGCTGAACCCCACAACCTCCGGCTCCTCTACTCACTTCTCCACCTAACTCACGTGATCCATCAGAGGACAGTAGCTGGAAGCGATTTTGGTGCACAGTGAGGAGTAGATCACCCTGTCCAGTTTGCATAGAAGTTTCCGGAGGGTGAGCAAGGCCCGGATGACAACGGTGTGTTCCTTGGAATGGAAGGCTTCCAGGATGGATGTCAGTAGGCTGCAGACATTTTCTATCTGCATGTGAAAGGAGGAAGATGGTGGGATTTGGGAACTGGAGGAGATTAGAGCTAGTGTTTGGTTTGCACGTCTCAGTCTGGCCTGCTGGCCCTAGCTCGAAAGAGTCACTTGTCAAGTTGCCAAAAATTTTGTGGCCTATTATTTTTAAAACATCATTATTAAAAGTCGGGGCTGGGGTGGTGGCTCATGGTGGAGCACTTGCCTAGCATGTGCGAGGCACTGAGTTCAATCCTCAGCACCACATATACATAAATAAAAAATAAAGGTCATGGACAACTAAAAATATTTTTTAAAAAGTCATTATTAAAAGTTAAATTGTATTAGTCTAGCATTAAATAAAACCAAAGGTAATACTACGAAGTGATGGATTCCCGGTTATTTTGGTGACAGTTGACTATTTTCTACACCCCTGAGTGGTGGAGGCCACTATCCAGCTGGAACACTGGGCTTGGTCAACAGCAGGGAAACCTGAGCCCAGATCACTGCAGTACTTCCATTTCACTCTTCTCGCTATTCTGGACACAGAGCCCCCATTTCGTCAATGACATTGGCCAGAGCTCTGGACCAAGCAATGAAGGACTTGATGCTTCCTAAAAGAAGGTTCGCTGCCGATAAATCTGATCACTTGCGTGATTTATTTAAAGCGAACAGATCATGGCTCATGCCGTTCTAAATGCAAAAGCGGTGTTTACGGACAGGCCTTGAGCTTTTGGAGACTATGCTGAATAGGTAATGGAGTCATCACTGTTAGTTATATTATTAATTATTACTTATTATTAGGCTCATTCTTAAATCAACAATGAGTCACGCAGCATCTGCAGTCTCCGCGTGGTACAAGACCCGTTGGAGTTTGGAATTGCAGAACCCGGAGGCAGGCTTAGGTTCCAGGGACTGGAGGGCTTTCGTCTGATTCAGGGGGAACCAGGCCAGACGGTGACTCTCAACTTTAACCTGTGTTAGGATCAACCGAAGATTCTTTTAACACACAGACTGAAGGTCCTCAACCCAGAATTCCTGATTCCACAGGGTGGGGTGGGTCCCCAGGATCTGGGGCCCGTGACATGAGGCAGTGCTCGTGGGGGGTTTGGCTCTGAGACGGGATGAGGCCATTCAGTGAGGTCCACCTTGAGCTGACGGTTGGGAAAGGAGAAAAATGTGCCTGGGGCAGGCGGCAGAGAGGGTGAGGCGTGGAAGGAGAAGCCGAGTGCTCCCCAGCTGGGACTGGGTGAGTGCACCGTGGGCGCCGGAGGGAAACTTGCTGAGGAGTCTGTGGTGTAGACTGGAAGAGGGGTGTTCCTGGAGGCCACGGGTGATGAATTCCGAGGACAATGAATGATTTTATGGAAAACTTATAAATAAGGTGTTAAAGCCCCTAAGTTGGCTTATATTCTCCTCTTTTAACTCAGTATTCTTATTGAAAAAAAAAATACTGTGTGTGCTGTGGTTTACAGAAACTGAAACAATATCGATGTTTTATCATAAAGATCTCGAGCAGCATCGGAATACCCAATTGCGATTTTGGCGGTGCGGGGGACACAAACCCCCCAGGTACCTCATTGATGACGGGGGCCATGTTGGCGACCTTCTGGAGACTCAACTTGCTGACCACAGGGTTGGAGTCGTTGATCCAGTTTTTGTAGAGGACCATAAATTCTTCTGGGAATGGGTCCTTGAAGAAGTTATTCAGAAGCTGAAAGAAAAGAGTTAATAAGTTAATGATGAGTCCGGTCAGCTGTGGTATGATTTCTGCCTGGCGTCAAATCAAGACATTTTCAGCAAACCAGAACCAAACGCCAAGAGCTTGTGTGTATTCCCCTACACGTTTGGGTGCTCACAGAAGAGGGGACGGGGACAGCGACTAGAGTAACTCACAGATGCTTTGCTTTGTTTTCATGGCTTCTCTTCGTCATTGGAAACTGAATGACCCATTTAAGACTCACCCACAGGGTGGAGTTTTTTTGACCCGGGCTGTTGCCAACAGCTGATGCCTGTAAACGGCCTGGTGAGCAAAAGAGTCCCGGCCCACGACCCTGTGAGTTATGGATGAGCCGAGAGGCTGGTGCCCTGCAAGACAATACTAGACACTGTTCCAAAGAAGGAGCCAAGTTGTGAGCTGAGGCCAGGACTAGGAAGGAGAGCTGGCAGATGCTGCGAGAACATTCACCGGGTACTGGATTTCGAATATGATGAAAATTTGATTTAGAATGAAGAGTGATATTTAGATTTAGACGTGAAGGCCGAGTTGGCATTAGCTGGATAAAGTGTTTGAAGAAGACACTTCCAGGGATGGTGATCAGTACTAAGGCCCTGAGGTTGATGAGGCAGGGTGTGACTGAGCACCTTTTAAATGAGCAGCCATAGGGTAGGGGGCAGGGAGGACAGGAGGCAGGAGGGACCTGGGGGCCAAGTTGAGGAGGTTTAGTTTGTAACAGCCAGTTTTCCCCAAAGACGTGATTATCATAAGCCATCTTGCACCTAAAACAGCCACTCAAATATGTGTATTTTTAAAAATCTCTTAAGATATGCAATGACAGCTTTAAAAACACACAATTTTCATGGAAGAATTTCAAACATTGCTCAGATAGGTAAAGTGTACAGGAAAAACAGGAGAAAACTGGAAGGAAATGGTACAGCAAGAGCAGGTGAGAGGGAGGGGGCAGGCTTTCCTTCCACAATCTTCCAGAAAGCTTTCCTCCAAATTACACACCTCATCAGAAGTGTCCACCACTTCCCTAGAGCAAGACGTTTATTTAGCGTCCATGGCATGGAACTGAAAGCCTAGGAGCCCCTGGAATTGCCAGACACCCCTCCTCCACTTAGTGGGTCAACATCCTAAACCACAGCAGTCGGACAGACATATAATAAGGACGACACAAAACAGTGAAAAATAATAACTATATGATGTTGACAGTTGGAAACAGACGTGTCACTTAAGTTTAAAGAAATGCTAAAATCAACGGGGCGGCCTCCCTCATCCAGGTGTGGCTCCCCTCCCTGGGCCCTGCTCAGCCCACTCCCCGCCGTTCTCCTACGTCTTGGTGGGAGTGGGCAGGGGTGGAGGGGAGAGGCTGCGGGCAGCTTGGTGGGGACCAGGGGAGGTACCAGACGCCACTCAAGCTCTCCTAGAAACTCACTTCAGTGAAGAATATTATTGTGACGATATTGTCTTCAGACCTTCTAGGACCTTCCACGGAGATCTTGTAGAAATAATGTAAAGTCTCTGGAAACTGTGGGAAGTTGAACTCACTGAGGGTTCTGTAAAGGAGGAGAAGCCCCAGATGAGCAGAGACGGAGGGCACACGTCGGCCAATCCTGATATTGAGGAGAGACGATTCTGCCCTCAGCCTTGCAGCTCGCAGGCGGGAAGGACAAGACACTGCCCACCGTTCCCTAATCCAGGGGAGGCCGCAGCCCCCCCACGGGTTCTACAGACTGCAGAGCCAGGGACCCTGGACCTGCTGCCGTTTCTTCCTGACATGGCTCCTCTATCCCGTCTCCCACATCCTTGGCCACCCAACAGGAGGAGCTATTTCTGTGCAAGATCCAGTCCTTGTCCAAAGGGAGAAGAAATAGGCCTCTAAAGCTCAATCCAAGACAGCCACCCAGGTCACCTACGGGGTTTCGAATCAAGCTCTTCCTTTTAATTCTGTGAGGAAGGAGAGAGTCGGGGCCCATCTTGGGCTGCTCAGGAGAAGAGGCGGCGAGCTCTGGCGCACTAAGCCATCCTCCAGACACTTGGATACTGGCTGGGCTCACAGTGGTCCCGACACATGGGCCTGGATCAGCTTGGTAGACGCAGGATCAGGAAGGGGCCGTGACAGAGTTTCCATGTTAGGACTCCACACTGGCTTCCTTAAACTTTAAGGTGCATTCAAACCAGCCGGGGAACTTGCTCATACAAGAGTCTGAATTTTAACTCCCAGTTAAAATGCTGTTGCTGCTGGTCTGTACCAAGCTTGGAGTCAGAGGATCTAAGATACTAAGGACAGGGTGACTTAATTAGGGACCACTTGTAGAGATGCTACACTCTTACACAGGAAGTGCAAACAAGTGGCCATTTTTAAAGGCACCCGTGAACCACATAGGCTGTCCTCTCTGGGTTGGGCACAACTTCAAATGGTCTGTCACGTTGACAAGGCACCGTAGCTTAATTCTTGATCAGAAAAGCTGATCCCTGTAATCCTAAGCATGCTGTTCACGGAAGACTAACTAGAAAACAACCTTTCCAGTACACGAAAACTGAAAGTTCCGTTCTATCACATTTTCCCAAACTTATCTGGCTCATTGGACACAGGTCTTTACTGGAGCTCTTTAAAGCACATCTAGAAAGATCTGGTGCCTGAAGAGCAGGAATTGGCTAACATCCGAAGGGAAAAACCAGACTTACCTTTGGTCCTCTGAAAGGTACCTGCAAGAGAAACCTGTTCTGTGGAAAGAGGATAATTGGGTATCATCAGGTAAAAGAGAAGGATAGGGAAAATATCCCCCCAAAACTCCTCAAAATAGTTGAAGAAAAAGAATCCAGAGCCAATCCAGATCATTTGGAGAGATTTAGACGTTGAAGGAGATGCCAACTGTGTTCTCTGTGACCTACGTGAAGGAAGGTGGAGAAGGTGGCCCAGAGACCAAGCCTCCTACACGGCGCCCCCTTTCTTACTTGGCAATGAGGTGAACCCCGAGTTGGTGATACAGTGCTTGGGAAAACTGGTTCCAGCAGTTCTTTTTCTTCAGAGCAGCATCCACCTCTTGTAATCCGGAAGAGTTCAGCAGAGCTCTCAGGGCGTCCCGGGCATAGCTAGTAAAGGACAGCGAACTTCACATAACCAAGTATGCATGACCTGGCCCCGCACCCCATCTTAGGCAGGACAGGGTTTGGAGAAAGGGGATGATTCAGAGGCAGGAGGTCACCCCACACGGTCATCTCAGCAGTATAAGGGGTGGAGGTTAAACCCTAGCCGCAAGATCCTGGGCTACCCACAGAACCTCTTGCTAGTTTATGGGCTTATTTGTAAGAGATGCTGGACAATGTGACACCTTGCTGAAGGTGTCCCTTTCCTTGGTGGATGCCGTAAGTAGATAGGCTAGGTTTCCATCTGCTGGGGTGGTTCTCCTAAAGAGCAGGGAGTGGGACATCCATCAAGGACCGGCTCCTGTTTCAGGGTGCCCCCTGGTTTAGATGTCCACACCAGACAAGGCAAACCGCTGACAGCTGGGCTGGGACGCAGTGCTGCCCCCTCCTCCCTCACCCCACCCCCACAGAGCAACGGGAGTGGACAGTGTCCCGGGGCCTGGTGGGCGCTACATGCACACACTGGGGGGGGTCCTGCCTAGGTCCTCTGGTGGCGCTTCTCTGAAGGTACTGCGCCCTTCAGAGGAGAGGACAGGGCAGTCGGTGAATGCACCGGCAGGAGGCAGGAGCCCCCGGGGCCCCAGGGCTGGACGCTCATCTCATTTAATGCTCTCACAGCGGCCTGTCCTGGGGCATCACTCTCAGCTGGCTGCTGTAGAAGAGCTGCAGCATGAGGGCCAACAGGAGGTGCGGGAAGAACTGGGCCACGGCCTTCTTGTAAGAGCCCACGGGCAGAAACGTGCACAGGGCCTGCGACGCCTGTCGGGAGGGAGAGGCCAGTGAGTCTTGGCCGGGAGAAGGGCAGAACTCTGCAACCTCCCGCCCCAGGGAGGCAGCCGCTGCCTGCCGTCCCCCCAGCAACAGCAGAGCCAGGAGCGCCAGAGCACCGGTCACTGGCTGCCAAACCAGCACGGAGCAAGCTGGCTTCCAGGAGGGTCCACGTCCCGAGGTCCTTCATCAGTGGCCGTGAAGAAGAGTCCTACCAATAACCCAGGCCCCCTGTGCTTGAGCAATCCAGAGAAGTGGCATAGGTAAAAGGTGGGCCAGCTGGTGCCCGGGTCTTTTGGTGTGCTGACCCCTGGGAAGCCAGCACAGCAGATCTTCATGTCCCAGCACCTCGCCATGTTCCTCTGTTATATTTCTGTAAAACCTGAATTTATTCCCCCAAAGAGTGATTTGGGTCGTTGGGGGTGCGTGCACTGGACGCAGGTGCAATTAGCCCTTCCCATGTCTAGATGACCATGTGATTTAGCTGGAGGCTGCCCCTCTGCCACCTACACCTGCGCCCTTGCTCAGTTCAGCCAGGTTCCTGGGCCTCCCGGCGTTCTGAACACAGGTGAGCGCCAGTCACCACAGGACATTTGCTCTTCTGTTCCTCCTGGACACATGCCAAGACCACCCTCACCAGACTCAGGTGTCTGACTAGATGTCACCTCAGCAGAGAGGCCTGCCCTGACCCACTGACCTAACCCGTGCCTTCCCACCCACACCAATGTAAGTTTCTTTTGACACGTGTCACACTTATTTGTCCCTCGCCTCCGTTCTCAGCAGAATGCCAGCTCCCAGGTCTGACAGGGTGTTGGAGAGTGGGTGCCCGAGGGGGGACTGGGTGCAGGAAGAGTGACTGAGCCCGTGCAGGCTGGGATCTCCCCGCCAGGGACACAAGGTTGGGAGGAGGCACGCGTGTCCTTTACCGCCACAGGCATCATGTTGGTGGCGTCCAGGGAGAAGCGCCTCTTTTCCTCCATGTCCTCCTCCGTCTCTCCGGGCTTTCCTTTCAGGATCAGAAGGATAGTCTTCAGCACAAGAGGGGCCACACTCCCCTCGGAACCCGCCGCTTGCCACATCAGTATCAGAGTGCTGTGGACACAGAGGGCGCGGCCTTAGGGGAAGCCCGTGTGGCAGAGGCGGGAATCGGGAAGCCGGCCTGGGACCAGCCCCAGGTGGACTGGCATCCCGTTCCAGTGACCCCACGTGTGGTTATCCTCAAAAACAGAGGAAGAAGTGAAATAAGATCTTAAAAAACAAAAACAGTCTGCATGTCTGTGTGTTCATTTCTTACTGCTATTTAAATGTCCGCCAAGTTCATGTCAAGAACCCCCCGTTCTCTGCACCCCAAACTCTGCTCCTCTAGCTCATGATCTCGTTAGTCCTGGAAGAGTGGCACATTTGAAGACTGGCATGGGGATACAAATGCAAATCAAAATGTAGACGATTCTTCAAAACCCTAAATAAAATGACTAACTAAGCAAATAAAAATAAAAACCTGAGCTCATTTGGCCAAATGTCCCATATTTTAATGGTGACACAGATGCGACTAGAGCCCTGGCTTCTTCCCTCCAGTGCCCGAGCTCCGTTCCCTACAGACTCAGCCACTGTTCATGATTATTCCTACCTTTGCTCATCTTAGTAACTGCTGCTTATCTTTTTGCCAATATATTCCCGAGACCTTGCGGATCTATGCAGAGTTCTGATGCCTCTAGCTCAGTCTTCCTGGCTCCTACTATGGGGCCTGGATTACGTGGATGTACCCAGCTCTGTGGAGCGGCCCTTGCCCTCAGGGCTCACACTGAGAACCCCGTGGACAGCCAGTCGCAGGCCTGTCTTGTTTTCTTGCATCTTGCTCATAACTTCTCTAGCTTGGCTCCAGGTCTGAGCCTTTTCCACCCGTCCTTGCTCACCAGGGCGTAAGACCTGGGCCATGTGGCGGGTTTGCCTGGCTCTGCCCGCTCCCTGTGCCTCCCTGCTCGTCATCTGCACTGGAATTGTCAGCAGGTTTTGCCCTCGGGGATCTGTTCCCTCTCAAAGGCTCGAGGACCGATGACACTGTGTGCACAGCGGTGCCTCACGCCTGAAGGGAGGGACATCAAGTCTCCCGGCGCTCTTTCCAGGAATGTAATGGATAGTGAGATATGCTGTGGGTTCAGCCTCCTAAAAACCAGCAATCTCTCAGTCAGGAAAAAAAAAAAAGTATATACTCTGTTCAGAACATTAAAAAAAAAAAAAAACAACTCTATGATTTTTTTCCCTCAAAAAAAAAAAGAGTAAATTCATAAATGGGAAGAAAAGATCCTTTATCGTTTTGAGAAGTTTGTTCCTGTGTGATCTGTGATAGAATATATTGAAAGCCTCAGATAATCGACATTTCTTGAGGGCCTACTGTGAGCCAGGCATCGTACAAGGTCACAACTAATAGACATGATCTTATCTAAGTCTCACAATCATCCAACAGGAGGTAAAAATAGATATCCTCAGAAATAAGAAACTGGGCCTAACCATGACGGGTGGAGATTTGAGCCAAGTTCCTCTGACCGTGGAGTCTGAGAACAAACCTGGATTGGGGTGGGCGGGCCGGGGGGGGGCTGTGGGGGTCTCCTTACTCATCAGCGGGCACCGGGTAGTCCATGAGTTGAAAGATGACCTTCTTGGGTGAAGTGCGCGTCAGCAAGGTGGTGACCCGCAGCATAGAGTGCTTCATGCTGTGGGAGGGGTCTTCACACAGCTTCTTATAAATAAAATTCACAATCTTAGACACCTGGAAGAGAAATTCCTCAGATGGACCCCAGTCTCCCACAGCAAGGCCACCTTTCAACCAAGGCATGGCTCCATGAAGAATTCAGAATCACCAGAGCAGCAGTGGACACACAGATACGCACCAGCAGAAAGTGTGTGTGATGTGTGTGACCACACAGTGCACTTATGTAGAAGGGGGACCAGCAGGGAGAGGGGGATGGGCAGGGGAGGGGGAGGGGAGGTGCCGGGGCCGAAGTTGATCAAGTCACGCTGTGAGCCTGTAGGATGGCGCCACAGTGGGTCTCACTCTTTTGTGTTACTCTGCGGTGATGATTTTAAAAAGCTGGGCATTCATGAATATTGGAGAAATGCCCATTTTTAGAAAATTTGTTTTGGGAGGCCAGACTTCATTATATAAGGCATACAAGCTTAATGATAGGAAAAAATATATATAATCTTAAAGAAGAAAGTCAAAACAATTGAGTAGAATAATGATGGACATATTTATCTCAAAAGTTGTTCTGAGAATTAAAGAACTGAATCTGCATATTGAGGGCGCCAAGGGGGATGAGAGGAATCAGCCAGAGTGGTGAACCCTGAGCCATAATCTCGCAAACTCTGTTCACAGGTTCCATGTTTGTTTTACTTCTCCTCATTTTTTACCCACTCCTGAACAGGAGAGTCCCCGCTAGACCTGGAATGTGTCTGAAAGCAATGAAGTGTCACATAGTGCAGAGCCCTCCCGTACCATGGGTGCTCCGAGCACCAGAGACCTACACCTCGTCTCCTCCAGGGACCTCCTCACTGTAGGCCCAGAGCTGCTGCTGCTTGGCCTCCTCCTGCTCTGATGAGGCTCAGCCCTAGGACAAGCCAGGCCCTGCCCTGGGTGCTCAACTCTGGGGAGATGATCTGTTTCAAACTCAGAGAAACACTCAATGTGTTAGACCCACGCAGAGCTCCGAAGGCCACACATCATTATGTGCCCCTGGGGCGGGGGTGTATTTTTAACCCCCTAGGCTTGGTAGCCCAGTTGTCTGTGGGAGCTGGGGAAGGGTGATGAAGTCAGAGAACCCCATTTTTGTTCCGTTCTATGCGGTTAGTGGTTTACTGTAACAGAGGATGTTTGTTTCTGGCTTTCTGGTGGTGTTCTTTCTCTCCAGGGACTTGGAATGGCTTCATCTAGCCTCCCTTGGATGCTCTTTCCTCCTGTTAGAGGAGAACTCTGTGGAGCAGAGTGAGTGGGGTAGTCATTGTAGGAGCTCCTTGAAAAAAAAGTCCCTTGCTCTCTCTCCCTCTTGCAATCTTCCCTTGCCCTTCTGCCTGCCACCATGAGATGATGCCACAAGGAGGCCCTTGCTAGATGCAGGATCCTCAACCTGAGACTTACCAGGCTCCAAAACTGTAAGAAATGAATCTCTGTTTGTTTTAAATCACCCAGCCTCAGGGATTCTGATATAGCTACACAAAGCAGACTAAGGCAGAAACCCATATATTCTTTCCATCTTTCTTTACTTATCAGCAAGGAGAGGAGAGGATGTTAGAATATGTGAATGACAACAAGTAAAATAAAAGCAGCTGAATTAGTTTTGGGTAGTGTTTTTACTCATTTGGTAACAATGAAATGTATTTGTGGGTATATGCTATAAAATATAAATTGTTTTATTTTGGTAAATGGCAGTTTGCAATATAGATGTGGATAGCAAAATTTATGTAATAGTTTAAAATTATTTAAAACTAAAATTGTTCTTTTTATTTAGAAAAACATTAAATTCGAACATCAACAAATAATGAATACTTGAGAGAGGGAGACCTCAGAGGAAAGGTGACCATCCTCAGGTGCTGACACACATAATGACACTGTACTCCCATGTGGTGAGGACACGGGTCCATCTTTCATTTTTCCTAGACTCTACAAACTATGCCAAGCTGAGGGTCCTTGAAAACTTGCCTTAAAGGCTGTGCAGATTTCAATTATAACTCTACTGTTACTGTTATTGAAAGATTTCTTTAAAAAAAATCAAATGTGGCAAAATATCATAATGTAATATGATTGATGGGTGGATATTCATCATCATGTTCTCTAAAATTTTCTATATGGTGAAATATTTCATTTAAAAGCCTCATTTTAGTAAAGCGACAGAATGAAAAATGGCAAGGACTATAAACTGAGAGAAACAGATTTAGAGCAAAGTCAAAAAGTAGACTTGAGAGAATACGCCCTCCCCGCCTTTGCTCACTGCTGAGTCTTACCATGATGACCTTCTGGGAGTGATACTGCAGAGTCAGCTTCAGGATAGAGGCTGCCTCAGAGGCAATTTCAAAACTGGCTTCAGACAGTTTCATCAGGAGGGTCCACACAAAGTCAGTCAGCAAGGAGGGCAGTAAAGTATTCCCTACATTCTGCAACCAGAAGGAGAGTTGTGACCTCAGACCTCATAGCAACACAGGAAAATGCTGAACTCAGACACTGGGGGAAGCTCCAGGGCCAGGCAGGGCCTCGAGACTTTCATGGGCCTCTGTGGGCTCTTCCTTTATTAAAAACTAACAGAAGTTATATTTTCTAATAGTGTCAGTATAAAGACGACTATAATCCAAGGGTAATTTTGTTCGGTTTTGTGTTCTGATTTTAAAACAATTCTGCTGTCCAGGTGTTGTGGACATCTTTAGCTTTGGAAATGAGTTTGCTCAGGTCAGAAACAGGTACAGTGAGCAGATGCAGGAGGAGGTGGGCAAGAAGTCAAGGTGACTCAAATGTGGACATCAACAACTAGGAAGAGAGAGGGGGTCTGTCGGCCCACCACTGAGGTCAAAGAACGACTACGCCAACAACCCTCTTCTAACGTCAGAGGAATATCCAGGGACTGAAAAATTAGAATACAATTGTATGATTATGGACCAAGGAAAGATGAATGAACCCTTTTCTCCTTGTCCTTTACATGAGAAAAATCACATTCTTCCAAGTTCAGAAGGTACCCTGTCCCACCAGTAAAGCTTTTCTGTATCGTCCACAGGGATGGGTGATCTCCTTTTTCAATGGAAAAGGACTGAGATCTGAGTGAGACTGGATGACAACCAGCCCTGCTTCCAGTGGGCAGGGGTGAAGGGTGGGATCCTGGAGAGGGATGGAAACCAGAAGAGAGCAACCAAGGCTCCGCAAACCCAACCCAATACTGGAAACAGTTGGCCTTACTTGAAGAAAGCCAAATTGAATGTGAGACGCTGAATTAAAAAATAAATAAATAAAACATCAGGAGGAGAAATATTCTCTTTTGAATATTTATTTACTCAAAAATTTTAATCTAGTATCTATCTGAATGTTGTGGGAGTTTCTCAGTGCAACTTAGAACTAAAGTTGGATGTTTCTGTGAGGTGAAGATCCGGGTATGAAGGTAGACACATCAGAGGATGGCATTAACTTCATCAGATGAGATCAACACAGAGCCACAGTGTCACCCCACGTCTACAGACCTTCTCTTGCTATCGCACCCCCTTGCTGAATGCCCTGGATGCTCCTGTTGGGAGTCGCCCCGGCTCCAAAGACTAACTTCCCCATCCCCCAAGAAGAGCCGTCCAATGGTGAGCCCTGCTAGGCTCACATGATCCTGCCGTCCAATGGTGAGCTCTGCTGGCTCACATGATCCTGTCATCCAATGGTGAGCCCTGCTGGCTCACATGATACTGCCATCCAATGGGGAGCCCTGCTGGCTCACCTGATCCTTACCCACCAATCAGACTAGCCCTGCTGCCTCACCTGATCCTTACCCTCCAATCAAAAAGCACCCCATGCAAACTGTCAAACCACCCCTGGCTCTATAAACATTCAGAGCTGTTCCTCAAAAAACAGGCATTTGCTCTGACGACAAGCCTTGTTTGTTCTTTCATTGGTGCCGAAACCCAGGAGGGAGAATGCCTCGCTGCTTGAGGACCCGCTCTCTCAAGGCTTGCCATCCTGGTCCACTCTTTTTGAGTGCTGTTTACAATACCAGATCTTCAGTAGGTGAGTTCCCCTATGGGGTATCCAACTTCAGACGGGCTACACAGGGGCTTTGACCGTGATCGTCCGGAAAACCTCTGACGCCCAATCTGGAGGAGAGAATGCACCCCACCACAACCTTTACGGTCACAGTGGACTCTCTGGAGCCTGGTTTCATGAGCGGGAGGTCCTGAGGGGTGGAAGAACAGGCACTCCTCTTTCTCTCTCTCTCTCTCTCTCTCTCTCTCTCTCTCTCAACCACCCTTGTCCCTCTCCTGACCTATGGGGGCCTCTTCTTCCCTCCCTGCAGACTCCCCCTTATTAAATTCTGCACACACGATTGGCCTTACTATCAATTAGACAATCAAAGTCAATGGCCCCCAGGAGGATCCCTAGACCCTTCAATTCTCAGAGATCTGTTTAACTTCTGTGAGTGCTCAAAAAAGTGGAAGGAGATCCCCTATGTTGAGGCTTTTTCTCTTCTTCATTCTCACCCCTACCTATCTGGCAGATGAACCCCCTCCCTAACGACCTCCCTCATCTGCTCCGTCCACCCTCTCAGGTGCTCCCCCTGACTCGGCTGACACCTTTAGTTCCCCTCAAACTAGGTCCCGCCCCTAGTCCCACAAATCATGGTCCCTTTAAGAGAGGTTGCTGGACCTGAGGGCATTATCCAGGTACATGTCTTGTTTTCTATGAATGACCCCATGTAACTTGAGCAAAGGTTGGGCTCATTCACCACAGAAGAGAGTTTCAAAAGGGCCCTCCAGGCTTATAGCATCACTTATATGTTATTGGCTAATACTCTCCTTCTTGAGGAACGTACCAGAGTCTGGGAACTTGCTAGAGCCCATGGGGATGAAACTAACTGAGTTAATCCCAGTCACCCTCCGGGGCTACTTGCTGCCCCAGATCAAACTCCCAAAACCCCAGATGGCCGTCATATCCTTATGACATATTTCCTCTTGCAGAACTACCCCAACATCTGGGCCAAACTAAAAAAGCTCAAACAAGGCCCTGCCATCCTCCTGACTGAGAAATTTCAGATGCTCGCCCAGGTCCTGCAGGATGCTTCCTTGGGTTGCCGCCCATCACCAAAAACCCCCCTGGGTGCCTGCTTCAAGTGTGGCAAGGAGGGACATTGGGCCAGGGTATGCCCCGCACCACGCACTCCGCATACCCCATGCCCTAAATGTCAACAATAAGGTCATTGGGGGCTCTGACTGTCCTAGATCTCGTAGGAGGCCTATGGCCAGGGAACCCTCCGACCTTCTGGGCATGGCAATCAATTGACGGTGCCTTGGGTCCTTGTCCCTGGCCATAACAATCAATAGATAGAAACCCAAGGTGCAGATTCAGGTGGATAGGTGCAAGGTTGACTTTCTCCTTGACACCAGAGCTACCTTCTCAGTCCTGACAGAATTCTGGGGGCAAACAGTGCCGTCCACCTCTCCTATTGTTGGGGTAGGAGGAAAGACCATCTATCCAAGAAAGACTCCCCTATTACTCTGTTCCGTAGACAACTTCCCAACCTCTCAGACGTTCCTAGTTATGCCCCAATGTCAAGTTCCTTTGCTCAGCCGAGATCTTCTCTCTAAATTCAATACAACAATCAACATACGGGCTCCTGGCATCAGTTAGGCCCCAGAATTGGCCGGTTCATCTTTTCTGGCCCTTTTGGCAGAAAACTGGCCATTCTGCTCCACTTGTGAGGCTGACATGAAATACCATACTAACCTGGTGACCAGATTGTATGGGATACCCACACCCCCTCCACCATTTCCTGATTATTCAGGACCTTCTTAGCAAGGGGCACCTCTGTCCTGCTCATTCCCCTTACTCCCATACTACGGTAAAAAACCCCAATGGGTCCTACCTATGACTCATCAACACTTCCATTAGGCCCATAAAGTTCTTCTGGGCCTACAACATACATCCTTTGGTTCCCAACCCATACACCCTGCTGTCTCAGATCCTCCACACTGCCACCCACTTCTTGGTCATAGATTTAAAGGATATCTTTTTGCCTTTAACCTGGACTGTCCTTCCTCAGGGATTTCGAGATAGTCCACACCTCTTTGGACAAACCTTGGCCTCCGACCTCCGATCTTTTCACCCCCAGTGCCCCGAATCCACCCTCTTGCAATTTATTGATTATCATCTGGCAAATCTCTTTGCCCACCTGCGGGGAGGAAAGCACCCCACCACAGCCTTTAGGGACTCCTTCCTTGGGCAGATTCGAAAGTCCTAGTCCTCTAACCTTAAGACTCAGCTGATAGAGAGATGCTTACCCACCCCTTCCTCTCCCTTCTTTCTGGCCCTGTGAATATCCGGCCTCTCCAGGAGGAGTCCCGAAAGACCTTGGCCAAGGTCTCCCATGGCTCCGGCTTCGTCCAGGACAAGAGCTTCAACTGTCAGGATACAGTGACGACCAATCTCTGCAGCTCGAACCTGCCACTTAGGCACTCCTGATTTTTTGGCTCTAGCGGGGACGCCCCTTTTGCCAATAAATCAGTTTCCTCCTTCTCTGCGTCCTCTTCCCTCCTCCTTACATGGGTAATTGTCCTCTCTGCCAGTCGACTCTCCCCTACAATGCCTTTTGGATCAAATATAGCACACAGGCCTGGCCCACTTATCCCTTAGACAACCAAAGCAGATGGCCCCTTTTTGGGTCCCTGGATCCCTCCATTCTAAGGAATCTCTTCCAGGCTTTCTTCTTGCTTCGATCCAATCCTGCTCTCTGCACCTCTTGCAAACAAATTCTTCTAGCCCATCCAAAGGGCGCTCAACAGATGACAGAGTTCTCCTTCTTAATTTCTTGGCCTTAAAGGGAAATCGGGCCTCTCCACAAAAGGCCCAAACAGCATGTATCTAGGGTTCTCTCTTTTTCAAGGGAAATTGTGTCTATACCTACACCAAAGACCAAAGATGACTCTCCTTCTTGGGTTTGGCTGGGTACTTCAGGGCCTGGATTACTTTTGAATTTCTCCCTCCTCACCAGGCCGCTATATAATCTGGCCAAGGGCCCCCAGAATGAACCCCTACTCTCAGCGGGAGGGAAGCCCTTTAAAAAGGCCCTCATCTGGGCACCTGCCCTGCATCTCCCCGACCTCTCCCGATACTTCACCCTCTATGTAAAAACAGGGACAAAGTCTGGGCATTCTGTATCAGGAATATGGCCCCACATTTGTACCAGTGACCTACCTATCCAAACAGTTCGACCCCACCGTCAGGGCTGGCTCCATGCCTCAGAGCCCTAGCAGCGGCCCATGACCTCCAGAAAGAAGCACACAAGCTTACCTTTGGCTCCCTGCTAACCATCTCATCTTCCCACCATTAAAGGATTTTCTCACTTAAAACGGGCTACAGTCACTTCCTCCTTCCAGGGTTCTATCCCTCCTTGTCTCTCTTTGAAAATCCCTCCATGTCTTTTCAGCCCTGCTCTCCATTAAACCCTGTCTCCCTCCTCCCATCTTCTCCCTCACAAGATCCCATCCACAAATGCCTGGAGGTATTAGAGACGATTTTACCCTGCCCTGCCACAATTTCTGGAGACCCCTGCCCTCTTCGGACCTCATCTGGTTCTCAGATGGTAGCTCCTTTATACACTAAGGGGTTAAAGTGGCGGGGTATGCTGTCGCTTCCCTCTCATCCATCATAGAGGCAAAACCTCTCCCACCCAATACCACCAACCAACAAGCTGAACTCATAGCTGCCACAAGGGCATGTGAGCTAGCAGAGGGAAAAACCCTCTCCCTATATAATACGTCTTCCATATCCTGATCTCCCACGCAGCCATTTGGAAAGAAAGGGGATAGTGACCACCAGAGGGACGGCAGTCATTAATTCCACACTTACTTCTGGCCTACTACAAGCCTCCAGGCTGCCTTCCCAACTGGGAATAATCCATTGCAAGGCCCACCAAACTGACTCCTCCCTTACTGCTATGGGAAATTCCAAGGCCCATCTTTATTCCATTCCAGTCCACAGAGTCTTACTACTTTCCTTCACTCCTTTTTCACCCTTTCCCCACGTGATAAGACCCTCCTACAACAGATCACTTCCGCTTATCAGATATGCCAGAGAACCAATACCAATACTCCATTAAACCTTTCCCTTCTCATCAGGCCTGCTGTCATAGCCCAGCTGCAGACTGGCAGATTGATTTCACCAACATGCCCTGAGTAAAAAACATAAAATATCTTCTTGTATTGGTAGATACTTTTTCGGGATGGGTTGAAGCCTTTCCCACTTCCAATAAACAGGCCTCTACAGTAGTTGATCTATTGCTTACTCACATAATCCCCCATTTTGGGATGCCCACTTCTATCCAATCAGACAATGGCCCAGAATTCACCTCACAGATAACTCAGGAACTGGCTCATGCGCTATCACTCCCTTGGAATTTCCATTGCCCTTACCGCCCCCAGGCTTCTGGAAAGGTTGAAAGGACCAATCGGTCCCTTAAAGAGACCCTCACCAAGCTCACCTGGAATTAAACCTGAACTGGGTAAAGGTGCTCCCCTTGGCTTTATTGTGCATTAGGGCCTTGCCAAAGAAGGCTTCTAATCTCTCACCTTTCGAAGTAATGTATGGCCGTCCCCTCGTTCCTCACGGACTGCCTACAGAACCCCTACCCATCTCCGAAACCTATGCCCTGCCCCTCCTCTTCCATCTACGCTCTGAACTCTGGTGCTATCAAGACTGGCTCCTTCCTGACCCCAGTCTCTCTCAAAACCCTACTTCCCTAACACCTGGTCAACTGTTTACTATTGCCCACGGGGGGAAAAGCCCCTTCTAAAACCAAATGGGAGGGTCCTGCTCAGGTGATTATGTGCACTCCCTTGGCGGCCAAACTCAAACTACCTAATAACCAGCTTACCCCGTGGATTCACATTTCCAGGCTTAAGCCCGGCACTCCTACACCTTCATCAGAAGAGCCAACCATCGTCACCTGTCATTAAGTACTCTTGTCAATGCTCCCCCTCATTTCTGGCCTCTCTTGGGTCCTCTCTTCACCCTATGTCTGGAGATTCAAGGCAAGTGACCCTAAGGGCCCCCTCCAGCCAGACCCCCTTTTCTTCCTTTCAGATCCCCCCCCTTACTTGCTTGGATCTGGCCGGTAGTGGGACCGTTGTGTGTTATCCTTCTGACAAAGCACTTAGGTGTCCAGAGCATGGTGACCCCTGAATAAGTATGATCATAAGAGAGTACTTAACAGTTGCCTTCTGGGCCTAAGGAGGAACATGTGTGTTTTATTTACCCTCCCAGTTTCGTAAGAATTTCAAGTATCAGTATTTAAAGTTTTGAGGTGTTTTAAATAAAACCTGGAGAGAGCTGACTGCTTTCAAAGGGAAATATGGTAACAATGAGCCATTGTCCTCCCTTGGCTGCCTTCGAGAAAGGCAAAGAGAGAAGCAGCTGGTACACCCAGTTAGGAGAAAGTTTGAAGAGCAGCCTTAATAGAGAGGGGAGAGAGCTAGATTGGACTAAGAATAAAGAGTGGAATTGAGGGTGTTAGGTGCAGATCAGGCTGGTCTGCAGGTCATGCCAAACAAAGTTAGCTGCAGAATAACCTGGCTTCTCAAACCCTCTGTCTGGTTCTATATCACCTGTTTGCTTCAAGCCCAAACGCCCAAGCCCCCGCTCAAGGCTGAACACTTAACCCCCTTTGTGCCAACAAGACAGCTTGCAGACCCAGAGACCCCATTAGATTTGGGCTATAAAAACTCCCTGTGCCTGTTCCTTCCCTTTATCATAAAGTTCATTCAGACTCAGGTGGGTAAAAAATTTCTAATCAAGCTTTTACCAGCCTCTCCTCAGGAATTACCAACTCCTGGCTACCGATGATACCTCCAGTCCAGACCTATGCCGAATGGACTAACATCATCATAGATCTGTGGTGGCAAGGAACATTTGTTGATCTGGTTCCTGAAGTTATACGGGTCTTCTCTGGCCTGATATGGGGGCTCTTTACTTCCCTCCTCTCTTTTTCCCACACAGCTCCATTTCAGCAGGAAGCAGCCAGAATGAGTCGATGCCCACTCTCATTTAATAACAAAGAGGGAGGAATGTTGGGAGTCACCCCGGCTCCAAAGACTAACTTCCCCATCCCCCAAAAAGAGCCGTCCAATCGTGAGCCCTGCTAGGCTCACATGATCCTGCCGTCCAATGGTGAGCCCTGCTAGGCTCACATGATCCTTACCCACCAATCGGACTAGCCCTGTTGGTTCACCTGATCCTTACCCTCCAATCAAAAAGCACCCCATGCCAACTGTCAAACCACCCCTGGCTCTATAAATATGCAGAGCTGTTCCTCAATAAACGGGCATTTGCTCCAAGGACAAGCCTTGTTTGTTCTTTCACTACCTGTTGTAACAGTTGCAAGATATGCTGGGGACTTGACATCCCACCACTTGTCATTTATTTATCCATGCTGGACGTATACTTCAGAGCACAGGCTTTTGCCAAAAACCTCTTGTAAACAGATGAACTGTTTTGAATTATTTCCTTTCCACAAATTCCATGAGTTTTTTTTTCTTTATAAGACAGTGTCCTCTTTTACAAACTGTTACTATATAAAAGGAGGGAGCCTTCGTCTGTGAACAGCCTTTATGTTTTCAATGCAATCCTCCCATTTTAATGGTGTTTGGCTTCAGTGTCTTGAGCTCACACCTGGCTGTGTGATGCTTCTATTTGCGATCTTTGGACTTTGACTGTGGTCCTCTCAGTCTCCTTGCTACAACTTTGGATTCTATGGACCCACCTACTGGTCTTCTTGTTCCAACCTTGAATGCTCCAAACTCACCTAATCCACCTTCTTTGGAAAGTCCCTACCTACTGCTCCTGCACCGAACTTGCTTTGGTCTCAACTGGGAACTGAAAAATTGGTCACACACACAAGGACCCAGGGTACCCCAACCAAGGAATTCCAAACCTGGTAGACATTAAATACAGAAAAGAGAGGACTCCAGGGTGGACGTTGTGATAGCAACTCTCATAAGCCATTTGCAAGAGGCTCCGAGGAAGCTCCCAGTCCCAGCCTCACTAGCCCAATCATGGAGTTAGGGTTTTAACTCTAGGGCACCAGGGGGATGGCAGGGTGGATGAGAATGGTTTGGTGACAAACCTACACAGATGCCTTGTTTCTTCATGAAAGTGACCAACTTCATGGTCAACCAGGCTTGCAATAGTTGTGGGTTGGTGAGTAGGAAAACCCCTTGATTTTGGAAAGATGTGCCATCCTGTATATGCGTATTTAAGCTGTCTTTGTAATGTATTTACTATGTCATGTTAGATGCATTGCTTCAGCTTATCTTCAGCCTCCCACAATTCCAACCAGGGGAGGAGGAACTTCAGCCAGGGGAGTAGAAACTGCTTATGTCTCTAGTTTTAGGAACTCTAGGCCCTTCTTCCCCAGAAGACCAGCTAGCCTGAAGGGCCACCCCTGGAGTTTTTCTGAGTGACTGGCTCCAAGTGTCTGTCCATTTGATAGCCCAGTCTGTACCCAGCTATTTTTTAGCCAAATAAAAAACAGTATAACTAGGAAACATTCATCTTATTTGCATTTATAACCATTAAAATATTTATCAAATAAATATTTGTTATTAGAAAATGCTACAAAGTGCTATACTTGAGAATAATAGACTTAATTCTTCTTGATAGGAATAAAAGTCAGGAAACCAAGTGCTCTGTATATCATGTATCTAAATGGGATGATGGTACCTGAGCAATCTTAAGTTTGTCTCGTTGTAAGGTCTTGGGTTGGATTTCCACTTGAGGAACGGCAGTTAGGTGGCAATAACTTCCAAGTACGTTATAATTTATAGGTGAATTTTTTTCAAGGTCTGTTGTATTAAGGAAAAGAGTTTAAAGTTTCTACTTGATCATAAACTATGATATATTGATCATATATTGACATATGCTATTTAAAGGTCACAACTTTGATGATATTGCTCTTTCCAATTTTCTTTTCCTCCCCAGTTCTATAGAGCTAGTCTTCTATAGCTATGGCACATAAAATATTATAATGTCACTGACCCAGAATGTATAAAGTATTTACAATAAGCTATGTAAAAAATGAAGGACATAAATAATTTTTAGAGATTGACCAGATATCAGATGCATTTAGGCCATCAAATGTGATGTTCAGTGACTGGAAGAAGCTATTTCTAAGTTGCAGGGTTTGCTGATCAGAGAGTTAACTAACTTGGAGGTACTTTGAAAAGGTCTGAGGAGTGGTGCCCCAGGAAAGCCAGGCTCTCAAGGGGAGGTTCAGATATAGATGTCCTTACTTCCAGGAAGATGTGTTTTTAAGGATTTCACTCCATAAATAACTTTATGGAGCTTAATTGACATATACTATTTAAAGTGCACAACTTTGTAAGTTTTTGCACATGCGTACCCCCACAAACCCATTTCTATAGTCGAGAAATGAGCATATCTGTTGCCTCCAGGTTTCTGCATGTATTTCCCATCATCTCACACCTGCTTCCCTACCTTTCTCCAGATTCCAAAGCAACCACTCATCTAACTTCTGCCATGTGCCTTCAGTTAAGTTTGCATTTCCTAATTTTTTATAAGTGAAGTCATATAGTCCCTACCCTTTTTTCCACATTTTTATTAGTGTATTATAGTTGTACATAATGATGGGAGTCTACCCTTTTTGATGGATTCCTTTTACTCGGCAAAATGATTGAAATTCACCCATGTTGTTGCATGAACCCATGGCTCCCTCCCATCATTTCAGCTTTAGATATCCCATTGGGTGTGTAGTAATGGTTTTGAGTTTTGTTTCTTTAACGACTCTGTATTGAACATCATTTGATGTGCTTCTTTGACAAAATGACCATTCAAATCTATTATATGTTTTCAGATTGTTTGTCTTTTTTTCTCACTGAGTTTTGAGAGTTCTTTGTGAGTTCTGGATATGACTCTTGTATCTGGTATGTAATTTTCAAGGATCTTCTCCCTGTCTGTGGCTTAGTGACTAAGAGTGCCTGTCAAAGAGCGGAAATGCTTAATTTGTCATTTTTTTCATTGATTCATCATTTTTTTGTATTGTATATAAAAAGTCTTGACCTAACCCAAAAACCAAAGATTTCTTACAGTTTTTACATCTGGCTCAATCATACATTATAAATTACATTTTAAAATTGTCATTTTCATATATTAACATATTTTAATTGACACATTTTGGGGATGCACTGTAACACCTCTGGAGAGGTGTGTAACATGTAGTGATCAGATCAGGGTGTACGGGCCACCTCACAGCACCATGGTAAATACAAGTTGCCACAGTGCACATCCCCGTCTTGTCCCAAAGCTTTCATGGAGTTCCTTCAGGGTTGCCCTCCTGGGTATGATGTGGTTTTAGGATTTTCACAGACACGCTGTATTAGGTGAAGAGAGTTCTACTTTATTCTTAATCACTTTTTTTAAAAAAAAATAAGGAATGGATGATAGACTTCATCAAATGCTCTTTGTCAACTAAAATGATGACATGGTTTTATTTTTTTCCTTTGTTTATGTGGAATATTGCATTGATTGATTTCAAATGCGAAGCTGAGTGCACTCCTGGGATAAATTCCACATAGTCATGATGGTTTTCTTTTATGTATTATTGTATTTGATTTGCTAAACTTGGGAATTTTTTGCATCTATGTACACGAGGGGCATCTGTTAGTTTTTTTTTTTCTCCTGACTATCTTTGGTTTTGTTATCAGAATTATGCTGGCATCAGAGAAAGAGCTGGAAGTATTCTCTTATTTTCACATTTCAGGAAGAATTTGTATAGAATGTGTATAGAAATGGCATGATTTCTTTCTTAAACTTTTACAAGATAATTTCTGTCTGGAGTTTTCTTTGTGGGTCTGACGTTTTCTTTGCAAAAAGGCTTAACTACGAATTGAGCTTTGTTGATAGACATAGGGGCATTCAGTGATCCCCACAAGTAGCTTTCATGGTTTGTAACTTTAAGTTGATTTTTCTGTTTTTGCTAAATTGTCAAATGTACTGGCATGAAGTTGTTTATAATGTCCCCTGTGATTCTTTTAATATCCAGAGACTCTCTAGCAATGTCATTTCTGTTATCCCTAACATTGTTCCCTTGTGTCTTCTCCCTTTTGGTCTCCATGTTCTTCTCAAAGAATCTGCTACTGGTTTCATTATTTGATGATCTTTCTTGGTCAATTTCTGCTTTCCATTATGGGAATTTTAATCTCATCTTCATCCTTTCCCTTCTGCTGCTTTCTGTGGTTGTGTTTGCTCCTCTTTCTCCAAGGTAGAATCTGAGATCATTGACGTGAGGATTCTTCTCCTTTCTCAGGCAAGTCATCCTGTGAATTTCTCTTTTTATACTCCTTCTATTTTGGAAAATGTTCTGTTTAACAAAAACACTAAAAATGTTTGTATTTTTATGATTGGTGAAGTGTTCTATAAATGTTGATCCTTATTGATTTTTTTGTGTGATTATAAATTGTTGAGAGTTGGGTATTGAATTCTCTAACTGCAATTGAATATTTCTTTACAATTCTTTTATTTCCATCTTGATTTCTTAGAATAATGTATTTTTGCTTTTAGGTATGTAAGTGTTTCAGATTGTTATGTCTACTTAATTACCCCTTAATCATTATTAAATGACTCTCATTTTCTCTAGAAGCGTCCTTTGTTCTGATTCATAGCTGCAATCCTGTTTTCTTTTGATTAGAGAAAGCAAGTTGTGTAATTTTCCAACTTTAACTTTTAACTTATTTGTGCCTTAATGTTTAAAGTGGGTTTCTTGTAGGCAGCACTAATTTGAGTCTTGCTTTTTATCCAATCTGACAATCTCTGTCTTTTCATTTGGGATATTTAGAACATTTACATTTATTGTAATGTGGTTAAATTATTCCCTTAACTATTTATTTGTATTTTTCTTATCTGTTCTTTTTCTATATCCCCCTTTGCCTTCTTTTGGATTAAGTATTTCTTATAATCCCATTTTATTTCCATTTTTGGTTCATTATTTAAGTCTTTGTTATGTTAGAAGTTGCTTTAGGGTTTATACAACACATTTTCACCATATCACAGTTTACTTGTGTGATATTTCATGACTTTGTGCATACAGGAAACTTAAAACTGTATTCAAAAGTTTTTCCCCTTCAAGTCTTGTGCTAATGTTGTCATACATTTTTATTTTTTGTGTGTCCAACAGTTGATTTTTGTATTCAACACTTGATTATCAAAGAAACTTAAATAACAAAGATATTTTAAATATTTATTTACATAGCTGCAATTTCCCATTCATTTTGTTCCTTCAGTTAGATCTAAAATTGTATCTGGTATCATTTTTTTTCTTGAAGGCTTCCTTTAACATTTCTTGAGGTGCAGATCTGCATTCTATCACAATGCATTCTATCCACTTGTATATCTAAAATCTTAATTTCCACTTTGAATTTTGGACAATATTTTTGCTGGCTATGGGATTCTAGACTGATAGCTTTTGTTTCTGTTCTTTATGATGTTGCTTCACTGCCTATGGCTTACATTGTTTCTAGTGAGAAATCTGTGGCATGTGATGTGTCTTTTTTCTCTGGTTTCTTCTCAGATTTCCTGTTTATCATTTGTTGTAAGCAATTTAATTATCGTGTACCTTGATGCTGTCTTCTTCTTCACCTTTCTGAAGCTATATTGAGCTATTTGGATCTATGAGTATGTAGCTTTTACCAAATTTGGAAAATTTCTATTATTCTTTAATTATTTTTCTCACTTTTTCATATTTAGGGACTCAGATTAGACATGTGTTAGGTTTAGTATAAAAGTCTCACAGCTCACTGAAGCTCTGCTCATTTTTTTCATTCTTTTCATTTTTGATAATTACTATGTTAACAAGCTCACTAGTCTTTTTGCAGTGTTAATATATATATATAATAACATATGCTTATATTTATAGAAACAACAAATATATATATATATACATACATGTAAATACATATATGTGTATGTATATTTAATTGTCATGTCATATATATGTTGCTTCTTATCTGAGGGTAAATTTATCCTCTGTCATTACATCCCTGATGGAGCAGAAGATTCTAAAAATATTTTAATGCTTTGTTCTGAGTTATAGTTAGTTTGCTTGGAAATAATTTGGTATTTTCCAGTCTGGCATTTACACTGTGTTAGGCCAACCAATGCAGCATTTATCTTAGTCTTGGGCTGAGTTTTCCCCACCAAGGAAGGAAGAGTCTTCTAGGAATTCTAGCTGATGACCCACTAGAGGGAAAGAAAATAGGCCTTTATTTTTCAAGTCCACTAGGAACCTCTCTCCTTCCCACCCAGCCCTGCCTCCATGTGGCCTTCCTATCCACATCAACACCCGACACTTCCCTAAGCACCGTACTTTACAGATGTTGAAGAACCAACTATACCACACTAGAATTTCTTGACAATGCCAGGAAGATTTTTTAAAATCACATTTTAGAAAGTAAAGCTATAGATCTAGAGATGGGATGTAGAAATTCCCAGACATTCCATCTTCCTGGGACTCCCCAGAATTATTAGGGGCCAATTCTTAATAACTTCAGCAGGAGGCATGAGCCCTTCTTACCGTTCTGCCACTTGGCAATGCAGAGCAGGTGGTGCAGTCCTATGGAGGCCTGGTTCACGATGTCATTTTCAGCATGACAACACAGGAGAGACAGCTCTGCAGCCAGGACACCCAGACACGGGGCGTCCACGCTCGTCTAATGGAGAAGGGAGGGAGAAAATCGTTGGTTATGCCGAGTCAACACTGAATGTCTGCATCCAAGACTCTCATTTACAGAACGGGTTTCAAGGATAAGCCTCAGAGTTTTAAAAATCTGTCCTCAAATCCTCTGTTGCTGTGAAAGGAAGACAAAAAAACACCATCCTGTGTTAGTTACATGAGCACAGAGGGGGACGTTCATGACCGAAAGACCCTGGGAAAGTGCTGGACAAGAGTGCTCAACTGAGGTTAGCTTCTACTCCATGACTAGGGAGCAGCTGGCAGGGAGCAGATCCCTGGGACAGTTGGGAGCAGGAGGATGTGGTCATCCAAATCTTGGAAGCTCCCTTTTCCAGTGTGAAATGCTTTAGATGACTCAGAGTCACTGGGGAAGTGTGATGTTATTCCTCTTGGAATTGCTCGGATTCTTCCCAGAGAAAGGCATGTTTTAAAAACTCAAACTTTCTTCAAAGCTGTTGCCATGAACGTTAGTTCATGCTTTGCCCTGACAAGCTCCTTGTCACACAGGCTCGGCCGAATCTTCTGGCCAGACACAACGCCATCGGAGAGAGGAGTGCAGACGTTAGAGGGTGCATTTGTGAAGGTGCGGGTATCCTTTACCAGTCGTGTGTGTGTGTTTAAACAATCAGGGACTCTGCCCGCAGGCAGGCTTAGCAGACTTGGGGTGGCCTGCAGGTGCTCTTGTCTCCAGGGCAAGTGGTTACATTAACCACAGGTGCTTTGGTGCCTGGAGCAAGAGCTGATGGTAAAAGATCAAGTGAACCCTCTAGAGAGGTCCCAAGACCCACTTCCTCCTCCTTCCACCTTTTCCCATTTACCTTTTCTCATGCATTTTCCCTGAACTCACCCCCCACCCCCCCACCCCCCACACACACCCTACCACACCCCCCACACACCCACACACATGCACACTCCTGAGGAAGAACTGCTGGGTCATGGCCATGGTCATGGCTGGACTGGGATTCTGAGGGTGCTGGTCTCCGCGGGTGACAGGAGGGTAGTGCGTCTTCCCCTGCGGGAGTCGTCTGCAGGCTCTTTCCACTCACACTGTGTAAGACTGGCCTGGGATTGTCCCCTTTTAGGAAGCAAGTAACTTAGAAGAATGTGCAAGCAGAAGGCAGGAGCTGCTCCAGTCAGGGCAGCGGAGAAATGCTCCTGTTCCCTGGAGTCCTTCCTCCTGTGGAGCCTTCCAGGTGTCTCCTCTTCCATTTGAGGGCAGGATCTTAAGGGCCTCCACCATCTCTGCATTTGGGGTCGAGGCAGGGGTGGGCGGTGGGAAGGGTGATGGAGTCCCTGATTTGCTGGCTACACCACTGAAGCTGGGGACCCTTGGGGGGATCGACCCCAGGACTGACTGCATTCAGGTTTTGCCTCTGACGTCTCTGATTTCCCTTCTCATGAGCTTGTGCATGTACCATTATGAGCAGGTGCTTTGTAAAGGGGGTGGTTAGTGGTTTCCTTCTGTTTCCTAGACAAGATCTATTGAGGTGCAGGTCTAGCAGGGTTGGTGTGGCCGTGTCTGGATGGCTAGTGGGGCATGGCTGGAGTAGGCCAGGGCAGCAGTGAGGCAGGTGCACTGATTTAAACCCTGCGTGGTCCCTTCCAAAGTGTGCCCATCAGTCACCTCTCCTCCTGCATCAGGCTCCGGGAACTTTCGTACAGGATGGCCCTGATTTTATAGATGATCTATCCAAGTGCTACCAAGAGCAGGCCTGGAGAAAAGCAGCTGCCCTCCCTAACTCCAGGCCCTCCCGCTGAGGTTTCTGGCCCTTGCTTGCTGGATTCCTTGCAGGCCTGGCCTCTCCAGTTCTTCAGCATAACAATAACCATTGTTCTAAGTCCCAGATTTCAGAGGCAGTCTCTTCTGAGTATCATAACTGCTTCTGAGGCAGGAGTAGACAGAAATGGGGACCTCAGAAAATGGGGGTCCCACCAGCCCAGATTAAAACCCTGGGCTAGAGCTTGTTATTTGTATTTGGTTTGGGCTGCCTGGATGCCCCCACATCTGTCCTTACCCCAGGTTTCCTTGACTACCCTAATGTTAGCCTGCTCCAAGGAGCTGTTTTGAACCCAAACAATTCTTTTGTTTTAAGGAACAATTACAGGACACAGTCAGGTTGACACACACATTAACCATCCCATTATGGGAATAAGAAATTAAAACTGTAAACTTTCAACTGAGTCAGAGAAAGAGAACAATCTAGGGGACTCTCCAGTGAAGGGTCACTTCCTCATCAAAACAGTATGTAAGGCTTGTGTGGTGGGCACACGCCTGGAATCCCAGCAGCTCAGGAGGCTGAGGCAGGAGGATCTCGAGTTCAAAAACCTCAGCAACTTAATGAGGCTCCAAGCAACTTAGCAAGACCTGGTCTCTACATAAAATATCACATGGCTGGGGGTGTGGCTCAGTGAGTAAGTGTCCCGTTTCAATGCCTGGTATCAAAAAACAAAGAAACTAAAACAACCCAAACAGTATAGAAACCCTTGGACAGAGACCCTCTTTGGGACTCTCACAAGCGGTTGGAGCTTTCTTCCAATAAATCTGTTACGACATTCTCACTCTCCATCATCTGCATACTTCATTCTTCAAGTGCATGAGATGAGAACCCTCCAGCGCTCCCGTGTCCCTCTGGAAGTCGCCCCGTGCCTCCAAAGAGCCGGCTTCACTTCTGTTTCTAGCCCCAGTTTGGGGTTTGGCCTACCTGTTTCTGCTATGATAAATGAGGATTCAGCTCAGTCACACCCTCCACTTCGACCCGCTCCTCTTAACAGAGCAGATTAACCACTATTGTCTGTTACGATTGTCAGTTTTTCTACTTTAGAGTTTTACCTTTTAGTTCTTGTTTCGTGAAATAGAGACATCTCCCTGGTTCTCTGACTTAGGGGTCAGTGGTTGGGAGTGTGCTTCTCTTTAACTTCCCTCTGTCGTTTCTAGTTTCCTACTCTTGAAACCTGTGATTTTTTTTTTTTTTTGCATTTTTTTATTATATTACATGATATGAAATTTGCCATTTGGGCCATTTTAAAGTAAATAATTTAGTTGGCAGTAAGTACCCTGCTAATGCTGTGCAACCCTTGCCATTACCTCATTCCAGAACTTTCCATCGCCTCAGGTAGAAGCCCTCTGCCATGAAGCAGTGACTGATGGTCCCCCTCCTGGCCCGGCAGCCGGTGTCCCTCAGGGTTCGCCTGTTGCCTAGTACACACACAGGGGATCATATAACACACAGCTTTCTCTTGGGTCGGCATCTTTTACTTAGTATGAGGTGTTCACGCTTTGGCCATGGGGAAGTGTATCACACCCGCACTCGACGGGGTAACGTGCCTTTGTATGACGACGTCAGGTTTGGTTGGTCCATCTGTCTGTCGATGGGCATTTGGGTTGTTTCCGTTCTTGGAAATTTGAATTTTGCTGCAGTAAACACTTATGGACAAGTTTTTGTTTGAACATCTGTTTTACGTTTTTGGGGTGGGGGTTGTGCCTAGCAGGACTGCTTGGCCACGTGGTAATTTGGTGTTGAACTTGTTGAAGAAACTTTCCCTGTTCTCTGCACTTTCATTTTTGTGTTGCTGTGTTTATAACATTCATATTGTGATCAGTAATTCCTTTAAGGATTTTAGTGCTTGGTCTTCGAGTGATCTTAAAAATTGAAAATCGATAATATGGTCTTGTGACTAAATAATGATGCTCAATGCATAGTTCACGCTCGGGTTAGTTATATTTCCTTTTGGCATATACATGTGCCTTCTCCACTCTTTTTGAAAATAAATTCTCATCTGTGTCTTGAATTATCTCCTTTTGATAGTCATTTTTTTTCCCTCTTTATTTGCCTTTGCAGATCTTTTAATTGAAGGGTTTTCTCAAATGTCTGGCAAATTTTGATGTCTCTTCATATTTGAGGACAAAGTGCCTCTTGGTGGGGTTTTGTCTGTAGCAAGGCTTGCCAGCGGGTGGTTGGGAGTGTAGGCTGGGTCCTCCTGCAGTAAACAAAATGCATGATTCTTCTATCAGAGAACTTAATGATGGTTTTTGTGTTAGTCAGTTCTTCATCACTGTGACTAAGATACCTGATGAGAACATCTTAGAGGAGAAAAAAATTATGGGATTCACAGTTTCAGAGGTTTTCATCCAGGTCAGTCGACTCCATTTCTCTGGGCCAGAGGCGATGTTGGAATGGTGGGGCAGAGGGAAGCTTCTCTCCTGGAAAGGAGAGTTGGGGGCGGAGGCAGGGACAGACACAGTCCACGGGCCTTGCCCCCAGGGTCCCCCACTGCCTGCAGTTACCAGTGCATTCAGCTACCCACAGGCGAATCCAGCAAATGGATTAGCCCACTGCTGAGGTCAGAGCCCTGATGGGAGTCTTGACCACCTCTGTACCTCGCTGCCCTGGGGTCACGCTGTCAAACCACAGAAGATTTGGGGGAAAAAAGAAGAAAGAAAGAAAGGAAGGAAGGAAGGAAGGAAGGAAGGAAGGAAGGAAGGAAGGAGGGAGGGAGGGAGGGAGGGAGGGAGGAAGGAAGGAAGGAAGGAAGGAAGGAAGGAAGGAGGGAAGGAGGCAGTTCTCGAATTCCGTCTGCTGATGAACTCCTTGTGCATCAAGGGGAAGGGGACGCCGAGCCTTCTGATTGTGCTAATTGAGCTTTCAATGACTGCTCAGCTGATGTGCCTGCACTCAGCCCTCCCTTGACCCCTCGCTTCACACCCTCCCTTCTTCATTGCTTGGGATTTTACAGCTCCAGACCCCACCTTAGTGGTCATGGGTTCCTGCTTTGGTTCCGTGGACAGACTTTTATATTCCCATCTTTCCTCTGTCTTCCAGAAGTTTGCTGGCATTGCTGGCCCACTGAAAAGCCTTCACCAAGCCTCTTTGTGGATGTGACTTTAGACTTTAAAACTTTCTGTTACTATCACTTTGTGAGGACTCTGGAGGGAGAGGAGATAAATACACAGGGACCACCTGTGTATTATTTAATTGGGACTCTTCCACCCATTTCTAAATGCAAATGTGCCAAAGGAGCACAGGTAGGAGCAGTCTCTGCGAATGCAACAAGATGATGTGCTTAGCTCACACTTCTCTTCCTGTTGAAAGCTGATACTTCAATTAGAGGGATGAATAACCCTTGAGTGTAGGAGTTTCTCTACCCTGATGGGCACATGGGTTATGTGAGGGGAATTATCACTTTAATAACATATTTCTGACAAAATATAATGATAATCGGAAGTCTTTGCTAGGACAGGAGCCTCTGAGGCTGAGCAGGACCTAGGCAGGATGATTTATGAAGAAAATGGTTTTTTTCCATTGTATGGATAGCATGAGAGGACAGAATAGGTAGCTGTTTAATTAGAGCAGAACAAAAAAATTAATTGCCTATTTTATGTCAGACATAGTGATACAGAGGTCAGGCCTGTGGAAGCTCAGCTTTAAATCATTTACAATATTTTTGAGATTGTTTTATCCTATAATCCCCTCATCCAATAATCTCACTGAATTAATTATTTTGTTATTTTATTTAAAAAAAAATTTTAGTTGTAGGTGGACACAATACCTTTATTGTTATTTATTTCATATTTATGTGGTACTGAGGATCGAACCCAGTGCCTCACCCATGCTAAGCAAGCACTGTACCTCTGAACCACGATCCAAGCCCCAGAATTAGTTATTTTCAGAAGACATTAATAAGAAAGCTTCCTTAATGAAGTCTGTGCTTCCACGACTGTGGTGAGCTGGCTGAGTCTAGCTGTTTCAATGTTCTGAAAAATGTGCTGATGTACTTCCACCTGGTGGCACTTGGTGAACATTGCAGAGTGGCAGATAATCCCACCTGGTCTTTCATACAAACCTGTTAAAGCAAGAAATCCTCAAATAATGCATGAGAGTCTTCTGCTACACACCCGAATTTACACATTTGATTTCTTGTGGATGGAGAGAGGTCTGGGCTCAGGGGCAATGAACCCAACTAGCAATGGAAAGACAAGAGGGAGGGGTGCTAAGCCCTTGCTACAAAGCCCCACCTGCTGCCTAAGCCCATGCTAGGATGCAGGCATCCAAATGCAGAGAGAGGCATGCAAACAGCCCTCTTCACATAGTTGGCATCAAATACTTGCTAAGTGCATATTGTCCCAAGAGCTGTGCAGAGAACAGACTTGAGTGGTACTTAATCCCAAGCCTCACTTGCAAGATTTTCCATGCTGAGCCTTCTAGATATTTGTATAGAACCCCAGGCCATTTTAGAAGTGAGGGTGTTGGGGGGCAGGTCTGCCTTCCCAAATCAGAGAATCAGGATTAGACAAGCCACTGAATCTCTCTTTGGGTGCTGAAATAGGGGATCAGCACGATGAAACACTGTGGACTGTGCTTCCCTGTATAAGTAAATTCTGTCACGCTCCCAGCTGGCTTTAAACAAAGTCGTCACAATTCAGCTATTTTAAAGGCTGGTCTAGATATTTTTGTTTTGATATGTCTGGGGTTTATACAATACCAGAAAATGGACATGAGGAGCATCCCAAATGTTTATTTCCAACTCCCTTTACACGTAACTACTCCTGAAATGATTCAAGTCATCAGAAAAACTGTTAGTAGAGTATATTTTAAAATCCCTGCAGCATGAGCTGGGAAACAGACTGAATGTACAGTATCCACAAGAGAGAAACGTTATTACATTATTTTTGTCCAATGTGACATTTTGATATATGCACACACTGTGAAACGATTAGATCAAGCTAACCAATGTAATCCATCTTTTCACATATCATTTTTTTTATGGTGAGAACATTTTAAGATCTATTTTTTTTGCAATTTTCAAGTACAAAATGCATTATGATTAACCATAGTCAACGTGCTATACATTATTAGCACTCCAAAATTTATTCATCCGTCTAACTGAAGCTTCAGACCCTCTAATGAACACGTCTTGCATTCCTCCACCCCAATCGCCTCCAGCTCCTGGTGACCACTGTTCCACTCTGTGTGATGAGTTTGATTCCCTCAGGGTGTGTGTGTGAGGACAGCAGGCAGGGATTGTCTGTCTATGCTGTGCCTAGCCGAGTTCATGCCATATAGTGTCCTCTGGGGTCAGTTGTATTTTTTGCAATGATGGAATTTTCTTCTTTATTATGACTAAGAGCACTTGGGGGAAGGGTGGGTGAGTGGGTGGGTGGTGCCCACATACCCTTGTGGCCTTTATCCATTCTTCCATTAGTGGGCATTAGGTGGATTCTACATCTTGACTATTGTTGATAATGGATAAGTAAGTCTTATGTTAAAACCAAAAGAAGAGCTTTGTAAACCAGACCTTTCCAAAAATAAATAATAACTTTATATATTTGAATGTAGGCATATAAGATAGAAAGATAGATAGATAGAGATAGATAGATAGATAGATAGATAGATCCTGTTGATTAAAGAAAGTAAGATAGACCCTGTTGATTAAAGAAAGTAGTGGTAGCAATGTGCTCAGATGAGGCCCTTTCTGAGAATAAATGATTATGTAAGTCTAGAAGGCCCTGGCATTTATGAAGGTGTGGGAGATGGGCATTCTTATAGTCACAGGAACACAGATTGGAGGACAGTGGTGCGTTCCTAAACTCTGACCTCCCCCACATCTATCTAGCCATTGCCTTCCTTAGCTGAACTAAGTACATACAGATTTGCATGAACATAACCAATTTTTACTGTTTGAAGTTGAAAAACACCACTGGACTCATCAATGGAAAAGTAGTTCAGTGGATTGTAATATTCAAGAATGCACAGACTATGTTTGAAAGAATGAAATTACGCTGCATATATTAACATGAAAATATGAGCAGGGCATGTTGTCCAGTGAAGAAAGCAAGTTGCAGCACTCGGTGTAACTTCTTTAAAGAAGCAGGAGGGCATCCATGTGTGCATGCGTGCACACAAGGATGTAGACAAAGAAAGCGGTTTGGGTGGACACATGTCACACCAACAGGCTGGGAATGTGAGTGGAGAAGAAAGGAAAGCAAGACTTATGCTCCAAGAATTGCTTGTATAAATTTAAAATAGATAATGATTCACAAATATTTTCGGAAAATAAAAGGAGAACATAAAGAGGAAGATAAGGGTGGAAAATAATATTCATTATGGTCCATAGAGGAGAATCCAGAGAGTCAGCAAAACCTGGTACCAACATGCTCATGCTGTTTCTCTAAAAATGCTTCTTTACCAGTTTTTGAGAAAATCTGCTCCCATGACTTAAAGCCATGCAGAATGTTGACTCCTTTCCAGATACTGCAGACCCAGTAATACCAAGCAGACACCCAGCACCCTCAAGACCTCAGACATGGCAGGCAGCACCCTGGAAAGGCAGTCTTCAGAACCGGGCCATTGTTCATTGTGTGACTTACATCTCCTAGGACTTTCTTAGATGCAAAGCATAACACCCTGCTGATGATCGTCAGTGCTGCCTCTTGCAGGTACAAACGCTCTTCTTTCACCCACAAAACCATTTCCTGTTGGAAAAACAAGAGCCATTTTAGAACTATGGAATTTCCATTTCCTAAGGAAATTCCATTTCCTCCTGCTAGTCACCAGTTTGGGGGTCCCATGGTCTTTTGATTAATCCACGCTTGACCTATGTTATCTTAAAAAAAAAAATGGACAACAAACAGCCAGTGTACTACTTCATCTACTATGGTAACTACATGTGGTTTTTATTTTATTTAATTCTATTCAACAAGTGACTAATAAACACTGTAGCAGTCCTCCTGTCAGGTATCGTGAAAGTTCAGCATGGGTCTGCACGTGGTCATCAGTTGCTATACGTGCAAATATTCCTTTTTTTTTTTAAGTACAAATATTCTAAGTACAAATATTCCTTAAAAAGAATATGGACTCTGATCTTTGGCTTTAAAAGAGAACTGAAATGTTATCTGATCAGAAATGTTATCTTTTCTTATCTTCATGGATACCAATTCCTCTGCAAATTCACCATCCAGAAATGTTCTGATCCTTGGTTAGAGAATACATTAGTGGAGGCAGTTTAGTTAGAAAATTGTTGCTAATTTTTATTCAAATCTGTCTTTTAGTACCTTCTCTTTGTTCTAAATCCCAAGAGCAGGGATGTATTTCCCCCTGGGAAGGGAATAGACTGCACATGCTAATGAGCCCTAGCAGACTTCTTAGGCCACCTGTTGGAGGCCATTGTACTTCTGCCAATGGTTGGCCAATCTGTTCCTCTTCACCTCTGCCAAGCGGCACACTGTTCTGAAATCCATTTCCTAAGGCAGAAGGGTTTCTAAATCTCAGAGGGGTCACACTCTGCCTTCTCTGGGAGTGAGGTTTCAGCTCTTTTTGAGGATCAGGGAGTTCCCAGACATAAGGAACCTCCCAAGTTGTGGTGGCTTCGCCCCAATAGCATTGCTTCTGTTATTTTTCTCAAAAATGGAAGAAATAATAGTAGCTTCCTTATGGGATGATTTGAGGGATTACAATATGTACTCACAGCCTCGGTACCCAACATGAAATGCTCAATAAGAGGAAGCGGAGAGCTGCCTGGGGCAGTTCGCAGGACATGCAGCGGGAGGGGAATGATAATCACTTAGGAGAATAACATTTCAAACGCACAGAAATATTTGGCTCAAATTCAGCACAAATTAGCTCATTTTTACTTTCTTTCACATTCTTTCTTGTCTTCAAGGATACCAATCTGTCTTCTTTACTTTGGTTTGCACAACTCATGGATGTTTCTGGTAGGGTAAGTCAATGTATTCCCAGTATTTTTAGACTCCTGACACCACCATATTAGGAATGCAAAATTTAAGAACCTAAAACATCCAGTGCAGTCTTCTCTGGCTGGGACATGAATCATGTGGTGAGGTCTGTGGACAATAGGGGTTCTACTTGTACAACTATACTAGGCTCTGCCCTCACAGGAGCTCTCTGCAGTGGTCTGCTACTGGGACAAGTCTCTGCCTGGCTGTGATATCTTTTGAAATCTAAGTAGAGGCCACCATGCTTCTGCATTGGTGGCATGAGGCACACAGCTCATGCATTCTGTGTGCTTGCAGAGTTAGCACTGTGCATGCTGCCAAGGCTCATGGTTTGGAACTCCCAGAGCAGTGAGTGGAGCACACCTGAGCCTCCCTGAGTCATGGCCAAAGCAGGCAAGGGGTGCTGTGCTGAATGAAATTCAGGGCCAAGTCACCAGCTGGTACAGAGGAGAAAATACTGAGGTTCTTTCTATGGGTACCTCTCTTGAAACCTTGCCCTTAAGGTCCTAGCTTACCTCTGAAATGCCTTCAAGGTCACTCCCCCATTGTATTGATGACCAGAACCTGGTTTTCATGCATGTTTAACTCTTGAGCATATGGTCCCTTAGCAACATGTACCCTTAATGTTCTCTCTCAAACTTGTTTTTTTTTTTTTTTTAATTCTTTACATGGTCAGGCCAAGAGTTCTCCAGATCTTTTCATTCTGCATTTCCTTGATTATAAATTTCACCTTTAAGTCTCTTTTCTCTTTTCTCATTTTACTGCAAGCCATCAAAAGAAGTCACGGGGCACCTTGAGCTCTATACTAAATAGAGATTTCCTCTCTCAGGTGTCCTCGTTCATCATTAAGTTCTGCCTTCCAAAAAGTCCTAGAATGCAGACATGGTTCCTCCAGTTCTCTGCAACTGTGTAGCAAGGGTGACCTTCACTCCTGTTTCCAATGTCTTGTGCCTCATTTCTCTCTGAGGTCTCCCGAGAATGGCCTGCATTCTGATCACAGCCACTTATGTTTTCCCTGAGAAGACTGAGGCTTTCCCTACGGCTCTTGTCTTCTTCTGGCTCCTCAGCACGATGGTCTTTAATGCTCCATTCACACCATCTGGCTCTTCCAGCCTCATGACCCAGCTCCAGAACAGTTTTCACATCTTACATAAGAATTTACCAAATACATACAGTAATGCATCTGGGTGTCCTGAGTTCTCCCCATAAACTGAAGGTAAAAAAAGGAGTGAGGTGGCTATGTGGATAAAGTCTCACCCAATACCAGGCCACAAATGGCTTCTTTAGCTTAGAGGTAAATTGCATTGTGTAGCAATGCTGAGAAAATAGTCTTTAGGTATTGGTTAGAGGGACAGTCTCACTTCTTGCTATTAATTTTGTCTATTAGTCCAAGTGTTTTTAGAACAGAATACCTGAGGCTGGGTAATTTATAAAGAATATAATAGAGATAGTTATTTTTCACAGTACTGGAGGCTGGAAGCCCATCAATGTCTTCAAGAAGTCCTCATCAATCGAGGGACATTCTGCGGCATCATTGCAGAGAAGAGGGGAAGAAAGCACCCAGGAAAGAGGAGGGGAGGGGGCAGATTCATCATTTATCGAGGACCCTCTTCCATGATAATGACATTCATCCAATCGTGAGGGAAGAGTCCTCACCATCTCGTCAACTCGCAAAGGTCTCGCCGTGCAATCCTGTTGCGTTGGGGATTCAGATCTTGACAGATGGACTGTGGGGGAAATTAGGGACATATCCAAGCCACAGAATATGGTATGCTTAAGGACAGAGGATCTGTTGAGTCGCCCCACCCCAGAACTGATGGAAGTGAAATGTCCTTCACTGAGAGTGGGCGTCACGCTGTGGTCCACTGTCCTGTGGACCTGGAGGCAGTTGAGGCCAATGCTGGTCTCTGCTACCCTAGCCTGTGTTCACCCACGGTCACCACCTAAGACTTGCCTTCTCAGGTGGCCGTTGATGGCTCCTCCCCAAATTGGTCTCTACACTTCTATAACTCAAATAAAGGGAATGATTTTGTTTTGTGAGTAATTTCACTCCACAAGAAGCAAATTCCAGTCACCAAATACTAGAAGTATATATAAATAGGATAAATTAGAAGTCAGTGAACTATAGTGAGCTCTTTATATTTATGACAAACAAAACCGCTTATTTCCTCTTACCCTTAGGATCTGTAGTTTGTAGAGGTCTTTAGACACTAAGATCAGAAGAGTGTCCTCAAATATGTGTAAAATATTTTGATATAAACTCTGAAATACAAAAAAAAAAAAAAAAAAAAAAAAAAAACACATAACCAGTCAGCAGTCTTACATAAGAATTTACCAAATACATACAGTATAGCATCTGGGTGTCCTGAGTTCTCCCCATAAACTGAAGGTAAAAAAAGGAGTGAGGTGGCTATGTGGATAAAGTCTCACCTAATACCAAGCCACAAATGGCTTCTTTAGCTTAGAGATAAATTGCATTGTGTAGCAATGCTGAGAAAATAGAGACCTCAGGTGTTCCTAACCTAACGATGGGACTCTACTTATTTTCATCTTTCTCTGCTTCTATTGGTTTTTTTGGGGGGGCAATACTTTTCATTAAACTCCTTGCCCTTGTGAAACCAGTTTTGACCAAAAATACCTTCACTGATTTGTTTCTATAACCCCGATATAATCCACTGAATCCCATGGGTCACAGAATTCACGAGGAGTTTAGGGGTGTAGGTTAGTGCTGAAGAATGCCATTATATGTAAGTAGGGGAGAAGAAAACAAAGACTGGATCCTTCCAAGAGGCATCCTCAGCTCCACTGTGGTGCAGTGAAGGAAGAAGGGTCTCACCTCCTGGTCCTCGAGGTCCTCGTTGCCAATCCCCAGTGCTCTCAACTTTCCAAAGTTTGGTAGGGCTAATAGCATTCTAAAGGATGTTTCAGTTACGTTCAGCTGAGTTTCATACTGCAGTACGGGATCCACAAAGCTGACAAGAAAAAGGTCTAACTATTAAATGGGTGAGATTTCAAATGTAATTTAACTTTATGGACTTTTTTCCTTAATGATGAGAGAGGGTATACGAGAAAGTAAAACCCAGATGATAGATGGATCTTAAATATTCTCTTAGCAATGATGCCCTAAACATTAAGGAATCAATTTATTCACAAATATAATCTACATTAAGTTATTTAGAAATTGGAACATCTTTCTCCATGAACTCAATAATGTAAAGACCGAGCCCATAAACCCACACTAAGGTTTGAGATCATTTAACTGTATGGTGCCACTATTTCCTAGTCAATGATACCATGTTTTTTTATATTTTAATATTTTTGATATGGGCATGCATCTTTCAAGGTAACAACAAAGGAAAACTGCCCATCCTCAACTAGAAAGACCATCTGCTTATCCATGTGGTATAGAAAGATTGGGGAGAGTGTAAGAAAGAAGAGTTGCTAAATCAGGATGATGGAATTTTGAGTCAATTTTTATTTCTCACAATTATTATTTTTTTTAAATATGCCATTTCAAAGATATTCAATTAGTGAAATCAGAGAGTGTTCACGTTACCTGGAGTTGATGGCCAGGACCATGGACTGATGACACAGCAGGCCCGCAAAGGCATTCCATAGTTCATTAATTGCATTCTCCTAAGTACCATGAAAAACATGAGCAATTACAAACCAGACAACATCCTGTGTGGTCCCTGCTGCACCAAGCCAAGGCACCAAAACAGACTAAAAAGTAATCCCAAGAGTTTGTAGAAGTATCGAGACTAGAAAAACTATAATTTCATCCTCCAGTAGTGTTTTGGCCTAAATGGTGGTCTGTACAGCCAACCGCTGTGCTTTTATAGTGAGCATTTGCAGATAGTAGTATTTTGTTGGGGGTGCTCTTTACCAGGTGTGCTCTCACATACTTCTGTAACTGTCAAGTGCAATCTACAGGTGTAGCGTCTACCTATAAAAATGCCAGCACGGCAATTTAAGACAGGCCTTCCTGAAGAATGACCACATTCATGCCATAGAGTAAGAATCATATCCAGGTCAATGGGCGGCTGTATAACTTAATTTTGTAACCATTAAAAGTTGTAATTAAAGATACCCAATTAGGAATTTATATTTTTTATACGAAGTTTGAGAAGTCCTCAATTATCTAAAACCGTTTAGAGAAGGAAGAATAAAAGCTGGAGACATCACTTTCTATTTTCAAACTCTACTATCAAGCTGCAGTAATTAGAATGGTATAGCTGGGCATAAAAACAGACTCATAGGCAACACAGAATTGAGGGTCCAGAGATTAACCCGCCCATAGATGGTGGGTGCCAGGAGCACACACTGGGGAAAGGATGTGCTCCCAGGAAACGGTGTCTGGGGGTCGCATTGTCCACACGCAGAGGAGTGAGCTTGGACACTTACCTTATGCCACCTGCAAAAGTTAAATGGGTGGACTAAAGGCTTGTGTGTATGATGAAGACTATAAAACTCCTAATAGATGACTGGAAAAAGCTTCTTATTATTGGTTTTGACACTGATATTTTTTGGAGGAGAGGTGACGCCAAAAGTATAAGCAACAAAAACAAAAATAAACAAAGATTTTTTTTTTTTTTATCAAACTAAAGTTTCTGCAAAAAAAAAAAAAAGGGTCAAAAGATAAAAAAGGTAATTTGTGGAATGGGATAAGATATTTGCAGGCCATATATCTGATAAAGATTTTTTTTTCTCAAACTAAAGTTTCTGCAAAAAAAAAAAAAAAATGGGTCAAAAGATAAAAAGGTAATCTGTGGAATGGGATAAGATATTTGCAGGCCATATATCTGATAAAGGGTTATTATCCCCCAGTATATACCTCCACCTCCAGGTACACGAGGAAGGGCTCCTATTTCCTCTTGGAATGGCTCCACAGTGCCCTGTCCCTCTTCTTTGACAACCCCCTCACCCACCTTTCCCTGCTAGGTGGCTGTCTCCCTTACAGATTATTCTCATTTCAAGGATTTCCCATGTCTTTGAGCAATTAAAACAACCCCAGGGTTATTGTTAATTATAATCCTGTTTATTTAAAATCTTAACCTTCATAACATTATTATTTCTAGTTTTTATTAGTTATTGATGGACCTTACTTATTTATTTGTTTATATGTGGTGCCGAGAATCGAACGCCTCACAGGCTAGGCAATGCTCTACCACTGAGTCACAACCTCAGCCAGTCCTGGGGCTGCCACTTGTGGTTACGTGACCACAGGCAGGTCACCTAGGGCCTGAGTTTCCTCATTTAAAAATGGGGATAGCAGCAGAACTTACCCCAGAGGGATCTTGTGAGGGTGAAAGGTGCTCAGCTATTTTTTGGAACAAGGAAGGTTATTCCTTCCCTCATCTTCCCTGCCTTTTTTCTAGGGTTGCAGCTCTAGAACTAGAAAAAATGTGTGTGTGTGTGTGTGCGCGCACGCGCGCGTGCCATTTCTTGCTTCCTTCCTGTGGGTTGTGACTTCCGACTCTGCGACCAGGAATGTGCTCCCTTAGGAAAGCTTCCCTTTCAAGACCCAGCTATGTGTTTGGGGCAGTTCCCACTGTTCCTGGTTTTTAAGCTTTGGAAGCACAAGCCCACTTGATGCGTCCGTTCGCAGGGCTCCCCAGAAGCCCTGTGCCTCTCGCCTGTGAAGAGTCTGTCACTCTGCACCTCCCCTGCTGTTGGAGCAATTCAACTCCCTTGATGCAGCTGGTCCCACAGCTCGGCCCTCTCAGCAAACCCAAAGGAACCTTCACGACTGGGTCTGTGCCCACGACCCATCCACAGCTCCTAGTACCCCCACAGAGGTCTGTTCTGGGCCATCTGTCTTTGGGATGGACGCTATGCAACCTCTGTCTGCACCAGCCCTCTCCACCTCAGGACTGAAACCCTGTTTCCCCAGCAGCTGGGCGTGTTGGGAGCTGAGAGCTCTCTCAGGTCTGAAACTTCCCCCAGTCAATTGTCCCCTCTGGCAACCTGACTCTGATGCCTGGGTGACATAAAGGCTCAGCCCCTTTGCCTCCAAGGGCAAAGCGAAGGTCACCTTAACTCCAAAGCTCCTGTGGGGGTAGCTGAAGCCTGCTTTGCACTTCCCAGTATTTCAGCTCCTCCACCTGCAAGACTGCCTTCTCCACCCCTCCTCCCCAGGAACTGATCCCAGGAGCAAATCCAGCAAATCTCCTGGATGCAAGTCTCTATCTTAGCATCTATTTCTGGAGAATCATACCTAAAATCTGCAATGTATGTTACTGGTTTCTTTCCCTGAGCCTTCCCAGGTTCCTTCCCTGAGGTACTTGACCTTCATCTGGGTGCTCCACTCATTCTCAAAATCCAGCCAGGTCTTCCCTAACCTGAAGCTAAGTAGAAGCTCCCTCTAAGTAAGTGTACCTCTGTCACCCTGCCTACTGTAACAGCCCCACAGCTTACAGCAATTTCTAATACTGACTTATTTTATTTTTCTTCCATTGGACTCTAAGCAATTTGAGGCTAATGTTTGAGTTCTACTTTGTGTCTCAAAATGATAGCATAATATTTGGCATATAGTAGATACTCAATAAATATTTTTTAAATAAGTGAATAACTGAGCGAATGAAATGCTAAACTGTACATTTGGTCTCTAATGGTGTTAACAATTTGAAAGTGATGAAACATCACTGAACAGCAGGTTTTATTGTCAAGTGTCTTCCTATCCTGGCAGGCAAAGTGAACCTGTCCATCAAAAAAGTTATCCATGTTTTATAATTATCACTGACTTTGACCACAGACTCCTAAAGAAATGGTCTACACATGGTTTAACCGCCACATGGGCCCATTCTTCTTTCTAAGACAGAAAAATTGCATATCTTATGGTAGCTTTTCCCTGTGCCTTCTGTGTCAATTTAAACTTAGATATAAAAATGGTGGTAGGTTTTATCAAAGGCTCCAGATTTCAATCCAGTTTTTACAAAGCTAGATAAATACCTACAATGACAGCACTGTGTCACATTGTAGGGAACACAGAGAGAGGTAATCACAATCTCTGTCCTCCAGGGATGACAGACAAGCAAACTGTCCAAAAGTCTAAGGAAAAAAATACAGAATAAGATAAACAAAAAAGGAATAAAGCAAGTCATGAGGCTGTCAAACTGGGGAGTGAGACCATCATTGAGGCTGGGCGGGGGCCGAGCTGGCTGAGAGGGGTCCCCAGGATGGGAGCAGAGGATGTGAGACTGGGCGGGCCCTGGGAGTCGGAGGGTGGAGGAACCGCAGGAGGGGTCAACACCTCAGCGCTCTGCATTAGTGCGAAGCCACTTCCCCACTTCCCGGCACAGTGGGCTGGCGAGAGCAGAGCTCTGCAGGGGGGCCGAGGGCAAAGCTGGGTCCAGCCAGCTTGCCTGTGTCCTTCCCCCCACTCATGCACCCGAAAATGTTACTTGTAACATCCATGTAAGAGTCAGCGAACGAGTTCTCCCTCGGGAGATCTCAGTTACCACGATGTCCTACAGAATGTCACGTACCAGGTGGTGCCACTTCATTTTGGACTGCAGAATCTGGAGGCCACTCACTGCTGGAGAGGAGGGGACTGGTTAACAGCAGCAAGCACAGCCTGTCTCACCTCAGTGGGACTAACCCCCACCTGGAAGCTAGAGTCTCTCTCTCTCTCTCTCTCTCTCTCTCTCTCTCTCTCTCCCTCCTCTCTCTTCTCTCTCTCTCTCACACACAAACACACACACTCACACTCACACTCTGCAGATGAGCTCACTGTGGCTGTTACTGAACAACACTAAATAGAAAATATTTCAAAGATTTTAAATCTATACTTGATAACAATTCTTTTTTTTTAAATTTTTTTTAATTAATTTTTATTGTAGGTTGTTCAAAACATTACATAGTTCTTTATATATCATATTTCACACTTTGATTCAAGTGGGATATGAACTCCCATTTTTACCCCATATACAGATTGCAGAATCACTTCAGTTGCACAACCATTGATTTACATATTGCCATTCTGGAGTCTGTTGTATTCTGCTGCCTTTCCTATCCTCTACTATCCCCCCTCCCCCCTCCCCTCCCCTCTTCTCTCTCTACCCCCTCTACTGTAATTCATTTCTCCCCCTTATATTTTCCCTCCTTTCCCCTCACTTCCTCTTGTATGTAATTTTGTATACCCCTGAGGGTCTCCTTCCATTTACATGCAATTTCCCTTCTCTCTCCCTTTCCCTCCCACCTCTCATCCCTGTTTAATGTTAATCTTCTTCTCATGCTCTTCTTCCCTACTCTGTTCTTAGTTACTCTCCTTATATCAAAGAAGACATTTGGCATTTGTTTTTAAGGGATTGGCTAGCTTCACTTAGCATAATCTGCTCTAATGCCATCCATTTCCCTCCAAATTCTATGATTTTGTCATTTCTTAATGCAGAGTAATACTCCATTGTGTATAAATGCCACATTTTTTTTATCCATTCGTCTATTGAAGGGCATCTAGGTTGGTTCCACAGTCTTGCTATTGTGAATTGTGCTGCTATGAACATGGATGTAGCAGTGTCCCTATAGTGTGCTCTTTTTAGGTCTTTAGGGAATAGACCGAGTAGTGGAATAGCTGGATCAAATGGTGGTTCCATTCCGAGCTTTCCAAGAAATCTCCATACTGCTTTCCAAATTGGCCGATAACAATTCTTAAACAAACAGATATGTAGCTAATTTCTTGATGTGAGAAACAGAAAGCCAGCCCCACTCTCCACGCCTTTATGGAAGTACCATACAGTATTAGTAGAAAATAAAAGTACATTAAACTTGTTAGTTTCTAAATTTCTTTGCTTTGTGATCAGAGATTATGTCTGCTAGTCTACTGTTTGGAATTTATATAGAAATGTCTAGTCTGATTCATGTTCACTCTTGTGAATGTCCTATAGGTATTGGGGACAAAGGTCTATTCCATGTTTTCATGGATAAAGATTGACAGGTGGATCCCTCTCTCTCTCTCCCACATGCATCTCTATCTTTCCCTGTTCTTTGTACAGCCTTACTTGATTTTCAACCCATCAATGCCATGCTGACAAAGGAGAATCAAATTCTTCTACTAAAAACTGCAAAACAATTTTAGATATTTTTACAAAAACATGGAAGTTTCCTATGATTTTATTTTGTCCTGTCAATTTTGATGCTACTGTATTTTATGCTGTGGCAATGGTATCATTTTTCTACTGCTGTGTATCAAGTTGCCACAAATTTCATGGCTTATAAAATACCCATTTATTATTGCACAGCTTCTGTAGGTCAGAACGTTCCCTCTCAGCTTACCTCCCTGCTCAGGGCCTCACCCAGCAACACAAGGTATTAGCTGGGACGGCTCTCTCCTTGGGGGCTCAGGGTCCTCCTCCAAGACCATTAGGTTGTTGGCAGAATTCGCTGCTCTGAGCCTGTCAGACAGAGGGCCCTGTTCTCTTGGTGGCTGTGGCTGAGGGCACCGGTCAGCTCCTGAAAGCTGTCTACTGTTCCCTGCCTTCTCCTGCTACCACTCTCTTTTTTCCAACGCCTAGACCCAGAATTAAGAGGCTCATATGATGAGCTCAGGCCCCCTGCAGATGATCTCTAAGACAACTGGTTAGCAGCCTTACTTAACTGGTTAGTAGCGCCCCTTTGCCATTGCCCGCCATCATCTTCAGAGCCTCAGACCGCATCTTTCCTCAGCTTTTCATCTTCAGGAAGAGGGATTTGTATGAGGCATGAGTCTCAGGGCAGGGGCATTCGGGCCACCTTGGAATTCTTTTTACCAGGTAGAATTATCTTCATTATGGATTATGAACTTTCTTATTATGTGATGCTTTTATAGGAATCACATTTGATGCTTTAAAGCTTAATTCATAGCCCGGAATTTGAGTCAGTCTGAATTAAGTTTCCCCAGTTCTGCTGAGCTCCTGTTCTTCCACTTCTTATAGGCTTCTCCCCATCAACTTATTTACAGCCTTTTGAGAGATTTGTAAGTGTTGCCAGTATGTAGCCTGTTGCTGGATTTTATTAAAATGTAACCAAGTCCTTTCTCTTAATAGGTGAGTTCAATCCAATTTCACCCCCTGGTGTGTGTGTCTGTGTGGTGTGTTCATGTTTTCCTTTAATATGAAAGGTTTGTCCTCTTGTGACAGTGATAAGGTCGACTATAACTTTTTAGAATGTTTCTCAAAATCTTCAGAATCTGTTGATTCCCAACTGTGAGCAAAGATAGGATTGGTTCATTTCCTCCTGCTCTTCCTTGAGCGATTTTAGTTGATTAAATTGCTAAATGGTACTTTTATGTCTTTGTTCTCATTTTCATGGTTACTTAATCACTTCCAAGTTTCAGTGAAGAAGAAATCTGTGTGCTTACGTGACCTTCCCTCATAGCTTCTATTTCCTGTATAATTTTGTTAGTTAAGTCATGCATATACTTTCAAGGTTTTCAACATTTGCATTCAGCTTGGTGACAATAACCTCCCCATCTTGTATGCCTTACTGCTATTTAAATAGATCCAGAACACACAGCCAGGCTCTCTCTCTTCATCCTCATTGGGTTGAAATGCATCTTCTATTTTATTTCGGGGGGCTCCAGGGAATCACGTCTCTTGACTCCTTGTCATGTGCTAGATAGCTGGCTACGCTTTTCTGAGATAAAGTTTGGCCAGGCGTGACATCCTCAAGCCACCATGTTCTCCTCTGGCGTTGTAGAGGCTGCTGCATTATCATCTAGCTCTGCCCTGGGAAAGCCCAAGGTTAGGTGGGTTTCTTGTTGTCGCTGTTTTCTTCCATGAAGATTCACTGAAGCTTTTCTTTTTCCTGGATTTCCCAAGGATTCTTTGCTTATCTCTGAGATGATTAACTTTATAAGGGTGTAAGTCTCCTTTGATGGTTTTGAGTTAATTTAGGGTCATAGTCCATTATGCAATCTATATATTCATGGAAAGTTTCACTAGAATTTCACTTAAATTTGTGTTCTCTTCTGTCACTTTGGTCTCTTGGGTGATCTCTGTTCTAGGTCTTACCTTTGTGCTCCTTGCCAGGTTTTGAGCACTGCCTATTTCGGGGGTGGGGGGTGGTTCAGCAGAGCCTTTGTTTTTCTGAGAGTATTTTCCAATTCTCTTGTGAGTTGCACTAGCTCTTCCCTAAATTTTTGCAGCTCTACTTTGAGCTCACTTTATAGACAACATTGGTCTATTCAATTTTTTTTTAAAAAGGTACTTATCTGCTTTTTGACAATATTTTCCCAGAGTTCCTTAACTGCATTCATTTTTATGCCACTTTTCCACTTCTTTCTTGTGAACTCTTAGTTTAGATCCTTTTTACTGGTTACTTTTTTGGACAGGCTACTTCTAGTCGGACACCTGCAGGTCTCCTTCAGAGTTTGATGTCCATTTGCTCTGTCGGCCCTGCGTAGCTTCTGGTGATCCTGCTGGTGTTTCAGAGCTGCTGTGTTTCAGGCCTCCTTCACCCTGTGCCACTGGCCGACCACAGCTGGTCTGTGTAGATTCCTCTCTCCAGCTTCACGGGCTTCTCCTGGGTTCAAAGTCAGAGCCCAAGGGGGTCCTTCGTGCAGGTCCCATTCCCATTCCTCTGCCTGAGTGCCTCATCCTGCCTTCTTCATGTTCTCATCTCCCAAGAAGCAATCAGCGGTGTCTCCAGGAAAGAAAGTCTCTCTGGACCCAAATGTGAACAAAGCCTTGATTGAGGCAGGTGGTGTTCCCCCAGGATTCAGCCCCAGGTCTTAGCTGGAACACTTTTATTGCTATTTCCAAACTTTCCATATTCTATTAAATGTATGTCAGTGACCTTAGTCTCAGTTTGTTCTTTCAAATTCTCACAGGACTGAATGCCAAGGGATTTTAGGACAGGTGTAGGGTATTTCCCATATTACCATCTTAGCTATCCTTTCTATATATGTGATTTATTTAATAAGGTATGGTCTTTTTTTAAATTGATGTTTAAATTGTTTAATCTTGGGAGTTTTCCGGAAGCTGATTATCTCCTCTGTGTCTCTATTCATTGAGATCTAGCCTCAGTGAGGAAGATGACGGGTTCTCTGGAGGGAAATGCAATTTCAGATCTGAGTGGGTTGGAGTGAAATAGCACTTAGATGGGTACCAACTGATAGGTGGTGTAGACAGCCAGAGTGACCTTAGTGCCCTGAATGCCTGCTGGGTAGGCAGGACGTGGTCAGCAGGTAGGAGAGAGCATAGACCTCGCGGAGGTTGATGCTGTGTGTCGTCTTGACCCCAGATTCTCTATATTGGATTAGACGTACTTCTGGCTGTGCCTGGGAGGACTGGTCAGGGCAAGAGTGGCGTCTGGACTGGTGGACTAGTAATGCAGGCCCTCTCCAGTGTGCTTGGGCCTGTGTGCTTTGCTGAGGGCTTGAGTGGAGCCACTGGGCGGAATGTGGTTCAGCTTGTCATTGGCTCTCTCTGGCCTGCAGACTCTTGTATCTCAAGCCATTAGAACTGTGCTGGCACCTGCTGGCTCTTGGGCTTCCACACTATGCCACTGCTCTCCTGGGACCCGCTTACAGACGGCACTGTGGGGTTCTCAGCGTCTGTAATAATGTGAGCCAATATCTGATGGTAAATCAATTTCTACATATAGATTCTGTTGCTCTGAGGGAAACCTAAGACGACATGAAATTAGGGAATTAACTAATGAAAATGAATTTTTCTGATTGGTAAATCTGATAAGAATTCTAGATGAGGCCTGTGGAGAAGAGATTTTCAAATATATCTACAGTTTTTTCTCTTAACAAAACAACAGCAGCAGCACAACACAAAACAGTCACTTACTTGTCTGTGATCTCCGCATAATTGCTGCCAATACAAAGTATAGACTAGAAAATCTCGTATGTGACTTCTTAACCAAAGATGAAGCACTTTGGATAGTTATCAACCACGAGAATCCTTTCAAGTGTTGTTACTTGTCATAGCAACCAGGAGCTCCAGATATTCCATTCTGGAATGGATGTGGCACCTGGCTGGGATGTACCGGGGTCCAAGTGGCTGCTTCTGCTCTCTGAAACCTGAACCTGTAAAAAAGAATAATGTGGTAGCTCTGGAAATAAGATCCACTCTCCCTCTAGGGTTTGTTTTTATACTTTTTATTGTTATAGACACTGGTTTTATTTTGTTAAGTATCAACTTTCCTGGACTAATTTTATAAAGTCTGTATCATCGTCATAGAGGGCTGCTGAAGTCTCTGTTCAGTTAGCTTAGTGGTCATAAGGACTGGACAGAGGATTCCTTAAGGGTTTTGAATCAGTACGTCTTGTGGCCTTTGTCAGGGGCTGATTGTGTGTGTGTGTGTGTTGATGTCTTTGATACTGCTGGTTACAGGTGACGAGTTCTGCTCCCTCAAATGCTGAAATTTGAACACTAGAGAAGCACACCAAGGCAAGCATAGAAAGCAGGGTTTATTTCAAAAGGGGCAACATAGACTTCTCCCGGGAGGGAGAAGGGGGCCATAGCTGCTATCCTGGTGTCCCCAGAAGCGAGGGGTTCTGCCCTTTTGTATCTCCTAGGCTGCCTTTGTCCTCCTGTCCTCTCCCCTTATCGCTCTCCTTCAGGTGTACGTGACTAGGCCCAGGGATGCTGGTGGGATGGCCAGAAGGTGGGAACCAGGTGGGCTGAGGGGGAAGGGCAGGATGGAGCAGCCCGGGACACATGAACAACTTCATAACTCCCTGTAGGGAGGCCATTCCTGGGCAGGTTACCTCAGCAACAGGTTGGAGCAGGGGGTGGTTCTGGATTGGTAAGGGGGGGGGGGCTCTGAAGGAATTCACACTTCAGTCGCTCAGGGGCAGTCCAATTGGCCTCCTTGATCTGACCCCACTCCATGTACCTCTGCACTGACCACCTGTCTAATCCTGGATTCATCTTCAAACTTCCAGGAGCTCACAGTTCTGCCTTGACTCTTCCTTACTGAATGCAAAGAGCCCCAGGTCGGCTGTGAGTGAGCAGAGCCTCCTCTGGTCTTCCTCGGGAGCTTCCTGCACACGACAACCCACTTCCAGATTCCCAGGCATATGTCAGAGGTCTCAAAGCCCCTGTTGCCATTTTAATCCTCAAAATCTCCTTTTAAGCTTTTTGATCAGATGCTTGTTTGCCACCGTTGGGATTGTCATCGAAGACAACAGCACAGTTAAACAATTGCCACTGACTGTTTTTAACAAGTGCTCTGGGAGCAGAGCTGTTGTAATGAGCTCAGTCAGATCAGGTATAGACGAATTCTGTGACTGAGGTTTTCCTGGGGAGATGCCAGACAGGTCAGACTGTGATAGCTTCCTGATTGTGAGGGAGGCCGCGCCTTTTCCACCCTCTGTGGTGGTGGTGAGGCTGCTGATTTTCGTAGCTGGTATGGTTGTGAGGTTGGTAAGTCTACTGTGGAGTAAGAGAAGAGGATGGGAATGGGGTCAACTGAGACATTATAAACCCAATATTTTTACTGAGATTCAGTAATTTTTCTTGAGTAAGCATACCTCATGTTATTCTTATAGCTTAACATCCTGAGTTTTGAAAAGGTTGATTTTTGACAATATGGCTTTTGTTCCCATTGTTTTTATAAACAATCAGATTTTCAGAGGTTCCTTCTTTTATCATTTCAAAAATGCTTCAGTAGAAAGTTTTTCAATCAGAAAAAAATTATTGGAACTATTTTTCCATAGTAAGAGAATAGACAAACTGATTTCTTCTTCCAATGGAACTCATCTATCAAAATAATAAAATGATATTAAATATTTAAACTTAAGTAACTATTAAAAACAATTGTTGAAGAGTAAATTGTAGAATAATGCCCACAGTAAAATATTTCTATAATTAAAATTTAGAATAATATTTTTATGGGTGCAGAAATATAGTTTTATATGAAGTAAATTATCTTTTTAAGAAATGGACTAGGAATTATTATTTTTTTGTTTCAATTTTATTGATTTAAGCTCTGATTTTAATTATTTCTTGTCTTCTGCTGCTTTTGGTATTGATTTGTTCTTCTTTTTCTAGGGCTCTGAGAAGTAATGTTAGGTCATTTATTTGTTGACTTTTTCTTCTTTTAAGGAATGAATGCCATGCAATGAACTTTCCTCTTAGTACTGCTTTCATAGTGTCCCAGAGATTTCGATATATTGTATCAGTGTTCTCATTTACCTCTAAGAATTTTTTAATCTCCTCTTTGATGTCTTTTGCAACCCTTTGTTCATTCAATAGCATATTATTTAGTCTCCAGGTGTTAAAGTAGCTTCTATTTTTTATTTTATCACTGATTTCTAATTTCATTCCATTATGATCTGATAGAATGCAGGGTAGTATCTCTACTTTTTTGTATTTGCTAAGAGTTGCTTTGTGGCATAATATATGGTCTAGTTGAGAGAAGGATCCATGTGCTGCTGAGAAGAAAGTGTATTTGCTCATTGAAGTGAGAGTAGTGATCATTTGTGGTTTTACCCCGAGTGCTGCTTCTGACAGCAGTGGTTACAGTCACTACCTCACAAGACTTTTGGTGAAGGTTATGTTCATTCAACACTTGTGTACTAAATTCATACTCCTTGTTAGCTATGGTTTGCAGAATTCTCCTTGTCCAAAGAAAATCCAAAATATCTGGCTTATTACCACCTGGGGGCAGCTGTTGAAATTTAAAGAAAATCAAAACACATGAGTGTTTGTTATTTTCAGTATTTAAAATTTAAGAAGGAAGTCATAATGGATTGGATCCCTCTGTTCTCTGGGAATTCCTTTGACTTTGTCCAAGTTTTATAATCCATGAGTAGAAAGCCAACAAGAGGCAAGAGTAAGACAAATGACTTCTGAACCACAAACCAGTCTGTCATACAACGGTTTAGAGATGGCTTTCAAGTGTGGAATGTTAAATTCTGGTTTCCATTTTGCTTTTAAATAATCACAAGTTCAAATCAAACACAAAAACCCAAACCAGTGACTTCCTATCTGAAATCTCCCGGGTGTTTGTCTGGCCAGGGAAGGGGCGTGGTTGACATTGCTCCCCCTCCTTCAAGTCCAGTGCTGGCTGGAAACATCCCCACCGTTCTGAAGAGAAGGGAGCTGCTTTGTCATCACAACCACTTGTAAGAACATAGAATCTTCCAGACATTGTTGATGTCCCCTCAATGAGGTGGGAACACAGATATCAGCTCTTTGGACAAGTAGGAAGTGGGAAGTCTGAACTGCCCTGATGGAAAGTCGTTTTCTCATGTGACGGTTTGTCCAAGGTAAAGATGAAAATCCGCCCAGGCCCTCTTGGCCTGGTTGCCAGAGAACCCTTCAAAGTCAAGTGTCCCATTACAACATGGAACCACTAGGCGTCACTCAAGATCAAACCTGCAGGCACTGCCTCAGCAGTGTCACCAGGGGAGCACAGCAGGAATGCCTAATGCCGCTGGAGAATTCACCAAGCTAGTGGAGAAAGCCGAATTTCCCCCTTCCATGACACAATGGAAAGTGGCCTCCCTCCAGCCCAGGGTCCTCAGGCGATGGTTTCAGATGCCCTGTGCCATATCTGTGTGGTGCTTGGAATCAGCCTTTGACAGAACTATAATTAAATAAGCTCACAAAATTCAAGAAGTATGTTATTATGATGACTGCCACTAGAATGGCACTGAAATCCCAAACCTCAGGTCTGCCAGGGCCTCTCTGGACAATTCCATCTAAAATTTCAACAGCTGCCCCCAGGTGGTAATAAGCCAGATATTTTGGATTTTCTTTGGACAGGGAGAGTTCTGCAAACCATAGCTAGCAAGGAATATAAATTCAGTACACAAGTGTTGAATGAATAGGACCTTCACCAAAAGTCCTGTGAGGCAGTGACTATAACCACTGCTGTCAGAAGCTGCACTCGGGTAAAACCACAAATGATGGCCACTCTCCCTTCTCACTGCCCTTTCTCACTGCACTAGGTAGGAAAGCTCTTCGCTTGCCCCTGGACAAGAATCTCAGGCGCACTTATGACATTTCTGACTGTCTGTTGCTGCTTCGAAGTCTCACTGTCACTTTAAGCAGCAGAATGATTATGATTAAGTCATTTAAAACTGTCCAATTTCATTTATAACACAACTTTCCCCCTCAAAGCTCACAGCTCTGCCTCCCTGAACTAGGACGGGCAGGGGTCATGCAGCCTCCAGAAGGGGCGGGGGCGCCAGGCTCCCCTCTCCTGAGGGAGAGAGGGCAGAGCGGCTTCCCTCTCTGAGCGGCTCTTTCCAGGTGTTCGGACATTTCTATTGGAAGCATTTGCCAGCGAGTCCCAGGATGCAAGCTGAACCATTCTTCCAGCTGATCATTCTCCTGCAGTTTTTCATATACTTTTTTTTTCTTTAATGAAGGCAATTTATTAAACAATGTGGTGTTCCTCCTCCTATAGAACTAGAATCCCCAACTTTTAGCTGGGTTTGGAATAAACTGCCTTTCCCATTCTTTTTTTATCATGGTTCATGTGCAAATTCTGTCACCTCTCTTGAAAGGAAGGGCCAGCTGCTTCCCTTTCCTCCTGGGCTGGTCGCAGCTAGGGCACATCATGCAGACTGGACAAGGAGGGGCAGCCCGTGCTGAGGCCCTAAGGAGCCTGGAACTGACCTTCACCTGCCTGAGAGGGAAACGTCTAACCTCTTTTTCTTTTTTATTTATTTGTTGTTTTTTTCTAATTAGTTACACATGACGGTAGAATGCACTTGGGCACATCATACATGAATGGATGTAACTTCTCATTCGTCTGGTTGTCCATGGCGTAGTTACACAGAGCATGTAATCACACATGCACATAGGTTCATACTCTGGTTTCTCTTCAGATCAGATAAATCTTCTGCCTTTTCTTCTTTTTTCTTTTTCTTTTTTCATTATACATCAAAATAGAAAGGGCATGGTCAGAATGAGTAGGGACCATTATGATTCTCTTGTCACCCAGCATTTAATTAAAGGAACAGTGATTGACTAATGCTAAAACCAACTCCGGATGGAAAGCAAAAGTCAGGTGGGCTGGGGGTGCGTGGCTCCATCCCCACCTGTGCCTGCAGTGTAGGCTCATTGTATTGCATTTTACATTTAGTTATTTTTTTAACTTTTATTTTAAGAAAATTTCTTGACAACTACAACAAAATTCTACCTGATATTTGTCCTATCCTCAAATTAAAAAAAAAAAAAAATTCTCCAAACAATAGGACTAAATCTTCTAAGTTCTCCTGCAAGTATGGAAATTTGGCAGAGGAAGACTAGTACTTTGCATTTACATTTAGACACTGTGATTCTTAGAATACCTTATTGAATTTAGAATAAAATTCTTACAAGAAATAGAAAAAAAGAAGAAAGTTTGTAAGTAATTAGGCATAAAATCCATTACATTCTCTTTTATGGTAAACCTGAAGATGTATTATAAAGAGGCCCAAGATTCTTCTCTGGCCATCTTCAAATAGGAAACGTCTGTGACACTCAGGTTACTTTTGAAGACCATAGACTACCTAGGGCAGCAGGACAGTGCATAGTAATTTTTCACACTACCAAATTTCAAAAGTGGGCAGAAAACACAGAAACTCACCTACATTTGGTAAAAGCAGACAACAACTTTTAGAAATTAGAATCTAGTCAAATACCCAGAGTTTTCCAAGGCACTTAATAGGATGAAAACAACCCAAAATACTTTGATGCAGTTATGAAGCAGAAAGACCAGGAGACTGAAGTTTCATCCGTGAAAAGAAGAGGCTGCATTTCTGTTTCTTGGAGCTTTGACAAGAAATAAGGAACAAAATACAAAATGTGGTAAGTCGGATGGCTTCAGGTGCTATTAAAAAAAAGAAAAGAAAAGAAAAACCAAGCTGGAGAAGGGGCAGCGACTGGTCATGATGGAAGGGTGTCTAACTGGCCATTAGTGTGGAGAGCAGAGGCCCCAGCGAGCAAGTACCATGTCAGTAAAAGCTTTCAGGGGTGGGTGGGAGCCAGGCTCATGCCTGGGAGGAGGGCCTTCCAGGGAGAGGAAGCGGCTTGTGGGGGCTGTGAGCCAGAGCAGGGACATAAGTGAGGAAAGCATCAGGTGCGAGGAGGGGAAGGGAGGGGCCTCATAACCTGTTGGAGGCGCCTGGCTGTGGCTGTGCCTGAGGGAGGGGGCCTGGCTGTGACTGTATGAGGGAGGAAACCATCGGAGACTTGGGCCGAGGACTGACCTGCCACATCCTTCTGCTGCAGCCTTAGAATCAAGCAGAAGCCCATGGGCCAGGCAAGAGGTGATGGTGCTACTTCCGGCCAGAGGCCCTGGGGATGGGTCAGAGAGGAGGCAGTGCGGGTCGGAGACCTGGTCAGGTTCTAACTCTGCTTGGAAAGTGGGGCTTCTGTGTGAGCTGATAGGTCTGATGCGTAGATGTGAGAGGAAGAGGCCATTCACCAGCGGAAGGGTGGACATTCCTCTCCTTAAGACAGGTGAGCCCCTGTGGCAGCCAGGATCGTGCAGAAGAGAGGAGTGAGACGTTGGGGTGCTCACTGTGCAGATGGCCTGGGAAAGCTGAGTACACAAGCTGAAGGGGGAGGGCACATCACCAGGCCCGGGAGGTAAGGGCTGGTCCACTTACTCACACAGTCCAGCAAAAGAAATCCAAGTTTGGTTAAAGAGATAAACATTTTATTTAAAAAAGAGACAAACATCTAAAAACAAACAAATAAACAATACAAAACAAAAATAAGAGCAGAAAATGTCTAACCCCAGAAACGGAAGTAGTTTCTGAATGTAAATATGATGGAAAAAATGAAAAGGGGAAATATGGTTAGGTTCATGCACATCCAAATGTGACACCAACAAAAACAAACAAATTAAAAACCAGAGGAAAATATGCCATAAATATGACAGATGGGTTAATAGTCTTAAATAAAAGGTCTTACAAATCAGTGACAAAAATTTAAACACCAACATGAAAATGTGAAAGATCCCAAAGATAAAATTTATGGAAATAGGAAAAGCACATAAATATATTTCTAAGTGTTCACCTCGACGAGTAATCACAATGATGGGAGTTAGAGCGAAGTCCCCCGCCTTGGCTTGTCACAGTGAGTGTCTGTCCCAGAGCAGGGGAGCAACCTGCCTGGCCCTGCCTGGTGTCCTTGGGAACACTCTTCCCTGGCCACATTATCAGGAACATCAATCAAGAGGCCTAGAAGATTTCACACCCTGTGACACAATCATAGCACTTCATTCAAAATTGTGTTTGCAAAGGCTTTCATCACAGTATGATTTAAACTCCGAGTCACGGGAATAATGAAAGCATTAACAGAAGAAGACGCTCACCTCTACTGAGGCAGGCCTAAAACTCCACACAGCAGGCAGCCATTGCAATCACGTTGAAGACGGGAAAATGCTCAGCATTTAATTTTTTACTAAATGAAATCAGACTGCAAACTACCTACTTTGTGAATCTAATTATATAAACAAAGAAAAAGAGACAAAATAGCTCTCTGTATACGAAAATTAACAAATATTAAATATGCATAATCTGGAGCATATAGGAAAATAAGACTGGGATGATTTAAAAAGCCCACCCCAGATATGTAAGTAAGGCTCTTATTTGGGCTCAGAAAATGTATCCCCCAAACAGACACTTTGATACCTTGAGACAACCCAAAAGCTGCCTCAGAATCCAGGTCCCCTGACCTCATCTTGTCACCCACTCCTCTACTCCACCCCAAGTACAGGAGGGCCTCTCTAGAACACCCTCATCTGACCAGGGGATGGAGTACCATAGTTTCAAGCCCCCTCACTGGGAATCTCATCAGATAACCAGGAAAGACTAACTGGTGGGGAAAGAAGAGACCAAAAGTCTCCACGCCCAGGTCACCTTATCCAGAGAGATCTTCATCTATTCTTCTAAGGGCATTCATTTTATTACATATGGATTTCCAGTTTTCCCACTGCCATTTGTTGAAGAGGCTATCTTTTGTCCAATGTATCTTCATGGAGACTCCATCTAATATGAAATAACTGTGTTTTTGTAGGTTTGTCCCTGTGTCTTTTACTCTGTACCATTGGTCTTCATGTCTGTTTTGGTGCCAATACCATGCTGTTTTTGTTATTATAGCTCTGTAGTATAATTTAGGGTCTAGTACTGTGATGCCTCCTGCTTCACTTTTCTTGCTGAAGATTTCTTTGGCTATTCTGGGCCTCTTATTTTTCCAAATGAACTTCATGACTGCTTTTTCTATTTCTATGAAGAATACCATTGGAACCTTACTAGGAATTGCATTGAATCTGTATAGTTCTTTGAGTAGTATGGCCATTTTGACAATATTAATTTTGCCTATCCAGGAGCAGGGGAGATCTTTCCATTTTATAAGGGCTTCTTCAATTTCTTTCTTTAGTGTTCTGTAGTTTTCACTGTACAGGTCTTTCACCTCTTTTGTTTGATTATCAAATATTGTATTTTCTTTGAAGCTATTGTGAATGGGATAGTTTTCCTAATTTCTCTTTTAGTTGATTCATCACTATTGTATAGGAACACAATTGATTTATGGGTGTTAATTCTATATCCTGCTATTTTGTTGAATTCATTTATGAGTTCAAGGAGTTTTCTTGTGGTGTTTCTTTTTTTGTGGGGGAGGGGGTCTTCTAACATAGAATCATGTCATCAGCCAATAGGGATAGTTTGAGTTCTTCTTTTCCTATCCAGTAGTTTCTTAAGGACCTTGGGTAGAAAATTTTTCTTTCCTTCATTTTTCAGCCCATTTGTATTTCCAGATAAGTCCACTTCTGGGTTCTGATTTATTTACACTTTAGTCATCACAATGTTTTTCAAGATCTGTTTTCAGTGGGCCTTTGAAACACGGTTCTACTGACTGGGAAGAGCTCTGAGTCCCACCCTCTTCCCCAAGAGGAGGTGACATTGCCCAGGAAAACTAGCGGAATAAAACCTCTTTTGCAAAAGGGACTTCCAGGAATAATCAGCTATAATGCTCCCCCTCTTGATACAACCAGATGAAGGGAGAGAATGTCCTGGTGGCTGTAAGCACTGAGAGATTTGTTTGGTGACAAAGGGCCACAGCCATCCTGGGAATGACAGGAGCCACGACTGGGGGGCTGTCAGTTACACCCCCATGCTCACGTGGACTCAGTCTTGTAGCCAAGGCTGCTCTCTGCTCCTGGACTGGGTCAGCCATTTACTAATGACAGCCCATGAACTCAATCTGATGAACAACTGTAAAGCATTCAGTTACCTCAACGGAGTGTCGTCCCTCCTCCTTTCCTCTCAGTTCAGCCACCTGTCCCTGTATTCAGTTCCAATGTCCTCTTAAGGAAGGTTGACGGGAGTGCAAGTATCTCTCTGACATGATGCTTTCATGCCTTTGGCTATAAACACAAATGTGGAGTTGGCGAATCACATGGTACTTGTTTTTCAATAATTTCCATACTGTTTTCTGTGCTGGCTGAACTAATTTACTTCCTAACAACACTGTGTAAGTAAGTGTTCTCTTCCCTCTGAATTCTTGCCAGCATTTGTTAGTTTTTGTCTTTTTGAGGATAATTGATCTAACTGGGGTAAAATGATATTTCATTTGGCTTTGGATTGCATTTTCCTGATGATTAATAAAATTGAGCATTTTTTTCACACATCTATTGGGCCATTTATATGTCTTCTTTTGAGAAATGTCTGTTTGATTCTTTGGCTCATATTTTAATTGGATTTTTAAAATATTTTATGGTATTCAGTTGTTTATGTTCCTTATATATTTTGAATATTTCTTTGTCGGATGAATAGTTTGCAAATATTTTCCCCAATTCTGTAGGTTTTTTCATAATTCTGTTGATCATTTCCTTTGCTGTACTTTTGTTGTCTGTGCCTTTGGGGTTCTATCTAAAAAAATCATGCCCTGCACCATTGTTATGAAGGGTTTCCTCTATATCTTCTTATGGTAATTTCATAATTTCAGGTTTGACATTTAGTCCTTTGATCCATTTTGTGTTAATTTTTGTACATGGTGAGAGAAAGTTTAATTCTTCCTCATACACATAACCAATTTTGCCAGCACCATTTATTGAAGAGAATTATTTTATTTGCAGACATAAATTCATGGACATAAAATTTAAATAGTCCATCAAAGAGTTGTTAGAACTGAGAAATAAATTCAATAAAGTTTCAGTATGCAAAATTAACATATGAAAAACAGTAGCATTTTATACACCAATTAAGCACTTCCTGAAAAAAATAAACTAAGAAACCCCATTCACAATTGCTACAAAAATAAAATATTTAGAATGAATTTAACCAAGAAAGTGAAAGATATTTACAATGAAAACTATAAAACACCAATGAAAGAAACTATAGAGAACACAGAAAAAATAAAAAGATATCCCATGTTCATGGATCAGAAGAATCAATATTATTAAGTGACCATATTACATTAAATGATCTATAGATTTAATGTAATTTCCACCAAAATACCAATGTCTTTCTTTATAGAAATAGAGAAAAAAACAAACCTAAAATTCACAAGGAACCACAAAAGATCCCAAAGATTCAAAGTGATCCTATGGGAGAAAAATACAAAAACAAACAATGCTGGAGGCATCATAATACCTGACTTCAAAATACAATACAAAGCTACAGTAACTAGACAATATGCTACTCACACAGAAACAGACATATAGACCAATGGAACAGAACGGCGAATCCAGAAAGAATCCACATGCACACAACTGATTTTTAAATGTTTTTATTAGTGCATTATCGTTGCACATAGTTGCACATAATAGCAGGGTTCATTGGGGCATAATCACACATGCATGGAATATAACTTGTTCTATTTCAGCCTCCATTACTTCCTCTTTCCCTCCTCTCCTCCCTTTCCCTACTCTCTTTCCTCTACTTTATTGGTCTCCTTCCTTCCTATCATTTTTTTAAAAATCAGTACTTTATAGATTTCCCTAAAAGGTGGAATTCACTGTGGTATATTCATATAAGCACACAGCACAATTTAGTTGATTTCATCCTACAGTCCCTCCCTTTTCCTGACCCTCCTCCCTTGCCCTTAATTCCCTTCCTCTACTCCACTGGTCTTACCTCTCTTTTCATGGGATCCCCTCCCCTGACCCCACTTTTCAGCCAACTGGTCTTTGATGAAGTCCCTTCGTGATCCCTCCATCTCTATTTCACGTCCCTCCCCTTCAGTTGAGGTTCTAGGATGACTGACCCATGCTCACTCCCTCCATGCTCTGATTTTCCCTTGCTGCTCAGTCCCCCTGTCTCCTCCCCTAAATCATTCACCACTTCTGCTCAGAATCTTTCTTACTAAGGAGGCCATTGGTCCCTGCACCAACATGTCCAGTGGAGGGAGACACGTCACAGTGCTCGTCACTCTCAACTCCTCCATTGCTCTGGACGCGGTGGAAATAGCTCCTTCATAAAGACCATCTTCCATGGCAGGTTCCCAGGGACCACTCTCCCGGCTTTCCCTGACCCTCCGCTGCTTGGGTTCCCTCAGGGACTGTTTCTTCTCTCTACCTCTTAAATATTCATTGTCCTCAGGGTTCTGTCTACACTCGCTACCAGAATGTAGGGGTCCCCCGTCATTTCACATAGGACACTAGCATCTGCTCTCCCTCCCCCTCTGTTCTGGCTTTGAAAAGGGAGTCCTCCAGCATGGGGGCAAGGAAGGAAGCTACAGCCCACTGGTTCCACACCTGGACCTGGGCCAGGCAGCCTGAGTTCAAGTCTCAACCCTGCTACTTGGTAGGTACTTTTATCATGACAGCATGTGGATTTGGGGTGATAAATCCGCTCTTTCACACTCTTTTTAAAAGGGTTGCATAGTACCTACCTCCCAGAGGTATTATGAGGGTTAAATGATTAAATAATCAATGATGCTTTAAAAATCATCAGCATGTAGCACATGCTCAGTTAATATTAGCTATTATTGACAAAATGTGGTGGCCTCTAGGGAGAGGCCACCACATTTTGTCAATAATAGCTAATATTAACTAGTGTCCAACAGGTTAGAACCTTATTTATCATTACTAATACACAGAGCATCCCTGTTGTGACAAGTGCTCTGCAGGTAAAAGAAATGTCTCTTACTTAAGACTCATTTTTTTGAACAATTGTTTTTGCTTTAAGAAGACCTGGAAGAAAGAAGGGTACAGCTCCTTGGTATGCAGAGAAGAAAAAAATGTCAAATAGATCAGAAACTAATTGATGAGGAGCTGGAAGAAGGTGCTTGTACTTTCAAATAAAGATCCCTCGAAGGCCAGAGATTCCTATGGCCCAGTTTGTCAAGGACAGTCAATTCCCAATTAAATATATTGTGCCAGTGTAAGTATTAATAGGACCCATTTCACCCATAAAACTGGCCAATATCAGAAAATAATCTACACAGCCACCCTACTCCAAAGGTCACCAGTAGAGAAATTTCTTTTAGCAAAGAATTAAATAGAGCTATATCAGAGACAGAACCCCCCTTTCACTTGTTGGATGAATGATTCAGTGAGAATGTAATATTTTAAAGATCTCATAAGGTGAAGAGGGGAAAACACAGCCCCTGGAAACAGCATGCACTTTTATCTTGGCATTTCAACGTGACAGCATTGCTTTGGTGAGATGGTAATAGGAGGGACACACGGCCCCTCGGAGTTTGGAGGACAGTGAGGACTCAGGTGCAGGATTCTGGTCCAGGTGTGCAGGTTGTCAGGACTTCTGATGTCAAGGGGAGGCATAGTTCAGTGGTGGGGTGATTAGTGAAAGTGTGACCTAAGGGGGAGCCCCATTAAGCAAATAGGGCACTGAGCCAGGAAAGCCAAGACATGTGGGGTGGTGGGCCGAGAGAGGACACTGCACCGGGGTCACTATAAAAGAAGCCAGTGTGAGCGACAGACACATGACATAGTGGTCGGATGTTGGGAGGCAGCCAGAAGCCCCCTGTGGCAGGGCATGGGACCAGGGAAAAGTGGGTGTTCCTAGGCAGACCCTCGGGAGCACTGCAGAACTTGTCATGCCCACCTGAAAGCTCACTTATTCAGCCTTCAGGGTGAGGGTCCCTTTTCACTGAGTCAGATCAAATACATTTCCAGAAAAATCCATAAGCTACCTTGAACAGAACCCCAAATTATCCCTTGTTAGCTAAGCACATTCTCTTAGGTGATTTTAATCACAGAGAGCTACTCTGGGGAAGAGGTCGCCTAAAGACCTGGACCAGGTCAAGTGTGTCCTGGTGCAAACTGTCCTCTAAGCTAATGGAGAGATCCTCTATACTCTCTGGAGCAAAACTTTAAGATTGTTGAGCCCTCTGGATGACGAAGCGCCCCTTCCCCTGCATAGAAGCAGTCCTTTCCACATGTCCCTCACTAGCCATACAGTGACACGTGTTCCGAGACAAGAGTAAGCAACACAGAGAAGACTGACTCAGTCATCGCTGACACAGAGATTCTGCAGGGCAACTCATCAACATCCCGCTCCCCAGGTTCACATGAACAGCTGGGGGTCCAGCTCCGGCTGTTTGTACGCAGGGGAAAGCCCACTGTCCTCTGGGAGAGCGCATGTGCTGCCCTGTGTTGACTTGCTGCCTCTGGGGCATCCCGGCCCACATCTGGCCAGCCCGGTAGTGGCTCTCGGAAGCTAGCTGAGTTCCCAGGAAGCCCAAGGGCCAGACATCTCCAAAACTAACTCAAAACTAAGCTTTTTGTATTTGATGAGATTTATGGCCCCCTGAGTCCCTGTTCAGTCACTATGTGGAGTGGGGACTTTGAAAAAGACTACTGGGGACTTATTTCCCAGAACTTGCTCTCTTGCGCGCGTACACACACACACACACACACACACACACACACCACGGGCTCGACAGTTTGAGACCACAGAGCTTCTTTGGGGAAGCACACCACCTTTGGTCAGAATTGTTGGGAACTTGGATTTTGGGTATTTAACGGATGAAATTTTTTATTCTGTGCAGACAAAACGAGACGCTCAAAACATCGTGTTTTGTGGGTGTGGGTGAGTGCTTGAGAATAAAATGACTGCAGATCTTCCAGGAAATAGTACCAGGCGACTGGCTTCCTAGAACTGAATATCCTGGAGCCTAGGAGCAAACTCCGGCCAGATGCAAGGCCGTTTTAGAGCTGATTACTCAGGATTGACGCCCAAGGGTGCAGTCAACCACAAGTGGCCTCCCTGCAGATGGCAGCCGCAGGCCTGTGATTCACAGGACACTGGCACTTCTGGCCAGCTGGCTGTAAATCTGAGGTTTCCTACGACACCCTCAGGTTCCGGAATTCACGGGAACGACACACTGAAGGAAGAAGCGACTGTGCTTGTGGTCACGGTCTCGTTTTAAAGGACAGATCAGGAAGGACCAGCTGGAAGCCGGAAGCCATGGGGGGAAGACTGGGAGGGTCCCAGCGTGACGTTTCTTTGTCCTCTGGATGCACCGCTCTCTGGGCACGTCCAGGAAGCCCACCTGAGCACAACTCTCTGGGGTTTTTATTGGGGTTTCCTTACATCGGCACCATGTAGTGAGTCCCTGACCAGGTGGTGATAGTCTCCGTGCTCTTCCCTTCTCAGACTCTCAACCCCTATCACGAGGGTGGTCTTCATGGTAGGCCAGCCCCCATTCTGAGAGGACCTAGCCAGCCCCGATTCATGTTAGGTCTACCCCCAGATGCCACATTAGCGTAGACTCAGTGTGGCCTCGGCCACCCACTGTGAGAAGTGAAGACATATTTATCATCTGGGAAATTCTAAAAGTTTTAGAAGCTCCTTTCCAGGAACCAAGATTCCAGACGAGCCAAGTTGTTCTTTATTATACAACTCCCAACGGGAACCATTGCCGCCCAAGTGCAGTTTTGTAGGGAAGGGGTGAGTCACGGAGGGAACACCTGGGTCTCATTACACCTTGAGTGTGTCTCACTCCAAACAAGTCTGAAGGATGAGAGTCAGGTTCATACAACCCAGTGAGCTCAAATGACTCGATGACAGATGGCATACTACGCAGGTATTAAAAATTATGCTCAAACATGTTTAAAGACACGAGAAAAGGGCTTAACAACGTTAAGTTCTATTTAAAAAGCAAAAGAGAATGGCAAAGACAGAATGACAGAATCAGCCTTTCTGCAGTGGGGGGGTGGGGTGGGGGGTGGTAGGAACCAGCCCAGGAAGAGTGAAGCTGGAGATCATCTCGGGTGCCCTAGAGGGCAGGAGCCTTCAGAGTTGGCATTGACTGTGAGATTAAATGGGTGAGATTATACCTTCTCCCACACAGCAGGATCGGATGGAAAAATAAAGCTAGCTGAAGGCAATAAGAAAAAAAATATGACCATTTCATGCTTTTATTTCCATTGAATTCATTGGTCTAACGACAGAGAAAGAGAGAATTTTAACAGTGATTACCATTTTTATGTGATTTTTATCCTCTTATATTAGATTTTATTTAAATATTGCTCAAATTTTCTACAGTGAATGTGCATTTTTCTCTAATTAAAAAATAACATACCACATGGTAAATTGGCATTAAGAATATTTTTATTGTCTTATTCCTTCCTTTTTTTTTCTAGAAAAGATGTAAAATTCTTTCAAGATTTTCTATAAGGAAAATCCTTTACTAGGTTAATTTAAAAAAACAGTGATAGGTCATTCAGAAGTGATTGTTTGCATGACAAACATTCAAGTTTAAAATTCCTTTCAAAATCGAGCATTCCAGATGAATATTTAATGTGTTAGTGCAAAAATGCACTCTTTTTGATCCACATACTGCTGTGAAAAACAAAATACCTTTACACTTAAACTTTCATTATCTGCTACTTTACCCTGGGGTACATTTCCCCACTGTCCTGAGACTGTTAGTGCAGTTGCTGCACAGTGCCAATTTTTTATTTCTTTGAAATATTATGGTGTGATTCTATCATAAGAAAGCCATTCTCCTATTATACAAGAACTTGGGGTTCTTTCCTAAGTATGTCTATGAGATCAGGGTTATCCCCATGGTAGTCAGGAAATACTAATATAATCTACATTTCTGATGCAAAATCCTTCTATAACTTTTAATTTAATCTCTTATTCTGTAGTAGATTTTCATTCTTTAATTTTACCATGGAACCGCAATTACATTTGTAGCAACCTTTGAAATAAATTCCTCGGAATGTCTTCCATTAAAGGTTACTTTTGACACAACTCAGGTAGAAATTAAAAATCTCCTGTTTAGAACCTGAGCTAAGAATGTTCTCTGTGGCTCTCTCCTGTACTCTTTTTCAAAGTTTATTTATTTATTTATTTTAATTAGGTATATATGACAGCAGAATGCATTTTGATTCATTGTACACAATTGCAGCACAACTTTTCATTTCTCTGGTTGAACACAAGGTAGCATGGCACCATATGTGCAGTCATACATGTACCTAGGGTAATGAGGTTCATTCATTTCACCATCTTTCCTGCCTCCATTCCGCCTCCCCACCCTTCCCTTCCCTTTGCCCAATCCAAAGTTCCTCCATTTTTCCCATGGTCCCCATCGCTATTATTGATCAGCATCCACTTATAAAAACATTCAGCCTTTGGTTTTTGGGGATTGGCTTACTTTGCTTAGCATGATATTCTCCAACTCCATTCATTTACCTGCAAATGCCATAATTTTATTCTCTTTTAATGCTTTGTAATATTCCATTGTGAATATATATACCACAGTTTCTTTAACCATTCATCTGTTGAAGGGCATTTAGGTTGGTTCCACAATTTAGCTATTGTGAATTGAGCTTTTATAAACATTGACATGGCTGCCTTACTATAGTATGCTGTTTTAAGTCCTTTGGGTATAGACTGAGGAGTGGGATAGCTGGGTCAGATAGTGGTTCCATCCCAAGTTTTCTAAGGACTCTATATACTGCTTTCCGTATTGGTTGCACTAATTTGCAGTCCCACCAATAATGTGTGAGTGTGCCTTTCCCTCATTAACACTATTGTTGTTTGTATGCTTGATAACCACCATTTCGACGGGCATGAGATGAAATCTTACAATAGTTTTGATTTGCATTTCTCTAATTACTGGAGATATTGAACATTTTTTCATATATTTGTTGATTGAATGTATAGCATCTTCTGAGAAGTGTCTGTTCAGCTCCTTAGCCCAGTTATTGATTGGGTTTTTTTTTTTTTTTTTTTTTTTTGTGTGTGTGTGTGTGTGTGTGTGTGTGTTTTGAGTTCTTTATATATCCTGGAGATTACTGCTCTATCTGATGTGCATGTGGCAAAATTTGATCCCAAAATGTAGGCTTTCTGTTCTTCTTATTGTTTCTTTTGCTGAGAAGAAGATTGTTAGGGTCTGTAAACAAGTCAAGATGGCACCTGGCATTTTGCCAGGGGGAGTGGTTTATGAAGTAACGGCAGCAAGCCATTAAGTGTGGAGATTCCTTATTGGTTGACTGCTGTATCGAGTTTATGTTAATTAAGATAAGCTGTGTGGAATGTATATATACCCCTCCTGTCCTACAATAAACTGCTCCCACTCCTGCTGTATCAATGTACACAAGTTGCTCGTCACCCCCGGTTATTTTGCTGCAGCCGGACTGCTGCAGAAGATTTTTAGTTTGGAGAGGCCATCCCATTTATTAATTCTTGATTTTATTTCTTGCACTGTAGCAGTCTTGTTAAGGAAGTCGGGGCCTCTTCCGACATGATGAATATTTGGGGTGTACTCTATTCTATCTTTATTCCAGATTCTTTAGAAGGACTCTACATGGACTATTAGACTAGGGCAGAGTTTTCTAAGTGTCACCAGCTGACCCCTGGAGGCCCCCAGATCCTACCACGAAGTCCACGAGGACGACACTGTTGTCATAATAACGTCGTGATGGTACCCAAGCAGTGCTGTGTACCACCCCTAGTCCTCTAGCATGGAGCAACACAGCAGCACCCAGCCGTCCGGCAGCCACGCCCTCTTCACTGCCACCCACGGTGAAAACAACAAATGAACAAACAGACCCGGCAACCAACCAGGCAGAGCCAGGCGTGCCCTTTAAACATTCTGCATGATGAAATGGGAAGGACGCACACAGCAGCCCTGCCAGCTGAGGCAACAGGACAGTCCCATTTACAAGGAACAATGCTTTTGCCTCTGCGAGTTGTGACTGAGCTCACCGCTTCATTCATGAAACGTCTTTTCCTACTTGAGAGGAGGGACGGGCTGTGGTTATCCAGCCTTGGACACTTGGCAAAGGTCTTCTAAAAAAAATGAATGAAGTGAGTCCATCACTTCGGGGAAAGTAAGTATCTGTTGCCAACGACGCAATTAAAGTTTTCAAAAGAAAATTAGAGTGTTGGAAAATTTTATCCACCACCATGAGTTTGAAAGCTTTCCAACATTTAAAGACTTTTCCAATGACATTGGGGTTGATATTAGTAAGTGTGATTTTGTGTCAGCCTTTGGAGGATCTGCAGACTTGGTGAGCCAGTATGTTCCAAATTACTGATGAATAATGTTCCAGACTCAGGCACGGATGAAAAGATCTCATCAAAGTGCAAGACAGACGAAGGGACTCTGATGGAAAGTTTATTGGTGCAGTGTCAGGTTGCACATTTCAATGAGCCTTTAATAAATTTCTGCTTATTACATTTTAGTGGGGTAGCAAAGAGGAACCATGAGCATCTGAGAAGACACAGGGCAAGAGGGTGGTCAACAGGGACCTTATAAGAATGGTCCAATAATTACTGGAATGTGATTATCTCGTAAATATATTTGCTATCTAAAACTGTTGTCAAGACACTAAAAGATTTTGTTGAAATTCCTGCTAGTTTAGAAGGTGCTTCCCTGTGTGGAAGTTGGTCTCTAAGACCAACTAGGAACTGCTTCCTAGTTTTCTTTCCCATCAGCCATTTACTGGTATGGAACGTTGAAAAGGGGCCTGTAGACCTTTGTAAAGGCCCATTTTTCTCAATAGAACCTTTTAAAAACCATGTTTTGAATAATGGCTCAGTTTCAAACTTTCCCGTAAACATTTCTACAATTCAGCCTCTGAAATCTCCCAAGAAAAACTGGCCTATTAAAAGATAAGTGTGAATATGACTTTGAAACACACTTTACCTCCCAAGTGCCTTGCAGATGAGAGTTTTGTTCTTGGCACTGCAGAAAATATACAGTTGCTCTCGAAAACTGCTGCCAGGAATGAATATGCTTACTTTGGATGTTCCTGCGAACAGTGAGGACACTCTCCTACAAAACAAACATTGCCTTAATTTCAAGGCATATTAATGGTATTTTCAGATGCCTCCAAACAGACCTCAAAAATGATCCATGCTACTGTCATTATTGAGTTCCTGGAGCGACCATTTACGGGGTCTCATTTTCTGTGAGTGTTCAAATAAGAGAGGACACCAGGCCCGGAAGATGGAAGGCATTATTGGCTAAGGTCAACCTGCAAAGCCCTTTGGAAGCTCAACTCTGCTCTAGGAATGATGCGTGATGGAGAATGTGCTTCTGTTAGTCAGGGCAACGTCCAGTCGCCTGCTCTGCTCCTCCTCAGCCTCCCTGCACAGATTTCTTTCTCTGTTTCCCAATTTCTAGGACCACTTGCCAAATCTGGAAATAAGACACTTGTAGTCCTATTTATAAATGCTTTCATGGATGAGTGGATTTTCCCCACAGATGTAATGCTGGGATATATGACACATATAGCTTAACCTACTGGAATCTTGGGATCTGAATTCTGGGGACTGTTTAATTGCCAGATGTGTGATTTATTTAATTTATTATTATTATTTTAAAAATTTTTTTGGCAAATTACTTGTTTTCTCTGGGCCCCGGTTTTCTCCTTAGTAAAAGAAGGGGGTCAAGTAGATGATTGTTGTCACAAAGCTCCAGTTTTATGAACACTGTCCCATATTGGTTCTTGGGCTTTATACAAAGCAATTGGTATTTCCACACAAGCCCACTCTCCTCACAGACCCATATACGAGTTAGGTTTTGCCCTACTTAAGTTTGATTTGGGGTAAGAGTACTTCAGAGGTGGTGCCATGAACATCCCAGTCCACCACAGTGGGAGCCGCTGTCAGGTTTCCTGTGTGTGGTGTTAAGGTCAGTGAGCCACCCTCTACTAGGTCCCCCTCAGCTTTTCATCTAGTGGTATTGGTGCCTGTTGATGCTCCTTGATCACCTCCATTATCTCATTAGCATTCACAAAATGGTGATTTCTAATTCTACCATTCCTTCCCTGGATTCTGATTCAAGAATCTCCCTTTGTCCGTTGGGTTCACGTTAGAGTTAATCATCTTTTGGTCCATCCTACGTGCCTTGCTTTGGCACAGTGTCAGCTGCAAGAGATGAATCTGTTTAAATCTGGAAAAAGCATTTGGGTAAGATGGAGAGAATGTTGAAATACTTTAATTTACATGCCTGTCTTTCAACAACTCATTAGCTATTCTAATATATGAAAGATGGTTAGCCTAGTTTTCACATTAATTTATCTTGAGTTTTCACTATGTTTTGGAGTCATTTACTAATTTGCTCACCTTTGTAAGCTGTTCTGCTAATCCCTGACTACACAAAAGCAAATAGAATGGATTGCCTGCCTGGGCCCACAGTGTAGTAGGAAAGAAGAAGTTAAACAATGGCATAAATACTCCACGATCTGTTACTTATTATCATTTATGTCCTACATTTGTTACATTCACACGTCATTCATGTATCACCATGCTGTGAAGCCGGTAACATACGTTTCAGAGGTTGTTGCTGATGGAGTAGTCTTGGACCTTTGCTTCTTTAGAATCTCTATTTCTAAATTAGCCTTTTAGGCAGCCAGTATTAAAACCTTAGTTGTTTATGAAATAATGACCAATTAGATAACAATTTGTTAGTGAATGCTATTTCTCCTTAGGTTGGTGATTATTATATTTCCCCAGAGTAGTTAACAATTAACAAAATATCACTGGATCCTGACTGAAATACTGACAGAAGCAGTGAAAGCAACACAGATCATGAATCGCAGTAATGGAGATGTCTTCTCAGCGTTCTGTGGAGGGAACTGAGAAGCAATTTCACATCGCTACTCTCACACACTGCGGTTCACTGGCTGTCCACATCACAGCTGACAATGTGGGGTTTTGAAATGAGCCAAACATCCATTTGACCAATTAGATAATTGCTAGTGACTTGCTCAGTGGATATGCTTCAGCAACATATTTAGCCTTTGTACAATCAGACCTGTTAGGTTGAGCTAGTGTTCACTGTTTATCATTGAGGATATTAGGATTTGTAAAAGAGATATTGATTCTTCCCTTACATTTGAGGATTTTCTTCTCTAACAGGAACATGTTGTTAGGGACTGAAGAAAGCAAAGCAACAGCAGGAGCAAGAGAGAACTAAGCCATTTTTTTTTTTTTTTTACACAGTTGTGTTAGGAAATTGTTTGCCTCCCTCTCTGAAGCTGAGATATTTTTTCTTCCACACGCCCCAGTGAGAAAAGCGAGTCCCTAACAACTGCCACATCATTATGTTCTTCACGGAGAGTCTTCTCAGTGCTCCTGGGTTGAGGTTGGATGTGGATATTTGAAATTATCGAACTGAGTCAGCAGATGCTTTTATTTCCAATAAACTGTGACTGTGAGCTGAGTGTTTGGTAAAGTAGGGGACAAAAGCAGGAAGAAATGAAGCGTCACATGTGGCTCCGCAGGGGACAGCACAGCTACAGAATAACTGTCTTCACAGAGCTCTGTTGAACAATGCTGCCCTCAGAAATGACAACCTGTGTTGACAGACAGCACGCCCTCCACCCCCATCACGGCACCAGCACCAGGGCCTTGATGCTTTACCCACGGGACCAGATAAAGCTGCGGCTCTGGGGCTCCTTCCTCTCCACCAGTCAGATAAAATCTAGAGCAGCAGCTCTTGTGTTTTTTCCTGATCATTCCTAGATGTGATTTTTTACACATTAAACTTATTTTAGTAACTATTTGTCTAATTTCATCTAATAAACAAAACTCCAATCTTTACTACTGGGAGTTCTTAATGTGCCCACTCTTTCTTCTGGTTGGATATATATATATATATATATCTTCCCTCTGCCTCTAGCCTTTGCCTTGTCAGATTCCCCTCTTTTCAGATGATTCTAGGCTGGTCCTTAGGGGAAGACTCATTATTATTAGAGCATGTAACAATGACTGGCACTGTTGCCTAATACATAATTGTCATTCAATGAAGATGAACACAATTTTGTTAAGTCCATGAAGTTTAATTTTGCACTTAATTACTTGTCATCATTCATCTAGCCCATTTTCTTTCCAAGATAAAGAACATTTTAATCAACTCAGAGATATCTCTCCTTCTCCTTTATAGTCAATACCTGGGGATCATCCACTTCCTAACCCCAGAGACCATTGTTCTGATGACTTTCAGCATAGAGTGGTTTTAGCTAATACCAAACAGATGAATGAAAACTGGACAATATGCAAAGGAATCAAACACCATGGTCTCTTGTGTGTCTCTGTCCTCTTTACCATCAGAATGTTTTGAGGGTCAGCCATATTACTGCACAGACATTGCACAGACAGCCCACAGCTGGCTCACACATCTGTTGATGGACATTTGGGTCAGTTTGGATTTTGTAACTATTATAAATAAAGGTGCTCTGAGCATTTGCTTTTTTGGATAAATATTTTTTTCTCTTGAATAAACACCTTAAAGTGGGATTACTAGATTATAGGTGGGTATATGTCTAACTTCATGAGAGACTAGCAGAATATTTCCCAAGTATTGACTATACACATTCTGCCAGAAATTTATGCAAAGTTAGATTTGCCCACATTCTCAATTGGTGTTTTCACTCTAAATTATAACTATTTGAGTGCATGTTGATATTGTGTCCTGTGACCTTGCTAAATTCACATCTTCTTAGTTGTAATAGTAGATTGTTTGCATAATCCTTATGATTTTCTTTGAACGGAGTCATGTTACCTATGAATAAAGATTGTTTTAGTGCTTTGTTTTCATTACATATGTCTTTTATTTATTTTTCTTGCCTTATTCCATCTGCTAGCATTGCCAACACAATGTTGAATAGAAGTGGTGAAGCAGGCATCTTTCATGGTATGTTCCAGAAGGCTATATGGACATTTGGGCTAAATCATGAGCCACAAATGCCCAGAACAAGACTTTACACGTCCTGAAAGATACAACCACTAGGTAACAACAGCTACTGAGAAGCCATGAGCTGAACTACTCCAGAGGTCACACAGAGGAGGACAACATTCAAAGTTTGACAGAAGAAGTGGAAACACCTCATAGGAAACCTTGGATTTCAATAAAGATCCTGTAAATGTTATTCCTAACAGTCATGGACCTGCTGTCCTCTCTGTGATGAGGAGTTGGAATTGTTCTGATGAACTCTTCAGTCAGCAGTCTTCTGATGGCTTACTTACCTTTCAAGGTATTAATTACTTTAAAAAGATGTTGTGTCTTGGGGTTGGGAAGTGCTCAATTTTATAACAACCTATCTATAAACCACCCCTAAATACATATATGTACCCATCTTGGTACAGTAGCTGAAGGAAATGCTCAAATGACTTTACTAATATTAAGTATATAAGTGTGCATGAAGATTGTAGCATAATATGTCCAGACATGGCTAAGGAGTTTGAATAGAAATTTTGGAAATTAAGAAAAGATACACAGAATCATAAAGAAATACATAATAATAAGAATCACTAGATTTGAGAGTCACGTCCCAAGAGAACAGTAAGAGTACCAACATAATTTAAGGTTCACTTATTTATGAAAGTCCTACAGTACACATCACAAGGAATAATGCTTTGGCCAGAGCAACAGAGAAGATGACTAAAGTTTTTTTTTTTTTTTCAGATTTGGAAAGCATTGCATTACTACAGTTGAAAAATTAATAATAAAGTATAAAAAAAAGCCCAAAGGCAAAATTTGAGTTGCCAAGAATAACTGGAAGACACTTGTACTGTCAATCAAAGCATAAAAATACAGCAAACTGGGTTCAAATCAATCATCTGCCTTTGATGCCAACTTTTCACCCGCCATATAGTCTCTCTTTAGACTCCTTGTAATTTATTTTGAGACACGTTGGACCGATGCTTGTTCTCAGTTATGTGGCTGCCGCACCCAATATGTTCTTTGGGAACTGAGTCAACACACATAAAAAGAGGTCTATTGGGCCAGCTTTTTTGGCTCTGATTGGCAGAAGCTATGGGTATAAATAATCAAAGACAATGCATCAAGGCCAAGCATGCACTGTGGGGAGCAGGTTGCAACACTGGTCCTCATTGTGTAAAACACGTGTGGTTTTCCTCTGCCACTTTATGTCTTGCCCTGACACGCTGCATGGCACAGTTGTGTGGAGGCCACACTGTGGCCTGGCAAACTGGTGAAATCTTTCAAACTAGACTTGAGCTGAAGTGTCTCTTACCTTGGGTTTGCTGAGTCATCAGAATTGAAGGGATCTAAGCAGTTAGGAGATGAGGGAAATTGTAGGACACAGAAACCAGTCCAGGAAAGTGAACCAAGAGGAGAGCAAGCAATTGCAACAATTAAATTGAGCCCAGCTCACTCCACCCTGAACTGGATGGAGATGAACCAGCTGAGCTAGATTAATATAAATTTTATTGGGTTGCACAATTTCTATTTAGAAATGGATAATTTTATATGTAGACACATATATAACTATAAAATTTGGGTAACAATGCTTTCACTAAATTATTTTAATTAGGTTTGGAACAGAAATTAAAACATTTAAAAATCTATTTTCTTGACCTCCAGAATCACATCAGTCATCTCAGTGATATAAACACTGATCTTCACTAAACACACACACACACACACACACACACACACACACACACGCAGTTATGGTCTTTTAAAAATAATCGTTGTAAAGAAAACCTGTGTTCCTGCTTCTCTATTTGGCTTGACCCATAGACTTACAGATAAGTCTTCATGATAGAAAATAATTGTAAAACTCTTCAGTCCAGAGATAGGGTGAGTCAAAGCAATGAGATGAAAAAGGAAGTTGGAGTCATAATGAAACATTGCAGGATAAAGTAACCGCTCTGTAGATTTCATGAGTAAATTAGACCAAGGGAAGGACCAGATGTGGATAAAAAGTGGATTGACAGCATGAGGGGTGCACTGAGGTGATCACACACAAGAGGTTTGAGGGTCTGGGGAAGATGAGATAGATGAGAAAATTGTGAAGAAAGACAGTTGGTGTCTCTGAAGTCAAGGACCATCATAATCTAAAGACGGATCCCAGTAACGATTTTCCCAAAGAATGAGTTAAATCTGCAGACTGAGAAGAAATGCTGTACACTAGAAAATAATGGTACAAAATTACTGTAGAATCACTGTTAACTTGCCAAACTTAAAAAACGAAAAGGATATGCTTCCTTTATTTAGGCATAATGTATGAGTGATCAAGGAGGAAAAATGATTCCAGAAGGAAACAAAGCAATGACTACAAAGCTCTCTGGGAACAAAGGACACCCCAGAGCACTTCACCAGCCAAACCGCCACTCATGTCCCCAGAGTTCACGCCGACTTTGACTCACACACATAGAAATCAAAGCTAGTCATTTGAGGTGTTTTTAACAAAATTAAGAACGTTGGTTGGAAAATGATTAAATTAAATGACAAAAAAAAAAAAAAAAAAAAACTGGTGGGTAAGGAATCCTTTAAAAATAAAATGAAAGTTAACAGTAGTAGGAATTTTGTTTGTAAAATGTTATAATCTCCAAACAAGTAAAATAATGTAAGTCACAAAAATAGGAAGGCAGAGGATTAAAGGAAGCTCAGTTGTATCCATCACTTCTTTTCTGGCGGCAGAGAAGCCGTTCATACTAAAATTGGAAATGAAGTTTTAAAAACAGGTGACCAATTTAATTACCTTTGTATATTTATTTTAAAGTTAGAGGGATTTTTTTAAAAAAATTAATAGCTCTAGTACATGAGAAATTTTATCTTAAGATTAGTGATTCATTTCTGTTTCTTAAAGTAAGTGTCAAGTATTTTATTTAGGTATGATCCATCTTGTAAAATCAATTCATTTATTTATCTTCCTTTCTGAAACTCTCTATAGCTTCAATGTATTCAAGTATTATTGGTTTCTGTTCTTGTTCCAGGGATTAAGTTTTCTTTTACTTGCTTCCAATAAGTAATCAATTACTGTGTCCAACAGTTTATAAAATTTAGTATTTTCTGGGTCAAATGGTGGTTCCATTCCCAATTTTCCAAGAAATCTCCATACTGCTTTCCATATTGGCTGCACCAATTTGCAGTCCCACCAGCAGTGTATGAGTGTGACTTTTTTCCCACATCCTCGCCAACACTTACTGTTGTTTGTCTTCGTAACAGCTGCCATTCTGACTGGAGTGAAAAGAAATCTTAGAGTAGTTTTGATTTGCATTTCTCTAATTGCTAGAGCATTTTTTCATGTATTTGTTGATTGATTGTATATCCTCTTCTGAGAAGTGTCTCTTCAGGTCCTTGGCCCATTTATTGATTGGGTTATTTGTTTGTTTGTTTGTTTTTTGGTGTTTAATTTTTTGAGTTCTTTATTTACTCTAGAGATTAGTGCTCTATCTGATTGTGAGGGGTTAAAATTTGCTCCCAGGATGTAGGCTCTCTGTTCACCTCACAGATTCTTTCTTTTGCCGAGAAGAAACTTTTTGGTTTGATTCCATCCCATTTATTGATTCTTGATTTTAATTCTTGTGCCACAGGAATCGTATTAAGGAAGTTAGAAGATAATGCTAAGTGAAGTTAGCCAATCCCAAAAAACCAAATGCCAAATGTTTTCTTTGATAAAAGGAGGCTGATTCATAGTGGGATAGGGAGAGGGAGCGTGGGAGGAATAGACGAACTCTAGATAGGGCAGGGGTGGGAGGGGAAGGGAGGGGGCATGGGGTTATAAATGATGATGGAATGTGATGATCATTATTATTCAAAGTACAGGTGTGAAGACACAAATTGGTGTGAACATACTCTATAAACAACCAGAGATGAAAAATTGTGCTTTATATGAGTAATAAGAATTGTAATGCACTCTGTCACATATAAATAAAAAACAGTATTTTCATCATTGTTAGAACTGTAGTTCTATTTTCTTTATGATTTCTCCTTTAAGTCATGAGTTATTTAAAATAATTTTTAAAAGTTTTGTATATGTGAGATACTTTACTTACCCTTTCATTATGGATTATTTATTTAATTTTATGCTGTGTGAATAATTTTTTTATACATTTTATATTCTTTGAAAGTGATATGTATTTTCTAACCTGTGGGAGGAGGTCATCTCTATAAAGGTAGATATAAGAATAGTAGATGAAGCCTAAAACATGTGGTCCAAATGTTCTGTACTTGCTTATTCCTGGTGCCTTTGATGGGAGTCTTGCCTGGATTAGATTATCCTTTCTGTATTGAACTATTGACTTATGATTACTATTTCTTCTTAGCTGTTTTTTACTGTTATATTGTATCACACTTTATCCATACTAACCAAATGCTCTAAATTCTATGTTAGCTGATATTAGCATTAAAAATAATCTTTATTTTCTTTTTTAAAAAATATTTTTTAAAAAGTAAAATAAAGGTATTGTGTCTATCTACAACTAAAAAATATTTTTTAATTAAATATTTTATTTTTTAGTTATAATTGAACACAATACCTTTATTTTATTTATTTATCTTTATGTGGTGCTGAGGATTGAACCCAGCCTGGCAAGCGCTCTACTGCTGAGCCACAACCCCAGCCCTGAGCTTTACTTTCATTAGAGTTTACTTGCTATATTTCTTTCGTAGTTTCATCTTCTGCTTGCAACATTTTATTTCATTTATTTCAGTTAAGTAGCATATGTCTGGATTTTTGTTCTTTATTTTATTCAAACTGTCCATCTCTTTTTTTAACAGGTGATTTAATTACATTTCCATTTATTCTAACTATTAAAGTGTGGACTTCGTCCCTTTATCTTAGTTGTGCTTTTTACGTGCCACTGTCCCTTTCTTGTTTTTTCCCCTTTTCTTGTTTTCCATTGGATTCCGTACATTCACCTTTCCTTTTCTTCTATTAGTTCATAAACTGAGTATTTCTATTTATTTGGTGCTTATCCTCCGCTTCTTATTGCTTAATTGTGCATAACCAGCCCCAACTGTTTAATGGTAAAGAATTTGATCTTTCTCCTGAATAACAGGGCACTAGTGCTGACTCCCCACTGAAAACCCTGCTGAATTTGTGTTAGTTAGCTTTACATTTTTTTTCTTTTTGTACCAGGGATTGAACTCAGGGCCACTTGACCACAGAGCCACACCCCAGCCCTATTTTGTATTCTTATTTAGAGACAGGGTCTCACAGAGTTGCTTAGTGCCTCCATTTCGCTGAAGCTGGCTTTGAACTTGCGATCCTCCTGTCTCAGCCTCCGGAGCTGCTGGGATTATAGGCGTAATCCCACGAGCCACTGTGCCCCACAAGTTTTACCATTTTTAACCCACAGTAACTAGTCCTTAGGCGTTTTACTGTCTCCTTGGTTAATTTACCGTCGTGGTGGACTCACTTCCGTACCCACTGATACTTTTTGGACTCCATGTTTTTCCTCAGGTCCCCTTTTCCTCGGGGTTTGAATTGCTAATTCACACCTCGCACCTGTGTCTGGATACTTGACATCATACACTCAGCCAACAAATTGTTAAACAAAGGAGATTCTATCCTCCTTTTTCACAATTATGCCTTCCTAACAACCTGGAATGACAGGTTCAAGTGAGGATTCCTGGGCTTCTTGGACTTCCGATTCAGCAAGTCCTTGCCGGGCAGCATGGACCCCTGGCCTTGTTCTGCAGGCTGCACCCATGCGGCTCTCCCTCTGGCTCCATGCCACATGGTGAAGGGTGTAGTTCTGCCCACCATACACCCAAGCTCCATCTACTACGCCTGCAAACAACTACCTCTTGGGACCACTGGTGGTACCTCCCGTGCTTAGGAAAATAGACTAAGGAAAGAGTTTGACCCAGGACCTGAAAGTAGCCCCCGGGATGTTATGACTGGAAATTCCAGGGTTCTCAGCATCTAGAGGAGGGTCTAGGAGAGGCAGGTTCCAAGTGAGCACAAGAATTCTACCTTGGGACTCTGCTCAGCAAAACCAGAGTGGAGAGCGACATAGCATTGAGTCAGGAGGGCTGCCTGACCCTAAGAATGTTTAATGTCACAAAGCACATCCTTCCCTGTGAGGAGAGGTGCTTGCTAAAGGGTTTCTCACCCTCTTAAATAAGAATCTAACTGAACAGGAAATCCTGAGTGCACAATCATTTGTTTTTGGCACTTTCTTTTTACTCATCGTCTTTCCTGGTATCTGTTGTTCCTAGCTAACAACCACTTCTCATCCCGTCGTCACGTCTGAGAGGTGACTAGCATGTCACTGCATGTTTCAGTTTGAGTGATTTTCATTAAGTGTTAGCCCTGGTTGCTGATGGGCAGCAGCTTCATAGATCCAAGGAAACATCCTAGAAGTCATTCGTAGAGGACAGAGCATGACTTTTCTCTCTTGCCTCTCCCCATCTCCTGCTTTTGCCTTGGTCCATTCAGGAGAACAGACTGACCCACATTTTTGATGATGTCCTTTCGCAGATTGACTGCTCTGATCCATGTGGTCATTTAAGTGACGGGAACTTCATTTGGAATGTGTTTTGCAGATCGTCATGCTGGGTGGAGGAGAGAAGGGAGGCCCAGCGCTCCTTCAAAACCCAGGACACTCCACCTCGAGGAGCCGTGAGCCCTGCCACTGAAACCCTGGCAGAGGGTTTCAGCTGTGGCTACTTAGCCTTGCTCAAAGGCCTCCTTCCCCAGAGGCCTGAGGCAGGGGCAGGGTGGGGATTTAGAAACCAAAACCTCCCACTGCAGTCTCCACAGCATGAAGTCCATCTCCTTACGCTGAGGGCAGAGACATGACAACCAAAGCCTGAGAGGTGCAGTGACTTCCCAGGTGAGAAAGCTCTTTAGTGAAGAAGCAGGAAATGGAACTTAGACAAAATTTCTAGCTCTAGAATATTTCTGGATCCTATATTAAGTTTTGAGCTTCATGTATTTTTCCTCAATCTGTTTCCTTTACAGAACATGATTTTCCTCACCACATTCTCTGATATGATTCTTAAACTGCATGAACACAGGAAGAACAGAGTTTCTGCAGTCAGGAGGAAGGAGTTGGAATGTTGCCTCTATCATAGTTGATTGGCTTTGTAGCCTAAAAGTGATAGTCTTATCCTTTCTATAAAGTAGGGGTAATGACACTCATCTAACAGTGTCTTTAGAAAGTCAGTCTGAACTGCCCAGCACAGCGCTTGGCTCATAGTGGACGCTGGGTGGACAGTATGGTTGGGTTGCTGCCGTGGCGGTCAGTCATCTTAACACAGTGGCTTCCTCCAACCCTGGCATTCCTTTTCTTTGGAGACAGGCATGTGTTTGTGTGTGTTTAATGAATTTCAATGGACATTTCCTGGGTGGAGACACATCTCCCTTGCTGCCCAGGACATTGCTCACCACATCCATCAAAATGGATGGAGACTGGCCAGGGATGACTAGTAGCATCTCGTGGTACATGAGCAGTCGACGGATGGACTAGAAGTCTCAGAGGTAGGCGAGAGCTTGTCCCCTGTTCACAGATCATCAGTCTGCTCCGACCCAGCCTGGGCACAGCCCTGGATGCTGGGCTCTGCAGCTCCGTGGCTCTGCCTGGGAGCATCTGGGTGAGAGCGAGTGCTGAGGTGCTCAGTCCCTGCCCACCTGCAGTTAGCGGGTCTCGGTTCTCCATCCCGACTGTCGGTCGTGGGCCCCCAGCATCCCTTGGTTGCCACCCCCTTCTGCCTTCCCTTGATATCCCCACAGGAATTCCTGACTGGTGTCTGGGAACTTTGAGACGGGACTAAATCATGACAGCTTCAGGGATTCCGTTACCTTTCTATTTAAATCAGCAGATGAAGAGAGCCTGGGGTGGATGGGCCGTTTCCTTTACTTCAAACCTGCCAAGTCCATCCAACTTGATAGGATAGCATTTCAACTCCAAAGGGGAAAGACAGTGCTTACTCTCCTGGTTCCTGGGAAATGAGGAGAATATATGCTTCTTGGAGAGAGATCGAGAGATCTAAAAACCACAGACGGGCAAAGACCAGGAAACCCAACTTAAAAGATGCAGTTGTTGTTAAGGCCCTGTCCGCGTAAAACCCCAGGAACTTCAAGGGAGAGATGGAGATGAAACCGCCCTTTCCCAAGTATAACAACGTGGTTTTAACTATTTGACCGTGACCACAAACCCACGAGTTTGGTGTGGTAGAGGTAAGTCTTTCTAAAGGATGTTCCAAGCAGTCAGAGTAGGAATGGACGGCAGTCGGGAGTATCCACTTCAAGGCTGACCTGAGTTCCTAGCAGGCACGGACTAAGCCGTTTTTCCATACACCAACTCCTCATCTGAACGTTGGGAGTATTTAATATCTGCTTCCTGGAGTTGGTTTGCTTGTTTGTTTTGGGGATTAGAGGAACTCATGTGTGCAAAACATTCATCACATGAATGGAACTTATTAAAATCTCAGTAAATGGTAGGTTTCTTAGATGGTGGCCAACACACATGCTTGCTGAGTTAAATTAATCAAGTATTTATTAAACACCAAGTCTGCACCAGACACTTTGCATCTCGCCACAGAGACGAAAAAGACACAGTCCCTGCTCTTCCCTGTCTCCCAGATATTCTCTGTCAGGATGTCTTGTCTTTTGACCACTTTGTTTTTAAGTCCAAGGCGCTGAGCATGTGGAATGAAACCCCAGGTCTAGAAGAGCGAAGACATTCAACAGGTACTCACCGAGAGTCGACATATGTTAAACCTTGGTCTTGATATTTGGGATGCATCCGTGCACAAGTGTCAAGAAACCCTGTTCTCCAGAGCCTACATTCTGAGAATGAACGAAGCTCCTTCATCATGGATGTAAAAAAATTTGCCATCAACCATTTTTTTTTTTTAATTGTGTATAGAAAATTTCCCTGAAGGGCAGAGGCAACTCAGAAACAATACGCTCCTTGGTAGAGTGACATCACTTACCTTCTCCCAGACACTGATGGCAGGGCCACCAACCCCACTCACAGCATTTGTTGAGTGACATGTGATGTGGGGTCCAAGAGGCTGTTCCCTTGAGGACATGGTGTCATATGATGCAGCTTAGAGTCCTGCTGCCCCGTCCCCCGAGTTGTTTCCCAGGTCCTCAGCCTAGAGGGACCAGTGGGGGCCCGGGAGCTCGCTGGCTTGCTCTGGCCGGTAGGTGGGTGTGTACTGGGCTTCAGAATCTGCTCTCTGCAGGGCCGGAGTGCCTTCTCCATCAGGAAAGCTGCCAGCGTTCACAATTGGAACATAAACAGGCCAGCAGTTTCTGATTAATCCAAATTGGAACTATTCAAACAGTCACAAAAAGAGATCTTTTCCCCTGAAGGAATTTACATGTGAAGAGAGACTAAGATGGGAAATAAACATTTCTATAATGATTAAAGTTAATTGGCTTGAAAGGATGCCTCTGAAAGAAATGCTTTCTGGTTTTAGTTCCAATCTATTTCGGGACAAGCCTGTTTTTCATAAGATTGGTAACTGCAAACAGATACTGCCCTTTCATTGGAAACAGATGGTACAGGACATAATTAAAGAAGTATGCATTGGCATCTCAAATAACTGCTTTCAATTACAGCATTTCAAGAGTATTAAGGGGAAATATTTTAAACAAGACCACTGCAAAAATAGATTTTGTCATTAACTTTGAAATAATATTTGACTTAAGGCTGAAATTTCCATGTGCCAGGTCTGGATCTCACAGACTGATGCTGATTGGTGCAGGAGAAATTGAATCATTATGGTCCTATCGTTTGGGGGGAGAAATCTTTTTTTTTTTTTTTCCTTTTAAGGCAGAGGGAAAAAATGTATTTTTCCTCTGGTAAGACTCATATTTTATTTTGTGCTTGAATTTCAGTTATATTTCACAAACTTGAGGAGCTTTCCTAGTGGAACCATTTCACTGTGGAGTCCAAGGTTATCTGCTTGTCACTAATGTTAGAGTGCATGTGTGCTTGTGTGTGTGTGTGTGTGTGTATGTGTGTGTTTGTGGGTGCAGGTCCCTGTCCCCCATCAAGATGCAACCCACATTGTTAAGAATACACTGAGAATGGGGCTGGGGATGTGGCTCAAGCGGTAGCGCGCTCGCCTGGCATGCGTGCGGCCCAGGTTCGATCCTCAGCACCACATACAAACAAAGATGTTGTATCTGCCGATAACTAAAAAAATAAATATTAAAAATTGTCTCTCTCTCTCTCTCTCTCCTCTCTCACTCTCTCTTTAAAAAAAAAATTAAAAAAAAATACACTGAGAAAATTCATGCTGAGATGGATACGTACAACCTAAAACAAGATGATGTGTGAAGTTGACAGATTGCCTGGGCTGGTCCATTTGTAATCTGTACTTTGCTTATTGTAATTTTTATTAGATAATTTTAATGGAGATTATAAATAATTAAAATCTAGGTATGTGGCACTAGTTATAAAGTGCTTCACTTGTCTTGTGTGAACATCTCACACAAGGCAGGTGCTGTGCCAAAAGACAAAACAATGAGCAAGAAGAATGTTCTCTGTCCTCTTGGAGATTATGGTTGACAGGTGGAGAGATGGTGGATAGAGATGGTTGAACAGACAATGACAATGTGGGGTGGTAAGAGCTGTGGAGAAAGGTGTCAGGGCTGCATGGCAACACCAATGGGCAGTTAACCCAAGCAGAGGCTTCTCCCCAGGTACCTCAAACTTCGTTTTAGAAATGGGGGTGGAGGAACAATGCAGCACACCACTTAGCAACTTCTACATGTCTGCTTCCTCGGACCCATGGCTCCCAACGACTCCAGCAGGGGTCAGGCAAACGTGGTCTGATTTATTGATTACAAATGACCATGAATTGGCTACTAAGCATAAATAAACTTACTTTTGATTGTATGTGCATGCATATGCACATACATATGTGTACACACATGGAGGCAGAGAGAGATAGAACACGCATGAGTCATGCTACCTCTGCATGGGCCTGAAGCTCTTTTTCCTTATCATATGAAATGTGGACGTTGCAATTGGATTTTGGAATATTTTTTCACTTGCAACAACTAAGTCCTAAAAAGTTTAGTAATTTCCTTCATGGTTATACTCAGTGTTTAAATTGTACATGATGATGATGTTCGGATTAGCTCTACCCAATAATTAGCTTATAGACTCCCTCTCTAGCTTGTGTGTGTGTGTGTGAGAGAGAGAGAGGGAGGGAGGGAGGGAGGGAGGGAGGGAGAGAGAGAGAGAGAGAGAGAGAGAGAGAGAGAAAGAGAGAGAGAAACCTGTATTCTTTATTATTATGGGGAATGAATGGAGATAGTACCACAAATGCTAATGCTACTCGTTCAAAAAGGGACTGTATAGATTTGCTCCCAAACAATTACAAATAAAATATGACACAAAAAGTAATCATTTTTAAATAAACAATGAGGGGTAAATAAACAATGAGGGGTAAAAGTTTCCAATTTGGGGCAGGGAATGAGAATTCTGGGAAAAGTACAGGGGACTTAGAGCCTCAATGATGATGAACTGAAGGAAGAAAAGTCCTTTCAATTAAGAAACTGAAAATTCATCAGGCGAGAGCAAATTTTAGCTTAGGGTGGGGACTTATTCAGGGTGGTAGATTGACCGGCTCCGATCTTCACCCTCCTGAATGCATGCCCTGCCACAGTCTCATGGAGGGTGGAGTGCACTTCCTCTCTCAGACTTCGGGCTTGGCCCTGTGACTTGCTGTGACCCTGCAGGCAGGAGCAATGCTGGGCCAATTCCACCCCTCTGCCTTAAGAGGCCTCCCCGAGGGGCCTCTTGTGCCCTTTGGCCACTGCTGCCTCCAGGAGGTGTGCCTTGGCCAGCTCTGGAGAGGACCCCAGACAGTGAGAGACATGTGGAGGGGAGCCAGCCACGGCTCCAGGAGCAAAGCCATGTACAGGCTGGAGCAGATCTCCCCAGCTGCGCCCAGCCTCAGGCCCAGCCCAGCCAGCCCACTGACCTGGGAAAATAGCGGCCTTTGAAGCGGTGAGCTTGGGTGAGTTTGGAGTGACTTGATACACATGTACATTTGTAGCAAAGGCTAATTTAAAAATGTTTGGGCGGGCTGGGGTTGTGGTAGAGTGCTAGCACATGCCAGGCCCTGGGTTCGATCCTCAGCACCACATAAAAATAAATAAACAAAATAAAGGTATTGTGTCCAACTAAAAAATAAATATAAAATAATTGTTTTGAAAGAATTGGTGGTGTCTAAAGGAGAGGAGAAGGTGATCTAGAGGCCCCTTCCATCTCTAAACAGGAAGTTACTACCAAAGGGCTGATCAGCCGGGTATTCCTGCTGCCTTGGAGGAATTCACTTCTGGCTTACTTGATTTAAAATCCAGAGCTAATCTGCCCAGTTTGGGGGTGGGAGGGATATTATTTCTGGTTTGCAAATATTCTAAACTTGATAATAAATAATCCAAAAATGGCCTAGGATAAGTCAGTATGCTTCTACTATTCTAGAATATCATGCAAGTCCCTTGATTGTAAAGTGTAACTCCAGTTGTCCGTTGGCCTGGTTCAGTTTTAGTAAGCTCAGGGACTTAATGAATCTATAAAAGGCTGAATGTAAAGTCTGGGGTTGCAAGAGCTGTTTCAGGATCTGCAATCAGCAAACACTTCCTTGTAGCTCTCCTCTCGGTCACCCCGTGCCTGCTCATTGCTTTCTCCTCCTTCCAGCCTAGATTTTCTTCCCTCAAAACATCGGGTTAACATCATGTGATTTTTTTTTTTTCTTTTTCTTTTTAGTTTCAGGAATTGAACTTTAGGTGCCCTTAACAACTGAGCCACATCCCCGGCCCTTTTTTTATATTTTATTAGAGACAGGGACTTGCTAAGTTGCTTGGGGCCTCTCTAAATAGCTGGGGCTGGCTCTGAACTCGTGATCCTCCTGCATCAGCCTCCCAAGCCATTGGGATTACAGGCCACCATGCCCTGTGACATCATGTGAATATTGGAGATGAGTGCTGAGGTTATGAGTCCCAAGACTTTGGAGAGGACCTCTATGCCTGTCCCTGGAACCAAGGCTCATTGCCTCATGAGCATGCCCTGAGGACAGGTAATCAATGTGCTGACCTGTTTCCTACATCAACAATGTCTGTCTTACCTGTCCACTCACCTGATCTGTGAAAAATCCACTTGGATCCTGATAACTCGAGAGGGTGGATGGATGCCCAGTGAAAACATCCAGTCACCGCTTGGACTACTTTGAACATTTACATCTAGAAAATAGTGACAGTCATAACGATAGTGACTTGTTTTTGAACAGTGATGACCTGCAGGCGTGGGATCTCACTGAAGCCTCCCCACAATCCCGTGCAGTGGTGACTATTATTAATCCAGAGAGGCCCAACTAACCCCGTGTAGTTCACAAGTGGCCGAAGTGGGATTGGACGCTGGAGTAGACACCTCGCTCACTGATTTTTCACTACTTCACTGAGAGGTGTGAGTGGAAAACATGATTTTGGAAATTCCCTGAAAAACCAGGACTCTCCTTTCTACCTACTTGTTTTTTCCACACTTATTCCAACTTTCTCTTGATAGGGTCCCCCAAACACCTATGCCCCCCACCAAAGGGTATCCCTGCTCTTTTCTTGCAGTCCCACCCAATGGTCACTCCCTTGAAGCTCTCCAACAGGACTGGATTCATGCTAAAAATAAAGAAAAATCCTAATTTGTTACTAAGCATTCATAAGAGGGCAGAAATAAAAATGATTGTGGCCTCACCCAAATGAGCTTTTCATCTCCACTGAATTTTATCACAATATTGATTTAAAAATTAAATCTCAGGGCTGGGGCTGTAGCTCAGTGGTAGAGGGCTTGCCTAGCATGTGAGAGGCACTGGGTTCGATCCTTAGGACTACATGAAAAGACACAAATAAAATAAATGCATGCTGTCCATCTACAATCACAAAAATACATTAAAAAATAAAAAAAATAAATCTTACATGTTTAATTTTGATATTTCTTCTTTCTGAAAATAAGAAAGTATTCCCTGGAGGTTACCTGGGGCCAGGAAGAACAATCACTGTCTCAGTCACACCGAGGATAGAAAGGAAGACTCCCCAGTGGTTTTCATGTGACAAACTGTCTGGGTCTTACTGAGGAGATGAGTCATGAAGTTAAAAAAAGAGGAGCGAAGAAAAGCCTTTTAAAAAGACTATGAGAAAAGCAGTACTTTAATCTATTTAGAGAAGCTTGGGAGACTTTTCCCCTTTGGTAAATGCCACAAAGAGTCATTTCTCATGAAAACTGTAGCATGACAAGGACTGTCCCCTGGGAATGTTCAGGGAGAGCACTGGAGCCAGGCCCAGTACGTGGGAGACACCAGGAAGAAGAGGCACAAACACGTAGAATACTCTTCCAGCAATAATGGAGGTGGGAGGAAAGTAAGGAAGAGAGGAGATATTTTAAAGGAAAGCCATTCTCAGCATTCAAAAACCATAGAATGCATTCCCCATCCGCACTGGCTTAGCAGAAGATGTACTAGACTTGCACATATCCTTGAAAATATACGGAAAACTTGGACATGTCACTTAAAACTATGCTACACAGAGTGTTTTGGATTTTGAATCTTGAACCTCCTTCACTTATATAGCATGAGTGACCTTGAGCAATTTGTGACAGCTTGAGATGCACTATTTGTAAAGTGGGAATCATGAAGGCCCGGGGAGGGTCCAGCACTTACTGTGGAGGCAAGAGTGCTTGTCACGGCCAACTGAACTGGAAATCCAATCTTCAGACCTCAGATTTCTAGAGATTGACCACTTGGTTGGCATCAGGGAAGGATGATGGAGTTTCTGTTTCAGAACAGACAGTACATGATGCGGATTCTCTGAGTGCCTACAGCAAACCCAAACTCTCTCATGCGGAGGGAGTGGAGATACAAGAGGAACACCCGTGCCACACTTACTACTCAGTCAGGTTAGGCTTCAGGTGGATCTGACCCAGTGACATCATGGAAAGGAACACGAGTTTGGGGTGGGACTTGCTTTCCAACCTCTGTTTTTCTCGTTGGCTTGGGGAGGGCTGCTCAAGCCTCAGATCCCCGTCCACGGGATGGGAACACAAAGACTTACAGGGCAACCCCTTGTAAAGACGGCAGATGGCTCCTGAGAGATGCCCAGTAGGGGGTAGACATCTGATCCACGGCAGCAGTTGCCCCTTGGCAGGTCACAGCTCCTCAGAGCAGGGACTGGGCCTCAGGAACCTGTGATCTCACTGTGCTGAGAGCCACACCTGTCGCACGCTGGGCACAGTAAGCCTTCACAGAATGGAGAATAACCCCAGAGCTTGCTTAGCGCTCCTGCCCTTTGCTCTAAATGTCATCAGATGGAGCTTTTGCCTGATATGGGAGATTTTTTTCCCCAAAGATCAACTGAGCACCACCTCTGACTTCAGAGTGTGTCTCCAGGACAGATGAATGACACCAGCCCTGAACTGGCTGCCGGGGGCCCGTGGCCGTTCGTGACACACTCAGATCCCACCCAAACACTGGATGTGTCTACAGCTTTGGACTCAGTACTGTACCATTTCCCAGCGCCATTATGTCTGACAAGCCTCTCTGCGAAAGTTAGGCACCCTTTGAACTCAATCTCCTCGCTCATTAGGAATCGCCTTCACTTTGGATGTGAGGAGGAAACGGGACTTGTGCACTGCCCGGCAGAGCAAGGCAAGTTTGAACCTGGCGTATGATGCCACCACTCGAGCTGCTAATATGACATTTGATTTCCGTTGGAGCCTGAAAGGAGCCACGTCTTACTGGGAACCACTCTGGGCCCGTTGGCCCCGAGCATCGTGTGGGGGACAGAGTAGATGTGCAACCAGGGCTTTGGGAGTCGAGTTGCTTCCAACTGTTACTCAGACTCTGAGTGAATCAAGAATATGGCTCCAGGAAAATGTGACTTTAGACACTGGTAACCATAACTGATTCACAGACGCAAGGCATACCAAAGCAACGTTTTACCTTTCAAATATTAATTAGAGCAATCATCTAGAAAATACCACAGCCATAGCATCTCCTGGATTGAACGAGGGTTTAGACAGATTGAACACTTAGGGTTGTCTTAGATGTGAGTAACACAAAACCCGATTCAACCTGGCCTCAAGGTCAAGTGCACTTGCTGGGCCACAGTTTGGGAGTCTGTGGCAGGGTTCATCCTTCCAGCAGCTCAATACTGTGACAAAGAACCCGGGTCCCTTCTGCTTCTCCGTTCTGACAACGGCGCCGGCTTTGTCTTGGATGGAAGCTGTGCCAAAGTGGGAGAGTGGACCCACGTCTTGTCATCTGTATCTTTATTCGAGCACTGAACAGAACGTCAGCCCATGTCACAGTCCCTCCTTACCAGGTTCTCAGCAGCAAATGCTGTGCATAGGCGAGGGACCCTGGCAAGGTTCTGGGAACGTGACCGAGTGGGGGCCAGCTCCACGGGCTCCATCCCTTCTGCCCAGGCTGGGAGTGGGGTGGGCAGGCAGGCTGGGGACTCCAGCGCGGTGCCTCCCACGGCAACCACTGTTCGTGGGAAAGAGGCGGAAGGTCAGACTGCGTGGAAGAATTGGGTTGATTAGTGGCTGATAAAATAGCTTTATGATTAACCAACTGGACAGAGATGACAAATGACCTACTGTAGGAATCTTCCCTTCCTTTACCCTGCCAGCTCCTCCCGCCTTTATACAAAAAATGTGTCATTTCAGAAAGGACACCAAAAGAATAGAGGGAGAGGTGTAGGGGGAAGGTGAGGGAAAGGGGAAGGTACCAGGGGACAAAACTGAGCAAACTATTTTGCTGGACTCGGGATGATGAGCATGTACAAATATGTAACGGCAAACTCTACTCTTTTGTATAATTATAATGTACCAATAAACAGGAAAAAAGCAAAAATGTGTCATTTTACATACTTACGCCATATGAATTACACATTTATAAGAGTATCTCACCGCCCAGCTATGGAGGTGTGGAAAGCAGGGACTGTGTCTTGCCCATCTTTCCAGCCTCGTACATAAGAAAGAGCTCAGCTTTCAATATTATTTAATAATCAGTTAATGAGGAGAAGCTTCAGGAAGGGAGATTATTCACATATGTGAAAAGAAAACTTCCTAACAATAAATGTATTACATAAGCCTCTAGCCATCTTCGCCCTTAGCTGTGAAGGGGATGGACACTGGATTAATGTACAACTGGGGATCCCTTCGCTCCTGGAACAGGTGGTTCTCTGAGCTTACCAACCTTATACGCTTCGTGATGGAGGCCCAGACATTTCCCAGGGGGAGGTCAGGCCTCTGGGTGATGAGAAGGCAATGGGGTCCGCAGTCTGTCTCCTGGGAGTCTGGACCTGCTTCCCAGGGCCCTGATGCCCGCAGAGGGAGGGTGTCCCGTTCTCCTTGCCAGGGGTGATGACTGACTGGTCCTTGCTGATTGGGGTCTGGAGTGAGCCTGGCATTCTCTGTCTGCTTATAGATCAGCTGCCAAGATAACAAGAAACACAACTGCAGGAAGTTTCATGAGCCAACGGCGTCCTGGGCACGGGGAGGGGTTTCTTATCAGGAGCAGTCTTCAGCTCCAGTGCTCCTAAAGAAAGAATAAATAAGCAGCATTCGACTGACCGGCAGATGTCCAGTGTTTACCCAGGGCTGACAGTGGGCAGGCCCTCAGGCTAGAGGGATCTTGCACACTTGGAAATCAGCTTCCAGCCTATAATAAAGTTTGGAGTTCAGTTAGATGCAAAACACACATTTGCACCCACGCACGCACACACACGCACACACACACACGGTGGAAAACAACATCCTCAATAGCAAAGGGAGGCCAGGAGACCTCCCAGGGACTCTGCTGCACACAGGACAGCTTCCTGCCGGGCCCACAGGGCCAAGGGTGCTGGGACCACCACTGGGGAACCCAGAAAGCCACTGAAATCCGGATCAAAAGGATCCTTTATGGACCCTACTCCAGGATCAAAAAGAACCCCATCTGTGTCTCAGTCCAACATCAGCCTCTTCAGAACTAAGGGTCTGAAATCGGCCAGGGGAAGGTCAACAGGGCTAGGGAAGATGGCGAGGAGGCCCAGCTCTCTCATTTGCTTCCAGCATGAACATTCTGTCCACTGTATTTGAAATGACTTTCCTAAATCCTTTGATTCTCCCAAATATTCCACGCAACTCAGCTTAGGGGTCATATTTTAATATAGTAGTAAAATTCATACTTCACTCTCAACCTGTCCGCTCAGACAAAACCACTGTGAGCAGAGTGCCAGACAGTTTTCTCCATCTTCTTGTATATGATTCATTCTTTCACAAATTTACAAGATTTTTTTCTTAGAATACTATGCAGGTATGTGTGTAAATACATAGGAAAACAGATCTGGAAGGGCCTAAGCAGACACGTTTAGTGGGAAGGGAATGTATTGAGACCTTTATATTTTATTCTACGCACATGTATGTTGCTGCTGCTTTAAACAACAAAGAGGTATTTAGATAAGATCGTGAAATTTCTAAAAGGAGAAAATAAAATTTCTATTCCTTGGTGTGGTTACTAATAAAAAGTACTTGGCTTTTTTGTTAGTCGCATTTCTGTCACTATGACAAATACCTGAGAGGAACAGCAGGAAAGGACGGAAGGTTCGTTTCTGCTCACAGTCCCAGTCCATGGCTGGTTGGCTTCCCTGCTTTGGGGCCTGTTTGAGGCAGAAAGTCCTGGTGGGAGCGGGTGGTGAAGGAAGCGGTTCACTCCTGGAGCCAGGAGGCAGAGGGCAGCCCCGGGATCAGGGGCCCAGCTCCCCTTCCAGGGCGCACTCCCGGTGGCCCCACTGCCTCCAGGAGACCCCCCCACACACACCCGTCCACCCCCTCCCAGCTGCACCACAGGCTGGGGAAGGAGCCTTCAATACGGCACCTCTGGGGAGCATTCGAGATCCACAACAGCTCTGGGCGCAGACTCAAGGCAAGAGCCCTGGCACTCAAGTGCATGGCGACAAATGACAGTATTTGATTTTCGTGCCCCCCCACTCCTTGCTAAGTAGCCCATTCCAGAATATTGAAAACCTGAGAATCAGGGAGGAGTCCCAACTCTTTACCTTTCCAAGTAAAGACAGTCAAAAGGAAGTTTGCTGCAAGTAAGCAACACCCCAAGCTGTCACCAAGCGCAATGGTCCCTTCATAAATGAAAGGAACGTTAACACCAAAAACAAGGCCATAATCTTATATCCTGAAAAATAGAATTTGGAACTCAACTTAATGTTACCCACCCCCCCACACACACAAATTTCCCTTTTTGCCTTCTCCTTTATGGGCAAGTGCAGTTCTGCCCTGGGCTTTCTCCAGGAACGTCAGTGGTAGCTCTCTTGTGGCAAATTCAGGGGTGTAGAGGGGAATTCTAAGCCATGCAGCACAGCAGAGAAGTCCAGCGCGCGCGGAGAGAATGCTCCAAGTTCATTATCAAACAGTTGCTACGCACTGGATCCTTTTCCAGGTGGACAAGCTCCACGGCGAACAACACACACACACACACACACACACACACACACACACACACACACGCGGCCCGACTTCCAGGAGCTCATGTTCTAGGTACGGGAACCAGGGTATTAATGCACACAGAGGCACATAACGCTCCATTACACTGGCATGGACTCCTCCAAGAACAACAAATCAGGGTACGTGGGAGGGCGGAGCCTGTGGAGTGCAGAGAGTGATCAGGAAGGAGGACCCCACACCACAGAAGAAGCCATTGGCACAGAGCAGAGCAAGCAGAGGCCCAGGTCAAGGGCATGCTCTGCATTCTCAGGAAGCTGTGCCCAGGGTAAGGAGAGAGAAAGTGAAGCAGAGGTAGCTGAGAGCCAGGTCCCAGGGGACCTTAGAAGCTCCTGTGGGAGCCGACTTTCCTGAGTGGATGGTGAACCACTGGAGGACACCAGTCAGAGGAGTGATGTAGTCCAGCTTAAGGCTTGCGTGTGTGTGTGTGTGTGTGTGTGTGTGTGTGTGTGTGTGGTGCTGGGGATTGAACCCTTGGCCTTGTGCACGGAGGGGATAAAATCTCTCTGGCTTCTATATAAAGAGATGATATATGGACACAAGAAGCAAGGAATTGAGTTGATGCTATACTTTCCAGTGTGGAAAATGAGAAAGAGTATTTGTAACACAGCGAGAAAGGAGATACCTAAAAAATACCCTGTGTTTTTACCACTGCTTTTGGAGTTGGGAAAATAAGGAAAAAATACACTCTTCAATGGGAAGACAGCTAAGGATCAAAAATAACTTTATGAAACATACACATACTAATTTTAGACACATAAAATATTTCTCTGTGCTTACTAAATAAAGCCCTATCCTTTGGTTATCCCAAAATGAATGCTTTAGATTTTAAAATTATTTAAGATTTTCCTTTGTATTTTTATTTTTTTAGTTATTACTTTATATAACCCATGGGAATCCTGTGTATTAGTCAGGATGGGCTAGGTTATGCTGCAGTAACAAACATACAAGCCTCTTGATGGCTTAACACTATAAAAAAACATATATATAGCAAATGCGAATCAGCATCTTGGGGCCTCATCATCTTGGTTACCCAGAGACCAGAATGAGAAATGCTCCATCTTAATATTCAGATCCACAATTGCTGAGGCAGGAAAAGGGTACGCAGTGACTTTTACACTGGCTTTTACAGCTTTACCTAGAATTAAAACACACTGCTTCCCTCTCATTTCAGTGGTGTAGGTCATGTGGTCGTGCCTAACTCCAGATGGGGCAGGAACGACTATTGTTCTATGCAACTAAAGAATAAGAAGGGAAAGAATGCTCCTAATGGCTCCTAGAGTCTGGCTCTCTATTTCTGTTGTGGCTGAGTTTTCCTTGCCCTCTTCTTTGCAATTTGTGCTTCCTCATGCTAGATTTCATTGTTTGTCTCAACTGGAAATTTTATGACCTATAAACTTCTGAATCACGCCACTCAGGTGACATCACACATTACCTTATGCACTCACAGAACTGGTGTCTGCTATTTGGAATGAACACACACACACACACACACACACACACACACACACTTTACCCTGATAGGATAATCTTTGCAGTCAGGAAATCAACCCAAGGAGTTCACAAAAAACAGGTCCTTATTTCCTTCAGATCTCCTCTGTTCTCTGAGATGCTTGGTTCTTTCAGATCCCTACTGTTCTTCAATGTTCTCTCATTACCCACTTCCATGCCTACTTGGGTTTTCAATGTCAGCAGGCCATTCCAGATTTTCTCTCTTACCTGTTTGCTTGCTAGCAATGAGAAAGCAATGGGGTGAGCGTTTCCACCATAGACGAATGTGTTCATTAGTGGCAAGGTGCTGTCTGGTGCAGAAGTTATAGGCTTCTAGCTCTGAAGACATCCCACAAAAGCAGTTCTGGTCTCTAGGTCAGGGACTAATATCCACATGTCATCTCACCATTGGAGTATCAGACTCTGATTCGTTTTTCTTAAAAACACTTCAGAGATTTATGACTGTGTAGCAATGACAGGAACAGAGATGAGCAACTTGGCTCAAGCCCCACAAACAGGGACCCATCTCTGCTGACTTGTTAAAATCGTCATCTGAGTTATTAGAAGTCATGTCTCTTCCATAGGAAGACAAAACCCACATGAACTCACTCATGTGGAATCTAAAAACGCTGATCTCCTAGAGGTAGAGAACAGGGGATACGGTGGTCCTGGGGTTCTATGATTAGCAATAGTGTAATGTAAGTAGCTGGAAGAGAGGATGTGGGGTCTTCTCACCACAGAGACTCTGCAGAGCCTGAAGTGATGGATAGGTGCGTTGCCCTGATGGGATCAGTATACAAGGCGCGTGACTATCAAAACATCCCATGGGACCCTATCAATATGCACCATTAGTGTGTGTCAGTTAAAAACAAAGCTTCCAAGAAGTCAAGTCTCCCCCCATTTAAGTGGCAGGTGTTGGCGGTTGTCACGCTCGGCCTCCAGCAGTTCCTCAGGAGGCAGGTGCATGCACCAGGTGTGAGGACGCAGCAGAGCAAACCGCCAGGTGGAGCGGAAGTCCTCTCCAGGGCGCGGGCGGGAAAGCAGGCCTCAGAATTCAGGGAGCTGTGGGGGAAGGACCTCTCCTCTGCGCTCCTGGGGAGGCCTCAGCAGGGGCCGGCTTTTCCATTCCTTTTTCTTTCCCACACTGCAACCAGCAACTCTGCCCCTAAAAGTCACAACCGACTCGCTCTTTCCCTCCAACAGGTGGCAGTGTTGTCTTACAAATGGCCTCAGAACCCAGGCCAGCTGAGTGGTGGCCACTGATTCTGCCCTTGGTTGTTGGCACTTTTGTTTAGTGCTTAATCCCACCTATTTTTCATGGGACAGAGCAGACACGAGAAGTGACAAATATTTCTTTTCAGAAGCACTGTGGGTTGAGAAAACACGGCTGAGGAGTCAATTCAGTTCCTAGTCATGATACTCGTAAGTGATGAGAAACATTCAACTTTCCCCTTTGGTTCCTCCAGACGAACTGGGAAAGAATTCTTTGTTTTTTCCTCATCTCTGCCAGTGATCAAGTAGTGCTCACTTGTACCGTGAGATGGTGGCATTACAGAATCTGGCTCTCCTGTTGGTTACGCAGCTCAAAAAGAGAGAGCTACAACAGAAAGACAAGACCCTGTCTTTATTCTCCAACATTCTAACAATCTAATTAGTAAGATAAATATACATATTCCACTAGCAATGATCTGGGCAGGTTGCTCTTGTTTGGGGAAATTACTAGTTAAAAATAAAAACCACGACCCAGCAATCTCACCACTGGGTACACGTGCGAAGGAAACGGGATCAGTGTGTCACAGGGCAGCTGCACTGCGTGTTCATCACGGGGCCGCCTGAGTGACTGGGTTAAAACTGCAGTGTGCACACACAGTGGAGAACCATCCAGCCCCAAGAGAATGAAATTCTGCCATTTGTGAAACACGGATAAACGTGGAGGACACTGTTAGGGGAAGTAAGCGAACCCCAGAAGGATACATGCCGCAGGGGCTCACTCATGTGTAGAACCTAAACAAGTCAGTCTCAAAGAAGGTGAGAGCAGGACGGTGGTCACCAGAGCCGGGGAAAGGGAGCTGGCCCGCGGTGCAGGGCTGCAGTTAGACCTGAGGAATGAGCTCTGTGTGGTATTGCACCACTGATGACTGTAGTCAACAGTAATGTGTATTTCAGAACAGCTGCAAGAGAGGAACTAGGTACAAGAGATGACAAACACCTGAGGTGGTGGGTGCGCTAAATGCCCTGGTATGACTGATTATTTTACAACGTGCGCATCACACTGTACCCTATGAATATGTACGAATATTATGTGTTTGTTAAAAATGAAATTAAAACACCTAAAATAAAATTTAAAAGTAAAAAAAAAAAGCATTTATTAAGGTCTAGACTCTATTCTATGCATTTATTTGATTCCAGAGTAATCCCATGAAGCAGGTACCACCGTTCTCCTTATTTTATCATTGAGGAAACTGAGACCTGAGGGGTTTAAGCAGCCAGAGGAGGATTTGAACCAGGCAGTGTGGCCACACTTACTAGGATGCCCTCCGGTAAGTATTCTGTACCCCATGATGATTAATTTCTTGCTAATACACTTGGTGAGGTTTTAACCGTTCTCTATTACTTTTATTTCCTTTGGGGTTTCATTGTCCTTCCTAACAAAATATAAATGCATTTGTCTCCCAGATCCTGGAAAATAAGCATAAAGATTGGGTAAACATGGATTTATTAGTTTAACACCAGACAACAACTAAGCTCCAGAACTCTAGCAGTTTGTCACATGTCACGAAAAGTGTTCAACTTCAGTCATGTTCCACCAAGCATGTCAGTAAAGTTAAACTAGTGTATTTGCAACTCTGTTGTTCCTCTTTGGGGGGTAAAAATATTCTCAGCTGTGGGAAGAAATGACTAAGTGTTCCAAAATTTTTGCTCATTCTGATTTACACCACAAAGCCTTTAAAGCGGGGAAACTTATATAAAATTAGCAAATCACACACACACACACACACACACACACACACACTCACACACACACTCACACACACACACACACACACCTCCACACAATTAACTTAACAATAGCTAATATTTTCTGTCCTTAAAGAAACAAAAAACCATGAACTCCAACATCTATAACATTTCTTGAGCTGAAAGCAACTGTAGAAAGTTTTAGTGCAGGAAAAAAATAAAAGTCCTGAGGGTGACGAGATTGAGGGTAGAAAGCAAAAAAATGAAATAGGAAAATCCAGGCATGTTTGATTCCTCCCATGGCATAGGTTAGCAGGAGAGGAAAATAAATGCTCTTACTTAGAAATTTACCAAACCCTTTGACGGCTCATTTCATAAATGTATAAGTATTTTTCCTCATTGTTGAGGAATGGGATACACTGGTTAATGGGATACACTGGTTAATGGGATACACTGGTTAATGGGATACACTTGCCACGGGTACTTATTAACTCAACGCAGCTGAGTTTCAGGATTCCTAATTAGGCATCTGGCCACTTTACATGGGAATTGAAAAAATTTATTTTTTTTTAAGGGAAGTGACTAAGTGCTGTAAATACACATTTTAAATTTCTGTTAAAATACTGGAAGAAATATTACTGCACTCCATTTTAGCAAATTAGACCTGTAATAAATCGTAGAATTCTATAGTTTATTTGTCTGGAATTAAATTAATGCCTAAACGTTTGCCCCAAACTCAAATTTTAGTTCAAATAATAAAATTTCTTTCTTAAAATTTCCATGCTTACTTTCAACTGATTGAGAGATAAAGCCTTCCTATTTGTACTTTAAAAACAAATCCAAAACAAAGGAAAATAAAACTTGGACATAGTTTTAGACTCACATGGGGGCAGATCTGGGTCTCCCTAGGTGGGTTAAACTCGGATTTTTACATGGTTGTTAGGTATCTCCATAGGTTCCATTACTCCATTTTCTAATCAGAGAAAATGAAATGTCTAATCAACAGGGTACAATATATATAGAACATCACCTTGATGATCTTCTAGATTCTTTGTTCTCTGGGAAAAACCCTAAAACCCAAATATTACCACTGGGAATATCCTCCAGAAGTTTCTAGATACTTCCTAAGACAAATGATATATTCTTGAGGCAATGTGGAATGAGCAAGGGGAGATTTCTAGTGTGCATCTCAACAAGGCCATCTGAAAAATTAGAAAGGAGGACACTAGCCCAGTTCAGCAGATGTGGACATGAGAGGGCTTTCACTCCTCAGCAGGAGGAGACGTGCTATGGTTTAGGTACTGGTGTCCGTGATGTGTGAGACAATGCAAGAAATTTCGGAGGTGAACTGATTGGTTTATGAGAGCCTTAACCTAATCCATGCATTCATCCACTAAGCGGATTAACCAGGTGGTAACTGTAGGCAGGTGGGGTGTGGCTGGAGGCGGTGGATCATTGGGGGTGTGCCTTTGGGGTTTATATTTTGTCCTTCCTGAGGAGCAGAGCTCTCTCTCTCTCTCTCTGCTTCCTGGGCCATGTCCTCAGCTGGGTTCCTCCACCATGATGTTCTGCCTCATCTGGGGCCCAGAGCTGTGCAGTCAGCCGACCACGGGCTGATACCTCTGAAACCAAGAGCCCCCAAATACACTTCACTCTTTAATTGTTCTTGTGCCATCTTTTTGTCACAGCAGTGAAAAAACTGACTGAATCAAGAGGCTTGTGTTCTCTCTGGAAGGCACTCAAGTGACCTGTGACAGAAGAACCTTTAAAAAGTACATTCTCTCTCTCTGTGAGAGCTTTATAGTGACATACAGTAGTTGGGTTCATGTGACAAACTCAGACCTGGGTGCGATTCAGTTTCAGTTCCCGACCCCCCCACTTTGCCCCCCAGTCCTCCCTCCCCTCTCCCAGTCTCTCTTCTCTACCAAACTTCTTTTGCTCGCCCATTACTTTATATTTGATTGGTTCTTTATGTTAGCCTATCCTTCCCTCCCCCTTTATTCCACTCTAGCTTCCACATGTGAGAGAAAACATTCAACCTTTGAGTTTCTGAGTTGCTAATTTCACTTAGCATGATACTCTCCATTTCTAACCATTTACTGGCAAATTCCATAATTTCATTCTCTTTTATGGCTGAGTAGAAGACCAGTGTATATATACACCACAATTTCTCCATCCATTCATCTATTGACAGGTATCTGGGTTCATTCCACCATAATTTAGCTCTTGTGAATTGTGCTGCTATAAACATTGATGTGGCTGTGTGGCTATCATATGCTGATTTTAGATCCTCAAAAGGCACGTTCTCTTTGATTCTCAAATCTTACCTCTGAGTTTATCTCTAAGAAACAAATGCATTTTCTTACAAGGATCTATGTATCAGGATACTCATCCCAATGTTGTTTATAGGAACCAAGAATTCAAAATAGCCCAATGCCGGTCAATAGGGGTTGCTTAAATTATATCTGAGCATCCAATAGGGTACAACCACTTGGGAGAAGATGTTTATCAGCGTAGAGAAGGGCCAGTCAAAAAGATTACAAGTACTGACGGCTTTGTAGAAAGAAATGTGAATTTAGGTGTGTATGCATGGGAAGTCGTCATCAAGAGGCTGCACACGCAAAGTCAGCCGTGGTTTTGTGCCGTATGACAGACCCTCTTATTTTCTTCATATTTGTTGCAGTATACATAATAAACACGTGATATATAATAAACACATGTTTCAGTGACTAGGAGCTTAATATGTTTAATTGAACCCCATTGTTATTTCAATGAAAATCTCCTTGCTTTCTCTCGTGACCAGTTTTCACAGGTCAAGTTCTGTCTTGCATAAGTCAACTCCTCCTTCATAACCAGAAGTCTTGATTTTTGCCACAAGACTCTGATCATTTACACCTAATAGTGGTGCATTTTCATGTATCTGGTTTCTGAGGACAAAAGCTTGGAGTTCCTCTTGACTTTCCTCTCCCACATTGAACACCCAATTCATAGCAAGCCTCAGTTTTTCTTTAGTGGATCTGCAATGTGATCCAACCAAAATCAACCTACACCACGAAGTCATGAGTGAAGGAATTTGGTTGCTGTAGGTAGTCTATGTTGTGATTACAGTAATGACCACTGGATTGTGTATATTTGTCAAAAATGATCAAGGGGCTGCATATACGCTCAGTGGCAGAGTGTTTACACAGTGTTTATGAAGCCCGGACACTGAAGAACAAGTTATCAAAACATAAACTCAAAATGGAAGAATGTTCTACATGTTACTCACACTCAAGAAAGCTGACCTAAAATTTTTCTCTTACACAAAAAAAATTGCATTTAATTTACAATGCTTTGCTTTTTTGTGCTTTAAGAGAAACTCAGTTTCCAATATTTTTAACGTTTCTATCCTTCCTTTTCCATTTGGATCTGGAGTATACCTTCTCAAAAAGCTGCCAGTTCAGGAAGATCTCTCCCTGCTTGGTCACATCTGAAAGAATTGCTTCTCCACCAGGACTTGAGTCTCATACTCTAACCTCCAGCTTCCCCTCTTCCCACTGGGACACGCCATCTCCCCTTGAAGCACCCAGGACTGCGGTTCCTCCCTGGGGAGATGCACACCAGGGGCTCCACAGTCAGCCTTGCACAGTGCTTGACATTCACACCTTGGCCTGTTTTCACTTCTGAATTACTTTATTTCACTTTTTGATTGACGCAATATTTGTACATATTCATGAGGAACAATTCAGTGTTTTGACGCATGTATATTTGGGGCCATTCAGAGTACTTAATGCATTTGTCACCTTAGATACTTCTCTTTATGCTGAGTATATTCCAGAATCCTCCTTTCGAACTATTTTGAGATATATGCAGGGTGAATATGATGAAGAACAATGTTTTGTATACCTTGGCTTTGATACTGAGGACCAGTCAAGCCTCTGGACATGCCCCTAAGGCCCATGGTCTGAGCAGTTCACAGCTTAACATGAGCTAGCAGATGAGATGTTTCCCGTTCCCAGTGCCCCACGCAAATGAGACGCAAGTTAAGGAGTAAATCCAAAGAGAGAAGAGCTTACAACATGACCAGGGATGAAGTATTTGGGGGAACCTGGCATAAACATTGGGCATCCCAGACTGAAATTGAGCGGAAGCAGGATCCTCTGGAGAGCACATGAGGGACTGTGGTGTGACTGCAGGGCTTCCTACCTGTGCCAAACATGGCAGGTGCCGGAGGCTGCCAGAAGCAGAGCTGCATTCTTAGCTCTCCCTGGACTTGAACTACAGGACACCTCTCCAGGAGCTGGGACAGTTTATGAAAAAAAAAATTTGATTTTTTTCCTCTAACCATGACAGCAGTCATGGAGCAGTCTGGCTGGGCACAAATAACCGAGCCGCCACACCGCCTTGTAGGTTCAAACAGCAACTCTTTATTCCCGAACTCTCACCAGCACTCTACACACACTTCCTGGGAACACACTGCCTCCACCGGGTTCCAAGCAGCGCCAATTCTCTCAGAACCCCGTGAGAACTCAATGGGAACTCCAAAGTAGCGGGCACTGGAGGCAGCAGGATACGTCCTAATCCCAGCAGGATCCGCCCTAATCCCAGCAGGATCCGCCCTAATCCCAGAGCCGCCCTAATCCCCCGAGCAGGGTCACCTTTCAACCATTCCCTCTGGCAAAAATGCCAGGTGTCATTCTGACTAAACTGTGGCTCTTAACATAAATATGGATTATTCACTGTTCATCCTGGTACCTGGCAGGTGTTATGTATTTAATAAAGGTTGGTTATGTAAGTAGCCCTAACAGGTCATGCTAACTGCTAGGTCACACACACAGCTGAAGACAGGTAATGTCAAAAAGCACAAACGTGCACTTTCATTACTGAGTGTGCTGTCTGGGTGGGCAATTTGAGTTGGCTAACATTAGCACAGATTCATGTGGTCCCCTCATTGTCACTTACAGCAGGACAGACTGGAGACAGAAGGGGAATCAGCTTTGATGGGAAACCCTGAGGTGAGACAGGCTCAGGCACCTTTGCTGTCTGAGTTGCCTGGAGGCAAAGTGCACTGAAGACTCCCGAGAGAGTGATCTTTCATTAGGTGCTTGTAGAAATTAAATCCCATCGCAGTGCAAACCCACTTACTTACCCAAGGGAAATGAGAATACGTGAGTCCACAAAAGACGTGTACGTAAAATGACTAAAAAAAGAAAAATGGAATGAGAGCAGCTGGCCCACGTGACATTTCACTGACTGAATTGATTGCAGTCCTTGCTGTGGCTTCTGTCTAAGGGACATTGTCCACGGAAGCCACTCCTGGTGGTGGCTGGAGTCCTCCCTTATCCCGGGGACACATTCCAAAATCCCCACTAGATACCAGGAGCTGTGGACCATACCAACCCTATGCATGTTATGTTTTTTTTTTTTTTTTTTTTTTAACTCATACACCCCTGTGATAAAGTTTAATTTTTAAATTTGGCACAGTGAGAGATTAACAATGACTAATTTAAAAAGAACAATTATAATAATCTACTGTGATGAAATTATGTGAGTGCAATCTTTCTTTCAAAATATGTTATGGTACTTATTTCTACCCTTTCAATTAAAAGAGGCAATTAATGTCTTTTTTTTTTTTGGCATTTGGAATTGCCAGCATTGCTACTCTTGTGCTTTTGGGCCATTATTAGGTAAAATAAAGGTTATTTGTACATAAGCACTATGATACTATGACAGTTGACCTGCTGTTATGGTTTGGATGTGAGGTGTCCTCCAAAAGCTCACATGTGAGACAATGCAAGAAGGTTCCCAGGAGAAATGATCGGGTTATGAGAGTCTTAACTCAATCAGTGAATTAACCCCCTGGTAGGGATTAACTGAGTGGTAACTGAAGAGGTAGGGTAGGAGTTGGGAGCATGGCTTTGGGGTATATATTTGTGTGTCAAGTGGACACCTCTCTCTGCTCCCTGATCACCATGTGAGCTGATTCCCTCTGCCACACTCCTCCACCATGATGTCCTGCCTCATCTTGAGCCCTGAGGAATGGGGTGTTCTGTCGATGGATGGAAAGTTCTGAAACTGTGAGCCCCCAATGAACTTTTCCTCCTCTATAGTTGTGCTGGTAGAATCTTTTAGTCACCGGAGTGAAAAAAAGCTGACAAAAACACCTGCTTACAGATGGCTACTTAGTGATCTACAGGAGGGTAGCATATACAGCATGGACACACTGGATGGAGAGACAATTCATGCCTGGGGTAGAGGCAAGATCTGAGATTTCATCACACCACTCAGAAAACTGCACAATTTAAAACTTAGGAAGTGCTTATTTTTGGAATTTTTCATTTAATATTTTTAGTCTGGCTGACTTCTGGCAAAAGAGGACTGCTGTTCTTCTTTCTATGGTATCTTCCTTGACAATTCCATTTAGTCTTGTGTATTATATCCACGCCAACAACCAGCAAATCTATTGCCCAGTCCTACCTTCATTCCAGAATATCATTCACACTCACATCTCTGAATTCCCGAGTCTTCTGTTCACAGTGTGTTCATTGTGCTGGCCTCCGGGATCCTCTTCTTTCTCAGCACCTGCACGGCCTGAAAGCAGCACCTGACCAGTAGACCTTCTAAAGCCCTTGAGCCCCATCCAGTCATCTCCAAACCTTCTGTCACGACCTAGTTCGGTTACCTGCTGCTTTGCTGCAGTTTTTACAAGTCTCCTCTCTGGTCCTCGGCTTCCTCCTGTTTTTCTCTTTTCTGGTGATGCCCAGCTATGCTAATGCAATCCTCTGGCTGAGAAACTTTTCATGGTTTCATTTTGCTCTGAGAATAAAGTTCAGGCTCCTTAGCCAGGCTTTCAAGGTCACAATGTGTCCTAAACCAACAAACCAGCGGCTTTCTTCTCCTGAGGGTCCTTGGTACCCTTTTGGAACTGATTGGATGTCCTACGGGCGACTCCCAGCTCTGTCCCGCTCTGTGGTTGGGCCCAGTGCTTTACCTGCTGCTCTGCTCTGGGAACTCGACATTTTCTCTCCTGGTCCAGTTGCCCAGGTGTTTGCCCTGTGCCCTCTGCCCTCTAGGCAGCTGCTGGCTCTGTGGAGGGGGTATCTCTGGTTGGTTCATCTTTGTACCCCTCACAGGGCCTATCGGAGAGCTTTTGCAGAGTTGAACATAAACGAACACTTGTTTGTTTAATGAAAGCCACAGGGGAGAGAAAGGTAAATTGAATAGAAACGCAGACATTCAGACACGGGCCATTGTTGAGCACTTCTACTATTATTTGGTTAGTTTTTTCCTTGTGTGTTATTTTCCCTCATTTCCCCTTTACTGAAATTCTCTTTCTACTGGTCAGTTGTTGAATCATTGGTAAAGGGTTCTTTTAATGCATGGATTATTGAGCACAGAGGTATCCTTTAGAGGCCAGATAAAAGCACGGCTTCAGAAACGGCACTACCATTCCTGGTGAACATGTGCGTGTGTGTTCAAGGTTCCACACACCCCAAGCTCAGGTGGAAAGCCGAATGTTACTGGGGACTTGCAGAACAGAGCTTTTCCAATTAGGCCGCATCGGGAGATTGGACTATGGCTACATTCTCTCTTAATCTCAGGTTTCACATCACAAAGAAAGAGAACCTCTGAGGTACAATCCAGCTGTTTAAAAAATATTTTAAAAATTGTTAGTTAAACAGGGCCAGATTTAAGGGTAAGTTGGCCCTTGATTGTCAACAAAATATTGGAGAAACTTAGAGCAAAACTGACCTCAGTTGTTTTCAAGCAACCTTTTCATTACGCTGTCAAAAACCTGAAATCTGGAAGTGTAAACCACTGGGCCAAGGAACTTGGTTAACCAAAAGAACTGAGAGAAGGACCAGCTCCCGTCTCCCCAGCTAGAGACCCTCAGGGTTTCACGAGACTTTGGAGTAAAACAGTTGCCTGAAAATGGTTTCCCCCATTTCTCCCTTTACCCTAAACAGCAGAGATAATAACAATCCATAGTTGCACCATTCCTTGCTCTGCGGCAGGCACTGAGATACACCCCACCTATGTGTGAGGTTTGTTAGGCCCCTTTCATAGATGATGGAACTCAGCTCCGTGCTGGGATCAGGCAAATGCAGGCCCCTCTCAAGGAGCTCGCCGTCCAGCCCAGGAGGCAAGCTCTGCGCTCCTCAGAGTTCCACTAAGGGGTCTCTAGTCCATCAAGATCGAGGTGCCACGTGAGGGAGGAAGAGGAAGGGGAGAGACTTTCCTGCCACGCTCACCTTCCTTCTTTTGGCATATTTCAGGAGTCTCCTGTGTATTCTTTTTTCAAATTTCATCCTAATTATCATACATGACAGTGGAAGGCATTTTGTCACATGGCACACAGATGAGCACAACTTCTCCTTCCTCGGGCTGGACCTGGGGCAGTCACACGGGTCGTGCGATCCTACGTGCAGACACGCTCTCAGCAGGTGTGGGGTCAGGAAGGAGGGCCACGGGTTGGGTCTACCGGCTCTAAGTCGTCATTCCCTCCACGTTCCCGGAGCATCTCCACAGGTCAAATACAGTGACAGAGACTGGGAACAGAGGGGAAAGAGGCACAGTGCCACTTTCCAGGGGCTCACAGTCTAAAGGGACACGCAGATGGCGGGAAGCCCTTCTGGCTCATCCAGCCCCAGTGTCCGACAGGGAGCTGGGGTTGAGGCCCCGCTGAGCGGCGCTCTGGGACTTCAAGTGGAATGACACCTCACGAACCCCAGCCTCTGCCAACAGCAGACTTTGTGGTGGTTGTCGGTGTGAAAAGCAAACGGTACCTGGGCTCCCTGAAGCCCAGACGGGATGATCACGGGTTGGAGGGGCACACTTCGGGGTCTCCACAATCGTCCTGTCGTTCTCTCAGATGTCTTCCTGCTTGTGATCAGGAGCCAGGCCTGTCTTCTTCCATAGGTTCCTCTTAGAAACGAGGATCAGGCCCAGAGAAGGAAGCCTGTGTCCTTGATGAGCTAAGGAGAGAAAGACCAGATTTTGAAAGGATGGCCAAAGGGCGGGGCCACAGCTTTGCATGGGTTCTAATTAAAAAAAAAAAAAAAAAAAAAAGTCTCTGTAGAAGAAAGCAATAGTAGTTCCTGCCTCCTGGAAGGCAGCCAGGCAGGCCAGGTCAAGTCTAGCTTAGAGACAGGTCTCTGTGACTATTTTGGGATTTTCAGGGGGAAACCCACAGGGATGAAGCACAGCTGGACAGGAGGAAGCCAAGAGTTTCATCAGCAAAGACCTCATCTCGACTTGTTTTGCAGGAGAAACTAAGGTGGGGAGGCCCTCGGCCCTCCCTGGGGGGTGTATTGGATATTCAAAAATATCAATTTTGGAACAACAGGGCCTACAGTTTGGGAAACAAGCTTGGTCAGAGCTGCAGTTGACTGGATCGGCAGAGAGCTTCTCTGAGCCTCCCGAGGGTGCCCACTGCCGTCCTCACGGCCCTTCCACAGAAAGCCAACGTGGCATGAGCCAGGAAACGGCAAGATGGACTGAAACCTCCCGGCACCCCGAATGCATAACGCAAACCATGATTCAGCATTTGGGGTGAGCCCAGAATTTTTCACAGTTACAAAGAAAAGAAGAGGTTCATTTTGACTGTCTACCAACCTCTGGTTGCACGTCAACCGGGGAAGAAAACATTCTTGCAGATAGCCTGTCCAGAACACAGGGCCAGCACCACTCCCCAACGTCCCAACACTTTTAGGTACTTTGTTTCCCGTTTTCTCAGGCACTAGGTTCCCCTCGCTGCCCAGCACCCCACCCTGAGTCACCATCACGAGACCCTTCCTCCCTGGGTGACCCCCCAGTTCTCAGCTTGCTGGGCAGCCCCTGCTCCGGAGTCGTTCACTGGGATGTGCAGACATGTGAACCATGAGGACAGTCATCGTGGGCCCATGTGTTCTTCCCCTACAGCAGTCACATTTACACTTGAGGAGCTAGGCATGAGCTCCAGAGTGGCCAACCAGTGGGAGGATTCCTGGAACCAGGGCAGAGGAGGGAAGGCGTCTGAAAGAAGTGTCCTCCCATTCCCCCATATTGCAACACAGACAGTCACTCCATCTGTTCCTGGGTGCTTCAGCTCTATTTCCAGGAATACCCTTAAGAAAACATTTTAGTTGCCCAGGGTAGGATTTACAAACTCTTGGAATTCCCTTTCAGGGAGAAAAAACAAATCTGTTCATATTTTGATACATTTTCTTCCACTCTAGCAGTGTAAGGCTCAATGTTGTAAAGATGCCAAATTTTTCACAAACTGATTTATAAAGTTAACAGAGAGATGGATAATGAATGGATAAAAGCATACGTGTGCATATATATGATAAGTAAAATGTTAATGCAGAATCCAGTGGTGGCTGGGTCTGGACATGTTTGCTGTAAAACTCCTTACACTTTAAAATTTAAAGCATATGTTTAAAATTGTGTAATAAAATGTATAGGGAAAAAACATTTATGCTGTAATCACAATTATAGAAAAAATTTGAACCTCAACATTTATTCTTATCATTGGATAATATTTTAAAAGTGGAATAACTGAATCAAAAATATGATTTTTCAAGTTTTTTAAGACATTATGAAACACTTGTTTTAAGTTATAGGATATAACTTAAATAGAATATCTGAGACTGTGGAGACAGTATTTTTAAAACTATGAACAACTTTATTGATATTCAATTTACATGCAGTGAACTTCACAGACCTTAAATATACAGCTCAGCTGGGGGTGCAACATCTGCACCTCTGTAACACCCCCACTAGCAAGAGGCAGAGCACCTTCCTCAGCTCAGGGGATTCCCTCATCTCCTGCCTGACCTTCTCAAGCTGACACTAATGCTGATTTCTTTCTACAAAGATTAGACTTGCCTTGTTTTGAGTTTTTTGCTGGTGAAGTGATGTGGTAGATAGCCTTATTAGGTGGTCTTCAGGTGCTCAGTATGTTTTAAAGATCCATTCTGTTTTATTTTATTTGTATAAAAAGACACACTTACTCAGCATCAGAATCAGACTACCACATTTAGCAATTCGCAGCATGGGTGCAAAAAAGTCTACATTAAAATGCTTTGTTGGAATGCTTTACACCTCCACAGAACAGAATAGACAATAACTTGTGTTGCCTAACCCTTCTTGGTGGCTGCGAGGCCCTCCACCCCTGTGCTTGGCTGAGTTCACAGATCTGTTGGAACCTGTAGCCTCCTGGTCACTTCTCTGGCTCTCCTTTCCTGCTAAGCTTTGTTTCCTAGCAGCATTACAACCTTCTGCCACCACCACAGCTACTGCTGCTGCTGGAACCCCCAGAGCCACCTTGGTTTCATGGCATGGCTAAATATTGGCCTTCACCACCAAAAGGTCCAGAGCTTCTGCCTCCTAAGTTTCCTCTTTTCTTGTATTTGCCCAAATCATTGTAGCTCCCACCACCTCTGAACTTGCTTCCATCATTACCAAATCCATGGTAGCCATCCCTGAGGCTGCCAGATCCACTACCACAGCCACTGAAGATTCCTCCATGACCAAAATTGTCATGGCTACCAAACAACCTCCATGCCCACTCAAGTTTCCAGAATCACCTTGACTGCTTTGGCTAGATGAAGCACTGCTTTCTCTTGCTTTCCTCCGGTCACAGTTGTGGCCATGCCTAGCATGGTGTTTCTGAATGACAGTCCTATCCAGGGAGGCATGGTCGTCAAAAATCACAAAAGCAAAGCCCCTCTTCTTTCCACAGCCTCATTCAGTTATGATTGCTGTCACTTCGATTTTTCCACAGTGTTCAAAATGACCTGATAGGTGACGTTCTTCTGTGTCTTCTCTCACGTCACCAACAAAGACTCGTAGGTGGTTGTCTTGAGACAGCTCTTTGGTTCCCCCACTCTTCCATGCACCTTGTGTGGTCTCACATCTGTGGCCACGTCCACGTCTCCACAGTGGCCTCAGGGACAAGCCCAGAACCCGTGGGGTGCTTGGTCTTTGGGTCTCTCATCGCCACCCAGCCCAGGAGTGCTCCCCATCACTCAAGACGGCTCCTCAGACGCTCCTGGGTTGTTTCAGAGCTCAGCCCTCCCCTGAATAGCTTCTGCAGCTCCACTAGCTCTCTTGTTGACGGACACGAGTGAGTCGTGTTTTACAGTGTAAACGATTATGGTTCAAAGTGTCCTCAGTCTGTTTGCTCGTGTTTGTGTATGGCTTGAGTGTGTTCCCAAAGGTTCTAGTGTTGGAAGATTGGTCCCAGTGTACTGATCTTAAGGGGTGGTGAAAACTTTAAATGGTGGGACCTAGAGAGAGGTTATTACTGCTCTCTCCCTGGTAGCTCTGGCTTCCTGTCTCACCACATGGTCCTTGCAGGTCATCCTGCCACGATGCCATCTGCCATGATGTGATGCAACCATGGTTGTCCTCAACAGAGCCAGTACCATGGTGGTCAGACTTTCAGCCTTCAAAGTTGTGAGCTTCAATAAAGTAATAGACTCGGGTATTTCGTTATGGTAATAGACAAAGAACTAATAGATCAACTTAAAGTAAGCTGCATGCCTCTGAGCAGGGTCTTTGAAGTTGATGGCTATACGTGAATAAATAGACAATAAAAAGCAAGGATTTCAGGCATCTGTTTCTGGTCATAGGAAAGTTACCTACAGAAGGGTGAAATTTCAGGCCACCTAGGGTTATCTGGAGGTTGGAGCCATTTATACAAAGAAACAGCATTCCAAAATCGTCTTTCTGCACAATGTATAAAGAGGAAAAGATTCACTGTTTTATGGCCAATTTCCACTTTCTTTTTTGGCATATGCTTCAACAGTGTAAGAGAACTTCCCATGAGAAAAATTCATTTTATCTTCTTTGTAAACATTTCCATTAAAAATTAATAGGCAGTGCATTCTACTTTTAATTCTCATGGAATGAGGTTTATATAGGAAATGAATGGCTTCCAGTCAAAAATCCCAAAAGGGTATCTTAGAATTTTAGAGGTGAAGTGATGCTTGAAGTCTTCTAGCTCAAATTCCTTATTGTGCAATTAAAGAGAGTGTGGCCAGAGAGATCGTATGACTTGTGGAAAGCCCACGGCTAATAGCTCTGACCTCTCTGGGCCAGTCATTTTCTGTTGTGCTCCACCACTGTGCCTCTCCCTGCTGAGGTGTGGCCTTGTCCAGTGCAGGTCCCTAGGCACACAGCAGGAGGGCTCATCAGAGCCCAGCAGAGTGTCCTCCTGGTCCTGGGAACTGTGCATCCATCCAGTCCAGCCCTTAGACACAGAGGCACTGCTCCCTGTACCTTGCTGTGTGTGTGTGTGTGTGTGTGTATGTGTGTGTGTGTGTGTGTGTGTGTGTGTGTGTGTGTGTGTCTCCAACCTGGGCCATTTGAAAGGTCTGTCCTCAAATGGTGGCGGCACCGCTAGAGTGTGTCAAGCTCAGTCCCCAGGAAGCCTAGGGACTTTGCTTTATATTTTCAAAAAACTTCATATTTTTATACCAGCTTCAGTAATTCAGAATGTCCCCCCAGTGCAATAAGCCTCTTCATTCGTCAAAGGTCGCAACCAAGTAGAAAGCTTTATTTAAAACTCCGCTCCCAGCAATGAATTCAAACGTGAACACTTTCAGAAATAATTTCACAAATGAAAAAAAAAAAGAGCAGAGGAACTGGGAAGAGGCAGGGGCCGACCCTGGAACAGACGACCACCGAGCAGGGAGGCCGTGGTGGTGCCCGCAGAGCTCTGGCTTGGTCTCTTGCTCTGGAGGATGCCTGCTTACCCGCCAACTGGAGCCATCCTGGGCACAACGAGGCCCTGAGGTGCCCCTGGCTTTGTGTTTTGCAATGTTCTTGGCTAAGGGCTTGGCCATACCTCTTTAACACGCGCAGACTCACAGCCAGGAAGCTGTGAGAGTCTTCAGCATGGTAGCCAGCCGCTAAGACTCTCGGGGAAACAGCCAGACCCTGGGATGCTCTGTGTCGAGAAAGCGCATGGAACTCTGATCTGTTTCATCCCACCAAACACATGAGCATCTTGACTAGCAGAAAATATGCGTCTGTTCTGTGTGCAATCACAGACAGAGCCACAAGCCCCCGGTCCACAGAAAAGCAAGCTCTCATGCTGAGCACCTGTTTCTGTGCAGTAATTTCTGTTCTTCCAAGAGAGCAAAAGCCCCAGGCAGATTAAGAGGAAGACTTCAACTCATTTTTTTATCCCCCTCCACTAAACTGTGAAAACAGAGCCACTATTTCAGTCACTGAACACTTCTGCCCAACACCTGGTTGAGATTGTGGTTTGAGAGCCACGGTTTCAGAAGAAAATCTTCTGCCCTCAGGGCCTTGGGTTCTTCCTCCTTCCCCTTTATTACTTCCATCCTGTTTCAGGCACAGGACCCGAAGGCTCTTCCTATCATCCCTTTTGTGAAAAATCATTGCTGCTATTGAGGAAGCTCCTTTGTAATGGGATGTCGATTATCATTAAGGCACAAACTTTGACCACAGATTGATTTTTGTTTTAAAGGATTAAAAGGTGTGAGTCTGAGAAAAAGCTGTAGCTGTAGGAATCACTAAGCAAGAAAGCAGCTCAGACTTTGGCTAAAAAGGACAGACAAGGGGAAGGTGTGAGCTCAGAGATGTAAAGCAGCATGGGCATCCAGGAAGAAGGGGCTGAGCGCCGGAGAATGTGGAACTACACCTAGAAAAAGAGAAGGTGGTAGAGAAAGCAGCTCTGTGTGCAGGATGCTCTCTTAGAATCGTCGTTTCCTTGTTGATTGTCACACTGTCCAATGAGGGATTGGCTACAGATGAGACCGGGGAGAAATTCCAGTTTTCTCCATCTGAAACTGGGCTCTCTCTGCCCGTTTTTCTGTCTTCTAAGGCTCCTGCTTGGATTCATCTAGTTTTAAAAAGTAGTATTAGGTTTTCATTTTTTCATATTCATTTCATTTTGAAATGATTTCAGCCTCTGAAAAACCTTGCAAAATAGTACAAAGTGTTTCCGTCTACCCATACTTTACACAGCTTTTCCAAATGCTACACATTATATAATCATAGGACAATTATCAAAACAAAAAGTAATAATAGCATATAATATGATGCTATTAACCAGTCTCAAATGAACCTGGTTCAAAAGTCACCAGTTTTTTTCATTAGTGTTCATTTTTCTGGTCCAAGGTCCACCGAGTTGTCTTGATCTCATCCGATCTGGGGCGGTTCCTGAGTCTTTCCATGTCTTTCATGACCTTGACACTTTAAGCAAGTCTCTCATCTAAGTGTGTCTGCTCTTGCCTGTGTTTAATTCGGGGTACTTGGTTTTTTGGCAAGGAAACCCCAAGAGGGATTTTGCTGCCTTCCTGGTGCAAAATAAAAGGAGAGGCATCAGATTGTTACGTCTCCTTCCCGGTAAGGTTCACTTGGACATCGTGGCGAAGGTGTTGACTTCCAAGTTTCTAATTCTGAGGGAGAGACTTTGGGGAAATGTCCCGTTTCTTGTTACATTTTGCCCACAAATTTTAATATCCATGCAACCAGGGTGTCTGACAGATAGTGACTTCCTACAGCCCAGATTCCTCCTCCAGTCCTTCCCTCCGTGCACTCTCTCCCTCCTCTCCTCTATCTTCCTCTCTTCCCTCCCCAGTCATCTTCCCTCCCTCCTCTCTCCTCCATCTCTTCTTTCTTCTTTCCTTCTTTTCTGTTCAAATCATCCCACATTAGCCACTGTGAGCTCCTCTGGGTTGGCTCCTTTTCAACACGCCCCACTGTTTTGGAGCATTCCCTCCATCCCTGGCACCACGGGGTACTTCAGGCTCTTTCTGTACTCTGTCTGCCTCAGCCATAGTGTATCCACTTCTCTAAGGAGGCTGGTGCCTCTTATTGGGTATTATTTTGAAATCCAAAACTTGATGCCAAGTATTCATTTTACTAAGTGTCTAAGCCCTCCCGTCAGGGAGAACTAACGCACACAGCTGTCTATCTATCTGTCAAAATCCCAAAAGGTTTATCTTAGAATGTTAGAGGAGAAGTGATGCTTGAAGTCATCTATCTCAAATTCCTTATTGTGCAATTAAAGAGAGTGTGGTATAATCTGTCAATCAACCATCACCTGTTGCAGACCACGAGTTTGTACTGGCACCTGCACTTCCAACCCAGTACCAACGTGTTCTTTCTCTCGATTTCTTACTTTCCTTTCTGTAACTCCTTTCTCTGACAGGGAGAAACAATATAATGTATCTTCCTATTGGATTAATCTCCCAAAGCACATAAAGCATTTTCAGAACTCCCAATACAAACCGCGGTACAAAACCACATTATTAACTTTTCATATTTGTTCTTTCGGTATACATATGTTCCTTGACTTACCATGGAGTTACATCTGATAAACCCACTGTAAGTTGAAGGTCTCATTAAGTCCAAAAAGCATTTAACGTACTTACCTCACTGAACCTCAGAGCTCCGCAGCACAGTACACTGGAGAAGCGCTGGTTCACCCTCAGGATGGTACGCCTGGGAGCTGGGGCTTGCTGCTGCCCCCCCAGCATCTCCAGAGAGGACTGCACCACGTATCATGAGTCTGGGCAAAGATCAAAATTCAAAGACTGGTTTCTACTGAGTGTGTATGGGATTTCCGTCATAATGTCAAAAAAATCCTAAGTTGAACCATCCTAAGTTGTAGGTTGTCTACATAGACAAGTCCTGTTTTCCAAAGTTCCTTAGTTGGTGGTCTTCTTCCCATCTCCCTCTGCATGGCCTGCTTTACGGTTAGGCCCATGTGTTCCTATTGGTGTTGCACTGGGGCGTCCCCCAGTCTTCATTTGCTTCATTTATGGCTTTCCTTTGGGTGCTTTAGTCACTTTCCATTGCTGTGACGAAACACCTCACAGAAATCAACTTTGAAGGGAGATTCACGTTGGCTCATGGCTTTAGAGACCCCACCACTTGGGGTTGGTGACAGTGAGTCATGGTGGGAGTGCATGCAGAGGAGGCCTTTTTACATCCCGGTGACCTAGAAGCAGAGACAGAGAGAGACAGAGGGAGAAAGGAGGATCCAGGGTCACCCTATGAGCTTCAAGCACCTGCCCGCAGTGACTTCACTTCCTCCATGATGCCCCACCTCCTAAACATTCCACCACTTCCCATTGATGCCATCAGCTGGGGACCAAGCCTTTGGGGCCATTCAAAATCCCCACTGTAGCCAGAAGGACGTGGCACATCATCACGGTCCCAAAAGTCAGAAGGAAGCTAAGGGATATGCCCAGAGAAGTTTGGCTGATGGCTTATACTTGATGATTAAGTAGCTCACTTGTTTATTTCGTTGTCTTCCTCTCCAGATATTAGTTCAGAATTAATGCTTAACATTTACCCTTCTCTGTCATCACCTCAGGTATTTATAGCAGGAACTCTAGATGGAGTTGGAGTTCAGTGGAGGTGTATAAAGACGTAGGATTCATGCACAGACATACTTACACATTAACCAAAATAATTTTCTGCTTCAAAATGTTTTTGCTCAGTGATCTCTACTCCTGGACAACACTTCCTCGGCGCTCTGGACTGAGCGGGTCATTAGGAAGTCTTGCTGAGCCCCTGAGAGCGTGGAGATGTTCCCATGTCCTCCCCAGGCACAGAGCTCAGGCTTTGGAATGAGGCTGCCGGGTGGACAGCAGGTCGAGCTGGGCCGCTCTTCTCCTGGCTGATTTTCTGTTCTGTTTGAAGCTTTTGGCCACATTGAGCACCCTCCTTCCCCTCAGCCTTTGCAACACCTATTCACATGGCAGCTTTTCCCGTCTTCTTTCACTAATATTTCAAATTCTTGTTCTCCTTCAGCAGGTCTTATGCACATTTGCTGCCATGAATTCTGAGAAAAATGTAAAACAAGCACAAGATCAAAAATCCCAGCATGGGCTGCCTTCTTTATAGATGGCTCTCCCAGTTCTTTCCTTTCCTCCAACTACTGCTGAAGATCTTCCAAAAACAACCAGAACAAGTGGTTCAAAGCAAGTCATAAACTGTCTGGTGAGCATCAAATCCTCCCCAAAGCCCTCTTGACCACAGACAGAGCTTCCAGTAAAGACAGCGAGGACACAGAATGAGACCAGGAGGGTGGGGCAGCAGTACCCTGGCCACAGAGTGAAGCCGCGACCTGTTGTGCAGAATCTCACCAACGCTTGTGATTGGTCTTTGATAATTTTCATGTGTATGTAACAGAAAATAAAGCAACCAAATTAAAATGGAAAGAATCATGAACTTCAAATATTTCTTTTCTGCAGCAAGAGTTATTAATGCAGCCACAAATCTCTAAAATTGAGGGACAATCTTTTGATAAAAATTAAGTTTGATCACTGGAAAACTGTATTATTTAATGCTCAACTATATCTAATGATTCCCTATTATAAGAGGTAAGGAAAGTAAATGAAAATAAAGCATCCAAGGTATTGCTTTTTATGTTATTTTTACAATGTCAAAATGTAAGTCACTTGTACCCTATTTTCTGCTTTTGGTTTCATGGTGATTCAATTCTATCTCAGTCTTCAAGCCGGGTCACTGATTTCTACCATTCCCTATTGTGGTTTCTGTGTTCTGACATCTCAGAAGGCTCCGACTTGTTGGGGAATGTGTTTTAAGCTGTGCCTCTCAGGCTGTCTTTGAGCTCTTATAAACTCAGAAGCAAGTGTCTCCTGACTGGACAAGGCTTTGGCCAGCGTTGAAACGTTCTGGTTTCCTCTCCATCCCCCGAGGGGTCTGTGGATATCACTCCACGGTCTCCTAGAATTGACCTCTGCAGTCGTCAGGTCTGATGCCAGCTTGGGTTTTCCCCTGGGTTAGGGACATGTGTGTCTGTCTTGTTTATGGCCTGGAAGGTCAACACACTTTCCTTCCCCTCTGGGCTCAGTAGTTAGTTTACTAAGTTGTTTTTCCAAGTTCCGTCCCATGTCAGCTTCTCCTAGGACACAGTGTGTCCTTAGGTCTAACACATCTTGTCCCCATCTTTTATCCTCTCAGGCCACCTTTTACACCAGCTTCGTCAGGTGAGGCCTGAGAGTCTCATGGTACATGTGCTACTTGGGAAATACACGGGGGTGCATCTGGATCAGGGGCCCTGGGAGGGGCCGTGTGTAATTGCTTCTCACTGCCCCCTTCAGCACCCAGAGACCTGGGGGTCCCACAGAGCTGGGTCCTTCCCTCCTCCACTCCTCCCAGCCCTTCTGGAAGATCAGACAGCTTTGTGGCATCACCTCCCCAGACCGCCTCCTGAACATGACGCCTTGTCCTGGTTCTACTTTCTGGGGGGGAGAATTTATTCCTGAGTATTCCTGGATTGCAGCCCTTTCCTTATAGGTCTGCAGCTCTGGGTCTGTTCTTCCTGCCCACCATTTGTCTCCTCTGTGAATGCTTTTCTGTCTGAACTTTTTCCCCCCATTTTGTTTACTGGGCTCCCCTCAAGCCCTGCCCTGGGTTTCTGAACAGGTGAGCTCGGTCCAGCGTGGTTTCAGTGTCTGCAAAGGTTTCTTTCCCCGAGTTCACCAGCCGACTTTCCATGGGCTGTGTTCCCCTGGATTCCTAGTGTCTCTGTTAGCTCCCCAGAGGTCCCAATGGGTTGAGGGTGGTTCATTTCATGATGCACGCTCCCCACCTGCCAAAATTTTGTTCCTTACCGTTTCTTCCTCCTTGTTAACCACGGCTTCACCTGTGCCGCCCACCTGAGCTTGCTTCTGCATACCTGCCAGTTCTAACCAGTCAGCGACCTCCTGGAGAAGAGCAGGGAGGGAGGCGTGTGCAGAAAAACAGGGCGCAGTCTGTGCTTCGGGATCCACAGGCTTCCCTTTCCTTGGGGCCGTTTCCCCTGGATGGCAGCACTCGGAGGGGCCAGGGAGCTCACAGTGAGGCTCTTGATCATGGCCCGGGTGTCATATTGTGGTTCTATTTTCCCTCTCACTTTTCACCTTTAAAAACAATTTTTTTTAAACCTCTGTCAGCCTCTCTCAGCCAGGGACCAGATTACAGAGAGCAGCTACTTCCCTTTAGTTATTTTGGCATCTAAAATGACAATCACTGGTTTTTCAAGGGCCAGCGATCCCTCCTAGAGCTTTGTGCACTAACCAGAGGCAACATGAGGCTTTAAGATTCCCAAATTATGGTCCCTACAGAGTAATATTAGCATTGCCTACAAGTGCATTAGAAGTGCAGAGTGAGAAACTGGTGGAGGAACTCAGTGGCCTGCGCCTTAGGGATACTCACTGGTGACGCTGAAGCACACTAACGTGAGCTCTACCAGTTTAGAACAACCGTTCTTCCAAAACAGGGGCCAAGATTTGTCTCAATGCTCAGTTTTCTACCTCGTTTTGGTCCTGATAACATAGAATTTGGGGTTTAAGTTTGTACTTTAGGGTAACGGCTCTTTCACCGAAGAAGATGGAGAGTAATTTTCTTTGTAGCTCCTGGAAAAGATTGAACCTGGACCCAGAGGCCAGAGCCCAGCCTGGCCCCAGATCTGCATCTCATTAGTCACTGACCTCAGACAAGCCCCTTAACCTCTCGGTCTCCTGTGGGTCAGGCAAACGCCACTCCACTGAGCAACCAAAGTGCTGTCTGGGCTTCCTGCTTAGCTGAAGTTGAAGTGCTTAATTGAAAGGGCTTCCATTTCTTCTCCTGTGAGACGTCTTCATTGGCAAGCTCCCCCCGCCATAGCTTTGAAGCCTCAGCTGGCACCAGTCTTCATTTATACTCATTCATGCTCAGAGATGGTGACAGTTTCCCCCAGGTCAGGGGACTTTACTCAAATTTCAAGTTTTCATCCAAAAGCTGTGCAGCCTGGGGAAAGTCTGCTTCCCCAGGGGCCCCAGGTCTGCTTCTCCCTGGGCTAGAAAGGACAGGAGGAGAGCACCTGACCCCTGCCAGCCCAAGGCAAGACCCGGTCCGAGTCACCCTCAATCTGTAAGCTACTCTGACTTTTCCTAGGCCTCTTCCCATTTTTAATCGAGATCTTCACACTCCTCCCCCTTGGCCAAATGACTTGTTAAAATTGAGCCGTCTCTCTCAGCCAACCACAGCAAGTAGCCGGAATGTCCACACGCAGAAGACTCCCTCCCTGGGGTCTTTCAGGGGACTCCTGCTCCCAACCCCCAAGGGGGTTCCCTTCATTCCCTCATTCTATTGGTCACTGATTCTTTACTTAGGAAAGTGCCACTTAAAATGCGTCTTTGGTCAAGCCAAGGACGGTTGCTACCAATCTGGGATGAGATCAGCCCAGAAGTGGAGAGGAAGGCTTTAGAAACTTGTGCAGCCACTTGACATTGCCAGGACACCCGCCGGGGGAGGAACAGGCTGGTGTCCATGAACAGAGCGAGGGCCGACCTGGGTGGGACTGAACTCAGGTGAGTCAGGTGTCTTGAGTTATGGTTCTCATGTTGGCAAGGACTGGTCACACACCCAGGAAGCTGGGCCTGGACACACACTGGATCATGTTAAAGCATGCTACATTTTAGTTTGTCATCTGCAAACAAAAAGTGTGTAAAAAACTAAAACAGTGTAAGCATATATCTCATACCTTACTGTATTTATACACAGCTTAAATTTAAATTAAGCTCGTTTTTTCAGTTTAGTTTAACAATATTAGGAGAGTAGAGGTTTGTCTTATTTATGTTTAACTCTCAGTACAGATTGTACAAGTCTCACTAGACTTTTATCAAGAAAAAAATACATCTCTTCTGGATGTAGCAGTGGTGGTAAAGCAAATGGTGAGAGTAGAAGATATTTTTAAAACTCAAGATCCAAAGAGTCTGTGTTAGTTTGACTTAGAGTATGATCCCTTGTAGATTGGGTTCCGTTTTGTAGCCGTAACTGAGGTCAAAGTGTGTTATCATGGGTATTTATTGGCCAATGAAATGTTTAGAGTTTAAGTACCATTAACATTTAAAACTTGAGAAACTAAATTAAAACTCATGCAATTTGCCAAACACAGTGGCACAAGACTATAATTCCAGCAACTTTGGAGTCTGAGGCAGGAGGATCCCAAGTTTGAAGCCAACCTCATCAATCTAGTGAGGCCCCAAATTAACAAGACCCTATTTCAAAATCAAAAACCTAAAAGTATTGGGAATGTAGCTCAGTGATAAAACACCCCTGGGTTCAATCCCCACTGTAAAAAAAAAAAAACATGAAAGAACCAACAACAACAACAAAGAAAAACAAGTTTTTGAAGAACGAATGTTAAATTAAACAGCTGACAGAGCATGTGTTCAAATACTGTACCTATACGTATGTAGGTATATAAGCCTATGTAGAAACCATACCTGTTAGTAAATACATAGCTACAAGCCTCTTTGGTTTCTTATAAAGTAACATTTCATGTTGCTCAAGGAAACAAACATTATGAAAACCCATGAAGAACTTTGATGATGTCATTTTTTCTCCATGCTTCAATATCCTTGGTGCGTTGTAATTATACCTAACAGTGAGATTCGCTGTGAAGTATCTGCACATGCACAAAACAAAATGTGGCCAACTTCATTTCCCAGTGTCTCCCCTGTCCCTCTTTTCTTCCCTCCCCCAAGCCCGACGTCTCCTCTCTTCTTGTCCTTTCTATTTTCATGAGATTCCTTTTGATCCCTTTTTCTTTTATTTTATTTCTCATTAGCTTCCACATAGGAGAGAAAACATATGGACCCTTGACTTTTAGGTTTATTTCACTTAACATGCTGTTCTCCAGCTCGGAGGGTTTCATCCTTTTTCAGTCAATTGATCTCTTCAATAAGCCACTTCAACCTCCATGCAGTAGTGTAAGTGTGTATTGAAGGTGGCTGCTGGGAAATTTGAGATGACTCTAAAATCCAGAAGGGATACTACATTTTCCAGTGATATCAAAGGTCACTGTGCTGGGGAACAAACTACTAAGACACAGAACAAAGGAAGCTAGCAGATAATTGCATCTTGCAAATGGCCGGGTATCATCACCATGGTGATTATTTTATTATATGTGAAAATCAATCTTGATGCTGTGAAGGAAGGACTTTTCTTTCAGGTTCAGTGACAATTGCAACTATCTCATTAACTCTGTAAAACCACAAAGAATCATATTGTGCAAAATGTGGTTTGGAATTTAAGCTTTGCATTGGAGAATATTCTTATGGCACAGTTGCAATGAGAAAACATTCTGGATCGTGTTAGGATGAGGGGGCTTGTTCAGGATGGAAACCACAACCTTGTTCCTTCAGGAACCTTGCTCTGAGGAAAGGGTCCTCTGCACTAAGCAGCAGGACTAGTAACAGGCTAAGACACAACAGTTACCAAGAGGAAAAGTTCTACTGGGATTCCTTGAACTATGAAAGGAACTCTTGGTATTTCTGCAAGGAAAAAAACTTGGTTTCCATTTTTTAATGAGGTGAATTGAATCAACAGCTGTGGTTCCTCTAATTCCCCATCCCTTGTTTTGATCTTCTCCATTCTTGCTGCTATTGATTGAATCATTGAAATTCAACACATAGTTAACAAATACTTGAGAATACGCAAGCTTGCATCATCGTTGTCTTCTTTTTTTCAATGAAGATAATCATTACTTTTTTCTTCAAGAATTGTCAAGTTCGGGGACTGGAATTGTGGCTCAGCAGCAGAGCGCTCGCCTAGCACGGGCAGGACCCGGGTTCCATCCTCAGCACCACATAAAAATAAAGGCATTGTGTTGTGTCCATCTACACCTAAAAAATTAAATATTTAAAAGAAAATTGTCAAGTTCACCAAAGTAAATTATAATGGAATATAGAATAATAGACTTGTCTCTTAATTCTACAACTAGATTTTTATTTGCTCCATTAAGAAGTTAATAAAGTTGGTTAAACTATGTAGCAAAAAAAAAAAAAAAAATGTTGCAAATTGAAAAACCAGCCTGGCTCTGTCTGATATCTACAGCAATCCTAATGATCTTCCATGCAAGGGAAGAATGAAGTGCATTTTTCAATGAAACGTAAAATTGAAGGAAACGATGCAAGATTAAAACTCAGAAGAGTAGAGTTTCCAGCAGATTGACAGTTAAGTAATTTCACAAAATCATTAGTGAAATAAATAATGATATTGATATTGCTTATCTGCAAAATGTTAACCGCCGAGTGGCTTAGAATTGATAGAGCTTTAGATTTTATTTTCCAACAACAAAAAAAATCCAGGCTTAGAAAATTCATAGATCTGGAATCTATTTCTTTCTTTGGAAGATAATTTAAACTTAACTAGAAATTTTTGGATGAATTGTTGGATCTGGGTACTGATGGATTGAATTTTGAAAATTTAGCAATGCTTGCTTCATTTTGGATAAAAGACGAAAATGACGATCTGGAGATTGCTGAAATTGCTTTAGTATATCTTTTTCCATTTCTGTTAAAAGAGCTCTATGGGTCTGGTTTCTCTGAGTGTTATAAAACAGAAAAAATAACTTAGATACTTGCCTGTCTCCTGGTAATACAGTCATGAGTCCAACCCCAATGAGATAAGCAAAGTGGAAAAAGCAAGCCCACTGTCACATTAAAAATTAAACACTGGATACATAGTTCTCATGCTTTTAAAGCATGACTATGACATTTAATCAGAAGGGCAATTTTAACCATAATTTACTGTTTAATTATAATTTTAAATGACCACAAATTTGATAGATCATTTTGAAAAATATTTTTAAAGAAAGAGCTCTGTTCCAAAACAATAACATTTATGTACATAAAACAAAATTTCAAAAAATTCTAAGATTATCTGAATATTAAAAAAATAACAAGCAGAATATTCTCAGCACATGTTTTCACAGACTTTAACCAGTTTGGTTTCTTTTTTTAAATCAATGTCTGGTTCTAATACTGTGATATTGCTATTATTTTCAATGTATCATTTTACCATTTGATCACAGTATATTTAATTTCCTCCATAAAATTGCTACAATCTGCCTTAAAGTTTTTCTTTTTGATTAAGAAATTTGAAAGTGATGAAACTTCAGTCGAATCATCTCTGCAGACCACGTTACTTTTGCTTGAGGAGATTCTCCCACAGGTGTGGGAAGCTGGTATTTGAAACAAATCCTGTTCTATGGAGCACAGTCTAGATCCAGCCTGGATTGACAGGGACTCCCCAGCACAAAGGCTGTCCTGGATAGCGTTCTACCTCCATCCAGAGTCTTTTCTTTAGTAAAGAGTTGAAAAGATAACACATCAAATAAATTCTCTAGCATGATCCAATGAATTTTTTTTATTGAATTTCATTGCTGAGAAATCACTGGCCATCCCAACATTTTATGTCATTCCTGTATGGTTATAAACCCATTTTGTCAAAAATAGCGGCTCCATTAAAAAAAAAGGCAAAAATTTGAGGTTTCCAAAATGCTATTACAGAATTTAAAAATTAAATACTACAAACCATGTAAGTTTTAATCAGTATTTTTTTCTTGATTCCATCTCTATATTTTGGGGGACATATTCCACTTACTTCTAATCATTGTTTTCAACAATTGTAATCCTACAAAAGCCCAAATACTATCATTCTGGGTTCTCATTTATTAAAAAAAATTTTTTTGAGTGAAGATTTTTCATGGATTATGAACAAAAAGAAACCCAATTTCGAGGATTTATCTTCTCAAAAGTTCCATATCATTGCAGAAAATTTTGATTTATAAAAGACTTCAAAGACTCAAATATCTCTGCAATTGACTTGACAGTGCAGAGGAAAAGGAAAGCATTCATTGCTGCTGTGAAATGTCTTTTTCATATTCAACATCTAATTAGGCACAAACCTTCATCGAAGTTACTCAGTACGTATCAAAATAGTAACACAGCAAATCATAAAATATAATAAGATAATTAGGAAAAAGTAATTTTGAGTATTTATAATCTTTGTTTGCCTTAATCTTTGATATAATTTAATTGTACCTGTATATAGTTTAATTTCTAATCACAATGCTACCTAAAAATCTGCTCCCCAAGTTGCCATAAATTTACCAGGTAGCTTGTGCAAGCTAGTAGTGAGTGAGCTCCAACGACACCTGGACATGTGTGTCAAATTACATCTGCACTCCAACCAATTCTGTGTCATTTATGATCCTTAGGTTTCTTAATTTAGGAATAATGTTGCTTTGCTTCTGCGTCTGTATTACACCAAGTGTTTTATCTGTGGTATTACTGCAGATACAAATAATTTCTACTTTAATGATGAAATTATCTATTTAGTTTAAAACATCACATCTGCCACCTTCGAAGGAATAACCTGCAAAACTCTTCTAGCATTTTCATTCTAATTGCAAGAGAATGCCATGGACTAGAGAAAATGTGGGGGCCTAGGGACGCTCCATGTCACAGTGAACACGTGACAGCCCCTCCCGCAGCCACTCTAGACAGCAATCCCACGCATCGCCAGTCCGTTCCCCTTGTGACCCAACAGTTCTGCCTGGCCACGTCTGCCAGAGTGCCTGCTCAGGTCAGTAGGACAATATGATGAAGATGGCTAGCATGCTTTTGTCATCTCAGAGAGGGTTTGCCAGTGAGGAGGGAGACCCACCGTGGGCGTCCACTCCGGGAGAATGGTAGCAAGTGTGTTGAATATAAACCAGGAGGCAGTTAGAAGAACCGGGGAGACACGGGGAGTAACATCAGCAGATGCTGGAGAGCATGCTACTTAGTGCAAAAAGAGACAGCCAGTGATATAAAAATGACCCGATACGGTTTAGAGAGATTGTAAATATATGCCATGAAAAAGGCGCAGTGTGTTTTTGGAAGAACACATAAAAACTAAAAGACACACCTGCTTGCGGTAGAAAGCATACAGGGATGTGGGGAATGAATGAACCACACACTCCACAGGAAAGCTCTCTGGATGGACCCAAGGTGATACAGTGTTCACGGTGAGTAGAGGAAAACAGGGCACAGCTCAATCTACCTGAAGTGAAGCAAAATGAAAAAGGAAACAAGGGAGGAAATGTGAGGCGGGGGAGGGGTGGAGAAGGAATACAGGAGGGACCAGGTGTGACCCAGCTGGAGTGAGAGGGACAGACGGAAAGGCAGGGCTGCTTCAGGCCAGGCCAGGCAGGGGGACTCCTCTGCTCCTTCCTCTCTTGGATCCCTCCCTTTTCCAACCAAACCAAGGTGACAATGCATGGAATGAAATTCAACTTAAGACACAGGCTGGTCCACGTGTCTTAACATGGGCTTTCTTCTAAGGGACAAAGCCAACTCTGAGAGGGCCATTTGTCCTTTGTGCCTCCAATGTCTTTACACAGGCTCTGTATTCCAGGAGCCCCCACATGTCACCTTGCCGCCCACGGGAAGAGGTCAGAGTGTCTTTTCTCCTAGCTCATGTGGAACTGAGCTGCAGGAGAATCTCCATTCGCCCCCTGAGACTGGTCGGAAGAGTACACCTGGGGTGTGGGAGGCCATCCTCGCACGTGATTTGAGTGACCTCCCTGGCTGGGTGAGAGGCGCTTAGACACAGCTGTTAGAGCCTTCCCTACCCTTCTCCAGGTCCGAGGGCTTGTCGGTGCAGAGGCGTGTCCGGCCACTGCCCTGAAGACCCCATCGTCGCCCCTGACCTTGGGATGCTGCCCCCCTTAACCTTCATTGGATGGGATTTTCCCTTGAATTTTTTATTCCCCTATAAAAGCCCACTCCCTGGCGTGCTCTCCCTCTCTCGAGAGTCTGTTGTGTAAACCTCGCCACCGCATTAGGTGGCTGGAGGCGGGAGCTAGGAGAAGCCATCTCGGAGCTGTGTTAAAGGTAACGAGAGTCTGTCTCTTTAATTTAAAACTCACTAGCAATTTCTTACGCACCGAACCTTCTTTCACGAAGCTCGCGCTGGTCGCGTGGCAGACTGGGGTCCTTCAGTTCTCTGGCGACCTCTGACTCCGGCTAGAGCAGGGGGAGCAATGGTGTCGTTAGTCTTAAGGTCAGTGGCTGGAGATCCAGGAAGAGCCGACCTCACTCAGTTCAGATATAAAGGTAGGAAACGATCCCTGGGCTCTGGCTCTAAAGAGGAGGGTAGCACACATCCCCCTGTCTCCCAGGACGAGGCGCCTCTCTGTTCTATTCAGGCCTTCATGGACTCAGGGAGGCCCCCCACCCTGGGGAAGGCAGTCTGCTTAAGTCACTCTACTGATTCAAATGCGACCTCACCCAGAAACCCCTCGCAGACACACAGGGCGCACGGGTGGCCTAAGCATCTGGGAGCCTGTGATGCACGAGTCAATCACCCCGGCCAGCAGATGAGAAGGGGCGTGTGTGAGAAGTCGAGCTGCACTGTGGACCTGAGGGTGGTGGCATCTGCCTTCTCTGGGGTTGACAAGGAAGGAGCTCCTGGACCCCAGCCCTCGTCACAGGGACAAGCTGCCGCGTGCTGCTGAGGGCAGGGGCGCTGTGCCGGAACAGCCCCAGGGTGTGGGCAGGCACGGTTCCTGGCCTGGCTGCTCTGCTCCTGGTTTCTGTGAGCTCCTGGTCTCCTTTAGTAACCACAGGAGAGGTTTTGTCTCTTGTAGCCAATTTCCCTGATTAATAAAGGTGTGAGTCACACAAATGTCACATGTGGGTCGTCACTTTTTGACGGAAAACAGTGGTGAGTTTTCCTGCTCCCAGGGCACTTGAGTGCGCCCAGGCCAGTTGTCTCTGGTCGGAAACCAGACGGGCCAAGCCTTGGTAAGCACCAACTACATAAACAGCAAAAGCCACGGGCCAGGAATGGTGGAGCCGGAAGGCGGAAGAGCTGGGCTCCTTAGACCACCCCTGAGTGAGCGTACTGCCCTGGATTGCTTCCCTCCTCTGCTTGCCGAGAGGAGGGGAAAAGGGAAGACACAACGCCCTTCTTCCCCCGGCTCTTACCTGGGGACCGTTTCCCCCAAGAGAACATTAGGTGATATCTTATGACGGGGTTGTCACAATTGGAGGAGTACCACTGTCATTTAGTGAGTAGTCGTCTGGGATGCTGCCAAACACCCCACAATGCCAAGGAGGGCCCCACAACCAAGATTTATCTGGCTCATGATATCAGCGGAGCTGAAATTGAGATTCGTGGCTCTGTGCCGTTGTGCCAGGCGTCTGGAAAGCGGGTACAGCCCTGTCTAGTGTGGTATTTAGTATTCTCATCTTCACGTGGGAAAACAAATGCATGGAATGAAATTCCACTTAAGCCAGAGAGCCCGCTGCCTGCCTGTGCCCTGCTCCCCCCATCTGAGGGCCGTGATGTGGTTGCTTCTCTGAGGCTTCCTCCGTGGGCTCCAGCAGGAGTCGTGACGCCAGTCCATGTAAAATGAAGAGGCTGTACTGAACAAAAACCCAGGACGAACTTAGGATCCAGACCTGAAATATTTTTATCTACTCAGGTAATTTCTTCCTACTGTCACTGGCAGAGAAGATGAAAGAATATCGTTTAAGTACATATCATTTCTTAGCCAAGTAAAATCTTCCCTCGGGCCTCGGAGGCTCGAATGTCAGGCTGTGCACACGTCCCAAGAGATGAGGCCGTATTTTATTTTAAACACATAATTTAGGACTCACACCTGAAAACACCACCAGTAGGCGTCCCTTCTGGAAGCCAGCAGTACTTTCAGAGATGACATATTTCATATTCTCCAGAGGAAGATGAATGAGAAGCAGGCCACAAATGTGAGCTGAAGTTCTGACGGGAAATGGGGTGTGAAAGGCCGTTCTCACAGCGGGTTCCTGTTTTAAAGCCATGGATGTGCTTAGAAACACAGTGACCCCCAAACCGTCCTCTGTCTTAAGTGCTTTCAAGGCAAAGGGTGTAGGGTGGGAGGTCATTTACAGCGTCTGTGTATGAGGCCCCAGAGAGCGGGAAACTAAGGTCCAGGTGGAGGAGTCCTGGGAAGGGTCACAGAGCAGCAGCAACGGACACAGGTCCCCCAGAGGAGGATTCAGGTGGACACCCTTAGAGATGACCAGAGTGTTCTGTGTCCATAATACACACTGGGCCATAATGCAAGAGCAACACTGGTATTGTTTAAGACAAGTGTCTAGCAACATTGCTATCTTACCAAGGGATCAACGTGGCCCTCCTCTGGTGGAGCTCCTCCGCGCACCTCAAGGTTACTGTCCCATTTAGGATGCTTCCATTGCAGGAAGAAAACCAAATTCCGCTCAGGTCAGTGGCTCTGGAGTTGACTGACAAGCACTCAGGGATGTCAATGAGAACCAGCTGCGTCTGCCCCACTCCCTCCACGTCCCCAGGAGGGTGACTCTCCTTGTGGATCCAGGATGGCCACGGATTCAGAAACAGAAAGTAGATGATAACATTCAGCATTCAGAGGTGGAAACTGCTCCTCACTGCATCTCTCTTCGAGGTGAGGCCCTGAGGCAGACAGCTCTCAAATGTTGCCGGGCCACTTGCTTCTAAATGAGCTCTTAGGAGGGGCACAGGATCGCTGTCTTTGATTCCATTAACAAAGAGTTTCTCTTTGGGCTGGAGAACTTCAGCCTCCTTCAAAATACAAGACCATCAACTACTTGAAATAAAGGAATTATTTTTTTTAAAAAAAGTTAGGACAAAGAGGAAGACTCTTGGACAGGGAACCAATGGCACCTGGTTTTCCAGACAAGGGAGCCTAAAATCTCTTTGATAACTTGACCCATTTTGAGTTGGATTTTCTGTTTCTTAGAGCTAGAGAGGTCTAACCCACCCGTGGGTTTTGTTGAGATCAGCTCCCCCATGAACAGTGGTAGCAGGAGCCAGGCTGGTGGGGCATGGGGCTGGGTGGGAGGTGGAGGATAGGTGACAGGGAGGGAGACTTGGAAGGTTCAGAGGTGGGAGAAGGACAGATAGACAGTGGGTGAGGCTGGAGTTTGAAAGAGGCCCATTTCTTTAAATATTGTAGAAGACCCCACATTGTTTAAATGCTAATGGGAAAGAGTCAGTAAAACAGGAGAAGTTCAAAATAGAGCAGGGGGGAATTTTCAATCAAATCCCCGAGAAAAGAGAAGGGAAGAAAGGATGAGGCTTGGGATGGCTGGGTGACTCATCGTCAGCAGAAGGAAGAACATCTCACCATCCAGGCATCGGGGATGGAAAATAAGATGATTTTGTGGTGTACAGGTGAGATGTCAGGAAAGCTCAGTCCAATCTTTATGTGACGCAGCAAGGAGAGAGGGGAAGAGGATATAGATCCAAAGCTCTATGCTCCCCTGGCACGTGTGCTCTGTGGAGTTTACATACACTCGAGCTTTAATCAGTTGACTGGGCTCACAGCTATTGAGGAGAGGGTGTGCAGGCAGGGTAGAAGGCGCCCTAGAAGCAGGGAGACATCCGACAGCCTATACTTCATGCAATAAAACCTTGCAAAAGTCAAACGGGGCCCCCTAATTCTGGGCTGCCTCTCTGTGATGTATAATGCTGCCTCCAGGATGGGGTTCAGAGCCGGGTAGTCATCATGGCATTGCTGCCTGAAACGCTGTGAGCAACAACTGCCTGAGGTCCATTTGAACCTGGCTTTCCTCTCAAAACCTCTTGTCTGAACGTTAATAATTGAATGTTTGGAAATCATTAAGTAGCGGCCTCGACTTGTTTAATGCGATGGCCACAGACATTTCATCGAGCTGACATAGGATTTATGTCTCAATAACACAATAACATTTAGTGAGCACCATGGTTTCAGAAAGATTTAAGCCTGATCTGTGACTGGAGAATGATTTATACCCAGGTGAGGGCAGGGTTATGAAGGCCTCGGCTAAGACACCCTGTCTCCCGTTGCTGGCCTGCGCCCAGTGGGGGAGGATATGGCGATCTTCACTCCCCCAACATACTTCCTTGATAGTTTTTTCATTGGAAAACATTAGACGTCTGAACTAGCTCCCTTCTCTGCAAAATGCTCACAATCATTCTGGTTCCCATTAGTTCCTTCCACGAACTCCAAATCAGCCTTGGACCATGAGCAGGAAGCCGTCACAGGCCCAACACCAGGCAGGACTCTCCAGGTTTGCCATCACTGATCCGGCCAAGTTTGGTGCACCGATTTGTAGATGTCTCAGTGTTGTGGTCAAGGGGTGCTTTCCTCAAGTCTTTGCAGACACCCACAATTCAGCTGGAGGGTCCTGGCAACTCACAGTGCACACCGACTGGCCCCCTAGGGACAGACCATAGAAAGCCCTGGGGGCTCATAGACAGGCTCTGGCCCGGACAGCCTAGGCCTGCATCCTGGCTGCATGGTTGTGCAGCTCTGCACCCTCAACCCGTTGCTTAATCTGCTTGTGCTTCAAGGCCTCAGCTGTAAATCGGGATGAAGGTACCGATTTGGGATTGCTAGCATGCAACCCTAAGAATAGTAAAAAGGTAACTGGACTTAAAGTTAGAGGTTCTGGGCTTGCATTCCCACTCTGCTTCTCACTCTCTGTGTGAACAATAGGCAAACCGTGCGGCTGATACGAGAAACACGTAAGAAACCATCTGTGAATGTCTATTACTTGGCAGATACCAAATGCGCATTTTCTTCCTTCTTTCCAAGCAAGAAAAAAAAAAAAAAAAGATGCTTTGAAATCTTGATTCCCAAAATGCTAGGTCCTGAGATTGGGTCTGTTTCACAGGGTAGGGTTGTCCTTGCACACATCTGTGAAGTGGCCACCGGGTTCCCTTGGCACCCACTCCCTCTTTCCTCCTAGCATCCTGTTTCTAGCCAGGAGCACCTGTCCCCACCCTCACACTGTCCTTCAAATTGTTGTCATAGGTTAAAAAAAAAAAGTAGTGCTTAGTTGTTAGTTATTACTGGCAAAAAAAAAAAAAGTTATGAAAACCAAAGGTTCCAGAATTCAGATACAAAACTGCAAAAGGAAAAAGAAAGCCTAACATTCTCTTGGGCTGTCATTCAACAATGACATTGTAGAAAGACTTTGGACGCAGGTCCTTTCTAGTCTTCCTCTATTTTCCATGAAGTAATCTGGCAAGATGGCCTGAGCTCTACCCTTTCCAGATCCTTCTACTTTGCCCTGGTCAGTTCTAAGCAACCTGCTCTTCTCACAGGTGGCCCCACCAGCCCTGGTCCCTTCACAGTGTTCTGTCCTTCACTAGCTGTCACAAGGTCATTCTGGAGGCTCCCATCCTGCTCTGGCAGGATGAAGAGTCCATAATGTGAGAGCTCCTTTTTCTTTTTCCTTCTGCTCCATAAATACCTGCACAATCTCTGATTTCTCACAAAGATTTTTTGTGCTTTCTATTTCTAGTTTCAGAGAAATCTTGTGCAAGTTAATGAACTTAAATTTTATTCACATATTCTAAGCAAAAGGGAAATGGGAAGGAGAGCACACATGGTCTTCAAAAAATGCTCTAAAGTTGCCCAATCCTTTTTTTCCCCCCAAATATTTCATTTCCTTTTAATCTAAGGGAAAGTAAATAAAATTAGAAATGATTTACTTTTAACAAAATTCTTGAAGGTTAGAAAAGTGGATTGATAAATGGACCCAGAATTGAAATGTTTCTTTAGTTCAGTTCTGCCTCACAGACTTGGGATGTTGCTAGATGTCCAGGACACAGCCCAGACCTGGCCTCTGTCTTATGAGGCATGCTCTGGTATAGATACACTATATGAATTTTACCAGATTGTAGTCAACTTGCCTGCTTAGGTCTCCCACCTCCCTTCACTATACATCAAGCTACTACCAGGCAGGAATGTGACCTCATTATCTTTGTGATTCAGATGACTTCTATCCACGGTTGACACCTCCAATCAAATTTGATGCCAATTTCAATACTACTTAATATTTTCCAAAGGAAAAGGTTCCCAGCACCAAAAGCATTCTCAAACAACAGAGACCTCTCTGAACCTTTGGCAGGACAGACCAGGTTGGGGGTCTGAATCATCAGCCCCACAGCAAACCACCTAAAGTTCTTCAGAGCTGGGTTTTCTCCAAATTCTTCATCTCAGTGTAGCTGTCAAATCTAAGTGGTGGGACTGGTTCAGCAGTTGAGTAAATGGAACCAGAAAGCAGCTCTTGTCTCCAAGCTGAAAAGGCAAGTGTGGACTGCAGCCTCCTGGAGGCACCAGGCGAGCTCCTTGTCCCTTGTACGCTGGCCCTGTCCACTCTGTAGGCCACGTGCTCTGGAGCCACTGCTCACCTGAACAAGAAGGCGGGTCCTTCTTCCCACAGGAGCTGCTGTCCTCCAGGTCAGCCCTGTTCCCGTCCTCGTGCCCGCCCTCACTGCCGCTGAGCTAGGGCACAGTGAGGGGACCCGTGAGAACCATTCTGCACATGTGTGAGTCTCCATCCCTGGTAGCACACAGTAGGTTCTGGCACACAGTAGGCTCTCCACACATGCACATGGGACTGAATCTAACTTAAAGTTGGAGAGTAAGAAGCAAGTGCAAAACAGCACCAGACCAGGAACAAAAGAACACTGGAGACCATAAGCGCGGAGTAGTCTTCAGTAGAAAGTGGGATGACTTTTCAGTGGCCTTGTGTATATCACTAGGGAACAATGTGTCTTGGCAAAACTGGCTGCAGCAGCAACGTAATTCTTATTAAAGTCTCTTTTTATCGTGTGCGTAACTTATCTTTCTCCTAGAAAAACTAAAAAGAAATTGTTTTACATCTCTTTTGATTGCCAGTAAAATTTAAATCAGAGCAACTGAAAAATGACGAGTTTGTTCTCCAGTAGTGAGAAGTTTGAATCATAAAATATCTTTAGAGGAATACATATTTTTTAACTTATAATTACTCAATAATCTCTACTTAAGACAACAAAGTTTTGCCAAATGGAGGAACATTAGTAACTGTTTCGGCAAATACATAAAAATATTAATTTGTCTTCCCAAAATTTGGAAATTTTTTTCTGTCATGGAAATTAAACATATTTATTTATATTTTAATTAAAAGTTACAATCGTGTTGTAAACTGCTTGCAAACACTGAAGAGTAAATTTTATTTTAACTTCTGTAAAAAATGATCATTTTCTTATACTTCAAAGCCCCAAAGTTCAGTCAGTTTCGTTCGGTTCTGCCTCACAGACCTGGGTTCGTTGCACCCTGTTTTCCACCCAGCTGTACCCGAGGGATTCCTACCTTCCTGCTACCCCCTCTGCACACTGCAGGGGCCTCCAAATCCACTCACACACAGACACCAGTGTCCTCAGGGAAGAGAAGGTAGAGGTACCACTATTGGATGTGGTCGAGGCCCATAAATAGAAGAGTGAAACTTCAGTTACCTGGAAGTACCGACATCCTACCAGGGCTGCACTCCTTCTCTCGTTTATAAATTCTAAGTTTAAATTAAGCCAAATCCCAGGCTTTCTGGGTTCCAAATCTTCCCTTTTGGCGAAGCTTGTATTTTTGGTTCAAAGAAAAGAAAGGCTTGCTTTCTTTCTTTTTTTAAAGGGGCTCAAGGCTTCGTGGACATTGGACGGCTTTTACAAAGTACCATTTTGCTAAGTGCACGAGAATAAGAAACAGCTGGGTTGCATTTCCTTTGAAAGGCACACTTAGTTAAAATTAAAGACAAAAAAAATAAAAAATAAAAAGCACCAGAGAAAAACACTTTTTGGTTCTGCCAAGACCCAAACCATTTAAGAAAAAGAGGGGATAAGAAAAGAGAGAAGAATAGTCTGAAATGTTTTTGCCAAACCAGTTCCCCCTCCTGTACTGAATGTCATTAAGCCCCAAATAAAGTGGTGCGAGACACAGAATAGTTTGAACTGGTTCTGGAAACAGTTACGGGTCTGGTAAGCATGAAGGGGTTCAATAAATACTTCTCTCTCTGTTCCCTTCTACCCCAAGAATAGTTGCAGTCATTTTTTTCTGACCATTTTTCTCCCCGGTAGATGGAAGTTTCCTAAACAGAGGGATTGAATTTAAGTAAAAAACTACATTCTCACTGCTTAAGTTCCTGGAAACATGTTTGTACTACAAATAGTAAATAAATAATAAAATTGATTCCACGGAAGGAGAAGTGGCTAGCTCCTGCCAACTCGCTTTCATCGCACAACAGAAAAACAAAACGCTGATCTTGCCCTGGAATCGTAGGTAACATGGGCCCACATGTGGGATGTTGACTTCAATTCCCTTTAACAAACACTCTTCAGCACCTACCATGTTGGAGTCGTGGAACGAGGTGCAGTAAGGGGATTTTAAAAGAAATGAGTGAGGAGTTCAAAATGGGTAGGAGAAAGAGAAGGGAAACTGAAGACAAAGGCCAGCAGAGGACCAGAGAGCAGCCCCCCCCCCCCCCCGAGTGACGCGATTCCCGTTTATTCTGCTCAAGAGTTGACTTTACAATTTGGGTTCAGAAATCTATATTAAAGCCTGCGCGAAAGCTGTCGTTTAATTATTCAATTATTCCAGCTAAGAGGCGTTTCACAACGATGGGATTTGGAACAATTGTGTTTTATTTGGAAGTCTCCCTTCAGAATTTCCAGAACCCAGCTGACAAGAAAAATATTATTACCCTTTCATACATTTGTTAGGCAGAAATTTAACTGCCTCGGGCCAGTGTTGGCAAAATTGAGAAAAGTTCACCTGCACTTGCTTTTCAGATTTCCTTCCGCCGCAACACAAACCCCAAAGACCTAATTTTCTTACTTTACACTCTCAGGCTTTGCTACCGGGGGCAGAAGAGTCTCCTATGTCAATTGACACTCGGGTGATGCTATCTTAGGTCTTCCTGAAAGCCCAAGACCATCAGGAGGGTTTGAATCACCCGGAAGGATTCATGAGTAAGCCCACAGGGTGGGGGCTGCAGGAGCAGAAGACAAGGAGGAAGATGTCATGTCCGAGATGCATGACCAGGCTCTCCAGTCAATTTCCAGGCCCCCAGGACCCCACATGACAGGGCCGAGGCCCTCCGGGTGGACGGGAGCAGTAAGAGGACCCTGTAGTCCTGACAACCCCCAGGCCATCTCTCCCAGGCTGGGTCAGGGAGCAGCCCCGTTGTCTGGGGAAGAAAAAGGCAGACACTGAAGACAAGACCCGCAATGTGGGCAGGGTGGGCACGTGGTGGGAGGGGGTGGGTGCCAGGAGAGAGTCGGGCTCCCCCGTGGTTCCCAAGGCCACATCATCTGTGCGAAGTCTCCACGGCAAGGTGCCGGGAACCTGACCACATGAGGAAGCTCGTCTGGCCAGTCCTTGAGCCGACCAGTCTGGCTAGATCAAGAACGGAGTCCAGGGCCAGGGTGAGGCAGAAGAGAAGACAGGCAGGCAGGGGAGTCCAGGGCTGGCAGGAACAGACTGCAACAGCAGGAGGGCAGACCAAGGCCAGAGCACTGGCCATGGGTCAGGGTGCTCCTGTGCACTGGACACGAACCCAAGAGATGCTGGCCGCAAGTCCAGGGCAGACACCTTTCCTGCTTCTGGCAAAAGCCCTCTCCGTCCAGCAAGGGATGTCTGAGCTTCCCCTCTGGAGGCCGAGCAGAGAGGGACCGCACCTGTTCGTGGTGCTGGAGAGCAGACCTAAGGCATCAAGCACCCTACCACCGAGCCCCACCTGCCCTCTAAGTGATTGAAAATCAAAGGAGATCTTCAAAAACTCCCAGTGGGATAAAAATCAGTTTTTGTACCAGTTGACAAAACTTGACAACAGAATCTTAAGAAAGAAATAAGAAGTTCCTGAGTCAATGTAGGAGATGAAGACATTAAGATTAGGCATCCTGTCGCTTAGTGCCCTCTCACACCTCAGCCCCTGGGTCGGCAGGCTCCTTTGAGACTGGGAGGAACAGAGTGATCCCACATATAAGAGCACTGCTAACATGTGCCTTGAGCTGCCCTGCCTGGCTATGGCCTTGTGCTGCCCAAGATCCCGTCCCTCTGCTCCCACACTCTCAGATTCATGGTCTGCCCGCCCAGCCCCGCTTCTGTCTTTCCTCCCTTCTTGGGAATGAGCTGCCTTCCAGACTCCAGTCACAGCCCAGGAACGTCCCAGGCACCCTACAGATCCCATCCCTGAGTTCTCTGAAATCTACATTCTCTCCCAATCTTTGATTACATCAAAAAGTGTTTGGCACTTTTAAAGAGGCTTAAAGCCCTTAATAACTTTAATTCAATTCTGGATGGGTTTTTTGTGGATAGTAAATAAAACCAGGACTTCTGAACTGTACCTGGGGTCAGAAGACCCGAGCCCCGGGGGTAGGAGGGCACAGCAAACACCAGCTCTGCCGAGCTGCGATGGGGTGAGGCGATCGGAGTGGGATTAATGACCCTCCCAGATCTCGCCACAGAAGCTGGGTCATGAGATAGGACAAACAAAGCAAAAGCACTTCCGTAAGCTTCATGCAAGCACGACGCAATCTCAGCAGTGTCTGAGAAGCGCGTTCTGTAGGACGGCCTGTGGGCGCAGATCTGGGTAAGTGACCACCACTGTGTTGAGTCTTTTTCTCCTGGAGCAGAATGACTCTATGAGACTTGAGGAAACCCATGGGGCTTCCCCAGCCCTGCGGTGCCTGTCCCCAGCCCCATGGTGCCTGTCCCCAGCCCCGCTGCTGCAGACGGAAGACTAAAATCCTCTTAAGACTCTGTTTTCTAACAAGACCAAAGCTGGCCTCCTGCAGGACCTCTGCCATGCTTGCTTTTGCTACTGATTCTATTTTTCACATTCGAGAACCCCTCCTCCCCTCATCCCCTCAGATTCCTCCCCTCCCCTGCCGGCCCTGCACACCCCATCAGTGGGATGTGCCACCCAGCTACCCAATAAAGAAAGGAATGTGTGTGCTACAAAAACAGGTTTACCAATGTGAAACGGGAAATTCAGACCAGAAAAGCCTCCTCTTCAGGGAAAACTAACTGTTCACCTGTTTCCAGAGAACCAGAAGGGGCCAGGTTCTTCTGAGACTGATTTCATCAGAATACTTTTGGCTCCCCTAGGCTGGGGCTCGTCTCCAGGGGAAACTGTCAATAGATGCGGATGCCCCTCCCAACTGCCCATGAGTAAGAGGTTACTGAGACCAAACTAGTTCAGCTGATTTTACCTGTGGCCTCAAGAAAATGGGACTCCAACGTCACAGTCTTCAGGACTTAGGCCTGGCACCCACCTGACAACATGCAATATTTGAATTTAAAGTACCCAGGAATGTAAAATCCCAAAAGATTTTTCAAGGAGCTATGAGTGTACAATACATTCCGTTCTCAACCCTCCCCGGCTGTCATCTTAGGAAAAGAGCATTTGGGGAAATTTGATATGGTCCTTGGAGCTCTGGATGTACAGTGGACTGGTACCCACCTGGGTTCTCAAAGACAAGAGCCTGCTGCCAACTAGCTGGTCCACCAACAGAGCAGAGGCCTGGCCTTGGGGGTGACTGATACCCAGAGGGCCACGGCAGACAGGCTCCTTGATTGTAAGAGCAGAGAAGGAGAGGGTACTCAACAAATAAAACCATTTCCCACAGCTAGCGGGGAGAAGGGTGAGCTTGGGTTACCAGTTCTGCTGCAGGTCCTGACAGATGACAGAATCAGAGGGAGGAAGCCAGGCTGCACCATGCAACTGATATGTGACAGTGGCACCTTGGTGGGGTCCCAGAGCCCACGGAGCTGCCTTTCCTTGGCTTGCTGTACTTTATCATTTGGCACGCTGCTAAAGACTCAGGTTCTCTTCTTGCACAGTATTTTGATAAGATCAGGGTGTTTCCAGACATCCTGAAGCCTGGCTTCTCTTCAAGGCCTCCCCCATCAGGACCCCTGATTTAACCCGGCCCACCCCATGCAGTCAGGGCTGCTCAGCCACAGACTCCTGGCGTTCTGTGTTGCTCACAGCCTCCCTGAACCACCACGCTCCTGAAGCTGTGCCCTCCTGATCCTGCCTCCCAGCTGGGCCCTTGGTCCTGGTGTCTGCCACTTGGGCTCTCCTACCTGAGGTTTGATCTACTGCTTTGGGAGTTTCCTGGTCAAGTTGTAATCATCCCCCCAATATCCAGTGTAGCCTCTGGGAACCCCTGGGCACCCATTCAGCCGCTAGGCATCTTTACCCAGAGGAGACCCCTTTGGATTCTTCTCTAAATTTTGCTCAGCTTAAAGATCTATGGGGAAGCCAAAGGCCTGCCTGCCGGAGAAGGAACCCTGAGGTTCCTGTAGTTCCTGCCTTTCGTCTGCATTTCTGTGTTAATAGGTTTCAGATCTTTGCTTCAAGAATTCAGTAGAGTGGAGAGAAGAAACGTCTTAGAAAGGAAAGGGGGCTTCGGGGAAGAGTGCTAAATCATTGGTTCTTGCTCATCCTCCTTTGGCTTTGGGCCTACCTTGGGCCGAGGTGTCTAAAGAGGTACATGGGGAGCTTTCCTGGAGAAGGTGCTTGGTGCTACGGAGTGTGGAGGGGATGGCGCGTCCTGCTGCCGTGCCTCTGGGGATGGTTCTGCTGAGACAAGTGTTCATGTGCGAATGTGTGTGAAGAGCAGAGGCCAGGCCTCTGCACTCCACCCTGCCCGGCCTCCCTGAAGACACAGTGCACCCCCGTTGCGCTATTGCAGAAGGTCAGCACCAGACTTAGGTCAGCGCCAATTGAACCAGACAGCCTGACTTTTCCTTCCCCAGCAGAAACCTGAATTTATAAAATGCATTCACATCTCATCATTTAGGGATTTATGCCTGCACGCCCGCTATCATTAAAGAGTTACGTGCCTACATTCCGCTTTCCATCGCCGGGATTACAAACCCCTAACGACAGTAAATTATTCTCCTCTGCGCTGCGTCCTGCAAACACTCTGTGGAATTTCTGAGGCTGTTTGGTAAGGCACTGGAGCACTAATGAAGTGTTATTTATACTACACACTGATTCCCTGCTTTGTTTTTCTTGAAGTTTCTCCTTGTTCCATCTTTTTTGATTTATCATACATTTAGCAGACCTAAGTATGAAAGCCATTTTTCTGTCACTCCTCAAACTTTAAATGAACAAGACTTTTTATGAAGTGTAATTTTCAATAACAAGGAAATATTAGAAGGCTCTCTTGGAGTTCCTTGCTCCATTCCTGTGTTGGTTTCCCCCCCCCCTTCTTCTCTCTCTCTCTTTTTTTCTTTTTTCTTTTCTCCCTGGTTTCCCACCAGTGGTGCCCAAGGTTACTAGGCCTCTGATATGAGGTCTGAAGTGGGCACCCAGGGGAGGCCGGAAAGCTGCCTCTCACCCAGTGACACGGTGCCAGGAAGCAAAGACTCAGGCGGGCTCAACGGGCTGTGCCCACCAGTGGACAGATGACGCACTTCAGCCTGGGGTGCTGAAGGTCGGAACTGCCAAGAAGCGCTCGACCAGCTTCCCCAAAGGTCGCGATTTCCCCGACAGGGGTGCCTTTCGTCTTGGACCTGAGGTGAAGGTCCACTCATTCTCCTCTAGGCGCTCAAGAGCACGCACTTCCTCGCTTGTCGATGTAGATTCAAATCATTACTTTCATTTTGGGGCTGATCTAATGGCCTTAGAAGCTTCTAGAAACCAGCTTCTATAATAAAAGCAAGTGCCACAGGAAGAGCACATGGTGAAGTATGTGAAGGGGGCTAAAGGAACTTGTATAATAAATGCCCAATACTCCCCGGCCCCGCCCCTCCCCTCCTCTCTCTGCCTCTGCGTCCTTCTAGCATGCATTTCCATCAGCGCTCTCAGAGCTGAACTGCGCCTTGACTAGGAAGTTGGCTATAGTACACGTGGCAGACAGATTTCCTTGCCTTCCCAGTAGCCTTCGCTGTCACCCCTCTTCTAATGAACCCCCTTTTTATCCTTGCTGGAGGAAGTTGACCCCTTTAACAGCTTCAGAGAGTGCATCATTATTGTTCTAAACTAATCATAGCAATTCCCAAACCAGGGGAAGTGATTCAACTTAGGCATAAATATGTGGCTTAAAACTAGTCAATAGCACATGCAGAGAGGCCTCCGGGGGCACAGAGGGAATATTTCTCTAATAAACACAGGTTTATGAAGGATTGTCCCCTCTTCTCCTTCAACACTGTAGACTTGGCTTCGTGGGACGCTGGAAACTGCTCCAGCCACCTCCTCTCTGGCACGTGAGATAGCGCCGACACGCTCGGTGGAGTCCAAGGGTGCGACCCCTGTTCCCTGATGACAGCGCCGTGCTGCTGAACAGCCTGCCCAGCTTCCCTGCCGTGGAAACCACATGTGTTTTAGGACTGGAGCAACGTGGGGTCAGGATTCTGTTACCTGTTGCAGAAATCAGCTAACGGCCAAAGTGTTCCAGAGACCCAAGTTCCAGCCCCAGGTCTGTGTGCGTGTGAGGTTGGGCAAGATATCTGTTTCCCCGCTGGTATGAGGGAGACGGTATTTTACCCACCTCTTAGATTGCTGTGAGGGTTCGATAGATTGACATAAAATGATGCTTGGTATTCAGTCTTCAGTAGACGGCGGCTAGAAACAGTTTTAAACATCTCCCCAAATTACCAGAAAACCCTGCTCGGCTCTGCTCTGCAGACACGGCTTGCTGTGGGTGATCTGAGTAAAAACTTCACTGGTCTCTCGTGTAACTTTCCGCTCCTCTGGCCAGTGGAAGGGTGTGACCCCTGTTCCCCGGTGACATCACTGGGCTGTTGACTTCCTCTCCACCCTCTGTGTGTCTCCCGTTATACACACTCACACATCAAAGGAGGTATGAAACGGCCTCACGCTCACATGACCAGTCAGGAATTTGTGGTTTTGGCTTGAAAATGGGGCCAGCGTGGCCTTTTTAATTTTGAGAGAGGTGGGGAACTGGAACTCTTGATTTCCTCTCGGAATGACTCTTTCTGACACAGCACCCCAACGTCTCTTCCAGCTTTTTTCCTTGAAGCTCTTTGTGTACCCAACCCTGTTGTTTCTGTTACGATCTGCAAATCAGAATCTCCACCACGACCGGATGGTGATTCTCTGCTTTCTTCTTGTTCCAGAGTACTTTACGGGACCAGCTTTGTTTTTCTGACCCTCATTGGATTCCTTTCCTAGGTTCTTAGTATTGGTGCCTGTGTTTCCTTTTCTTCCTCATTTTGCTGACTCTTGGACTTTCCCTTGACTCTTTCCTAGTGGCTGGAGGCCCTGCCTCCCCTTTTTGATTGTTTTCTTGTCATCTCAGTTAGCCCCAAGTCTGCACAGAGATAATCAAGACTTGGAACCTGAGTCTTTCCTTTTTGCACTTACGCTGGCAAGTTGGCTCTGGATCTAGGCCCAGCCAGCCAGAGCACATAAAACCAGCATTCCCGGTTCTGAGATTTAAAGGGTATATTTATTGTTTTGGATCCCAAGAAAAGTCAGCAAGTGAAAACAAATCATCTGAAAGGATGACTAGTGGACATTTGTCATCTGTTCTTGGCCGCCCAACAGCAGAACCTCCTCTCTTTGACTTGGGAGCCCGACAGTGCAGGCTTGGGGTGGCAGGCTCCCGTGGGCTGAAACGCTGAGCTTCCAGCAGCTAGAGTCTAGCGGCACATCTACAGCACAAAGCTGCAGCACAATCACCAAGCAGCACGGCCTGCTTAGCCTCTGCCGTGGTGTCTGTGAGGGCAGAGCCCAGGGCCCTGCCTGAGGATGGTGGTGACCTGCTCACCAAGCTGTGCTCCTGGGCGCTCAGCGTCCTCCTTGGACCTAGAGTTACTGGGACCTCTTCTGGCTTATGAATCGCTCTGGTTTTGTTTCTGTTGCTTGCAACTGACAAAACTAAAGTGACAGTTTGCTTCTTCTATTTCATTGTGTCATGGAAATAGAAGGGTCTCCACAGTGAGAGGGACGTGGGATTAAATTCTGCCACTTATTTGCTGGCAACCTGAGGCTGTTAAGTGGACATCTTGGAACATTAGGTTGCATATCTGAAATAAGAGGAAAACAACCAAACTTGCAGAGTTATTGAGGGAATGTAATTGTATGAGTGAAATCTAAGCAGTTGTAAAATTAAAATTTGACTCTACCCTACTTCCAGGTGTTCACAGTTCAACTGGGGAACTGGCACACACACTTACTAGCAATAAGTAACATTTACGTTCATGCACAAATGACAATGTCTGTTCTAAATACATGGACTATGGGGTTTCCTAGTGCACCCACCCTTGCAGCAACCCTGTGAGGTAGATATTATTATTCATATTTTATAGATGAGAAAGCTAAAACTTCTAAAGAGGCTAATAATGAAAGATCTCATGGCTGGAATGCAAACCCAGAGCCTCTGATCCTAACCTGCTCGCCCATCTAAAAAGATTGCTTTGGGGGGAGTGTCCAGTGTCGAAGGAGATGCAGGGAACACTTGGAAGGGAACTCAGAGAAGCCAGGGAAGGCTGTGTAGGAGAACGGGGCCGTGATTTTGAGAAGTCAGGTTACAACAGGACCAGAAATCATGCTGAACATTAATGTCACAAGTTTTCCCTCTCTCAGTTCCTTCCCATCTTCTCACTAAATCCCATCTATTCTGACATCAGAGCTGAGCCTCATTCTCTCAGGGAAGCCTCTCTGCCTTCTGCTGACTGGGTCACCCATTACTGACACAGCCTACATGCACTCCTGTAAATATTGGATGCTTCTTGCGTTCAGTTACTAGTTTGCGGGCCCTGTGAATGCAGTGACAATGTCCGCCTTATTTATCTCATTACTCACAACCTCCAATCCAGCACCTGGATCAGTGCCCATTGGTGTTTATTGAATGAATGTGGCATGAGGGCCACCAGCAGATAGACAACCCCGGAGACACATCCAGCTGAAGGCACAATGCTAGAGTGAACCATTGGCCGGTATCAAAACTTCACCAGTGCCAAACACCCCAGCCCCTTCCAGCACGATGATCAAAGGTTATCAAGACAATGAAATTAGAATAGAGGACAAAGAAAGCTACTCCTCCCAATAAAAGAGAGGGGGGTTGCACAAAAGAGATACCAAAATGTGATCATAACTGGTCACTCTAAATGGAAGAGCTGATCACAAGCGCAGGCAGGGACGTTTGTGTGCGCAGGTGTGTGCACGTGTGGCTATGTGTGTGCACTCTTCCGTGAGATCCTGTGATTGATCATCCTGTGCACAGCTAGAATTCCACGTGCGCTGGCATTTTGTCCTAAGTTATCCTCCCCAAAGTCCTGCACTCATAGAAATCATATTAGCTCTTTTTTCAACATAACATTTTGATTACGCCGGCTCCAGCAAGTCTGGGTTTGTTCTCTATCTGCATGCTTTTGGAGGAAAAAGCATTTTGGTCATGACAGACCAATATATGCACCTGAAACATTTTTTGAATAATCTAAGTGTTCGGATATGTGCCAAGAAAAAAGATACTGGAAGAGTTATGGGAGTCAAGACATGGCAGGGCAGAGCGAGGCGGAATTATGGGGAAGTCCTCCTGGGTAGGAGAACAGAGATCATTTGGGGAGCTAGTCCAGAGAAACAGAACGATTTACCTAGTGTGGTGGAGTGGGTAGGGGAGGGGCAAGGATCACTGTAGGAAGAACAGCAAGAGGTGACAGAGTGCAGAAGGATTGTGGTGTCCCGAGACCTAGAGGGCCTAGAGCTCACTCCACAGACTTCTTTACTAACACATAGCAAAATCGACCTCTTCATGTACAGTTTTATGAATTAATGTGCATAGACTCGTGTAATCACCACTAGGATTATGACACAAATGGATCCATCAGCCTTCACAGGGCTGAGGGTATAGCTCAGTGGTAAAGCACTTGTCTAGCATGCCCAAGGCACTGGGTCCCATCTCCAGCACTGCAAAAAGAGAATTAAATAAATCAAATAGCTGCCGTCACCAACTCTTCCTGTCCGTATTCCCTGGCAACCAATGATTTGTTTGTCACGATAGCTCTGTCTTTTCAAAAATATATTAATAGACTAATACTTCATCATGTAAAAATTTGACACCAGCTTCTTTCAATCCACCTGATGGCATGAGATTCAACTAGTATATCAATAGCTCATTCCTTTTCACAGCTGAGAAGGCAGCTGCATGGATGTACCTCCGTGCGCGTATCCACTCTGCTGGAAAAGGACAGCTGGGTTCCTGTTTGGCCACTCTGGGCAGAGCTGCCGAAAACATCCTGGGCAGATTTTGAGTGCTGATGTGTATTCACTTCTCTACAATAAATACAGAGTGGAATTGCAGGGCCCTAAGTCTATGGTTAACTTTGGAATAACTGCTAAACTGCTGTCCAGAGTGGCTGTACCATTTTGCATGCTCAGCAGCAATACAGGAGAGCTGCAGTCACTGAGTCCTTGCTAGCCACGTGGAGGTTATCTCAGCACAGCCTTAATTCACACTGACCCCGTGGCTAAGGATGACGGAACATTTTTCACATATTGGCCATCAATAGATCCTTTGGTGAAATGTCCCTTCAAATCCTTTGCCCGTTTTAAAGTTGGGTTATTTGTGTTCTGGTGTTGAGTTTTCAGAGTTCTTTGTATAATCTTCATACAATTCCTTGGTCAAATACATGATTGATGGATATTTTCCTCCAGTCTATGGTTTGTCTTTTAATTGTCTTAACGTGTCTTTTGCAGAACATGAGTTTTAAAATTTGATGAAATCCAATATATCAAATTTTGTCTGTAATGAACCATGTGTTTGGTGTAAAGCTAAGAATTCTTTGCCCAAACCCAGGTCGTGACATTTTTCCTACATTTTTTAATAAAAGTTTTATAATTTTAACTTTTAGGTTATCCATGATCCAGCTTAGGTTCATTGTCATAAAAGACAAGAGATTAAAGATGAAGCTCTTTATTTTTTCAGATGGATGCCCAACTGCACTACTTCTTGAAAAGCTGCATCGTCGCCATTGCACCTTTATCAAAAAACCAACTGGCTGAATTCAGGGGGTCTTTTTCTTTATTCTCTATGTTGTTTCATTAATCTATATGTCTATCTCTCTGAAGATATGGCTATAGCCATAAACTAAGTCTTTTTTTACTTGTTTTATAATATGTTTTATTATTATTATTAGTTGTTCAAAACATTACATAGCTCTTGACATATCATATTTCATACATTTAATTCAATTGGGTTATGAACTCCCATTTTTACCCCGTATACAGATTGCAGAATCACTAAACTAAGTCTTAAATTTGGGGTAGTGTGATACCTCTGACTTTATTGCTCTTTTTCAAAATAATTTTGACTACTTTAGAACCTTTTCATTTCCATATCAATTTTAGAATGAATTTGTTAATTTCTACAAAAAAAAACATCTATTGGAAACTTTATTAGGATTGCACTAAAATCTCTGGATCAGTGTAGGGAAAACTGAATATCATTTGTTTGTGTAATTGTACCTTTTGACAGAGTTGTATCTACAAACATTGTTTCCAATATAGAATTTCATCCCTTGCCTGCTCCCAGGGATGGATTGGGCTGTGTTACCATAGTAGCTCCTGCTTGAGAAGGCAAATATCCATGTAATTACCCACAAGAATTTTAACAGAGACCTGAAAAATTGCAAGAGACACACCAAACGTATTTCTTTGTCTCACCAGAAGTCCTGGATTAGGTTTGGTGTAGCCATTTCTGGTTGAAACCTCTGATTTTCCACACAAGACTAAATAAACTACACTCTGAAGGACAGAGTGAGGTCAGGTTACTAAGATGAGTGCTGTTGCAACCCAAGACCAAGTCACATTCTTAAAGTTGAGAACTGGGTTTTCACAAAGGGAGTAGTAGATGTGTCCTGTCAATCAAACTGGAAAAGAATTTCTTTGACCTAAGTATAGATGGCATTGACTATTCTTAGACATGGGGGAAGAAACAAATTCCATTTGCTAAGAAAACTTGTTCTAAAGATCTGGAAGGTGTCCTTTTACCATCATAGAAGGATCATTTAACGGGTCCCACAAATATTACTTAATTATATTTTCTTTAACTCAGTATTTGTGATGGATTTAAGGTTCCAAATTTATTGATGATATATTTCATTTGATAGATTTTTGCTTGGCAGATATGGAGATGATTTTGAATAATACAACAGATAACTCCAAAGTTGTGGTTCATTCCCACTGAAGGACTAAACCAGCTTTTTGTCTAGCCAAGAACTCTGATTTTAACTCTCCTTCATGAAGTTGCCCCTACATCTCCTGCTCTGCCCTGATAATTATTTAACACCATGACAGGGAGTGGGCTTGTCATGAGAGGCGGAGTCACCCCCACCCCCCGCCCAGTGTCCATTTTCTCCTTGTCACTCCACCGTGGACACTGTAGCCAGAAGCTCCTCCCTAAGTGCTTCCTTTGATCTTGGATTTCCTGGCCTCCAGAACTGTGAGAAACACACTTCTATTCATTGTAAATCACCCAGCCTGTAGTTTTCTGCTATAGCAGCCGGAGGAGGACTAAAACACCGGGTACGTCTTCAATTCCATTTCACATTCTCCTGGCTCGCTGAGCTCACTGCACTCTGGCTTTCTTTCTATTCCACCAAAATGCTTGGTACCTGTTAGGGCCTTCGCATTGGCCATTCCCCTGGATGTGGTGCTTGGTCAGGTGGCACTTGTCTGGCTGCTTCGGTCACTCCAGTCTCCCCTGAAATGTCCTTCAGCTGCCCAGGGCAGCCTCCCCTTAGCTCTCAGATGGCGCTGGTCCTTCACCGCTCTCATCGCCATCATAGATCCTGTATTCTTGCAAGCTCCACGCGTGCTTGGTGCTGATCTTTCATTTGTCTATCTATCATATTTACTACCCTCATACTTATCAGAAAGCACCAATTCCGCTTTTTCTTAGTTTTTATTAGTTTCAGCCTCATATCATTCACAGACTTCTGGGAATAGACATTTCATCACTTCTTCTAACTTAATATGTCCCAGGCAGAATTTATCTCCATCCCTGAGGATCTCTGATGCTGCCACCTAGCTATCAGACTGACTATTATCTAACATTACTTATGTCATATTATGTATACTTTATGAATATGTTACCCTTTATGTGGGTAAATCTCAGTTATGCAGGATGGTGGATTTCCCCGTGACACACATGAAAACACAACCTGATCAATTTCCCTCTACCTAACGGTCCCCCTTCTACTTTCATGATGTCCCGTTTTGCTCTCATTTTCCCATTTCCACCATATGAGGGAAAGTACATGATGCTTTTCTCTAAGTCTGACATTTCACTCACAATCGTGATCTCCCGCTGCACACATTTTCCTGCAATGGATATATTTGTGTTCTTCCCTCTGGCTAAATACGTCTTCATTGTGCTCCATAAATGTCCTGAAGTGCCTGGAGCCAACATCTACACAGAGCGAGTGTGACACTCTGCGCTGGAAATACGGAAGTCGGTGTGATAAGATGTCATCGCTGAAAATGTGTCTGCTGTCCATTGGCCACGGTTGCCCGATCCATAAGCCACCAAAGCTGCAAAAGGGGCTCTCATGGCAACAGGAGGGAGACCACAGAGTAGAGGAAGGGGATCCGAGGGAGGAGGGGGGCGTGTAAAGTACCGGGAAGCAATCTGCCAAATTATCCTACATCCATGTGTAGATATATCACAGAGAATCCCACTTATAATATATAACTGTGATGCTCTGATTAAATAATAACAATAATGATAGGGTAGAGCAAGTGGATCAGCGGAGGGAAGGGCAGGGAAGGGGAGGTACTGGGGAGTGCATCTGATCAGATTATGCACATGTCTGAATATGACCTAATGAATCACACTACTATGTAGGATTATAATGCAGCAAAATATTAAAATATGACTGGATGCAAAATCTGACTTGGGCTTGCACACTTTGTGGTTACTACTGGGGATGAAGAAGTCTAAGAAAAGCTCTGAAATCTGTCCTTTGCTCCTCAGAGACACCACCTGAAGAACAAAGCTAAATAACAAGGTGTGAACAGAGACAACCTGCAGTCCATGAAATGCAGAGAGGCAGGTTCCAAATGGAAGTGGCCACCAAAATAATGACCCAGGCACAAAGCAGCCCAAAGCCTTGGACCTCTCCTGCAAGCCTCTCTTGCCTCAGGGAATCCTCCACCCGCTTTCACTCCTGGCTTGGGCCTCCCCTGTGGATCTTCCCAGGTGAGGGGCGTGAGGAGGCACTCACTACTCCTTCCTCTTTACCCATGAGGCCTCACTTGAAGAGGATAGCACAGTCACTTCGTCCAGGGGCGCAACCGAAAATCAGCCCAAGGCTCGCCATGGAGGATCCGCCAGTGGGTGGTGAGCTGGACACCATCGCCCACCCGGTTACAACTGAGCTTGCCTCGGCCAGTGTTTGGCTTCGCTTCTCCTTGTCCCCACTCCAGGAGCAGCTTGTCCCCACATACAACAAACAACACTGTCAGAAGGTTCATCCTAATAATTAGCCTGGATTTATTGCTCCACAAGCACTAAATCCTTTTCCCTCCCGGGCACTGGAAACTTTAAAGCATCCGTGTCATGACTCACGTCCCTCCTGGATTAGGGTCTAGTGAAGCAGGGTTGAGTCACTGTTGAAATCATCCCTCTTTTTCTAAATATTCTTCTTGAGAAATGAGCGTCTCTGTGGCATTGAGAGCCCCAAACTCAGTGTTCCAGCCTGTTGACACCAGGACCTCGTCGGGGCCTCTACTCCATTTTTAAAACTTGCCAAAGCTCTTCCTAATATATCACAGGTCAACTTGATTCTTAATCTAACATAATCCATGGACAGCTTCCATCAGCCAAATTTCTTGCTGGATAATAGGGTAAAGAGGAAATCTGTTCCCTGTATTATTTTGCTTTAGAAAACAAACTACTGTTTCAACCATCCGCCTTCTTTGTGGATTCTGCCGTGTCCTTCGGTGAGGTTTGTATCTATTTCTACATGCAGCTTTGAGACAACCCTGAAGCTCTCCCCTGAGCAATGCAATTGGGGTGCTGTAGTTTGGTTCTCCGGCCCAGTTCCAGGCTCTGTCAAGGGGCACAGCCACGTTGGAACTTCATCTTCACGTCAGATGAAGCCACGCTGACTAGGACGGACATGTGACAGACTATCAACTCACAGTTTTCTTGGGATCCCACCAACTGTGACTTTTCCCACTTAAAACTCATCCGTTATTGCTTAAAGCTCAATTGACTGGCCACATGCCCCACTGTGACATTATCTCTTAGTTTTGCTTGGTTTGGCAGAAGTTATCATGTTATGTGACACCGTATGATCACTAATTTAAAAAAATTAGAGATGACCCGCAAGGATTTGAGTTCTGTAGTGGTGACTGTGGTCATTAGCTTAGATCTTAGTTTGTTTCTCTTGGAATTCATCTTGTTCCAAATATTCTGACCAAAAAACTTAAAAACAAAGAGAAAATATTCTCTGTGGCCTTCTGTGCTTACCCACAGATAAATTTTAAACGTGTAAGTTGAAGAATAGCTACCAAGCCAACAGTGCAATACAATCTAAACACTTCAAGGAAAATAAAATCCGAGTATGACCAGCCTGTTATTTGAGACTGTGAGAACCTAGGCTTTGCCAAATGTGAGACTCCTGCTACCCTGACCACATACCTGACATCAGAACAAGTCACTCAGAAAGAGCACGGCCAACACCATGACTTTTTCTAAACATTTCCCCCAAGTGTCCTTTAGTGGAAGTTTAAATTTCACATCTTCAGGCTAAAATGAAATTCCTTAAATCTTTCCTTGCATGACTTGTTTTGAAATGGAGTAAGCTTTCTCCTTGATTGACCAAAATCATGACGCCTGTGTGCAGTTTCCAAGATTTAAATTGGGAATAAATCTTAGCAGGATAAAAGTCTGGCACTGCTCTTTGCTGGGTATGAAAGAGTGGGGGCAGGGAGCATTCTCCTTGAAGACTGCGACAGGAATGCAGTGTTTTGGACACTGAATGTGCCCTGCACCTGAACACCGCTGTTGCTATCCACCTCAAATCAAAAGGCTCATGTCAGGGCTGGGGTTGGGGCTCAGTGGTAGAGCGCTTGCCTATGTGTGAGGCACTGGGTTTGATTCTCAGCACCACATGTAAATAAATAAATAAAATAAAAAATTTCATCAACAACTAATTAAAAAAAAAAAAAAAAAAAACCTCACCTTACACCTGAGGCTTCCTGTGCCCCAGCCAGCAGGGACGCTTCATGGCCTTTGTGATCTGAAAGGCTTTCCTTATATTTTTTTCCAAGTTGTTTTTCTTATGGTTCTTGTTTTTAAAGACATGGGCTTTTTTTCAAGTATTTGGAATTTTTTTTTTAATTTTTATTTTTTTGCCTTTTGATATAAGGAGAGAATCTTTTTTTCCCCCAAAAAATCAATTTCATACCACCCTACCTGTAATTGAATATTATTTTTACCCTCTCGGTATCAAGGTAAACAATAACTGGTAGTTGGGTAATACGTGACTTCCTGTGTCAATCAAAGGCTTCACTAATGAAGCAATCTAAACAACCACCTATTGGTATAGGATGATTGAAGGAATGGTCACCAATGACTCTCAAGTGTCCCATCACTGGGGAACAGCCTTAGGGGTAGGAAAGCTCTCTTCCTCCTCCTCCATACACTAAATGCACAAACCTCTCACTCTCTATCCACCTCTATTTGACCCTGAACCTTCCACCCTCTGCTGCCCATGACCTGAAACTCTCCTCAGAGCTGTTTTTGTGCCTTAAAGCTTTGAATCCTATTAAAATTCTGTGGGGAGCGTGTTTACTTCCTATTGCTCCAACCCTCCAGGGAGGGAAGGGAAACAGATGGCTTGAACGTGGAGGAACCTGGATTCAGACATGGCCTGACTGCTTAGTCTCGGGCTGCTCTGGACAAAGCACATCGGGTTAGGGTCTCACTTTCACATCAGGGATCTCGAAGACGCAAGAAGGTCCGTACTAATGTGAGTGCATGACTCTGTCACAGAAGGCCACCATTGTATTTTTTTGTGGTGAAGTTTGGCTTCATCCATAAGCTGCAGAGTCCCGAGACAGGCTGGCAACAGAGATAAAGGATAAACACATGTTACTCAGAAATGCTGGACTTGGAGGTGGATGCAGTTTAGGATTATCCATGTTTGGGGAGAAGAAGACTGTGCTTTCATTGTTTGCAGAATATTTACATTATGTTAGGCCAAAGCATTATTGAAGGTTTAAGCACAAGAATAAATGTGTGGATGTTTGGATCACCAAAACACGGAGCATATGTACGTTTGTAGTATTTTCATGCATCGACTACCCCACATCCTCTTCCTAACAGCACACTCACAGTTTCATGGATCCAGATGCTCTGTGCTGCTCTGGCTGAAGGATAAGCAAAGAATCCAAACGAGGCTGTTTGGATATAAACATTTTAGAACTTGAATCTTGAGCACATTAACAAAAGGTGAAAACCTCTGAGCATCATATATCCAGAGGCCAGAATGCTAGAAAAGCTCCATCCTTCCCTGCTCCTGCATGTCAGGATCTACCTCGTTTCTCCTCTTCCTAAGTTCTGCAGCTGCCCCTCTGATTCAAGAACTGCACTGTGCTCGCCCCTGAGTTCCTATTCCTAAGTTAGCCAGAGTCGCTTTCTATTGCTTGCAACCAAAGAAGCTAAACTAACAGAATCCTCACTCAATTGAAATAAAAGCTGCAGCTTCAGAAACCAAGCAGCTTGAACCAGGCTTCACAGCAATGTAAGTGACTAGCAGCCGAGCCCATTCGACTCAGAGCTAGCCTCCTGCAGCCGGCTCCTGCCACACAAGTCAATCTTGATCTCCTTTGACCCCTATCCTTTAAGGTGGTGTATCAGTATCAAGGATTGGAAAGGCAACAGTAACACCAATAAGAAGCAAGGAAGGTGATGTACTCACTAGAGAATTCTCTCTCAAAGAATCCCTCTGCCTGGTTATGGTACACATGGTCTATTCCTGTATCCTGACTCTCACACCCTTTGAGTCTGAGGATTCGTGCTTGAGTTTTAGCCAGGAAGGGTGGCTCCCTACCCCCCCTACCTCCCCCCTCCACACACACACACCTGGGCTTAGATCTGTTTCTGAAGCCTGAAGGTCAAAGTCACAAAGCCCAGCAAAACCATCAGAGGGGCACCTGTTAGCGTCCCTTTCACACCCGTCATTGAGAAGAGACACCCCGCCTCCTGAGCCGCTTTCTGCACATCCCCCAGCTGATTCCCTCTTGTCCATGGGTCACCTGAGCCCATGCCCAGGGTCGGCACTGGCTGCCTGCTCCCTTCTCCGCCTTCCTTGGGGATGCTGTGTCTGGCCTGCTCTCTGCTGGATGCTTCTCTGAAGTTCAGGTTTCTCCTGCTGCTGAAAACCACACCGAATCTCCCACTCCAGGGCTGGCCTCCAGCTAGCGCCCTTTCCCTTTCTTCCTTTCACCACATTTTCCAAACTCTGGGCTCTTGATCTGCCTGGAACTGCATCCTGGGAATGGCTGGAGGTAGGGTTCCAATTGCACTTTCTTCCATATGAATTACAACGGGCCCAGCTCCATGTGCTAGAGAGCTTCTGCTTCCTCAGGACAGGGTCCTGCTGCTTACATCAACGTCACAGGCCACAGGCACACATCCTGCTCTGGGAGGTTTGTGGACAGCCCATCCCCACATCCTACTTCTAAACTTTACATTAGTTTATAATCTCCATGCCTTGGACCCCAAGTCTTTTCTCCCGCTCTTTCTTTTCAGAAATGAATTGGCTCTTCTTTGCTAGTCACATAAATTTTAAAAATTAATCTGCCCCCGAATATTATGTTGGGATTATCTTTTTCTTTTGATAACACAGAGTTAATTTATGTATGTTTCCAATTATTATACATTGAAGTTATTTCATGAGGAACATTCTGATGGTTAAAGCTTTTGCCATCACTCATGGTTAATTACTGGGATAATTTTCCAGGTATTAGGATAAGCTCTTTCCCCACAAGACATTCTGTTTATATAATTTTCTGTTCATTACTGGGTGTTTTTCTATAAAAGAAAAATTTTCTTCACAAATTAGAAAAAAAACATAAAATTCTTTAAAATTTTAGTATACGTATCATCTTCATTTATCTACCACTTTTTTACAATTAAATTTTGTAACAATCACTTCCAATGGTGATTCATCCTGTAAAACTCCTCTGATACAGCAGTCTTTGAGTTAGTCTTTGAATTCTTGCATCCCCATATGAAAAACGTTCCAAGTTAGCCTTAGTTTTTCCAAACCAAGACACAGAATCACCCATTTTAGCAAACAATTCTGATTCTTTTTTTTTTAAGAGAGAGTGAGAGAGGAGAGAGAGAGAGAATTTTTTTAATATTTATTTTTTAGTTATTGGCGGACACAACATCTTTGTTTGCATGTGGTGCCGAGAATCGAACCTGGGTCGCACGCATGCCAGGCGAGCGCGCTACCACTTGAGCCACATCCCCAGCCCCCATTCTGATTCTTTTAGAAAGGAATTATAGAAGAAACAAAACCTGGGCACAAAGTTGCTTATTATTACTAGGAAGATTTTTTTTAGGTATCTGAAGCAGACAGAACTAGAAAATATACTTTAAATGAAATTATGAGTTCTAGACTTCTCTTTCTAGCCAAGGTGGGCTAACAGGGACCAGATTTACTCTCTTGTCTTAAATAATAAAAAAAAAAAAAAAACCAAACCCACACATTTGACAATTTATATGAAACAGTTTTCAAGATACTGGATATGTGATCACAAAGGAGAGTGTTCCTTGTTAGATGGGAAACAAGAAAGATGCGTTCTATTATTATTCAAAGCTTATTCCCTGAAGAGAGTCTCCAGGCCCCTGTTCAGGAAACAGGGTATCAAGCAACATCTAGTCTTCTCTCTGAGTTGAGGAGAAGGTGCAGAAAGAATAAGGCCAGGTTTCCAGGTCATATCACTGGAGTGGAGGGGCTGCACACAAGGGGATGTGGAGTAGGGGTTTTCCCTCCAGGACACAGCTGAGGGCATGTAGGTAAGCTAACTCCCTGCAGCTGGGGAAGATCCAGGTTTAAAGAGGAAGTCCCTGGTACACATAAAGTTCTGGAAATACTGCCTATTCTCACCAGGCAGACTGAAAAACTTCATAATTTATGACCCACCAAGTAAGGTGAAAATAATTAATTCAAGATGGAACATTTCTCCAGTACCATCTAAGACATCTGATGAAAAATACCCTAAAATCTCAAACTGCTTCCATGTAACTTAACTGCACCCAAGAATAAATGTAAATACTATTTATAGTTATGTAAGAATTTCTGTCACTCAACATGTTAACATTCACAATGTCCGGAATCAAAAGAAATCACCAGATATGCAATGAAGAACATGTGACTTCAAATGAGGAAAATCTTTAGTCAACCAAAAATGACCCAGAATGAACACATATTAATATAATCTAAAAGGACATGAAAATAGTTGTTATAAATGCATTCCAAAAATCAAAATGTTAAGTGAAGATGCGGAAGGTATAATATAAAAAGTCAAACTTCTAGAAATGGAAACTATGTTGTCTGAAATGAAAAATACACTAGATGGAATTGGACATTATAGAAGATTAGACATCATAAGACAAAAATGAATGAACTTGAAGACATAACAATAAAAATTCTCCAAAAGGAACTACTGGGAAAAACAATTCTAAAAATTAAAAAGTCATTAGTGTACTGTGGGATAACATTAAGTGGTCTGCATATATATAATTGGAATCCTAGAAGGGGTCACAGAAAAAGTATCTTAAGAAATAATGGCTAAAATGTTATGATACATAATGAGGACTATAGGCCCACAAATCTTAGAATATTATAAAGAAAAAATAAATTTTAAACTAACAGAGGGCCATGAAGAAAATTACACCAAAGTACATCATAATCCAATTGCTTAAAACCAGTGATAAAGATAAAAATATGAAAGTGTCAAAAAAACAAAGACATAAATATGGGAGCCCAGAGAGAGATAAGCACAGATTTCCTGTCAGAAACAGTGTGAGGAAAAGGCAATAGAGCGACATCTTTAAAGTACTGAAAGAAAAAATAAAAAGTCCAACTAAAGTTCTGTGTGTAATGAAATCCTCCTTCAAAAATGGAGGACATTCCTTCAAAAATGAAAGGGATTCTCAGACATACAAAAGCTGAAAGGCTGCATCACCACACCCCCATGCCACAAGAAATGAGAAAGAAGCTCCTTTAGACAGGAAGAAAATGGCACCAGAGGGTGGCAGGTATCTACGCGGAGGAATGAGGAGCAGTAGAAGTGGGAGCCCCGTGGATACATCTAGAAGAAATAGTTTATTGTTAAGAGTCTTTAAGCTGGGGATATAGCTCTGTTGGTAGAATGCTGGCCTCACTTGCACAAGGCCCTGGGTTCAATCCCCAGCACCCCCCACCCCCACCACACACACAAAGAGTCTTTATAATACAACTTTAATCTTAAGCACAATTTTAAGCAAAAATGATGAGATGTGGAGTTTATGACATCTGTAAAATAAAATGTATTACACTAATGTCAAAAAGGAAGGAAGAGAAGAATACTATCGCAAGGTTGTTACAATATGTATGAAGTAATATGATGTCATTTTGAGGCTGTGATTAATTTAAGATGTATCCATAAACCCTAAAGCAAGTACTAAAATAAAAATGTACATAGCTAATAAGCCAGTAAAGGAGACTAAATCATTAAAAATGAAATTAATCAAAAAAAAGATAGAAAAAGAGAAAAAAGAAAAAAAAAGAACAGCATAGAAAATTGAGATGATGCAGTCAGAAGCCTTAATTCACACTCTTGCTGCTTTCTCTTGACCAGCCACAATCTCTCCCAAGACATCCAAGCCTGCTCTCTCTTCCAAAGCTGGCTCCTACACCATTCCAAGTCCTTTTCTTTTGATTCCCAAGTACCCAATGCTTTGACTCACCAGGTTTTCTGATTTATTTTTAGGATTCCCACTCTCTGGCCTTTTTGATATCAACTGTGTTCCACCACTGTACGGACATCGCCTGCTGCTTCTCTTCTACCTAGTCCTTGACTGACGCAGCTCTCAGCTCCATTGTGTGATCCTGGGCATTGATTTCTCTGCTTACATTTTAATGGATGTGGTATCTTATTTCTTCATGATGTGGTAGGTATGGGTATGGGTGATTTTAATTCTCTTTCAAATTCCCATCGTTCTTAGAATGTGTGAGTGGATGGGTTTGATTTTATGCAACTACCATTATCTCCAGCGATCCTTCCTGTCTCCCTTGCCTCTCATTCATTCTTCAGTGATACCTGAGTGACTTTCTACACCACTGCAGCTCATCACCAAGAGCAGCAGCAGCCCTGGGTGGACTCTGCTGCACGATACCTGTCCTTCCCTGACGTGGTGTTTCTGTGTGCTGGGATGTTTCTGTCTACTCCTGCTTCTCAACACACTTTCTTTCACTAGATTCTTGGATATCATGGATCCTGGTTTTCATTTTTTCTCCTTGGTACCTTCTTGCTCTTTGTGAGTGCTTTTACTTCTATCTACCTCTATCCAATTCAGGGTCCTGTCCAAATCTTAGCCTCTTACCCTTATTCTAACCATGTTTCCTTCCTTTTATAACTTCACTTTTCATCTCTGTGCTAATGATCCTCAAACTATTTTCCTAAACCCAGATCTCTTGCCCCAGTTTCCAACTATAGCAAATTACCTATTGAACATTTAAATCTTATATTCCAAATATACCTCAAACTCTTCATTTGCCAGATGAAACTCATTATTACCTAAGCCTTCACCCTTCCTCCTGCTACTGTTCCTCTTAAGTGCCAGGAGCAAGGATTTATCAGCAGCCACCCAGCTATCCAAGCCTGAAGTGTGGTGTTCATTCTCACTTCTTCCCCGATTCTCTTCTTCAGTGTCTGAAGACTCTCCTTCCTTGGTGTCTGTTGACTCTGTCCACTATTTTAATCACTAGATTGGTTCAAATCTTTATCATCTCTCACCTGGATTATTTCACAGCCTTCTACCTTCCTGCTGACAATAATTGCCTGTATCCAATCCGTTACTCATATAGCAGTCAGAGTAAATTTTCTGAACTTCAACTTAATCATCTGTTTCAAGCCCTTAAAAGTGACTAGGGCCCCTCAGGATGAGGTCTAAACCCCTCAGCATGGCTCCCGAAATCAACGGTTCAGCCCCTCCCTCTAACTCGGCCTCCTCTCTCACTGCTCTTCAACCTCACACTCTTCCTTCCAGTCACACTGAGCCTCGCACCATGTTTATAAACACAGCCAGGACTTTATTCAGACTGCTCTCCTTTATCGTACCACTGACTCCTGGTGACCTGTGAGGCCTCCTCTCAGATCTCCCCTCTTCTATGGAGGCCTCCCTGATTGCCTCCTGCCTCAGAAGGAGTGCAGAGCGAGAGAGAGAGAGAGAGAGAGAGAGAGAGAGAGAAAAAAGAAGGAGTGCAGAGAGAGAGAGAGAGAGAGAGAGAGAAGAAGGAGTGCAGAGAGAGAGAGAGAGAGAGAGAGAGAATGAGTGCAGGGCATTTCCCTTTGATCCCTTTGATTCCAGAATCCCTGGTCCTAATCCCTCTCCTAGACCTTTCCACCCTGCAGCTGTAATTCCTGTAACCTCTTTTAGATGATGATGATGAGCTACTTAAAAGAAAGACCTTCACTGACTTATCACAAGCCCAGATCCTGGCATATAACAAGTACTCCATGAACAGCTGGTAAACGAAGGAGTAGATCCATGCAAACAAACGCAAGGAATGGCATACACTCAGATGCTTATTTTCATAATTAAATTTATCTGTTACTAATTCTCTTTGTAGAAGTAAAAAAAAATATGTGAACATTATTCTTAGGTGAGCATGATTCTAGAACTTCTGAAAGAATATGAATAAAACTCAAAGTGATCTTTATGATTTTAGACTGAAAGATTTTCAAATCCCTTGAAGTAGCAAGTGGACGTTATTTCCAAGTCAAAGTAGAACCTTTCTGGGTTCTACCCTGTAGATGATTATAACTAGTCATGCTTATTGTGTTATCACTGTTAATCAGTGGATTGATAGTTTAATATGTAGTAAGCTATTGAGTCCTCATAATAATCTAAGGAGATTGCTACTATCCCATTTTACAGATGACAGGCTGAGACATAAGGAGGTTTATTAGCCTCCCCCAAGTCACACAGGTGGTAGTCAGCAGAGGTGTCTAGTTGCAGAATGCTCTTAGCTAACAAGCTTCACTGCCCCATAGCTGTCTTGGTTTGAGCCTTTGTGAGTGAATGCTCTTGCAACCCTCTGATTTCACTCCCAATCTTTATTGTGTTTACACATGTTGATGTGGAATCTATCCCATTTACATGCTAAAAAACCAACTCAGAATTAAATTTATACTTTGAAACCAAAAGTATAAATGATAATACTTATTCCCAGGATAGAGGAAAGTAATGCCTCCATTTCTGCACATTTTTCCCCATGAATTTGAACAAGCGTGTGTGTAGCACTGAATTTCCTTCCTAAGTCTCAGGACTGACTAAGTAATTTGCAGGGCCCAGTGCAAAATGAAAATGCAGGGCCCTTGTTCAAAAATGATTAAGAATTTCAAGGCGTTGACAGCAGAACATTAAACCAAGCATGAAACCTCCTAAGCACTAGGCCCTCTGTGGCTGCTCAGGAAGCACACCCATGAAGCACGCCTGCAGAGGCTCCTTCCTCCAGGCACCCGGCAGCCAACACCTTGTCTGAGGTGACGTTCACCTGAGAACAGTGATGCTTGGCTTTTCTGCATGCAATGTAAGAATTGTATCCTCAACCTTAAGACAATTTCTAAATTGCTTAAGAGAGCAATCCTTGCTACCATTATTTCAGCACAGAACTTGTATAATCAAAGAAGAATCTACCGGGTATAAAGTATCTATGTCTTTTGTTCACCATAATATCCACTTGTTCACAAAACTGTACAATAGAAATTAGTGCTCTTATTTTACATGAACAAACAGAAAGGTATTAAGTAACTTTCATAAAATCACTTAGCCAGTAAATTGAGGAGCTACTAGTTAAGCCCAGAACCACTCATCTCTGAAGCCCATGGTTTTTCCATTACACCAGGCTGCTGCTTGTGCAGAATGGAAAAAGGCATACTCAGTCATGAACTAATAAATTGAATTGTGAGCTGTTTAGTTTTTGCTTTAAGCAAATATAAATTTATGCTTGTTTTGTTGTCTCCCCAGTTAATTCCAGATTCTTCAATCATGGGCACAATTGTGGGTATGCACAATGTCTAATTAAGTTAAAAAAAAAAAAAACTAAACAAGGCTATCTTCTGCAGCTCAGTGAGATCCCTACTAGGAATGCTGCCATGGTCATTCTCAAATATCAGGGGCAGATGCAGTCTATTAGGAATTACAAGACCAGCTGTTGTTTTATATCATTAGACTTTTGCAACCAACTGGGAAAAATCAACTTCTGCCAAGAGCAAGTCTCCAGGCTTTGCAACAAATATCAATTCCAATTTGGTTGAGGCTATGCAGGGGTATTTTTTCCTATTTCTCATGGTGCCAGAAATGATGCTCTACACGCTGGTTGGAGCTCAACCTGAACTGTGTCACATTTTCCACTGGATGTAAGAAGGTGTGCATTTACTCTGCCCATCAACAAAGAGAGCTGGGCACACATTCTCCATCCAGATAAAAGAGCAAATGCCTTCGCTTGAGTCCTCTACATTGAAACTGAGGCACAAACTATGTCTGGGGCTTTGAGCTAAGAATAGTGCAGGATTTGGGAACCAATCACCTTGCCTTGGACAAGGAGAAGAAGAATGATAATTTGCTGTTCTCTCTGGTGAATGGTTATGTTGTCCAGTCAGGGTCACTAGCCATCCAGCAATTCACAAGTGGCTCTCCTTGGCAAGACTTGACTTTGAGTCTGACAGCAATCTGATGATTTCATAGCATTTTAGAATCATGAAGTGTCAGCGTTGGAAGGGGCCTTAGCAATCACATAATCTGAATACCTCATTTTACATTTTACTGATGCTCCGAGGCATTTCAAGGTGGTTGAAGGTCATAAAGCCAGCAGATAAGCTGGTCCTGGACCTCAGATGCATCCCATTGCACCACAGCTGCCACATGCCACTCAGCTGACATGTCAGAATTCATTTTCTTTTCTTCTGCAGGTGGTTTCCAGTTCAGCAGGGAAGCGCTTTGAAACAGGAATACTTAAACGAATCAAGTTTGAATGAGCCCATACTTAAACCTTTTTTTTTTTCTTTTTTAATATTCCACAGAGCATTCAGCAGGACACCTTCTGCAGAGGGCACCTTCAGTCACTCCTCCTTTCATTGATTCAGTCAACGGATACTTACTGAGCACACACAAAAAAACTACAATAGGTCCTTAAGAGGAAGGAATTTGTTGCTATTTCTACTAAGATAAATAAGACATGATCCCTGACCTAAACGGGCTTATAAACTGATAGGACAGGCATATAAACAAAATTAATAATTATTTAGTTAATATATATAAATTTTAAAATTTATTTATTTATTCTAATTTGTTATATATGACAGCAGAATACATTTCAACTCATAGTACAATAGAGAAACAATTTTCATGTCTTTGGTTGTGCACAAAGTAGAGTCACACCATTTGTGTCTTCATACACGTACCTGGGGTAATTATGTCCATCTTATATATTAACTAAATAATATATATTAAGTAATATATATTATTTTATATAAACACACACACATATAAAGATGCAATAAAAACACCACAGGAAGAAAGCTAAGCTTTGGCAGAGGCGTTATTGAGTAAGTGCATATGGAATCACTGTTGGGTTGATTCTCCTGTGAGCACCACAGGCAGGGGGTGGACGTGAATGAGGGAGAGGATGAGAGGTCACGCTCTGCAGTGGGATCCTGGAGGAGGACAGGCTGCAGAGCAGGTGAGCACGACATGGAGGTGGAAGGACACAAAATGACGTCAGATCTTGGTGGTCATGGAACATCAGGTATTGTCATGTGAACGGTGAGAACTCTAAGGCAAAGGAACTGAAAGGGGGCATCCTGTGTGTTTGGGGATGACATAAAAGTTGACTGGAAAAGCCAGACAACGGAGAACTAGAAAGTAATCACAGATTCATCTCTACCCAGTGCAAACGAGATAATCCCATTAACTGTATCTGCCACTTTCTCTTTTAGGATTCAAAAATAGCTCTTAGTCTTCAGGCCTTCAGCACCCAGACTCAATCCCAAACCACACTCCTGACGTTCTTGGCTAATTTCCCACATCTGTATCGGTGGACACTCCCTCCCTCCATGGGCTGCAGCCAGGACTTCTGGGTCATTCTGGACTCCCCTCCTTCTCACCTCCTTCTTCCCGTCTCTCAGGAATACATCCAGCTCACCTTCATGGTTTCTCCGGAACCCAGTCAACGGTTCCTCATGTCTTTTGCTACCACCCTAGTCTGAGCCACTGTGGTTCCTGGGCTGGACAATTGCCGTCGATTCCTAAAATCTCCCCCTGTTCCTATTTTTGCCCCTCGATAGGCCCCAACCAGGCACATTTGATAATATCTGGAGGTAGTTTGGGTTGACACAACCAGAGAAGGGGATGGAGTCACCTTTAGAAGGCAGAGGGGCAGGGATGGCCCAACCACCGGCAATGCACAGCGTCCCCAAAGCAGGATGGCGGAAAGCCATGAGCGTCCATCATCACAGCTGCTGCAGGAGTCTGTCTGAAAACAAAGTTAATTTGGGCATTTCTCGGTTAAAACCCCTTTAAAGGTCATCTATTTCCCTCAGAATAAAACCAAAGCTCAGACTGGGGCTGTGGCTCAGTGGCAGAGCACTCGCCTAGCACGCATGAGGCACTGGGCTTGATCCTCAGCACCTCATAAAAATAAAATAAAGATGTTGTGTCCACCTAAAACTAAAAAACAAGTATTTTTTAAAAATCATAATCTTTAAACAGACAAACAACAACAAAAACCCAAAGCTCCCACGACAACCCAAGGCCCTGTGAGCTGGACACCCATCAACTCTGATATCATCTACCACCTCTGCCAGGCTCCTTCTGCTCCAGAGGCGGCCCCTCCTGCTGCCAGCCTGGGCCTCTCTCTCCTCGGTCCCTCTGGCTGGGAGGCTCTTCCCTCAGGGATCCCTGGCCCCCTCTGGACCTGGCCGGTCAGCACTCCACCCTGCTCCCTCCCTGATTCTCCTCTCTGGTGTTTGTTTTCTCACCTTCTACTTCACTCTAAAATCCCCACCATTACGTACACAGTTTGCTGTTTGTCTCTGCAACGTGAGCTCAACGGGCATCTCTGTTCGCCAAGGCATCTGAGCACATAGGCGTGTGCTTGCATCCAGGAAGCACTTGGTGAACACTTTTGACTGGATATGGTAGTTTCTCAAAGGCCAGAAGCTCCAAGGAGAAAACTGGATATGCTGACAAATGTCAGTAGATCAGGTCACTTTCACCGCAAATGTGAGAGAAGACCTTCTTCCTTCTCCAGGTGAACCAGAGGTTCCAACGACCTGCCCAAAGGCCTCAGCTGGCAAATAGCAGAGCCAGGACTCCAACCCAGGTCCACCTGAGCCAAACCACTCCTTCCACACTGTGAAACCACACACTGGTAATCAGCAGGAGGTCAACATCAGGCTGGACGTGGGATCCTTAAGCAACTTCTCCCACTAGATAAAAATGAAGGCATAGAAAAAAAAAAGAAGATGAATAAACAAAGCTGGCAAGATTCAGATCTCAAAGAATAGAGCTAATAAGGAAAAGGAAGGGGAACAAAGGGAAGAACAAGGAAAAGCTGGCGTCTCAGAGAACCAGAGCTGGCAGGAACCCAGAGGTCCCGGGCCTCACTTGGTAGATGAGGACTCTGAAGTCCAGGCATAGCTGTTGGGTCTCCTTTACTACTGGCTTTTAGGGCTGGGTGGAGCTCAGTGGTAGAGCACTTGTCTACCCAGATGCAAGATAGAAATAGAAAAAGAGAGAGGCGGGGAGGGAGGAAGGAAAGAAGGAGAGAGAGTGGGAGGGAGGGAGGGAAGGAAAGAAGAAGACAGAGAGTGGGAGGGAGGGAGAGAGGGAAGGAAAGGAGAGAGAGTGGGAGGGAGGGAGGGAAGGAAAGAGTGAACTTTGATCCAGCCCAGTTGGAATGGAAGCCAGGTGACCTATTGCATTCTCACGCCCCTTTTACTGTATCTCCCTCATCTTTCTGTAGAAAATAGAAACAGTTTTCAAATGCAATTGATCACTGTGAGAAAGCAGAATCAAAAGTTGAATAATTCCATTTAACTCAAGTGTGAAAGAAGTGACCAATAAAAATAGTGAACTATTTTTAACAGATTGTTTTCAAATTGACATCAGAAATTAAGCTTAAAAAGTATGATTAAATACTGCTGCTTCAGCCCATGTGTTAGCGCACACCTGTAATCCCAGGGTTTGGGAGGCTGAGACAGGAGGATCGAGTGTTCTAAACCAGACTCAGCAAAAAGTGAGGCACTAAGCAACTCAGTGAGATCCTGTCTCTAAGTAAAATACAAAATAGGGCTGGGGATGTGCTCAGTGGTCGAGTATCCCTGAGTTCAATCCCTGGTACCCCCCACCCAAAAAGAATATCTCTGCTTCAGGGTGGTCTGTTTAGATGACTACCGTGAATATACTTTGTTAGTGGATACATAATATATTAGGATGGAAATATTCTCTCTAAAGTAACTAAAAACTGTTTTCTGTCCTTAATTCCTCAATGTACTTGCCACAGCTGTGATGACCCACAGCTTCAGTCTAACCGAGGGGCCTGTACTTATGTCCCCACAAGTGTGATGAATGTACGAGTGGGATCTGTCCCTTGTCTCTGAGCATGGCTGGGATCTGTGTTCATTTCTCAGGTTATGAAGACACTCCACCCACGCAGGCTCATGGCCACGGCAGGGCTGGGCGGTTCTGAGCCTCAGTGTGAAGCAGCCTCTCTGAGCACCAGTGTCTCCTATCTCCGTGGCTGGCACGTCTCTGGCCTCAAGGATTCCACAAAGACGGGGAAGTGTGAACAGGATTCCAGAAGAGCTTCCTCTGGGCTTGTCTCTTGGATTAAGTTATAAGGAGGCCATTAAGAAATATGAGTCAATGAGAAGGTGCTCCGCTTTTAAAATTAAATATGCTAATGCACCACCAGAAGTCCCAGGATCCTTGTGTCCCAAAGCAAACCTGTAGGTTATCTGCTTTCCCAGCACAGGGCGAGGGTCACTCGCATCACAACACGCATGTCCTCAGGTCTCACTTGCAATTGTAAGATTCAGTCACAGGCAGCTTTCCTGTCTCTTGTGCCTGCGCATGTAGGGGACCTCTGGCTTCCACAGACTCTCAATTATGCCTCAAAGTCGCCCAGAAGTGATGACTGTGCTCACCAATTGGCCTCCCTCTGCAGCCTGCATCCTATTCCTGATGGTTTTCCCCTCAACTCTCCTCTGCCCTCCTCTCACAGAGCCAGGCTGCAGGTCCTCCTCGCTGCTGTCCTGCTGTCCCCAGTGCTGCCCCCATGCTCCTCACTCTGTCCACTCCCAGAGCTGCATTGTAGGATGGGCAGAATGTCCTTCCTCTCCGTCCAATCCTTGGCCTACCATACAAAGCTTACTAGCCTAACAGCTGGCTCAGGGTTTTTTTTTTTTTTTTTTTTAAATTAATTTTTATTGTAGGTTGTTCAAAACATTACATAGTTCTTGATATATCATATTTCACACTTTGATTCAAGTGGGATATGAACTCCCATTTTTACCCCATATACAGATTGCAGAATCACTTCAGTTGCACAACCATTGATTTACATATTGCCTTTCTGGAGTCTGTTGTATTCTGCTGCCTTTCCTATCCTCTACTATCCCCCCTCCCCCCTCCCCTCCCCTCTTCTCTCTCTACCCCCTCTACTGTAATTCATTTCTCCCCCTTATATTTTCCCTCCTTTCCCCTCACTTCCTCTTGTATGTAATTTTGTATACCACTGAGGGTCTCCTTCCATTTACATGCAATTTCCCTTCTCTCTCCCTTTCCCTCCCACCTCTCATCCCTGTTTAATGTTAATCTTCTTCTCATGCTCTTCTTCCCTACTCTGTTCTTAGTTACTCTCCTTATATCAAAGAAGACATTTGGCATTTGTTTTTAAGGGATTGGCTAGCTTCACTTAGCATAATCTGCTCTAATGCCATCCATTTCCCTCCAAATTCTATGATTTTGTCATTTCTTAATGCAGAGTAATACTCCATTGTGTATAAATGCCACATTTTTTTTATCCATTCGTCTATTGAAGGGCATCTAGGTTGGTTCCACAGTCTTGCTATTGTGAATTGTGCTGCTATGAACATGGATGTAGCAGTGTCCCTATAGTGTGCTCTTTTTAGGTCTTTAGGGAATAGACCGAGTAGTGGAATAGCTGGATCAAATGGTGGTTCCATTCCGAGCTTTCCAAGAAATCTCCATACTGCTTTCCAAATTGGCCGCACCAATTTGCAGTCCCACCAGCAATGTACAAGAGTACCCTTTTCCCCACATCCTCGCCAGCACTTGTTGCTGTTTGACTTCCTAATGGCTGCCAATCTTACTGGAGTGAGATGGTATCTTAGGGTGGTTTTGATTTGCATTTCTCTGACTGCTAGAGATGGTGAGCATTTTTTCATATACTTGTTGATTGATTGTATGTCCTCCTCTGAGAAATTTCTGTTCAGATCCTTGGCCCATTTGTTGATTGGGTTATTCGTTATCTCATTGTCTAATTTTTTTAGTTCTTTGTATATTCTGGATATTAGGGCTCTGTCTGAAGTGTGAGGAGTAAAGATTTGTTCCCAGGACGTAGGCTCCCTATTTACCTCTCTTATTGTTTCTTTTGCTGAGAAAAAACTTTTTAGTTTGAGTAAGTCCCATTTGTTGATTCTAGTTATTAACTGTTGTGCTATGGGTGTCCTATTGAGGAATTTGGAGCCCGACCCCACAGTATGTAGATCATAGCCAACTTTTTCTTCTATCAGACGCCATGTCTCTGATTTGATATCAAGTTCCTTGATCCACTTTGAGTTAACTTTTGTGCATGGCGAGAGAAAGGGATTCAGTTTCATTTTGTTGCATATGGATTTCCAGTTTTCCCAACACCATTTGTTGAAGATGCTATCCTTCTTCCATTTCATGCTTTTAGCCCCTTTATCAAATATAAGATAGTTGTAGTTTTGTGGATTGGTTTCTGTGTCCTCTATTCTGTACCATTGGTCCACCTGCCTGTTTTGGTACCAGTACCATGCTGTTTTTGTTACTATTGCTCTGTAGTATAGTTTGAAGTCTGGTATAGCTATACCGCCTGATTCACATTTCCTGCTTAGAATTGTTTTTGCTATTCTGGGTCTTTTATTTTTCCATATGAATTTCATGATTGCTTTCTCTATTTCTACAAGAAATGCCGTTGGGATTTTGATTGGCATTGCATTAAACCTATAGAGAACTTTTGGTAATATCGCCATTTTGATGATGTTACTTCTACCTATCCATGAACAGGGTATATTTTTCCATCTTCTAAGATCTTCTTCTATTTCTCTCCTTAGGGTTCTGTAGTTTTCATTGTATAAGTCTTTCACCTCTTTTGTTAGGTTGATTCCCAAGTATTTTATTTTCTTTGAGGATATTGTGAATGGGGTGGTTGTCCTCATTTCCATTTCAGAGGATTTGTTGCTGATATACAGGAATGCCTTTGATTTATGCGTGTTGATTTTATAGCCTGCCACTTTGCTGAATTCATTTATTAGCTCTAATAGTTTCTTTGTAGACCCTTTTGGGTCTGCTAGGTATAGAATCATGTCATCTGCAAATAGTGATAATTTGAGTTCTTCTTTTCCTATTTTTATGCCTTTAATTTCTTTCGTCTGTCTAATTGCTCTGGCCAGTGATTCGAGAACTATGTTGAACAGAAGTGGTGAGAGAGGGCATCCCTGTCTTGTTCCAGATTTTAGAGGGAATGCCTTCAGTTTTTCTCCATTCAGAATGATGCTAGCCTGAGGCTTAGCATAGATTGCTTTTACAATGTTGAGGTATGTTCCTGTTATCCCTAGTTTTTCTAGAGTTTTGAACATAAAGGGATGCTGTACTTTGTCGAATGCTTTTTCCGCATCTATCGAGATGACCATATGGTTCTTATTTTTAAGCCTGTTGATGTGGTGAATAACATTTATTGATTTCCGTATATTGAACCAACCTTGCATCCCAGGGATAAATCCTACCTGATCATGGTGCACAATTTTTTTGATATGTTTTTGTATCCGGTTCGCCAGAAGTTTATTGAGGATTTTTGCATCTAGGTTCATTAGAGATATTGGTCTGTAGTTTTCTTTCTTTGAAGTGTCTTTGTCTGGTTTAGGAATCAGGGTGATGTTGGCCTCATAGAATGAATTTGGAAGTTCTCCCTCTTTTTCTATTTCCTGAAATAGCTTGAAAAGTATTGGTGTTAATTCCTCTTTAAAGGTTTTGAAAAACTCTGCTGTATACCCATCCGGTCCTGGGCTTTTCTTAGTTGGTAGTCTTTTGATGGTATCTTCTATTTCCTCAATTGATATTGGTCTGTTTAGGTTGTCAATATCCTCCTGACTCAATCTGGGCAAATCATATGACTTAAGAAATTTATCGATGCCTTCACTATCTTCTATTTTATTGGAGTATAAGGATTCAAAATAATTTCTGATAATCTTCTGTATTTCTGAAGTGTCTGTTGTGATATTGCCTTTTTCATCCCGTATGCTGGTAATTTGAGTTCTCTCTCTTCTTCTCTTTGTTAGCGTGGCTAAGGGTCTGTCGATTTTATTTATTTTTTCAAAGAACCAACTTTTAGTTTTGTCAATTTTTTCAATTGTTTCTTTCGTTTCGATTTCATTAATTTCAGCTCTGATTTTAATTATTTCTTGTCTTCTACTTCTTTTGCTGTTGTTTTGCTCTTCTTTTTCTAGGATTTTGAGTTGAAGTATTAGATCATTTATTTGTTGGTTTTTTCTTTTTTTAAGGAATGAACTCCAAGCAATAATTTTTCCTCTTAGAACTGCTTTCAATGTGTCCCATAAATTCCGATATGTTGTGTCTGTGTTTTCATTTATCTCTAAGAATTTTTTAATTTCCTCCTTGATGTCTTCTATAACCCATTGATCATTCAGTAACCTATTGTTCATTCTCCAAGTGATGCATGATTTTTCCTTACTTCTTTTATCGTTGATTTTCAATTTCATTCCATTATGATCAGATAAGATGCATGGTATTATCTCTACTCCTTTATATTGTCTAAGAGTTGCCCTGTGACATAATATATGATCTATTTTTGAGAAGGATCCATGTGCTGCTGAGAAAAAAGTGTAACTGCTTGATGTTGGGTGGTATATTCTATATATGTCAATTAAGTCTAGGTTATTAATTGTGTTATTGAGCTCTATAGTTTCCTTATTCAACTTTTGTTTGGAAGATCTGTCCAGTGGTGAGAGAGGTGTGTTGAAGTCTCCCATGATTATTGTATGGTGGTCTATTAGACTCTTGAACTTGAGAAGAGTTTGTTTGATGAACATAGCTGCACCATTGTTTGGGGCATATATATTTATGATTGTTATGTCTTGTTGGTGTATGGTTCCCTTGAGAAGTATGTAGTGTCCCTCTTCATCCCTTTTGATTAACTTTGGCTTGAAATCTATTTTATTTGAAATGAGTATGGACACTCCTGCTTGTTTCCGAAGTCCATATGAGTGATATGATTTTTCCCAACCTTTCACCTTCAGTCTATGTATGTCTTTTCCTATCAAATGCGTCTCCTGAAGGCAGCATATTGTTGGGTCTTGTTTAGTGATCCATTCTGCTAGCCTGTGTCTCTTAATTGGTGAGTTTAAGCCATTAACATTTAGAGTTATTATTGAGATATGGGTTGTTCTTCCAGCCATATTTGTTTATTTATGTTACTAAACATGGTTTGTTTTCCTCTTTGATTATTCCCCCCCACCTTTACTGTACTACCTCCCGCTGTTGGTTTTCATTGATATTTTCCATTTCCTCTTCCTGTAATATTTTGCCGAGGATGTTTTGAAGAGATGGTTTTCTAGCTGCAAATTCTTTTAACTTTTGTTTATCATGGAAGGTTTTAATTTCATCTTCCATCCTGAAGCTTAATTTCGCGGGATACACAATTCTTGGTTGGAACCCCTTTTCTTTCAGTGTTTGAAATATGTTATTCCAGGATCTTCTAGCTTTCAGAGTCTGTGTTGAAAGATCAGCTGTTATCCTGATTGGTTTACCCCTAAATGTAATCTGCTTCCTTTCTCTTGTAGCTTTTAAAATTCTCTCCTTATTCTGTATGTTGGGCATCTTCATTATAATGTGTCTAGGTGTGGATCTCTTATGATTTTGCACATTCGGCATCCTGTAGGCTTCTAGGATTTGGGATTCTGTCTCATTCTTCAAGTCTGGGAAGTTTTCTCGTATTATTTCGTTGAATAGATTGCTCATTCCTTTGGTTTGGACCTCAATACCTTCCTGTATCCCCATGACCCTTAAGTTGGGTCTCTTTATGTTATCCCATATTTCTTGAATGTTCTGCTCATGGTTTCTTAACAGCTTTGCTGAGCTGTCTATGTTCTTCTCCAGTTGAAATACTTTGTCTTCATTGTCTGATGTTCTATCTTCTAAGTGTTCTACTCTGCTGGTAGTATTCTCAATTGAGTTTTTAAGTTGGTTTATTGTTTCCTGCATTTCCAGGATTTCTGTTTGTTTGTTTTTTATAACCTCTATCTCCCTGTATAATTGATCTTTTGCTTCTTGGATTTGTTTATGTAATTTATTGTCGAAGTGGTCGAAGTGGTCTTTCATTGTCTGATTTTGCTGTCTAATGTCTTCCTTGAGACTCCAGATCATCTGAAGCATGTATATCCTGAATTCTTTATCTGACATTCCATCTGCTGCAGATATTACCTCTTCTAAAGTTGAGTTGATCTGCATTGCTTGTGGTCCTTTCTTTCCTTGTCTTTTCATACTGATCGCGTTTCTTTCTGCTTGGTGAAACTGTTGTGTTATTGATTTTTCCCCCTATATATTTATATTGCTCTTGTATAGCTGCAAAGTCTCCCTCGCAGGCTTTGGCGGTGGCTCTGCCCCTCCTCCAATTGAGGCAATGTGCCTTCCACGCCAGGAGGCCGCTGTACCTGTACTTTCGATGGGCCTGTTCTTTCGGTGGTCACAGGTCCGCCTACCTTGCAGGCGTGAGCAGCGGCTTTGCCCCTCCGCTGGCCACTAGGCCTGTTCTGTCTGTCGGTTGCAGATCTGTCTACCTAAAAGGCGCTGGTGGCGGCTCTGCCCCTCCCCCGACCAGGGCGATGTATCTGGCGGGCCACTGGGCCTGTTTTGTCGGTGGTCACGGTTCCGCCTACCTTGCACACGCGTGGAGCAGCTGTTTCATTAGTGCCTGGGCATAACTCTCCTTGTTTGCCTCCCTCAGGCCCTAAGTTTGTAGAGCTTGGGGCTGAGAACCCCCAGCAAATTTGCTTACCTTCTGGTAGCCACGCCCCCGTATCTGGTGCAAGAGACCTCAGTTGTCAGCACTGGTGGGAGCTGTAGCTGGGAGACCCGCGCCGCGCGGCTCCCGCCGGCTCCTGCGTCAGCGCCGCCTCAGCTCCCGCCGGTTCCCGTGCCGCTGCCGCGGTTCCCGCCAGCTCCGGCCGGCTCCCTCGCCGCTCCTGCTAATTTAGAATCCGCTGGGAAGGAATCTCTTTGGCCGATCTTTGGTGACTTCCCCTCTCTGCTATGGCGGGCCCCTGGCTCCTTGCAGGAGTGACCGAAGGGAGAGGTGGAACTGGCTTGTCTCTGGTCTGACACAATCTCTGGTTTTAGATCCCAGTTCGCTAATTCATAGAGGCTTGGTTAGATTTCCTTCCCATCCTCTCAAGGGGGGGAGCCCTTTCCCGGGTGGGCAGGGCCGTTAGCAGAGCCGGAAGGGCACGTGCCTTCTGTCGGGCCAGGCGGGGACCCTTCTGGCTGCGCTGGGCCGCTGGGGGCGCCCACAGAGCCAGGCAGATGGCGCCCGCGTGGCTAAGAGCCGGGCGGGGTGACCCTTCGCAGAGCGGGCGGGCCGCCAGGAGTGCTGGGATGGTGGGAGCTGTCTGCCGGCCGGGCAGGGACCCTTCTCGACGAGCAGGGCCGCTGGGGGCGCTTGTAAAGCCGGGCGGCTGCAGCCTCGTGGCTAAGAACCAGGCGGACGGGGTGGCTGTTTGCAGAGCAAGAGCGGAATGGCGGGAGCTGTCTGCCGGCAGGGCGGGGACCCTTCTCGCCGAGCAGGGCCGCCGGGGGCGCTTGTAAAGCCGGGTGGCTGCAGCCGCGTGGCTAAGACCCAGGCGGACGGGGTGGCTGTTTGCAGGGCAAGAGCGGGACCGCCAGGGTAGCCGGGATGGCGGAAACTGTCTGTTGGCCGGGCAGGGACCCTTCTCACTGAGCAGGGCCGCCGGGGGCGCTTGTAAAGCCGGGCGGCTGCAGCCTCGTGGCTAAGAACCAGGCGGACGGGGTGGCTGTTTGCAGGGCAAGAGCGGGATGGCTGGAGCTGTCTGCCGGCCTGGCGGGGACCCTTCTCGCCGAGCAGGGCCGCCGGGGGCACTTGTAAAGCCGGGTGGCTGCAGCCGCGTGGCTAAGACCCAGGCGGGCGGGGTGGCTGTTTGCAGGGCAAGAGCGGGACCGCCAGGGTAGCCGGGATGGCGGAAGCTGTCTGTCGGCCGGGCAGGGACCCTTCTCGCCGAGCAGGGTCGCCGGGGGCGCTTGTAAAGCCGGGCGGCTGCAGCCGCGTGGCTAAGAACCAGGCGGGCGGGGTGGCTGTTTGCAGAACAAGAGCGGAATGGCGGGAGCTGTCTGCCGGCCGGGCGGGGACCCTTCTCTCCGAGCAGGGCCGCCGGGGGCCGCTTGTAAAGCCGGGTGACTGCAGCCGCGTGGCTAAGAACCAGCCGGGTGGGGTGGCTGTTCGCCGAGCGAGAGCAGGGCCGCCAGGGTAGCCGGGATGGCGGGAGCTGTCTGCTGGCCGGGCGGGGACCCTTCTGCCGCGCTGCTCTGGGCCGCCTGCCGCTTGCAGAAGCGGCGGGTGGCCGCGGGATTGGACTCTGAGCCCGCGCTGCCGGTCAAGTTTCACTTGTCTGGGGCAAACTGTCACGTCTAATAAACTTACTAATTCTCGGCAGGTCTCCTTTCAACGGAATTTTGCTAGAAGATCCTCAGTAGGTAGAATGTAGCTGTTTTAATTGGTGTTTCTGATCCCGTTAATGTGGAGATATTGAAAGTGCAGCTTCCTCGCCGGCCGCCATGTTGGATCCACCTTTTTTTTTTTTTTTTTTTTTTTTTTAAGAGAGAAACGACTTTTATTTAGGGAAATGTCCTGATAAACCACCTGAGGTTGAAGGTAAGGCCTAACAGGCCAGGGTGCTGCCTGGACAGACGGGTGCCTAAATAAGGTCCCTCTCTGTAAGATCATTTGACTTGGAGAGGGAAGGAAAGAGAAAGGGGACAGGAACAAGGAGCCTCCTAGGGGTTAGACTGGGGTTTAAGTGAACCAAAGGACCTGTGGAAATCCCGTGGGCTCCGAGACATCTTAAGAATGGAAAATAAAGGAAACATTGTACTTTAGTGCTTTTTAGCTGCATTTTTTAAATATATTGCATTCACCAACTTCAAAATGAAAAATGCAAGTGTATATGCTATAGTTGTGCCTTGTATTCTTGCAGCAATAAATATAAATACTAAGTACCCAATAAAACCTGGCACTGTTCACCCATGAGACAATCTTCCTTGCAACGACTCTTTAAGGTAGTCATTTTGATCCCCACTGTTCAGATTTGGAAAATGAGTCTTCCAAGTACATAATTTTCCTTAGATCACAGAGATGATCCTGGAAGAGTGAGTGTGGAAACTCAGATCTGCATCTCTCGAAGCACTTGCCTGTTCTCCAAGCTAGCCCACCTTTCAGGGATGAGAAACATCAATGTCCTCCAGGAATGGACACCTTCTTGGTGGGAAGGACAAGGGGACTAGGCAATGAGCAGACACAGAGCACTGCAGGTCTCCTGCCCTCCCGGGCACCGTCAGAGACGATTTCATAAAATGCCAACACTTCAAATACCTCTTTGTACATACATACATTTGTAATAATCAGCAAAACTTCTACAATGCCTGTTTTGTGAAATTCACACAGTGCCCTGGAGCAAGGAGCTGCAAGGGGAAATCTGCTCTGAGAGGTTTGATTCGCTCTGTGCAGTTCTTCCTGGAGCCACCGAGTGGTATTGTTGTGCAATTCAAACTGCTTCTGTCACCAATCTGGCCTTTCCCTTCACCTGTTCTAACCCAAGGAGTGTCTTTTTGGAATCTTGCTCTGCCAGATCTACAAGGTGCTTATATCCCCTTTCTCCACACCCATGTGGGGCTCTTTAAGTAGCTGTGTTCTCAAATTTCTCCAGAAGCAGAAAGACATGACCGGTCAAATATGTTTGTTCAGAGAAATCCACTAGGTCACATTGACCAGTGCCATGGATTGGAGAAGGGACAAAATTCTGTATTTGTTGGCTGGCCACGTTTTATCACAGCATCACATGGGACAGTGGTGCTTGGCCCACAAGCCCCCCTGGGAGAGAAACATGTCCTGTGCGTGGGTCGGCGTCACCTGGACACACCAGCCTGCGACGGTCCTTTGATGCTCTCCAGCTCTTCATCATGAGAGTCACATAAAAGCATAAGAAAAATCAGGTCTCATTCTATAACTCCCCAGGGAGAGCTCTCACAGGGAAGGAGGCTCAGGAGAGGGAGTGCCGAGCTTTGGAATTTGCATCTGAAATCCCGAAATCTCCTTGAAAAAGTCTGCAACCTTCAGGCCTGGAATTTCCCATCCGTACTTTAAAAGGCTCGCTGTCTTCTCCCCATCTTGACTGTCATCATTAGTGTTTATTAAGTTTGTGTTGAGTTTTTACTTTTCACTCTTTATCCAGACGCCCTAAAGGATCATCCCTTGTACTTCCTTTAAGATTGTGCCGGAAGAGAGGCAGCCCCTCTATCAGGTGCCACGATGCTCAGAAGGGCAGACAGAGGTGCCCTTGAATGTTCTTGTGTTTCTTGGGAGTTTTCAGAGGTCTTTTCACCCATTATCTGATTCTTCCTCACAACACTGTAAGGAAAGTACTGATAATTGCAAATCAAGAAACCAAGCTTCTCAGAGGGCAAATGGTCTTCCTCAGATCACCAAGTGACAGCCCCAGGTGGAGCTGTGCTGCTGCTATACCTCAGCTACCCACGCCAAGAGGACAATGTTACAACCCATGCACACCCGGGACACGGAGGTGGGGATAAGAGACGGGACAGAGGCATGACAACGAGTGGGAAATTGAGGGGAAAGGGAAATTCTAAGCAGTGAGTGGAATTTTAATAATCAAAACGTGGTACTTGCTTTAAATTCTCCTGAGGCAGGATTCTTACAACACAGCTTAGCAAGCAGCCAGGAACTTGGTTCCATGGCTTAAAAAAATAAAAAAGCGGGTCAGCTGACACCAAGGCAACAGGAACACTCAGATTCCAGACCCCGCCAGGCCTCATATCGACAAAGACGTGAAAATAGACTTCAAGGATGTTCTTTTGAGGCCAAAACGCAGCATCCTACAGTCTCAAAGTGAGGTGGATCTCACAAGAGCCTTTTCATTTCGGAATTCAAAATGGATGTACACTGGCGTCCCGATCGTTGCTGCTAATACAGATACAGTAGGCACCTTTGAAATGGCCAGGTTCTTTGTGAGCTCTCCCTCTTCGCTGCTGTCCATAAACACTACAGTCTTCATCAGTGGCAAGAGCTTGCTGGCCAGAATCCTGATTGTCTTGAGTTTCTGGCTGCCAGTTCAGGGACAGGCTCTTCTACCTTGAGCAACTGGAACAGATCCTGGAAGCTATTCCCCAGATGAAATATATATGCCTAGAAGTGGCAAAGGGCTGCTCTGAACACTTTGTTGCCTCTGTAAAGGATGTGCAGAAGCGCTTCCCTCACACACCATGGTGGCAGGGAATGTGGTAACAGGGGAGGTGGTGGAAGAGTTGATCCTCTCTGGGGATGACATCATCAAAGTGGGGATTAGGCCAGGCTCTGTGTGTACGACCCAGAAGAAAACTGGGGTGGGGTGTCCACAGCTCAGCGCAGTGATGGAGAGTGCCGACGCTGCTCATGGCCTCAAAGGCCACATCATTTCAGATGGAGGTGGCAGCTGCCCTGGGGGTGTGGCCAGAGCTTTTGGGGCAGGGGCTGACTTTGTGATGCTGGATGGGCACAGTAGTCAGGCGGTGAGCTCATGGAGAGGGATGGCAAGAAGTATAAACTCTTCTATGGAATGAGCTCTGAAATGGCCATGAAGAAGTACACTGGTGGCGTGGCAGAGTGCAGGGCCTCAGAGGGAAAGACGGTGCAAGTCCCCTTTAAAGGGGAGGTGGAGCCTGTCATTCGTGCCATCCTAGGAGGGGTCCCATCTACATGCACCTAAGTGGGAGCAGCTAAGCTAAAGGAGTTGAGCCAGAGAACTACCTTCATCCGAGTCACCCATCAGGTGAATCCAGTCTTCAGTGATGCACGCTAGACCTGAGATTTCTGCCCTCCCAAGGCACCAGTACTTCCCAACAGAGCCTCCCAGATGGGTTTCTCACCCATTCCAACTACTGTGGCAGGCATTTACCAGTTCTCATTGTCCTCCTCCTGAGAGCTCCTGTGACAATGCTATACATCTCTGTTTGTACTCCCAAGGTGCCCAGAGCACTCCCTGGGGAGGAAACGAGGAAGAATACAGTCTGAAAATGAAGGAAGATGATCGAATGGGTTTCTGGGGACCCAGCATCCTGAAGATGGAAAGATACTGATGGATTCAGAAATGTTCTAGGTGGCCTTGGTCTGGATGGGGCAGGCTTTTGGAATTATGTCTTATTAATCAGCTTCATTAAATCTTTAAGTATAAAAAAAATAAAAAAATAAAAATAATAAAAATTAAAAAGCACCTCTCATCAGCTGGCATTGGGGATGGTGGCCCTCACTTAGGAATGTGCTTTGCACGTGTGAATGCCTAATAAAGGCTAGTTGATAATGGCAATAGGGACTGGTGAACTGAAGTCCCTTTGGCACTGAACTTGTCAGCTCACGTGATGGGCGTGTGACGAAGAATACTGTGTTCTGGGACCAGCTGGCTGAACATTTGTGTCTCTGACAGTAACCTTCTGGACCCACCGTGCTGGGGGTCCTAGGGCCCATAACACCAGGGCACATACACCCACCACCCATCCTTCCAGTGAAAACTGAATCTGGGGATTCATCCACATGACACCAACATCTGGGGAGCTGGATACTCCGTTGCCACCAGGATGGGGCCATGTGGATGCTTCTGTCGACTTTCAGAAACCAGTAATGCTGCGACATAAGTAAGCTTTACAGAGCATGCGACCCAGGAGTGTCTTCCCCTGACTCCTTCTCTCAGTGAGTTTGTAAGAGTGAGTGGATGGTGTCACAGATCACTCCTTTAGTACAAAAGACCAATCGTGCGCACAGTGCTCACAGCCTGTCGGTGCCGGGTGCACAAGGCTGCTCCCTCGGGAGCCACAAGACGCCAAGTGAACTCCCAGGAGAAAGGAGCTCTGTGTCCACGGCGTCTGCAGAGCTTCAGAGAGGAGGTGGCACTGAAACCCAGTAGGTGTGGGTGTTCTAAGGGAAATGAGGAGTGACCTGGGCAGACAGAGCGATACCTGAAAACACCTTTTAGGGAAAAGGAGAAAACAGGAGGGGACAGGCACTGGCAGTCAGTTGGCGGTATCTGTCCTTGGCCCTGGCTCAGCCCCTGTTCGGCAGCATGCCTTCTAAGAGACAAGAAGACCAGGGGCTAGGGGGCTGACTGACCAGAGCCAGCTGCCCACACTTTGCAGACAATGACCTGGTTCCCTGGGACGCAGAACTCCCTGCCCACATGCCCCTGGTTAGGGGACTTCTCCCAAAGTCTGCTCCCCAAGCAGATCCCGCAGCTGACCGAGCATGCTTCCATGGGGGTGGGTGTGAGTGAGCTGGCAGTGTGAGCTGGAGCCCACGTGCTGGGCACAAGGCCCTCATGCTGCAGGCTGGAGGGACCCAGGAAGAGAGGCCCAGCAGGCTGCAAGGTGGCTCCAATGGCACGAAGCAGTGGGAGCGGAACTACCAGGAGCCCAGAACTCCACATTGGGACTTCCCCTTCCAGAATGTTACAAAGGAAGGACAACCAGCCTAGGAGAGCTCAGTGTGTTCACTTCCCTCATTCTTCCCTGGCCATTTAATTCTAAATATCTAAACGCATGGTAGGTGAGCCCTCGTTGATACCTTGACTGGGTTTTGAAAATATTAGGGACAGCTCTTTATTTGGGAGACTTATCAGAAATGAAGCTGGACAAAAAGGTTGGGACTCAACTCTAAAAGGTTTCACTTGACAGTTTCAGCAGAGATTTAAAAAAAAAAAAAAAATACGTTGGGCTGGGGATGTGGCTCAAGCGGTAGCGCGCTCGCCTGGCATGCGTGCGGCCCAGGTTCAATCCTCAGCACCACATACAAACAAAGATGTTGTGTCTGCCGAAAACTAAAAAATAAATATTAAAAATTATCTCTCTCTCTTCAAAAAAAAAAAAAAAAAAACAACCACAAATACGTAAGCTGTTTAATGGCTTAAAATTTTCTCTTTCACGTCCTCTCCAACTGCTCCTACCCTCAGAGACATCTTTTCCACACAACCATTATAATCATGACCCACAATATTCAGTGTGACTCCTCCCGATGGGATCTAAATGTTTAATGAAAATCAATCTTTTCTCCCCAACCTGACTACAAACTCTAGCATTAGTATTCCCTTTCAATCTTGTCTAGGATTCCCTTTAAATCTAGTGGTTGTCCGAAAAACTACTTAATGAACCATTATAAGAAGCTGTGGATGAAAATGACTTTCAGTGTCACAGCTGAGCCATGTACTGCTGCCAACCCTTTATATTTCTGTATCCCCTCAGGACTGACTCTGTATCTGATGAAAAATAAAACTGCAAAAACTCTTGTTCAAAACGTTTAAGAAGGTGACAGTAGAGTGTTAGACCAAGCCGCGGGGCCCGCTGAGTGTGGGACAGAGAAGACAGCACAGGTCTGCTTACCCAGATCATTTAAGGCAAGTGCCCTTCCACCCCATCAGTAAGCTCAGTGAAAAGAGTCTTTTTGCGTCTTTCAAAAGCGTGGCCCAGTGGTAAGTGGGTGACTTTAGATGGCACACAGATGGGCGTTTGTTTAGTGTCTTAGTTGTGTACCAGTGTGTTATGATATATGTAATAGCTGTGTAAATGCGCTTTTGGGGAATACAATTTGCACATCAATCAATAACTTCATGTTTATTATTGTTTGGGACAAGGCTAAGTTTAAAAGTGGGCCAAATTAAAGAAAAATATTAAGTAAATAAGAGTACAGGTGGCACACAGATGTTGTCGAAAGTATAAAATGGTACTTAGAGGACTGAAGTTTGGAAATGGTGGAAAACATGGATGGTTACGGTGTCCTAATGACCTGACACGTTCAGTACCATTCTTGGGTCACACCCAACTTTTGTTTTTCTGCTCTGACCCCTCTCTTGTGTTTTCCCACTAGTCTCAGGAGGCCAAGCGGCTAACCCAAGGCCCCCTGGAGGTCAGTCCCTGAAGGAAGGCTTATTTCTAGCTCTTCCCATTTCCTAGTGCAAAACATCCTCACATGGGGCTGGGGTTGTGGCTCAGTGAGAGCATTCCCCTCGCACGTGTAAGACCCTGTCGATCCTCAGCACCACATTTAAAAAAATAAACAAGTGAAAAAAAAATCCTCACCATCCATTTCTTTGTGGTGGTACTTAACATCAGGGCCCTAGCATTCCCTTCTAGAATGATATTTCTTCCTAAATCCACCCAAGACTAGTGCTCCAAATTCTGAAAGGTGTTAATCTTAAATGAATCTTGAAGTACTTCCAACATTCTTTGTATTCTTTGCACATTATTAGGGACATCTAAAAGTATTTGCTTAATAAATTATATTTGTTAATAATATTTACTATTAGCAAATAATGCATATTGTTTGGGGTTACTAAAAAGAACCATGCCATATAGTTAATATTCAAACGCTGGAGAGCACCAGGAAACAGCATGGGGTCGTATTTGAAGATAACACTGTAGCGTAGAATTTTAGTACTGTGCATTCATATCATCTGGAGGATGAACAGCAATACTGAGGATCTCATGTTGATATCACCAATTTAAGGATCTGTTTGGCTTCAACCCCCATTATTTCTTGAAACTCTACTCTGAGAACATGTATAAAATATCCTGTGTGATCAACTTACTAATTTCCACTTTATTTACAAGAACAACTCACCATTAGCTGCACACAGGGCTGTAAGCACACGTCATTACTCCAAGGTACTGCTACGGGCAAGACTGGCTGATCCGGCTGTGATCCTGTCATCCTGTCCTGAGACTTCTTGGCTCAGTGACTTCTCTTTATCGATTTTAATTTACTCTGAAAATAATACTTTTTCACATTTCCCCAACTTCTTAGCTGATTTTGCTTGGGATTCAGGATCAGGAAAGCACATGGATGAAAAGAAACCCTGGGAAGACAGACCCGCAGGAAGCACTACCTGGGCCAGCAGCGACCTGGGGCAGGAGTGCTGGGGTGGAGCCCTTAGGTCAGATGGTCTGCATTCCCAGAAGGAGAACAGCAACTAAATAAGGTTTTAACAGCCCTTCCTCCCTTTTGAAATAAAGAACCTTTTAAAGCTCACGTTAGGGAATTTTACATGGAATTAAAGTCCACCATCATCCCCGGAGGAACTATCATTTAGTAGCTAATTGCCAGCTGCTCACTGGACTGTCTGTGGCCATGAGACGGCCGCTGAGCCGGGGCCTCCTGAGCAAGAAGCGCCCTAGCATGCCCTCCCCAGACCAACTGGACATGTGTTTTCCATTTAAACATTTCAGTGCCCCAACCGAAAACAAATCAGCTGTGTCTTCGGGACCCTACGAGGAGAAGGGTGGGACTTATTTCTGGACAAGCCTGAGGAAAACATTACCCTCATGGATGAAATATGTTTGTGCTCAAGACTTCGTGAAAGCGTTGACTTGGTCTTTCCCAAGTTGATCTCCTCTTCCTTGAAAGGGGAGAAAATGCAGAAAAGTCCATTGCTATTAGCCCAGCTTTGTCCGTAAGTGAGGAGCAATGGATGAACCTTACGTTGGTTTAGATAAGGATCCAAAGCAGACACGGTCTTCAGGGATTATCCACATACCTTCAGCAATGGGATCTACACGCCCCACTCTCCCTTGGCTGTGGACAGCAACAGAAACCCACTTCCTGTTTTCTCAAGCCAAATGCCTCCATCCATTCAATTTTTCCCAAGGAAGCTGTCACTGATTTCTCAATGCTCAGTGTGGTCAGCAAGGAAATTGGTTCTGGAAAAAATATTTGCCTTTCTGCCTCAAAAATAAAGGTCTCCTGAAGATTGCAAGCCCACTGTGGAGGAATTTTGGCTTATTTTGTGTTTTTGCATCCTGATGGAGCACAGGAAATAGGAAAACAGAATATTTTCCTTGGCAAAATTAGGATGTGCTTGGTTTAGCCATTTGACAATTTCTAAGAGTTCAAGTTGAGAAGCACACACAAAGCCACTCTCAAAACTATGGGTCTGGTTCTCAGGTATAATTAGGGAAATCTGTCAACACTAAAGGTCTTACTCTGATTTTTTTTCTTTTTCTTCCTTCCTTCCTTCCTTCCTTTCTCTGACTTTTATTTCTTTTCTTTCTTTCTTTCTTTCTTTCTCTCTCTCTCTCTCTCTCTCTCTCTCTCTCTCTCTCTCTCTTTCTTTCTTTCTTTCTCTTTTTTTTTTTTGTCATGGGTCTGCCCACCAAGCAGAATCTTTTGTGTCTTTTTTTCTTCCTTACTTTTTTGAGTTTGATTTTTCCACAAGAAGGTCTAAAAACTCAAAGAAATTCAAGAGTTGCAAGGCCCACAGTGTACCTAAAGAAGAGCACTGTGTCAGTTAACAGGAAGCTCCAACTGGAGGTGCCGGTGCCAGGCCACTCAGGCTTTGAAAACACATATGAATAGCATAAAAGGGGTGTTGAAAATTATCCCCATGCAGATATGTGATTTAAATTTAGAATGAAATGTAGTCACTTTTCCATCCTTCAGATTGGTGTGCCTCCTTCTGCAGAGTCTGATATAGAATTCTCCTTTTTAGGCTTACCTCCTAAATACCAACTAGATGTGTGTCTCTTAGCAGAACCAAGGGAGATAAATCTGTTATTTTATCTAAATTATCTTCTGGATTTCCTATTCCATAGTACAATATTTATCTTTTTGTAAATTTTAACTTTTTATAGACAGTTTTCCTCATCATTATCATTCTGTGATGCACAGTGAGACCCTACTTAGCAAATGTAAGCATATTCTCTCATGTTAGAAAATTCATATTCAGTTTATGTTTGGTATCAACATTATGGTCTTCCCATAAAAGACTGTACTTAAATTTCAAAATGAACATATAAATGTACGATTCACCAAGATACATACATGTGTATATATCTTTATATAACCAGATATAATAATTAGATTCATAATAATAGTTTTATTGCTTATTTTCTGGCCCTGCTAATATCCTTTAGGCCTTGAGGGCAATTCTGAACATATCATATTCTCTGGATTCATAGCTAAATTTTATGTTTTGGTGGGATGTCCAATTAACTGAATGAGTCGACCTCACAGCGAGGTTCATTCGGTGCTTTGAGCCCACACTGTGGTCCCACGACTCCTTTCTCCCTGCACTCAGTCCCCTCATCTCAAGGCAGTCCTGGGGCCTCTGTTTCTATTTCTTGTATACTATTGGTCCGTCTTCTCCTTTTCTTAGGGTCCTACAATCATACTGATTTAATCAACTTTAATTGAGGCATGATTTATATTCAGTAGCTCTTCACATCTACAGGTTTAGCTAACATTGGGAGGAGGATAGTTTTAAAAAATTGCAAAAAAATTTTTCTTGTCATTATTCTCTAAACCATATAGTGTGACATCTATTTACAGAATATTTATATCGTATTCTGTATTATAAGTAATCTAGAAACAATTTAAAGTGTGCCGAAGAACATGCACAGCTTATATACAAATGCTGTGGCACTTAATAAGAGACTTGGGCATCCACCGAGTCTCCCAGGGGGTCCTAGAACCAACACCCATGGATACCAAGGGGTGACTCTATAATGACATGGGCACGTGTTATGTGTACAGCTTTGACAAGTGTGTAGGGTCACCAGTGAGGGTTGAGAACAATTCCAACACCTCTGAAAGATCCCTGTGATCTTTGTAGTGCCCCCCTCCAGCCCCAGCCTCTGGCAACCCTCTGAGCTCTTTCTATCCTATAGATTAGATTCGCCTTTCCTGGGGACTCACAGAGTGGGATCACACCTGGGCACTCTTTGTCTCTACCTTCTTATGCTCAACCCAGCATTTGGAGACTCCAGCATGTTGAGGTTGCCAAGCGGTACCGATTTCAGGCATGCAACACAGGTGCTTTAGCTGCCGTGGGCATTGAGGTTGTCTCCGTTCAGGGCTATTAGAAACAAAATTGCTACAACCAGTCACCTACAACACTTCATATGTTTTTTCAATTTCTCTTGAATGAATACTTAAGGGTGGGATTTCTTAGTCTTATGGAAACCATATTTTCAGCTGGATAAGAAGCTGACCAACGGCTTTCCAAGGGGCTGTATAGCTTTTCATTTCCACCAGTGGTATAGAAGATTTCTAGCTGCTCCATGTTCTCACCAGGAGTTGGTATTTTTAATGTTTAACTTTAGTCATTATAGTGCGTGTGCTGTGCACTTTCATCCTTCAGAGTATTAAAGGATATTTCTTCAGGTAGGTTTTGTTTTCTATGGGGATTAGGATACCACTGACCCATTGTCTATATGTATTTTAAATGAGGACCATCCCAAATTGAATCCTGTGATTTGAGTGCACTAGCCATTTTTTAAGGCTTGGTCACTTAGAATTTTCATAAGCATGAGTTATTTTATACAAGTAATTGAGCAAAATATTGAGGAAAAGTGAACCTCCAGCCAAGTCCTGAAGCACGTTAATGAAGAAGCATCATCTTGGATAAGTATTGACCTGCTGGAATTCCCAGCCAGGGGTACCTCCTCATCGTCTCACTCACTCGCCTCCATTTCTTTCTATAGGGGAATGAGGGACTTACTCCAAATCCTTTGAACATTTTCAAGTTTCCCTCTACAGTCTGAGAATAGAGCCATCAAGCAGAAGGATCCAGAAATCCTGCCATAGTAAACTTTCTGATTTCTAAAAGGCCTCCTGAGCAAGCTCAGGAATGTGCCCCCCTCTGCTTGTGATGAGACTTCCAATATGCCCGAGTTTCCTCCCTGGAGGCCCCTCGGGGGACCCTGATTTGAGAGTGTTCCTGAGTGTGGTCCTTCCTTGCCCGAGTAATGAACCTTTCTTCACTCTCCATCTCCTGGTCATGCTTATTGGCCTTGTTCCTCAGGGGGCGAGCCCTTGCGTTTGGTCACGGGTTTCTTTTGCCTAGGATTCAGCTGACACACATTTTCCCCCATATTTTTAATCTTCAAAAGTCTACCTTTTCATTTGATGCATCTCCTGACAACAGCACATTTGAAGAATTTTTAAAAATTCCATCGACCCATCAGCATTGTTTTGTGCTGGGTGAGACAGGGAAGGAGGTGCCTTCTTTCTCTGCAAAGGCAGCAGCTGCACTAGGTGCCCATGGAGCAGGGGCTTCCGGGAGCCAGCCCAGATATGGACTTCCTAGGTTCAGAGATTCCCAGGTTCTCTGATTTGTCAGAGAACTCACTCCTAGACCTGCATGTTGACTGGGTTTTTTCCTCACTAAGAGGAAGAAGGAGACCCTTTCAAGCAGATCCTTTGAAAACTTATCCGCAGCCAAGGGGTTGGGCAGGTGAGGAGAAGTAGGGTCTGTTCCTCCAACAAGAAACACAGCGGACCAGCTTCCGACTCCCCAGGAATGCGCCTGTTTCAGATATCTTTGCCTCACTATGGCCAAATACCTGACTCGTAGAGTTTGGAGGAGGAAAGATTATTTTGGCTCATGAGCTCAGAGGTCAGTCCATGGTCAGCTGACTCCATAGCTCTGGGCCCAAAGTGAGCGGAAGGGTGGGTACAAGGAAGCAGCTCAGGACGAGGCAATCAAGAAGCACCGAGAATGCTCCCCTCACCAGGGACAAATATAAACTCCAAAGGCACACTCCAAGGTCCCACCTCCTCCAGCCACACCCTACCTGCCTACAGGTAGCACCCTGTTAATCCATGTCAGTGGATCAGTCAGTGGATTAGGTCGACTGTAACCTCATCCTCTCACCTCTGAAGTCTTGCATCGTCACACCTGAGCTTTTGAGGGACACCTCCTATGTCAACCATAACAGTGCCCACCTCTGCCTCTGACATTGCACAGACCAGGAACAACAGGGCTGGGCCTTGACTTCCCTGCACTCACTCTGTGCTCCGCTGCCTTGGGCTAGGCTGTGTCCTTACTAAAGAAAAAAAAGGAAATTCTTAAGAGATCTCCTCAGTCGCTGTTGGGTAGAATTTCCATTTGACTGGGGAAATGGGGCTTTTTAAACTGTGAGTACCATTTTTGCATGGAAGGAAAAAGGAAAACTCAAGCCCTGGATGTTCAGAGCAGCTAAGTCACAGGGAGAACATCTCGAGGTGCTTCTGAGAAGAGCCAGGCAGCCCCACACCGTCCAGACACCGCACACTGCCCACCGCGGTGATGCCTCATGGAGCTGGGTCTCCTGACCTCCAGCCCAGACTGGCCACCACATCTGAGCTGCGCCTTGGCAGTAGGGAAGGAGAGGGGAGCCCGGAGCAGAAGATGCGCCTGTCTGTGCTCCCGTTTGGTGTGTGTTGCCTCATTTAACCCTCCCACCCATCTATGGCAGAGTCATCATTTTACAAAAGAAGAAAAAAGACTCAAAGGATAAACAACTTGCCCAAGGTTACACTAAAAGGAAGTAGCTGTGCACATGTGCGAGTAGAACCAAGGTCCGCGTCTTCCATTACGTCATGCCATCCTCTGCAATTCCCCCCTTGGTTCCAGTTCACGCCTGCTATTCTCAGTAGGTCTCCCAGACCCTGCGGCCATCCTTCTCTTCTGCACCCATCCCATGCATCAAATCTATGCCCTACTCTTAAGGCCTTGCAGCCACGGAAACCGCTAAGAGTCACCTTCACCCAGGGGCTGAACCTGACCTCTGCACAGCAGAGTAGCTGGGAGACCTCTGGAACCGCGTAGTGAAGGCAGGGATATGTCTCTGATGATGGAAATTTACCTACAGAAGTAAACCGAAGGAGATATTTTCAGGAGAAATCTTTTAGAGACACCAACTCTCTGTACTGAAACCCTTGATTGGGTGAGTCAAGTCAGATGCAGGATTTTTTTTTTCTTCTTAAAAAAAAAAGTCAAGTTAGATGCAGGATTTTGTTTTTCTTCTTAAAAACATATGATGACATCTCTCCTCTCTACTTGGCTAGAGAAAGCTGGGCATTACACGATCACATCCTCCCGACTGCACCCCTACACCTCCCCCACAGAACCTATAACATCTACATGCCTGATGCTTTTTCGACACTTAAATTAGAAATGTATCATCAAGCACAGAAAAGTACAGAAATTAATACAATGAACATGCTTTACTCACCATTCAGCTTTTATTGAGTTTTTTTTTCATATTTGCTTTTCATATATTTTAAGAAATAAAATATTTCAGACATATTTGAAGCACACAGATTTCCTGTCTCAGTCCCATCCACTGCCTTCTGGCTCAGAAGTTGCATTTACCAAAATTGTTTCTGGAACAATTCAGAATTTTCTGACATTATTTCTCATTTCTGTGCATTTATTATATTTTTACCACACATTTATGTGTTCACAAACAATACAAGACTTAACTTTGTATCCAATGCCACATCTCTCTGCAGTGTGCCCTCCACTAAAGTAATGTGTGAGAGGTAACCAAGTGGATATGTGTGGTTGTGGTCATTCGACTTTTTTTTTTGTAAGAATAATATTCCATTGTGTGAACATATCACATTCTGTTTATCGTCCCATTGATGGACATTCTGTTTATTTCCAACTTTGTGTTATTGCAAACCAGGCTGCAGTGAGCATTTCTGTTCCTGTCTTCCTGTGCACATGTGCGAGTTTTTCTGGCCGCCCAGAATTACTGGCCTTATTTTACCTCTGCTAAACTGAGTGACACTAAGCAAATAAATATGTGACTCTAAGAAATAGTTTTCAGATGCCCTCAATTTGTGGATGACCTGGCCATTTTCCTCTTTAGAATGCTGCTTTTTTATACCTAGAATAACATTTTGAAATATTTTTTCCAGGAACTCCAGAGAGTCAGGCGTTAATTTCTTGAAAGTGACATCTAGTGTATTTATTTACTATAACATTCAACTTCATTTTAGGTTCTAATCCAAAGGGCACGTGATGCCTCATAATTGTATATTTTATATTTAAATGCACAATGTGAGAGAATAAATCTGAGTTACAGCAGGGACCTTAAAATACTGGTAGGAAAGGGGAAAAGGGCATATTAGTATGGGCAGAGCCACAGTAACAAATAAACCTTGCCATGTTCAACAGAATCGAACCGTATTTTTCTTTCATATAACACTCCAGGATGGTTCCCAGCCAGCAAGGGCTACAGCCTCTCTTATTCAGTCACTTTTCGGGGTCCCAAGCTCACTGCAGCTTTACCATCTTTAATATGCGCCTCCCAAAGCTGATCAGAGACGGTCATCTCCATCAGCCAGCTGGAGCAGACAGCAAGAAGGAGCACAAATGGGAGTCTGGGCCAGGCCTGGAGCTAGGCATTGGCCTGGAGGCCACGGCTCACTGCAAAGGAGGCTGAGAAGTGAAAACTACCTGTGGGCCCAGAAAGAAGAGCCAGTGGACTTTCTTGAAAGGTTAGTTCTCTCTTGCATAAGAAAGAGAAAAGAAATTGGTCTCAGTTCAGTCAAAGTGTTCACAGTAAATGTCTGTTAACACGAGAAAGAAGAGAGAGTGAACACCAGCTGAGTTGGAATAGAGTTGACCATCAAAGTGCTCTCTTTCCTTCCTTTCTCTGGTTACTTCCGCTGTTACTTTTGTTGCCTACCCTTGGTTCCCTCCTCCTTCTTCTGAGAACAGTGGACCCTCACTACTCAGTCCATGTAGATTTGGGACGGTGCTCCAGGCAAAAGCCAATAGGATCAGAGTTGAGAATGATCATCAAACAGGGAAAACGCGGCACGACCAAGGGGCCCCCACTGCTAAGGGGACTGAAGGTCCAAAAGTTCATGTCGGCAGAGGAAAGTGGGGAGCACTGATTTGAGGTTCTATCTTCTGGGCTGGTGAAAATACCACGGGAGCACTGCAGTAGAGACTGGTCTGCAGATGGACACGGGTGGCGCTGCACTTGTGCTCAGCCATGTCTGATAGAGACAGGAGTCCCATCTGGCGACTCAGTCCACCCCACCTGCCCGGCATAGTGATTGGACCCCGGGGGTGCATAAACCAAGTGAGGACAATAGAACCGGTTTTTAGCTTGTTGTAATAGTTTCTTGTTTCTAAACTTCTTCCAAAGCTGAGTGAATGTCATTCGGCAAGTTCCGGGAGCCACTTTCCATGCTGCATGGAGGAAACTTGACCACAGAGCCAGAGCCAGAATTCTGGTGATGTCACATGTCAGACCCGCACCTGAGGTTCTCAGTTACCCTGATTCCTACAGCTCTTCTTTCATTCTGTGGACTGTCTGTCCCACAAATCCTCATTAAACCATCTTAGGCTGATTTGATTTGGGTTTCTGCCACTTACAGCTGAAATACACCTGAAGTGAAACGTACAGTGTTACCAATTATACACCTTCCAGCTGAGAATCGGATGGCCTGTGGTCATCTGGGGAACGTGGAGGATTGCAGCTCATAGCCAGCTCTCCAATACTGAGGTCAGAATCTGCCAAATCCTAAGTGCATTTCCCCCCTTCAAGCCAAGGCATGAGGTTTGAAATATGGCGGAAGTCTTGACACTTAGGGAGCAACAAGAGAAAAATGGAAGGTTCTTTTCTGAGCTGTTTGCCAAACCTCTGTTGCTATCCCAGCTCTCCACTGGGCTGTTATGACAAACCACCCCAGCACCACTGCCCACTGAAAGTCACAGTCTGCTGGGTGCTCCCAGGACAGAGGCAGGACAGCTGGGCCCCAAACTTCCTTCTGTCCAAAAGCAGAAGGCTAGGGTGAAGCCTTTAAACTGAGGTCCTGGGTGGATGAGCAGATCTCAGAGCACTGTTAAAAAAGAAAAAACAGTGGAGTGTGATGGATTCAGATTCAAGAATTATGGCCTGGCAAGATTTCTGGCCTTGGTTACCAGTTATGGAGTCACTGAATCAACAGAGTTGAGTCAGATCTTGGAAAGGTGGCATGTGTCACTAAGCCATGAGAGACCAGGGCAGCACAGCTCTCGGCAGAGCTTCCCCGGAGCCTGGCTGTGGTGGGAAAGGTGGAAGGGGGCAGAAGTTGGGGGCGGGTAGACCGGCTGGCCGAGGAACTCCATTGTCAAGGGGCTGGATCCTCTGTGTTCCCGGTGTCATATGCCATGAGAAGTGAACACTAAATGTAAGCCCCGCTCTGCTTTGCCCTGAAGGGAAATTCACCGTGGTCAGCCTTTCTTCTCGGCACTCGTGGTGATGGTTCAAACAGTAATTTGCCTATAGACTGCAGAGTTGTAAGAGGCCATTGCAAATACGACTGGAAAATGTGTGTGCCCCTAGGTGCTGGGATAAGAGCTTCAGGGAGTTGTTGGCACCGCGCTCGGCGAAGGCACAGTCGGTGGGACCAAGGTGGGCGTCCTGGGAGCTGAGGCCCACGGTGCTGGGTGTGCAGTGCGACCACCAGTCATCCCCACCCCTGGAAATGCACTTCCCCCTCTCCCAGGGGGATGCTCCTGACGCTCAACCACTGTCACATGGTGCCAGGGGATCTGCCAGCCAGAAGAGCCCACCTGGAGTGGACTGGCCAATAAGGGGACATCACTGCCCTGACCACAGTGCCGTTTCAAAAGAGCCATGAAACCCAAGCTTGGCCAACGGGAGTCTTGGTGTTGGACTGTTCTGCTCAGAGAACCAGCACGGAAGACCCTGTGTTTCTCAGCAGAACCTGAGTCCCATGTGGCCTTTAGCCTCGTTTCCTGTCTGCTCAAAGACCAATCAGTTGAAAACAATGAAAACAAGAGACAAGAAAATAGGTGACAAAGGAGAGAATCACAGAGTGTTGACCCCTTGTCCCAGTCCAGTGCTCAGGGCCAAAGGACAAACTGAAGGCCTGTGTTCTGATTTCCATGCTTATGTTAGAAATCAAGCTAGCAAACTGTTAAACAGACCGTGTTCTACTTTAACAAGCACGCCTTCGTTAATACCTAAAAAGCCAGGTTCCTGTTCCCAGACTGCTGGGCGTTCCACTCCAGAACAAGGCCGTGTGGGGATGGTCAGTTGGTCTGTCCACTCCTTACTGCTGCCCTACCCATACCAGAAGTGGACATGTGCTTACATGCTTCAGGTCTATCTGCACCCGCGTCCCCACGAACAGTGATCTCTTGGCCACTCTTCAATCATATGAACCAGGAGACACTGTGTGGGACTTTGGGTCACTTTTAGAAAGTGAAATTTGGTCGGGGAATTCCAAATTTCAAGTGCCTGAGTGTGGCCTAGAAATGGGGGCACAGGCTTCCTGTGGGCACCTGCATGATCCATCCAGGGGAGGGCACAGTCAGAAGGCACAGGAGGGAACGCAGGATAGGGTGCAGGCCTTATCTGGCCTAAGGGTGTGACTGCATGTTTGTGACCCCTGTTGAAACCCTACTCCCAGTGGGGTGGTCAGAGGTGGGGCTTTGGAAAGTCACTGGGTTTAGATGAGGCCCTGAGAGTGGAGCCCCTTGGTGGGATTAGTGTCCTTATCAGAAGAAAACAAGACTAGGGCTCACTTTCTCCACCACAGGAGGCTGCAGAATGGACAGCCTGCAGAGCTGTGAGATGCAAATGTCTATTGTGTCTATGCTGCATCTTGGTAGAGCAGCCAACCAGACCAGGACCAAGCGTGGGCTTTGTGCCAGTGTCCAGGATCCCTGGTCCCCTCTGACTCATGAACCCTCTCTGTGATCTTTATCTAGTTGGGTGAGTTTCTGCCACCTGCAGCTAAAGAATCCTTATCCCTTCAGTGTCCTGCAAGTGGTCAGTAGCTGTGGCTCTCATTGTTTCAAAGCACTTATTCTTACTGTAATTTGCTAAATCAACGTTCTCCCTCCAACATTGTATTGAACTGGTCTCATGAGAGTCACTAATCCAATGGCCTTGCTCTCATTCCCAGTTGGCTGGTCGGCTCCGTAGCATTTGGATGCATTAAACATTCCCCCTTTTGGAAACCTTTCTTTTCTTTACTCTGGAATATTAAAGGAAAAGTTTGGTCCTCCTCTATTTCTCAAACAGCTCCTTTGACTTCTGTAACCCTCTGCCCAATTATAGACATTCTTCAGAGTTCACGCTGGCTCTTGGGGCTGAAGCTACTTCCAACATCCACTAATTGGGATTGATTATTTGAGTCACATGGCGCTCTCTCATCTTGAAGAACCCATTCACTTTTGTACCTCCAAATGTCTCATCCTTGAAAAATGAGTCTCAAACTTCTATCTCCATCCTTGGCCTTGGTATCAAGACCTATTTCCTGCGTTGGACAGTGTCGACAGAGTACTTATATTTGGAGTGTTCCCTGACACTGGGTCTCCCCTCGTTTTGCTGGGCTCTGCTGGAGTTACCAGTGACTCCTTCCCTAGTCACCAGCTCTCAGACCAGTGCTGTCTGTGCTCTTACTGCCCCACGATCCCTCTTCATTCTTTCCTTGCAAGGTGTTTCCTCTTCGTTTGTTTTCGGGCCCCTGCGGCAATCTCTGCCTACCCTGTTCCTAGGTCCTGTTCTGCTCCACTTTCATTCTTTTATAAGAATCACCCAACCCTGATAAATTGCTGGATTTTTGCATGGCTTTTTTTTTTTTTTCCTACTTAAAAACCTTCCATGGATGTCTGTGGCCTGAGGAAATCCCTTGTCTGGTGACCAAGGCTCTGCATCAGTCTTCAGTGTTTTCTCCTGTTCTGCTTTAAAACAGGCTCTCCGTCCTGTCAGGCCCATCCCGCCCTAAATCCAAACTCTTCCTTCCTGTGTCCCTGCCCTGATTCCTTCTTCTCCACTCCCCAGAACCCCTCTCCTCCCCTCAAGTTCTTAACAATGGATCTCAAGCCCCAGATCCCCGAGGAAACCTTTCTTCCTCTCAGTTCACCATGTTTTCTTTCCTCATCTTCTGGAAACTTCTGTTGGCTCTATTTGTTTGACACTTGTCTTATGCAGTTGTATAAACTTGTCTTTGCTAGAGCTGCCTTTAAATTAGATTTTAATTGCTTTTGAAAAACAGAACTTGTGCCACACGTGCGATCCTCTGTTCTCCCCTGGACCGCCCAGCCTGGGCTAGGTACAATGAGTGCTTTAAAGCATTTTCTTGTGCTATTTCTTTGTTCTAAATTAAAAGACTGTGCTCTATACAAAGTATTTTTGTCACATAGAATCAAGTAGTGTGGGTGCTGAATACGTTGGTAAAAGCTTGCTGGACTCTCACAAAAGGTTTGCTCCACACCTACCCAGTTCCTCCCACTGTTGTCTTTGTCTTTGAAGAATAACACATGATTTCCCCCTTTTATAGAAAATAATATCATACTCTGATAAAAGTTCTCTTGTTTATCAGCACTTCTTACCTTCTTACCTCTTCTGAATGTGATTTTAGATCTTAGCAGGTAGGTATTTTTGAAGTTCAGAAAGAAAAGAATCAGCAGCCTCTAATGTACATAACAAAAGACACTGAAATATCCTTCTTTCATTTTATTGAAAAGGAAACATTTCTATTCTAGCGCAAACAATGTATATTTTACATCATAAAGCAAGATATAATTTACATATTACATTTCTTAAGAGATCTTTATACCATTATGTCATTCCCTTTTTTTTATTAGGTTACTTCTTCTGATTCAGTTCAACCTGCCGACTACCCTACACATCAGCATCCTGTTTGGAAGGGGGGTGGGGCAACAGCTCCTGGTGCTCATCTCTGTCTGGGCATGACCAGGCCTTGAGGTCTGGCCCTGAGACCTTCTTCTGAAAACTGGTTTAACAGCCAGAAGCTACTTCTCCAAATCACATAGCAAACTTGTTTTCAAAAAAATCAATAGTAAATCGAGTGCTACTACTAGATGGTTTACTTCTTGATCAAGTGCTCAAATAATGGATGCTTGTAGTGTTGGTTTACTACCAATGGGCAGTCCCATGCCTGACCGGCACCAATTACTTCCAATTCCCAGAAATGGCTTGTCTAAGTTGTCAGACAGAACCTCCCAGTTTCCCCCACCATTTGGGTTTATGGGGCCAGGATTTACTGTAGACCACTGGAAATGTATGTCAGGATGAAGGTTTCAAAAGATTTTGTTTTGCATAACTGTCTTTTCTAAGCGTCTCCCCTTTCCATGCATGACTTCTGTTCTTTACCTATAACACACATCCTCCTTTAGCTATTCTCTCCAAACTCCAGACCCCTCAAATTCATTTTTTGGATGGCACTCACTTCACAAATCAAATAATGTTTCCATCTGTAAGGTCATACTATTCCTTTGAAACTCAGTAATCCACAGAAATGCATGGAACACAAGAATGAGTCGAGAGATTCCTCAGAAGCAAGTAATGTGAATTGTCCAGCCAACCTACGTGAACCATTCCCTAAGAAATGTTTTCATCGTGGGTTAAAGGGAGAGGGGACCAGTTTGTGAAAGCAAAATGCCTAAGATGGGCTTTCTTCTTATTATTGGGAAAAATACAGAATCGACATTTGAAATACATTTTCAGATGAGTGGCTGTTAGTCTGGGAAAAAATATCACCATTAGCTCAATCTGATATGCCAAGGGAAATACAAATGTTTGCTAAAAGTGCATCTTATACCCAAAGTTCTTGCCTGTCACTTATAATGCACAGTTGGCATATTTGGCCAAAATCAATCTAAAGATTTCTAATCACAGGTAACTAAATGTATTAGAATCAAGCTGGCCAGGATAAGAATATAAGTTAATATATGTCTATTTTGCATGTCTTAAATTATTCTTTGGTCAAATGGTGTGATTTCTCAGACATCTAAAAATATAAACCTGTGTATTGCTTACAAATACAAGGCTTTACGTATGTACAGCAAGGGAGCATCTCCTTGCTAGGGAATAAGGCTTCCTGGTATGACACCACTCCATGAACACTGTACACTTTTATAATTTTCTTCCTCCCAAGGCTAGAGTGCTGGACATGCAGAGAACACAGAAATCTTTAAAGGAGCACAGGAATAGAGACTCACAACACCCCTGTGAGGTAGGGAGGTATTGCTAAACCCATTTTATAAACAGGCAAAGCTGAGGCATGGCATGGCAATAAGGTTGGGTCAAGTCCACCCGTCAAGTTAAAAAAGCAAGGCTGGAAACAGAGAGAAAGAAATAGGGAAATATCAGTTTTGGTTCCTAACCCTAGATGCTAAACTTTACTTCAAAACACTAAGAAAAAAAAAATAGCCCACAATTGCCTTTAAAGTTTTTGGAATTTAGACAAACCTTTAAATATTCCACTTAAAACATGCGTCCTGTCTTTCCTATTTCTGTTGAGTGGAGAAAGCAGATGACTATCTTTTCCTCCTCTACGTATAATTCCCATGATAGAATATATCAGCATTCCACCAGAGCCCCAGCTCCAAATTCAAGGACATCTTTGTTCTCTCAAATAATTTGTAATTTATTTAAAGCCCTAATGCAAAAAATGACACTGTTCTCAAACAACTGCCCTGCCAATTGCTACGTGGCCTTGATGAGAATTCTGTATAGAATATAAGAAAAGAAGCAAGATCCCTTACTAATGTCTCATCACTGCAGAGATCAGGACAGTGTGATGGTGTGAAATTTGCTTCCTGTAGAGTTTGAATAACTACAGACTCAAGCTTGCAATATTTTATATATATATATATATATATATAAATATGTACAGTATATATATATAAGTGCACATCTGACTACCCTTAAGGCACCAAAGAGAAGTAGGCCATGTCTTTCACAATTCCGTCTTTGTTTTCCTAGAGAAATTTCTCTCCCTCTCAGTGAACATATTTCCTCTAAAACAGCCTGTGACAACAAATAACTTTAACTCAAGATGACTGATTGTTTAAATGGGGCAGGGTGGTGTTGCTGGTGATATTATAGTGCACAGCTTAGAGCTCAGACCTAGAGCTGAGAGCTTAGAGCGAGCCAGACACAGCCAGCCACAGCCAGCCACGCTGATCAGACAGACCAGTGACCAAACTTGTACACAATTTTTGTTTTCCAGCAGCTGGCGGAAGAAAACCTTACCATAACCGACAGACACAGAGATAGTGAAAAGGGAATCATGGGAGGCACAGATCTTCAGAAAGACTTTGGCTTTGCAAAAGCTCCTGGAGAGCAGTGGGAGGAGCTCAGAGTAAGGCACTGAGGTTCTCACAGGTTGGTGACAAGGCCTGGGGCATCCCTCTGAGCCTGTGTGTATGTGGCTTTGTGGCTGCCGCAGACCTTTCCAAAACCTCTCAGGATTATGGGAGTGGGTGGGCTGGCCCTAACCGAAGAAGCTTGGAGTATATTAATCAAAGCATGAATAGAAAGAAAAATAAAATAAACACACAGAAACAAATGGTGGTGGAATTCCAGAGGGAGGAGGAACATTTGTTAACTAATTTTCATTTTGCTCCTCTCCTGCTTTTCTCTGCCATGGTCCCAATATGTTAGTTCTGTTTGTTTGATTGTTTTTACTTTTTTTTTTCCCATCGGATGAAGAAATGACAGAGCAGGATAGGTGTCTTATGGTTTTTGATTTCTTCTTAGGCCTGTTTAAAATTTTTTTTTTTCCTCAGTTGACTGTTGGCACTTGGTTCCTCTGTAAACTATATTCCTTGGCCTTCAGTCTCAGGTTGGCAATGCTGTTGGCCATGTTGATGCCCTGAGCAGGGCTATTGTTGGCACATGTGGCAGAATAAGTAGCCATGGCGCTGTGGGGACAAAGGAGAAAGCAGGGAGAATAACAGGCATTAGTTTCATGAAGCTGCAAGTCCAGGCCCCGGGTGGGTGCACTCTCAGGACGGGGCCAGGCAGGGCAGGGCCAGGCAGGGCAGGGGTTGGACTAGGTGACCTCTAGGTCTCTCCCAGCTGGGGCTTTCCATTAGTCTAAGGCCCTTGGAGAGGTGGCTGTGTTTTTCAGGGCAGGAGAAAGCAGAGGAGAATGAGATCCGGGGAGGGAGGGGCACTTGCTGTGTTGGGTACAGTGAGTAATGATTTATTTCTGGGGTGACAGAGGAGAGCTGCCCAAATTGAGCAGCAGGTGCTTTATCAGCTGACTAATTAAAACAGCATTTAATCTCCCTGCCTCCATTCCCTAGCCCGTGGGACGGGTGACGCAGAAATGCAAGTTTGGGACAAAACGACTAAAGGAAATTTTGCTGCTTCACTCTAAATAGCTGTAATTCTAACATGTTTTAGGCAATTGATAAATACCATGAGAAGTAATGTGCTCAGAGAATCAGTTAGCACCCCAATGGAAGTCCCCAGTCCTTCTTGATTCCCTGGTTGATAATGGCAGCATTGTGAATCAAGAGGTGCCTATCGACTGGCCTCAATGTCCTGGCCTCTCCTCAAAACTCCCTGCGGAGCACACACTGCTTTTGGCTCAATTATTTTGGAAATGTCTAAATTTCCAAAATAAAGTATCAAAGGCTCCAGTTTCAGCACTCTTGACCTTAGAGATAATTGTTTCTCACTGTCAATATTGCCAACAAAAACTTGACGTTGTCATTGTCAAAGACTGTTCTTAGGACCAAGAACTGGGCATAAAATTGTCATTGGGGGATTTCTTTCTTTTAAAAAAAATTATTTTATTTCTTTATATGTGGAACTGAGAATCAAACCCAGTGCCTCACACACGCCAGGCATGCACGCTACCGCAGAGCCCAGCCCCAGCCCCAGCCCCTGTCCTGGTGGGTTTCTGATCACTGCATCCATGAATCTCTTTTAAGGAAAAAAGAAATGGTGTTGTAGAATTGTACTCAAATTGTTTCCTTTATACTGAATGGATAAAAGAAGACTAATTTTAACTAAATGAAAATGTTTCTAAAATAGCAAAATCCTTTTCAACTTCGGGGTGGATAGACAGACTTATAAATGGAATGACATGTGCTTTTCTGGGGCCTGCATTCCAGTGGAATTGGTCAGCCACACAGGAGCCTGTGGTTCTGGGATCAAGTGACAAGATCAGAAAGAGAGAAAACTGAAGCTGCTCTACAAGAAGAATAGATCCCTGACACCTCTCCCGAACAGTCCAGACTTATCGTAGCCTAGTTCAACTTGGTGACTAGCAATTAGCCCAGGAAAATTAAGATAAAGAAATATAGAAGGTTCCGGATCACTCCCTCTCTCCAGAAATACAAATCTTTAGCTTGCCGCACGGGTATAAAGCGTGTCAGCAAGTGTGTGTGTGTGTGTGTGTGTGTGTGTGTGTGTGTGTGTGTGACAGAGACTGTGTGTGTGTGTGCACGGCAGAAAGAAGACTCAGAAGGGTTACAGAGTCCTGCCTCCCTCACTTCCTCCTCCTCCTCCTTTCTTTTTTTTTTTTTTTTTTTTGGTACTGGGGATTAAACCCAGGGGCACTGAATCACTGGGCCACATCCCAGCCCTTTTATTTCTCATTTTGAGACAGGTTCTGGCTAAGTTGCTGAGGCTGGCTTTGAACTTGTGAGCCTCCTGCCTCAGCCTCGGGAGCCGCTGGGATCACAGGTGTGTGCCACCAGGCCTGCTGCCTTTCCTCATTTTGCCCGCTCATTCTTACCCAGTGCCCCTGCGTGATGCCCTCCCTGCTACTTCAAGGCAGGTCCTCCTATGGCACCCTACACTCTGCTTTCATCACTTCATTTAATTTTTTTAAAAATGTTATTTTAGTTGAAGATGGACACAATATCTTTATTTATTTATTTTTATGTGGTGCTGAAGATCGCACCCAATGCCTCATGTGTGCAAGGCAAGTGCTCGACCATGAGGCCCTGCCCCAGCCCCACTTAATTTAATCCTCCATCATCTATCACTGTTCTCAGCTGTAAGCGCCATGAACCAGACACCACCTCTGCTGGTTCACAACTGGATCCTTTGGTAGAGCTGACTCAGCCCCTGATGCACACTTGGTGCTCAGTAAACTATTTAGTGAAGAGACGAGTGAGATGTATGCAGATGGGCTACAATTTGACCGATTCCTGATCTCTGTCACTGGTTTCGGTCATCCTGCTATGAGTGATGATTTCTTAAAAACTAATCTGACCAATGTGCTTTCACTCTTTAGAAGTCGTCCTTGCTGTAAATTTCGCTCTCCTAATGGAAAGAACAAAGTCAGAAGGACATGGCAAAAGGGGATGGTCACTGCATATTCTGGGATACACAAAAATATCTTCTCACAGTAAAACTAAACCAATATTCATACAGTTGAGACAGACTATCACTTCCCCACTCTCCACCAAAGGGCACGGGCAGAAGAGTCTCCAGTTAAAATGGGATTCATTAGGAGTGAAACAAATGACCAGAGTAACCCATTAAGATAGGGAAAGGTTTTTCTTAACAATGCACCAAGAAATGCCATTTATTTTCAAAACTCATACACATATCATCATTTAGTTTCTAGACTGATTACATGTTTCCACTCAAGATTCTGCCAGAAATATGTGCAAATCCATAAAACCCATTGTCAAGGAATTTCTCGGACACACCAAAGATGAGTGGATTTGGGAAATGTACCTAAATCATGGATTATTATAAAATCAGCCAAATTAGCCTTTCCCAACCAGGAGTATGAGAGAATAAAGCACTAAAGATTATACACAGAAGGTGCCATTTTAAATACACAGGGAGAAGCTGGACTTAAAGGGTATCTGCATCACTTGGAAAGTAATGAGGGTAGAACTGAACGGCCTCTGAGCACACATGGTAAAACTTCATGACAGAACATGGAGATGAGCTCTGGTGGCAAAGTGCAGACAGTCATGGAGGACTGTCCTTGGCCGAATTTTGAAGACGGGTTTTCCATTCTTTGAGAGTCTAGACAAGCAAAGTCCTACTTAACAGCAATTCACCCTTTCTGTTTCTTGGCAGACAAAGCAAACTGCGACCTTGGGAGATTCCGGTAGTTTACTGGAGTTGTTTCCACTGTTTTCCAGAAATGTCTGCAGTAGCAGTGACTGAAGTTTTGTCTACTCTGTGCCAGTTTTGCTCGTTACTTCACAGTCTACTACCTGTGTCCCATTAGGGATTCTAATCTGGGACTCAAAAGGTAGCACATTTCTTAGAAATACTGAGTTTTTCTCTGTAATGCAGGCCAGACTATAAAACCCAAACTCAGAGGAATGTTGACCCACTTTTTTACTCAAAAAATGAATTAGTAGGGAATTAGGATCATGTATTGCACAGGATGCTCCCAAGACTTTGTCTCTTGAATGATGCAGCCTGCGCTTCTGCAGTAGAGAACAGTGCCCTGCCCAGTGGTATGGTGGTGCCATCACAGGAACACCATAATAGGGGTGAGTCTGTTTATATTAATGAATGGGTTTTGTGATTCCCTCGAAGCTTCAGAAGGGATAACATTTCACTTGTAATTTTTAGAAAAATTATAAATATCGAAGACACCAATCTGACTTATTCCAGCATTGTGTGGCTGAGAGATGTAGGATAAAAGAAGAGAGGTCACCTTCATCCCAGCCTCTTAGCTGATGTTTAGAATGTATCCTCCTTCAAATAGAGACCGCAATGTTACTTTGCACATTTTGTATTGAGGAATTGCCTCTCTTCCCTACAGTAGTTCCACTTGGATCTAGGCTTACAATTCCATATGTGCTTTACAGGCAGGGAGTGGGTGGTTCTTCGACATACCAGTGATGGACACAACTTGTCACAGGTCAGAAAAGACAAATTGCTGAGTGGGTGTTCGTGGAACAGCCTAGATGCGCGTTAAGCATGGCAGTGGCCAAGGGAGAGGACTTGCTTCCTAAAGGGAGAGCAGATGCAAGAGAGCCTTGCATGGCTGCCAATCTGAGACACTGTTGGTGACCACCTGTCCTATGTCATGGAAACTCCTAAGGCTCTGCTTCAGGAGAAGAAAGAGAATACTGAAACATCATCTTGCAAGAGAGAGAGCTGTCAGGGCAATTAGCTGCTTTCAACCAATTTACGAGGCCATTCAGATTATGTGAAATGACCATTCCTTCCTATCAAAACTCCTGGGGTCAATAGGTAAGACTGAAACTGATGTCCACTGTAGGTTAAGCATAAGACAACAGAGAGCCACTTCCTACCAGCGGGGCTTACCCTCTGAGTAAGGCAGAGTGCAATACGAGCTGATTCCTGGCCCTGACTTTATAGGGTTTAGCTAAAGCCCATTTCTACTTAAGTTCTAGTAAAGGTCTCTGTATTTGTGACCAAGAAAGGACTTCACTGGAATAACGTGCATGGAAACACTGGAGATGGAAAAGAAGGGCTGATTCCTGTCTGTTGACTCAATAGGGGGTGCTGGGACTTCCACAGAGCTGACACGTTGAAGTGGGCTTGGAATGTTTCCATCTCCGTATTTGGAGATTCCTAGCAGATGTGGCCCAGCTACAGTCAGCACAATGCCAGCCCCGCCCTCAGGGTTGAAGGATGGTTTTCACTGGGGACGGATCATTCATGATCCATCGAACTGCTCGGAAAGGCTGTAGTGAGGGAAACTGTGCTGAAGTGACTGCCAGACACCCAGGAGGCCCCCAGCAGCCCACTCATGGCACGATCTCAAAGCCAGGAGACTCAGGGACATCTTTCCCTCTGCTTTCTCCACCCGTAGTGTAAACCCTACAAATCACAAAGCAGTTGAGGATGGCTTGGGAAACAATAGCACTTGACTATGTTTTCAACTTTAACGTGGCCTTCTAGCTGAACAAAGAACAAACGATGACAAGCTGTTTAAATTTTTACTCCAAAGACAAATCTGTCAGCCTAAGAAGTCTGTGGGTCTTCCTGGGAATCTAGGTTTCCTCTGCGGGGACTTAGCTTTTCAAAGGCTGCAGAGCCTTCAGCTTCCCAGGCTCTGTGGTCTAGAGGGCAGAGGCCGCCTCTTTGGTGCGTTCTTTGCAGTACAAGAACAGTGGAGGCTCCATCTAAGAAAATTCAATACTGGTTTTCCTAGGGAAACTTACTATTGAAGTGACAGCCCTTACATCCTGTTGGAAATGTTCTCATGAGACCTTAACAATCACTTGCAACTTCTGTTTTTGAGATTCAGAGGTTGCTTTTTGGTGTATACTGAGCTCTTACACGCCTGGACCACATTTCATCAGCCAGCCTTCAGGGTGTACTACATGTTTAGTCATGTTTCTGCAAGCTTTACCTTTTCTTCTAGAAATGTCTGATACACAAATATGCAAATCTTGGCATGCGGATGCTTTGCATCTTTCTATTGTACAGATTTTTTTTTTTGATATTTCTTTTTCGTATGCAATAGGGAAACTAGTGGATCAGTTTTGATACGAGCTTACATGAAAAGTCAATGATCTGCCAGGAGCCAGGATGAGAACATAGTTCTTCTGACTGCTGGGGCATACCCTACAGTCAGTCACCTGATGCCTCACTCTGCAAGGCGTGTCCTGTGTGTGGACAGCACTTCCATCACCTTGGAGTGGAACACCTTGCAGATGCAGAATCTCAGGCCCACCCTAGGCTAAGTGGACCCCAGTCTCCAGGTACGAGGTCCCAGGCGAGTCCCAGGCATAGCCACATGTGAGGAGTGGTGCTGTCAACTCACGCCACCCTTAGGTTTGAGGACAGGTTCTCCGGTAGCTCTGGTTCTCACACAGTCCCCGCTGTGGGACCTCACTGCTCACATCTCCAGGAGTTGAACCCCCACTTTCTTAAACACACTTAGCTTCCCCTTCAGCCCTACCCCCAGCAGCCACCCTCTTCCCCCTCTGACAAGTTACCTTTTCAGTGTCTTCCGTTAGAATCCGTTATGAAGCCCCTCGTGTAAACAACATCTTGGGAGGGACGAGGATCTATGTTTGAAAGTGTGAAAGCGAGAAATGAGCCAAGGCGTTCAGCAGATGTCAGGCCGCACCAGGACCACCACCAAGTGACGGGGATGAGGAAGGGGAGGGAGCTCTGCCCTGGGGCGTTCATCTAGCCCTCCCTCCGCAAGCAGCCCTCTGGGTCAGGCTGCAGAGCCGGGCCAGCTCTCTGCTCTCACAGGAACTGAGGTCTCTGGGGAAGGGTGTCTTAGCTATTTCATCTCAAAAAACATTCGGCAGTCCAAGAGCTGGTTGGTCACTGCTACCCAAGAGGCAAAGCGCTCTACCAGTGAGTCCTCGCAGCCACAGGGCCTGGGCGTGGGGTTGTTCTCATAACTGTCCTGAGCTAAGCAGTGGGCCTGTGTTCCAGAAAGCTTCCTTCAGCTGACCCCAGGGAAATAAAGAAGACACCTGCCAGAAAGAAGCATCCATGTTCGGGAACGCTTTGCTTCCTCTGGTGACTCAAGTCCTGCCTGTCATCTTCTGTAAAACGCTCAAGGGAATGAACAAGTTCATGACTGCCTTGGAGTAAACCATGTGTCTCAGTTTGCCACGGACAAGCCCAGTTTATGCCCACCATCCTAAGGAAATTATCAATACCAGTCCCCTTTCACTTTCAAAAGTGTCCCAGTTTGGATGACAAGGTATACAGCCACCAGTCTGACTGCAAATGACAGCCGGGAAAAAGACTCATTGGCTCTTCCCCAGTCCAGAGTTCTGAGCGTTAGATAGTACCTGTTCTGTGCCTTGGCTTCCTCCTTTCCTCTCAGGGAAGAGCCCTGGAAGTCAGCCAGCTGCTCTCTGGCAAAACTGTCTGCTCACAGTCCCCAGGTTGCAGGAGCAAGCCACAGGGCTTATCCCGTGGAGTGCCCATACACCCATCTGAGACAGACCTTGCCTCAAAACAACGGTTTCAACAGTTCTCCAATCCTAGACTTTTTGCTGCATCCAATACAGTGCAGGTTCAATTTGAATGAGAATAGTCAGTCATGTGTCCTAAGGTGTGGGACAGAAACAGGGACCACAAGCACGGGTACTCTGTTTCCTGAAGACTTAAACTTGGGCAAGTGTTCAGCCTCCTCTTCTTTGGAACTGGAGCAAGGATAGAGTTATCACACAGGAGTGTCCCAAAGATTAACCAAGACAAATGCTTTTTTAATGAATGTCACTAACTTGACATAAGGACCAAAAGAAATAGTGAGTGAATTCTCCATAACACAAAATGTCTATCAATTCCTCGGCTTTTCATCGCTTGTTTTTCTTCTGTATTTCTTTAACAACAGTCATGTTTCCTAGCAAGATTTGAACTGTGAAATCATGAAATATTTGATTCTAAACAGCAAGAAGATCTCCAGGTAACAAAATGGGTTTGGTCACTTTTAAAAATTAAACAAACTATAAACACTTCAGACAACATTAGGGCAAAAAAAAAATCATATTAATTTACTGCATTAAACCATCACTTTTCTACTTAAATTTGGAGATTAATTTATTCTTCATACAGAATATGAACTATCAGGTTCTATAATACTGTTTTAATTTTTACAAACTCTTGTATGTAAGGGAGAAGTCATATAAAAGCACACGATGAAATGAGTAAGAAGTAGTAGGTTATATGATCTTAAGTGAAAAGAGCAGAACATAAAATAATATGTACACTAAGCCTACACTATATAAAATATTGAACTCTAATTGCAGAAATGAACAAACTAGCTATATCAAGATGATACAAGTATGGTCTTTTGAAAACATCTCTAGATTTTCTTCATCATCTTTTTAGCTAAAATAGAATTTTTCCAAAAAAGGCACACATGACTTGCCACGTTAATAGCTTCAGTTTGATGATCATCTACAAACTGTTGTGGGCACTGAGGCTTGGCTTCTGCTGTGGCCAGTGTCTAACCCGACACTAGTTCCAGAGGACTTCGTCCCCACGTGCAGGGGTCTGCGCTCAGCTTCTCCCTGGCAAGGACCCCCAGGAGGACGCAGGCAGAAAGGAGAAGCAATGCTTCCCAGTTACCACCAGATTCACACCAAGATCTTGAGGCCTCAGGCTTTGAACTAGACCATCCCACAGGCTATCTGTGGACTACCAGTACTCATAAAAGAAATAGTAAAGAATATGTGATGTCACAATGGTCCTCAAATGTATTTTTAGTAAATCCTACAGAAGAAGGGTCTACTTTTTAAATAGGACACACAGATATAATTGATCTTTCAAAATCAGCAAGTCTGAGAGTAATGGGCTCCAAGAATAGGACTTCCTATACACGGGGTCTCCATGTACAAAGACCAGAATTAATTCAGGTTAATTTTACAACAAGGAATATAAAAGACATTCCCAAATGCACTTATGGTGTTTCTCTCAAGAACTGATTTGGTATAGAAAGAACATTTAGGTGAGGCTCTGGGCTTGAATTAGAGCTATAAATTTGGAAAGCATGTGCATTTCATGAATGTGGCTTTTCACTTCAGGGGCTAGGTTTCTGCCAGGACATACTCTGTTAGTCTAAAGCTTGTCCTTAAGCCCATAATGAACCTTGACAATAAAAAGGTTAAAAAAAAAAAAAGCACAATAAGTGAATTTGCGAATACTTCTTCCATTGAAATCAGCAGAAGAGAACATGCAGCCTTGACCTGGTTTCTTAGAACGCTCAGGTCTAGGTTTAAAGACAGGCACCCTGGACTGGCCATAGGGTGCTGAGTACAGCGTCTCAGTTTGCCTTCTGCCATCAGCAGTGTGTTCTGAACAGAACAATGAACTGAGGTTCAAAGTCTCAATGAGGTGGAAACAGCACTCTGCCACTTGCTTCTTCAAAAAATGTCACCTTTTTAATATAAAAGTTTAGTGTAAATTATACAATCTTTTTTATGCAAAACATACACACATGTGCACATGCACAAGTGCGCGTGCCCTCTCTCTCTCTCTCTCTCTCTCTCTCTCTCTCTCTCTCTCACACACACACACACACACACACACACACACAACTGACCCCCAAAGAAATCTCCAGACAAGTAGGTCAGAATTGGTGACAGAACAGGAAAGCGTTTGGGATCCTAAGAAATTTCCCCCTGCTAACTGGTAAGGACTGAGTCTCGAAAGTGATGGGAATGAGCTTAGGCTCTCCTTTCCTGTGTCGGTGTCGCTGTCTCCTCCCTCCCTCCCTCCTTCCCATCTCTCTTCTTCCCTTCCTCCCTCCTTTCTTTCTTTTCTTTCAATTCAAGGTCAGTTTCACTGTGAAGCCTGACATGTTAATTCCCTACTTGAGCATAAGGAAACAACCCTATCTGAAGTTTAGAAATGGGGTAGTTCTGTTCCAGAACGGCTGCAAAAAGGGACAGTGAGCACGGCTTAATATTGGTCTTTTCTTTTAGATGCTTCCCCATCTTTGAAACCTTTGCAAGAGTTCCTGAGTCCAAGAGGAGATTGCTGATGGCCTGCCCCTCTCTCTTCTGCCCCAAACCCTGCTCCTGGGGCAACTAGGAATGTCCTGTGAAACTCTGGGGATGTCAGCAAGTTGAGTGTCTCTGAAGAGGGTGACCCAGTAAGAAATGTCGGCACACGCAGCTTTGAGCATGACCGACGGCTGAGGAGCGTGTGGAGGTGGAGCAAGGGAGGGCGGGTGAGTCATTCACCTGTATGGGGATGCTGTCCCCCAGGAGAGATAGTCGGTGGGTCTCGGAGCAGGACGAGGGACGATGGGCTGCTCCACGGCACTCACGTCTCCTGAGTAGGATTTGAGGAGGGAAGCATTTTTGTTGGCCAGCATGGCTCTCTCGTTCCTGCGGAACTTGGCTCTTCTGTTCTGAAACCACACCTGGAAGAGGGTTGGGAGGAGAGAAGGGCATGAGGAGGGAGAGGAGACAGAAGGAAGAGAGCATGTGAATGCACGGTGTGAAGCCTTCCCAAAGAAGCAGCATGGGTCTGGATTCCTCTCAGGAAAGAACATGCCCTAGTCCTCCCCTAGCGGGGCCGGCCTGCGGCTCTCAAGGGTTAGGACTATGGGCTGGTGGGGCTGGGGTGCAGCTCGTGGTAGAGTGTGGGCTTAGCATGCAAGTAGCCCTGGGCTCTATCCCCAGCACACGTGCGCACGCGCACACACACACACACACACAAAAAAATAAATAAAAAAAAAAAAAAAAAAAAAACTTAGGGCCACGAAGTTCTTCCAGTAATCTGTACTCCTGAGTCAGGCTCTGTGACTGATTCATCACACAGCAGAATGTGGGCATCATTCCTATCATAATTGTAATCAAGAAAAAGAGGAAAAATCTCATTAGACCTCCACCACAGATACAATGACTTCACTACTTTTTCAAAATTCTTCAAAATGTGAAAATGTCATCTCCTTTCACATTACTAGGTGTTTAAAGCAAAGTATCTATTTCTCCAAACTCTCTGACGAGGATTTAAGAAGCAAATGGCTTGTTTTCAAGGTGTAAGGAACTCCACTGGGGAAGTGAGAGGCAGAGGAGCAAGCACTGCAGAGAGCATCGCCAGGCCCCTATGGGGCTCGGCTGCAGGAGCGCTGGACTCCGGCCACCGTGGAACACATTCTGTCATCCCCCTGCAGGGGCCAGGGAGCTGGGGGCTTGTACCCTGGCTGTTGTCAATCATTAGTTACTAACATTCCAGCACTTCTGACATACCAAACACAGGCAAGGAGGTCTCTTGAGGTTCTGGAAGGAAATGCGGATGCTACACATCAGAAGCTGGCTGGACTACGTTTATCTGTAGGGTTTGAGGATTATTACAGCATAATACACTTGTGCATTAAGCACTGCCAGGACTGGGAACATGGAGGGGCACAGTACATACATTACTTCTGGTCATCATGACAATTCCAAATAATGTTCTGTTATTTCTATTTTCAAGTTAAGGAAATAGGTTCAATGAGCTTAAGCTATTGAAGTTCACACAAATAATAAAGAGCTAAGGTCCTTTTTTTTCTGTTTTGTTGTATTTGGGTGGGTGAGGGTGTTTGCTTTTGCTTGTTGTTTCTTGTTTGCAGTGAGGGATGGAACCCAGGGCCTTGCATATGTAAGAAGGCGCTCCCCCCAGAGCTGCAGCCCCAGCCCAGTGGCTGAGTTAGGTCAAGGACATCCATCTCATGCTGCCCAGCCCTTCCAGACGGCAATGAACTGCACTTGCTCCTTCACTCACTAGGGAGCCTTCGTGGAGTGCTGCTCTGGAAAGGGGTGAGCAAGGCGTGTACTCTGCTCTCACAGAGCAGCTCACAGTCTACAGAGGAAGAGGAGTATGCATGGAAAACCACAAAATAAATAATCTAGGTACAATTATAGAAACACTGGCGAGGCGTTGGGGAGGGATTCCAGCACGTGGAGAGACAGCTGCACAGCTCTGGGCAACGTGCACCCCAAGCATCATGGGACTGTTGCCCCAGAGTCGGGTAACACAGGGGGCCAGAGTGGGAATCCACAAAGGTTTGAACATCCCTTCTCTGACTTCCAGAACCATGGCTCTTCTGTTTCTTCTCTTCCTGTTGCAGTTATCAATTTAAAATTCAATATAACTGTATCCTTGCCCTGATTGATAACATCCACTGGCCTCCCGTGACAGAATAAATGACAACCTTGCCATAGATCCAAAGCCTGTTCGGGAATTATTTCTTGTCCACACAAAGCCACACCATCTAACTCCAGCACAGATCCTCTATGGTTCCAGCAGCTTTCTACCCACCCGTCATGGCAGCAGACACCCCCTCTGCCTGCAACATGCTTCTCCTTCCAGCTGCTAAAGCCCATATATTTTTAAAGACTCGACTTGAACATCTGAAGAGTCGTAGTGGAAGGAAGATGACTTTTAAGGTCCAACAGAAATGAATAAAAATGCTGACTACACTATGTTCAAGATTGACCTTGGAGAGTTATTCAATCTCTCTGCTCCTTGGCTGTAATGTTCCTACTTCCAGGACGATGAGAGTGGCCCAGAGAGGGTGCTTAGTCAGTGTACATTCCCTCCCTTTCCCCAGGCAGCCTGCGTGGTTCCTGCCTCTGGTCCATGGCTGACTCCTGTACACTCCTTCAGTGCAGGAGTCACCTCGGGTCTTCTCAGCCCCAGACCAGAGCACCTTCAGGGAAAAGGCCAGGGTCTCCTTCACCCAGCAAACCCAAAGCAGGTCCAATGGTATAATTGGTGCCCAATAAGTGTTTCAGGGGAAAAAATGGGAGGGAAAAGAAAAATGAAAACCAAAACCCACAAATTTTATAAAGATGACTAAAACGTGACCTCCACTCAAGAGGACTCCACCGTCTAGTGGAAGAAGCTGGCCACAGACAGCTCAGTGAAACGCACATGATGTTATGATAAATGCCCTAACTACGAAGACGCCTGGAGTCAGGGCGGGCTCAGACAGGAAAAGAGCTGAACTCCAGGGAGTTAGAATGGTCCTGGAGGGACAGTTCTGTCCTCCCCTTAGGGAATATTTACAGCCCTGAAAGTTACTAGGAAGTAGCAGATGGGAAAGGAGGAAGAAAAAATAGCTCCACCATATCTGTCTATCCACATTTACCTCATCCTCTGTTTATTATATGAGTCAATATCTATAGATAATACGTAACGTGTATATTGCATGCATTTGCCCATTGTGACAGGGATAAGATGATCTCCCAACCCAAATATGACTTCCACATTTTTTTTTAAATTCCTCCCATTGCATTATTCAGGTTTCCTTCTTTAAAATTCAGAACACCATAGCAAACGTGGGACTTGATGGCAGCTGTGGATTCCTGGCCTGAAGCGCTTCATGACTCCACTGCAGGCTGAGGTTGGGGCATAAGAGGGATGGAGAGGCAGGTGTGCGGGAAAGCGGAAGGGACTGGAGAGCACTGTGTGATGAGCAGCTAGGGAAAGAGGGGGCAGGAAAGAGGACATCATAGTTCATCACAGGACGGTGGGGTGGGCAGAGCTGGACTACTGAGCCATGTCCCTGTGGTCACTCCACTTGATCCCTGAGAACTGCCACCAGTTACTGCACACCCTCACTCACACCTCCTCACTACCCTCAGGAGCCACATGGATTCTGTAAAACTTTCCCTTGGGGAGAAGCACTTGCCCTTCACTCCCTAGGGAGCCTTCACGGAGTGCTGCTCTGGAAAGAGGTGAGCAAGGGGCACTTAACCACTGAGCCACATCCTTCACCACATTTTTTTTTTCTTTTGAGACAGGGTCTTGCTAAGGTTTTAAGGCTTTAAATTTGCGGCCCTCCTGCCTTAGCCCCCTGAGCCTCTAGGAGTGTGTCACCATGCCAGGGTGAACTTTCCTCTTTGGTCACTGACATTTTTTTCCCCTGTCTCTTAGGGAGCAGATCTTTGGAGGTGAGGTCCCTGATCCCCCTTGGAAAAACTCTCACACTTTCTCTGGGACCTGGAGGGACCTCCAGGACCTCCAATCAACTCAGCAAGCATCTGTTACCGTGTCTTGTGCCTTGTGACAGACACCGCACTGCCCCAGTCAAGACCCTGGGGGTGGCTCAAGTCCCCATCTGTCTAGAGGGGTATCCTTTACGGAAAGAAATCCCTGAAAGTCAGACTGAACAGGGATATGTAGACATCAGTCCCTTCAGGAAGATGAGAGACCTGACCCCCTCCTGATCCGAACAGCAGCTTGCCCCTGGCAATGTGGAAGACAGGAAGCTCGGTCAGCAGAGACGGCAAAGCACCCCTTGAAACGGCATTTAAGCAGGGGACTCATTGATTCACGTCTGTTGTATAAAAAAAAAAAAATAACTCTGGATCTCTGTATCTGCATCCAGATCCTCTTTCAGCCACCTCCTAGATATGCAACTTTGTGCCAAAGACTTGAGCCTCTCTCTGCCCACATCATTGCACTAAGGTGGAGGTTAGGGATCAAAGAGCACTAAGCAGCAAGGGCCCCGCAGTGTTGTCCTGTCATCTCTGCTGAAGAACACAGTCACAGCCATATCGTCTTCTGGCTGTCTGGCTGCAGTCGGTGTGTCACCACACGAATGCTGCTCAGAACTGCTCCTCCCTCTTACCCTGTCTACATGTCCTTGTTGGGACACGGGGAAGATGTAAAAGTCACCTACTTAAATGTGTTCTTACTTCCTTGCCCTCCATTTCCCACTTCCAGGGCTGTGCACAACCCTGTGTACTCACAGCGAGTTTCTGGAAGGTTTGCATATTCCCAAAGCCTGGGGAGGAGAGCTGAGCTGAGAAGAATTAACCTCTTTGGCCAAACTGATGCTCAAATTGTAAGCTGGGGTGCAGAGTCAAATGTTCAGATGGACAGGGTATGTAACGTGAATCTAGAAGGGTCAATAACACTAGGGAGGAGTGGACCTGGAGCAAATACCAAGCTGCCCCACCTAAACGCATTCCATCTGGTTCTTAAAAATACCAAGCAAATAGGTAAAAGCGTGCATCTGTCTTTGTGCTGCCCACTTGCAACCTCAGTCATACCAGCTCGGTCTGAAAGCTGCAACGTGGGTACTAAGCAGTCTGGACAGTTGTGTAGCTGTGGGGGTGCTCACTGCCACCCACCCACAGCAGGCAGTACCTGCACTCTGGCCTCGGTGAGGTTCACACGGCGCGCAAGGTCTTCCCGCACGAAGGCATCCGGGTAGTGCGTCCGCTCAAACACACGCTCCAAGGCCTGCAGCTGGCTGCTGTTGAAGGTTGTCCTGTTTCTCCGCTGCTTTCTCTTCTTCTTCTCCTCTGAGTTCAGCTGATCATCTGGAACAGAGAAGTTGATGATAAGGATCCAAATTCACCTTATGGGTCCCAGTTAGCACTTTGTCTTTTTTTTTATAGTTCTCTAGAGATTGCTTCATTTGCTCGCATCCTTATAAAAGTCCTATGCTCCTTGTGCAAATGTTGGCATTGGTGCTCCTAAGGTCATTTGCCCAGAACTCCCAGGGTTCTGATGCTTGATTTTTGCTTCTAAGCATGGACCAGACCTGAACCAACAGCTGGAGAGACTCTGCTTACATGTTCCTTAAAGCCTGTTCTTTCAAAAGCTAAAGGACAATCTCACTCTTGGCCATGTTCTCTGGCTTCACCAGACATGGAGGAATTTTTTGGACCATGTCTTAGACAATATTATGTTCATTGTTATAGTTTCATAACCAAGTAGAAAAAGTAGCTCCTGGTTCCTTCTCCAAAACATACAAACATGAACACAAACACAGAGTTGCAGAGAAGAAACTGTGTTCACACCAACTAAAGAGATTTCTGTTTCACTGTACTCTTCTTGAAACAGCAGATAAGTCCTAACAGCAATCACCCGCAGCTGGGTGCTTTGCCAGGCCTGCTTCCGGGGCTTGAGCCTCGATTGGGGGTAGGGCCCCAGCACCCTCAACCCAAGCCAGCATGAGCCTAGGACTCACCCTGTGAGAACCCAAGAATGAGGAACAAGGTCCCAAGATCTCTGAAACAGTTTCACTCAAACTTGAGAGTCTTAGGGCCCTGGGAATTTAGGGACCTTTGGAGAATCCCAGCCCCAAGTGTTGCCCTGCCAGGATCCCGCCGTGCTGTGCTCTCGCTCTCCCAAAGGCCAGGCCACAGCCTGCGCGTGGCCATCAGAGAACAGTGTGCCCCTTCCTGCCGCCCCACCAAGCCCTAGATACGAGTGATAGATTGTGAAGCGGAGCAGCATCCCACTGTGCTACCACCACCGTCCAGCCAACAGTTGAGCCCCAAGCAGCCACAGGGCCTGCACAGCCCCCAGAGACCCACAGCACCCACTGCCCAGGCCCAAAGCTCTTCTGAGGAACTGACCCTCTATTTCCATACTTCTCCCCTGAAAGGCTCAGCCCAAAGAAAATTGCAAGGAGTTTGAGTGAAGATGGGAAAAAAGAGAACCTGGCCACTTGTTCCAAATTCAACAGAAAGTAGCTCTCAGCTATTTATTTTTAACGTATATAGTCTCTTGACCTGTGATTTTAACTGCAGAGCACTCTCAACAAAACTACCAGCACCAAACACAATGTCCAAAGAACAGAACAGCCGCCTCGCTCTAACACTCTAGTTACAAAGTGAGCATGTTCTGGATTCGCTTTTGGATCCAAAGTGCACTCAAGTCCAAGAGAGCCAGGCTCCAAGGCCTCTGTGCAGAGCTGTCCTCCAGGAAGCCCTGGAGCTCCAGGAGGGGAGCCTGGCGTTTCCCGTTAGTTAGAGCACCCCATGCATAAACGGTCGTTGAATGTGTTTTCATGGAAAGCATGAAGCTTCTCTTGTCCTTAGAAAACTGTCTTTGTACCAGTTTGTATGATCTCACCCAGATTCCTGCGCATTCTCTCCTGGGTGTGCCCAGTTGGTCCCCTCTGGTTTTTCACACTTGAGGGACCTCCCCAAGAAGCCTGCCTCGATGGCACCTCTGCCACTCAGTGAGAATATCAGATCAGCCACATCTTGAGAATGAAGCCATTTTAATCCCAATTTCTGGAGTCTATGCAGGCCTAGAATACTCCAACCAACGTCACTCATTACCCCACTATTTAGCTAGTAGTAAAATTATGGAAACAGTTTATGGAAATATCAACCCTGGAATTCAGACCCTGAGGATCAAGTACCTTTTAGCCGTTGTCTTACATGTGTCTCCTCTTGCTTAGCTCCGTGTTTGGAAGCATGTGTCTCTACATTTCCTTCTCATAGACTCTGTCCACAGTGCTACATGGCTTGGACTTCAGGTCTCCTTGGCTCTTCCAGGGCTCTGCAAGTACTGACACCTGCTCCCAATAAACAAGACTCTGCAAAATACCCTTGACTTCCATGTTTTTCCCACTGAGACTAACTCTACCTAAGCTTTTATTTTTAATCACATAAAGGAATCATTTGTTAAGTCAATACCATGATTTCTTTTCTTCCCTCAAATAAAATTCTTTCTCAGGTGGAACCTTAAACCCTAAATCCTTTATGCTGCTCCCTAAGTCTTCCTAAGTTTCTTCTTGTGTTGCCAAACTACAATCAAGAGCAAGAATACTTTATGTTTTGTTCTCAGTGCTACAACCTGCTACGTAATCCCCCAGTAGTTTTTTGAAATCTTCCACTGTTCTTTCAAATTCCACTGACCGTCCACCATAAACCACCAACTCCCCTGACGTGGGAGTAAGGGAAACGGAGAATCACAGTTTATGACAGGGAATAAATAGCTATGATGACTTGAAACCAGGCCAGCAGAAGTTTCCCAGTGAACGTTCTTGTTGTTTTTAACAAATGAAAACATCAGACCAGATCATGTTGAAGGTGAGAAAAGACACGCAAATAACAGGGGTCCCTGGAGTCTGGATCTGGCAAATGTCCTTCTAAGTGGAAGTATAATAGGAAGAGACGACGGGCGGGCAACAGGGAGCGCTGCAGCGGCTGCCCTTCGCTCGCCCGCTTGTCTCACAGGCCTAGTCGGATCCCATCCTGAGCACAGAACAGCATCTGCACCAGCCTGCGGGAAACAGAAACTGCACAAGTTTACAAATACAGGCACCTGAAGGGCCTGGGTAGACACAGCTCTCGGGTTCCTGGCCCTGGCTGAGGATCAGGGAGTGGACAGTGTACTTTCGTCATGGCAGGAGGATCATCTTGTGAAAACAGCTACAGTGAGGGGTGACTCTACACTGTCCAGGGAGAGTGACTCTGACGGGACATTAGATGCATCTCATTCTTTGTTGGTTGGGATGCACCAAGCCTCAGAGTAAATGTATTTTTATCAAAATCATGATGTTTCAAATCCAAATTACTTGCAGATTTTATAATTTTATTGGTCTAAATTAATTGCAGATATGCAAGTATTGCCAGTCTTCTCCCTCCCTATCCCCTCATATTGGGGACTGAATCCAGGGACTCTACCACTGAGTCATATCCCCAGCCCTTTTTTATTTTGAGACAGGTTCTCACCAAGTTGCTTAGGACCTCACCAAATTACCTCTATTCTATTGTAGAACAAATTACAATACCCGTGTTGTGTAAGAGAGAGATAATGAAGCATCCAGAGTAAGACAGGAGCTGCCACCCAAGCAGAGCTTTCCATACTAATTATATCTAAGAAAGAAGATCAGCGTGTATCACGTCTTCCTACCACAATAGCCATTACACAGGCAAGGGCTAGGACAGCCATTTCAATCCAGTCCAGTGTTCCTGCATTTTCCCCAAGGGCCTCCATGAGCACGTGCAGGGTCAGCATAGCACAGGAATGCACATCCATCTCTACTCTCTCCCCATGAACACATTCACACTTCTTCATTTTCAGATAAGGCCCAAAATCTGTTTCCTGAGACACATCTCAAATCTTACCTCCTCTGTAAGACTTTCTGGATAGCTCCAGTCCATATTGACCTCCCCCACCTCTGAATTCATATGATATGTATGTGTACCCACATTTATATACACTACACATACATAATATTCATATATATACTCACATACATTAGTATCTCATCAAATACTTTTTAAAATCATTTTATGTAAATGTCCTGTCACCTTAATGCATCCAGGTATTCCTATCGAAAAGATATGGGGTCCCTTGACAAATCAAATGACAAAGTTGGAGATGTTAGAGTGGTATTCTGGTGTAGAATTAGCTCAAAGTATTGGAACCTGAGTAATTCATCCAAAATCTTAAAGGGTGAGTGATTTCTGAATTCTGATTTTTCTTTTTAATAGTGCAAAGACGATAACTAGGCTGGTATTGTCTTTGTGTCTATATGACTTTAACTGCAGAGGGAAAATAAACTTTCTACAGTGTTCTTTCTTCAGATGGTTTGGGTATCAGATTTAGAGATGGGAAGCTTTGAGATCCTCTTCCTGTATAGACGCAGGAATGAGACTTCACTTTTATCCCTTATGTGAAAAACAACTACAGAATAAATGAATCATTTAAGCAAAATGTTGGAGAGGACGGTGTTTCCTGTGGATCAGCACGCACGTGAGGCTCTTCTCAAGGAAAGAAGCCCAAGGTAGAGTCCCCATGTGCCTTCAGATGGGACAAGATGGGACATGAAGGAACAGGGGCCCTAGCACAGCTCCAGCACCAGGCTTGCTCTGAACTCTTCCTGGGGCTGCTGAGGTGGCCCAGGAGAAGGGTAGAGAAGGCACCAGTGACACCTGGTCACACTGTGGGGACCAGGCAGCGTGTGGGAGCCCTGTGCACTAAGGCCTCGCTCTCTGTGCAGGCCTTCCATTAACCCCAGCAGTCCCTGCCTGCTTCTGCTGGGTCCTGTGGGAGGAACTCGGAGATCCCAAATCCGTGATCACCCTAGCATAATTTAAAGGTATGGTAAGAATATATTTCAGAAATAAAATCAAATCAGAAAAAAAAAAAATGTGTTTTTTCAGTGCCTGAGTCACATCAATTTGGGAAGAAATCTGATGCAAGAAGATAAAACTCCAGCTTCAGTAGCAGAAACCAACCACCACATCAAAGCTCCTCATCCGCCTTTTGGTTGAAACATGGCAGGCGAGCGGATCTACAATGCAGCCCGCTGATCATTTTATGGGCATCGAAGAATGTTTCCAAAGGCACTTATATTGCACAACAGCTACTTACTTTAATGGGATTTGTGTGGTGCAGGCCCTGTAACCTTTGGAAAATTGAAAGGAAGTATAATTGCAAAAGCCACTAAAAACTGTTTAGCTTTTATTGCAAGGCCTATGAAAAGCAGTGAAACGCGCCTGTGGCACTCATTGACGTTTCTTTGGCTGCACTGAGCTTCATCTGAGATTAGGACAGCTTCTTTTTAATATTCGCCCTGATAAATGGCTCACAGGTCACTTACCCAGGAAGACTGTTGCAGAACAGTGGTGCTCGGCACAGCTCAACCAGAGTCGGGGTCAGCAGTACACAGTGCTCTCTCCAGGGCAGAGGGGCCAGTGGTCTTGGACCACAGCATCCCAGCATCCCTGCCCAGAGTGCCAGGCTCTGCCAACATGAACGCCCAACTGGGCAGCTGCTGTCCATCCTGGGGGCATCATCACATCAGAGCTGCCAGGCCTGGGCTCTGCCCATAGAATAGAGTGTGTTTCCCTTTACAGCACACCTAGCAGAGACAGACTCAACCAGCCAGCACTCTAAGGACTAGAAAGTAACACTAAAACACCTCCAATGCAATTTGGAGGATGCATTATGTTCTTTGGAGAATAAAATGCTTTGAAGAGTATGAAAAAACATTAATCTAAATGGTTTTGACCAAAAAGATGAGCCAAAGCTCAGTGAAGTCACCATGGCTCTACGGACAGAGCTCAGCTAGCTCCTGGTCATACTGGATTTCCTGTGAAGCAGAAAACCCTGGGGAATAAGAGGAACCAAATGTGACTTGTGCTGCTTTGGACTTCATCTCACAAATGTCCATCCACCTCTGTAGGACAAATACACCTCTACAGGCCAAAAAGGTTAACACAATCCACCTGCTTTATCTGTTTCAGTCCTTCAGGATTTGTCCTTAAGAATTCCTGTCAGGCCCCCAGATTCCCACCCAGAGCAGGCCTCCCCGCAGCAGAACGCCAGCGTCTCCCGGGGCTGTGCTGGGAGTACCCGGACTGTCATTTCCATGTGATTGTGAGTCGAGGTTGGACTACAACTCCAGAGGACAAGGTTTGTGTCTGTACCTAACTGAAGCTCGTGTCTGCCCCAGTAAGGACAAGCTAATAACCAGGTGTGCTGGAGCCAGATATCAGTGCCCTTGTCGTAGGAGCCGAGTTATGGACAGGACACCTTCTCTGTGATAAAGGCACACAAGTCTAGTTTCAGACATTTAAGCTACTCCTGATTTCTCTATGGACAAATCACTCATTATTTTCTCAATTTAATGCAGGATACCAAAAAAAAAAAAAAAAGTAGAAATAAGAATCTTTATCAGAGCCAACTGACGATAACCAGAAAGGGAACAGGGTCGGGTGGAGCAGAAAGCACTCCAGCTCAGAGATGGGGTAACCTGTGTCCCACAGCCCCTGCCCCTGCCTTCTGTGTGGACTCGGATGATGCATGTCACTTCTCTGAGCCTTGGTTTTCACAACAATAAAATGAGAGTAAGGCTACCTACTTCTCGGGGTCCTTGGAGGACTTAAGGAACTCAGATGGCCACAGAGTCCAGCACAGAGCAGGCATTTCTAAGTGAGGGTCTCGCTGCTACCACAGCTGCTGCAACTTCTGCAGGGAAATGGGCTGCTCAGAGCCAGGGCTGCTCTGCCCTTGCTCCTGCTCACTGCTGGCACTCTGCTGTCCTACCGTGAAATGACTGGCAACGGAGCAAGAAAGTCATTCAGATATGGTGACATGGCATGGTTGGCCTTGACAAGAGCATCACTGAGAACCAGGGAGCTGGAAAGTGAACAAAAACTTTAAACATCAGCAGGCGCGGGGCATGGTGGGAGACAAAAATATTGCCCGGGAAGTCACACATAGATGTTTGTCCCCAAAGCTCTATGTGGGCCCTCTCCTGCTTAGTCAAGTCCTGGCTTTCCACCAAGCCAATTTTTCTTTCTAAATTCAGAGTTTTGAAAAGAAACATTCAGAAAGCAAGCAGATTCGAGCAGTCAGGCAAAGAATCGATGCCTTGAACAAGTAATCACACTAGAAATTAGGTTTGTTACAAAACACAGGGAAAAGGAAGGTGGCGGCCAATGGCGGGCCATGAAAATTCAATTATTTCCCAGCCCATTTGCTTTGGGTTAGCTAATTTGGTTGCCACATGTCTAAAAACACAAAAATTGGGTCATGTTACTCAATGTTTACTCAATGACTTTTAAAAAATGTCTGAGCACTTTGGGAAATTCCAAAAGATAAAAAGAAACCAAGGAAGGCAAAGTTTGGGGGGAAAGAGTGGATTCCAAGACTTAATAATCTTTCTAAACTTGCATCATGGCAGGTGTGTGGTCCCTCAGAAGAGCCCGGCCTTTGGTCAGGATCACAGGGCACTGGGGAGGTGTATGTTGCTCGCCTGCTTCTGGTGGGTTTCCTTCTGGTGGGTTTAGGACTGTTGTCACTTTGTAAAAGACACAACACTGATCACAACACAGCAGCAGAAACTGGCATCTTCTCACTAGAAGCAGCTACGCAAGTCATTTTAAAATAATTTCTTGTTTGGTCATTGTTTCCATGCTCTCATTGTTTTCCAACCTGGGAAACACTCGTGGGAGCCGCAGCAATGAAGATGGACACAGTTACTGGGTGAGCTCAGCTCTCAGAGGGACGGGAGTCACCAGCAGGGATGGCTCTTCCACTTGAACAAAAATAATTACGAGGCATTTGAACTCTTGAGAATACAGGCATGACTTGCCATTCTTCCTCATTTTTATGTTCAGTTAAAAGGACAAGAATCCCATAGACCAGAAACCTCAGGAGGCAGAATAAGCTTTTCATCACAGAGAGAGAACCAAGGGTGATTCTGTAACAGTGCATAAGCAAATAGGTCTGCACAGGAGATTAAATTAGTCCCTCTCGGTTGTTACTCTGGTCTTGGATACCAAAATAACATGAAGACAGAAACATGCTGATGTGGTCAATGTGAGAAGCTTGACATTTTAGAATTCCACTTAGGTAAAAAAAAAATTTTTTTTTAAATCCTCTTTTTTGAAAAAAAATTTTTTAGTTGTAGATGGACACAATACTATTTATCTTTATGAGGTGCTGAGGATCAAATCCAGGGTCTCACTCATGCTGAGTGCCCTACCACTGAGCCACGATCCTACCCCCTAAAATCCTCTTTAAAGAACAAGAAAATACAAAGGGTAAATAGTTGCTTATAGCTTAAAGTTTTTAGAGGAAAGTACCCCTCTGTAACATCTCTGGGTTTCCGTTTTCTTATCTGTAAAATGGGTTGCTGTCTTAGCTCAGGCCGCCATAGCCAAATACCACAGACTAGCTGGCTTAAACAGCAGTTCTGAAGGCCGTGAAGGCCTAGGATCTGGGTGCTGGCCTCTCTAACATCTGCTGAGAGCCCTCCTCCTGGCTTGCAAACTCCGGTCTTCTTGCAGTATCCTCACGAGGTACGAGGGGAGGCGGCGTAGGGCGTGCATTCTGCTCTCATAAGGCACTGATTCCGTCAAGGCCTCATTAAGCCCATTGTTTCTCAAAGCCTCATCTGCCGAGAGCCTCACATTGAAGATTATGGCTTCAACATATGGATCTTGTGGGGATGTAAAGGCTTGTTTCATGACAATGAATTTAAGGTAGAAGAATACATATATTTTTAAATTATGCAAATTGTAACAACTAGTGACACATACTTCTTTGAACTTGGCTTTACATCTTAGCATGTGCTAGTTCTGGTGGAACAATTGCACAAGTGGCCACAGATTGGGAAACTGGAGGCCTGGACTCCGCGGCAGGAGAGTTATTGACCCAGTCTGTATCTCGGTGTCCTAACTGGAGGCTGTCACAGGCCAGCCTCATGACTGGGTGTCTTCAGGTCCAGCATCGTAGGGTTCTGGGACAGTCTGCACAATGCCAGCGCCTCCCAGCAGAAAACTTTCAATAACTGTTTGTTTTAGGTGATGACTGAATTATGTTCTTTTGGTGGTGGGTGGTGATTTTGTTTTGTTTTTTTAAGGAAATCTTTGACTGGGTTATAAATTGGATGAGGGCTGGGTTATAATCACCATGCCTGGGAAAGTTAGGGTGACCTACTTATTCATGCCCAAAGCACTCTGCAGGAATAAGGCTCCAGACTGAAATTAATGTGAACTTTTATTTAATAAATGAATTAGTTCACCTATAATTATAGAGAAAGAAGAAAGCTAGCAAGCTCCTAAGAGTCAGTTTATCCTTTAAACTAATAAAAGGAAGTAACAACACCTATGTGCCACTTGTCTGTCCTTCACCATCCTTGACGATGTAGCCATGGGCACTGACCTTGCTGAGAACAGCTTGTATCAACCACTTTAGGCTAATCCCCAAATTGGTGCCACTCACCACGGCCAAAACCAGTCTGGACTTTCATATCCTCTCACTGTCATCCTCACTGAACAGACTGAGGACCTACAGGCAAGGAGACACTCTGAGCAGAGAAGTGTCACTTGCAGGCTGCTCTCATGGAACTTACAGCTGACCTGGGAGAGAGGCCAACAGCACTTGCAAAGTACAGTGGCAGAGAGTATCTCCCCATAGTCGCGGGGCCCTCAGGGCCAGCCCTGGGCCAGGAGGAGGACAGAGGGGCCAACGCAAGTGCTGGGTCACAGGGCTGTGTCAGCTGCAGCTGCTCTCTGTCTCTTGAAGTTCAGCGTCCCTCTCTCAATTGCACGAGCGCCAGTCACTGCATTCAGCCCACTCTGGTGGCCCTGCTAATGGTCACAGACACACACTCCCTGGTCTTTCCTCTGTCTGCTTCTTGGAGCTTGTTTCTTTTTGTCTGACCACACGTGCTGGGCCTTGCTCACCCACCGACTCTACGACTGCAGCTGCCCGACTCCAGGCCTCACTTACCTCGCCACTCTTTGCAGGAAGCCTCTCTCCTCAACAGGCTTCTCATTATTCTCCATCAGCGACAATCTGATTATCTAGTTGGTTGCCTTTGCACCAGGTGAAGCAGCTTCATGAGGCAGGCACCTGTGGGACTTGGTATTGATGGCATGCCAGCATCTAGCATTGCTGCCTAACACGCTCCAGGCACTCACTCTTCTTATGCTTAGAATGTTAGACTGTGCTTGGTGACAGTGTCTACCCCACACACCCTGCTCAATTCATGCTTAGCTGCCAAAACAGACAGATCTTTCCAGGGATCAGTTTCCATAAGAAGGTCCTGACACGCACCTTTTCCAGGGACAAAGACTTGGTGGTCTCGGAAAGGCATGGAAAGTCCCCAGGGTAAGCTGACACCCAGACCTTCCATGTACTTCCTATGGCCATGACTGTATCAGTGACCACACAATGACCTCAGTCATTATTCTTCTTTAGAAGGTAAACCTTGAGGGCGAGTGAACCCAGTGCGAGGGCCAGAGCCCTATACCTCTTAGTAGCCCTCAATAAATGTTCGACTCAGAACAATGAGGGACATGGACCACTGGCCATCTTGCTCCCAGTAAAGATGAAGGAAGTCTCAAAAGGCGTGATCTGACACAGTCGTTTCAATGCTCCCAAAACATGTTTAGGTTTAGGTGATATATTCTTCTAGTTAGTCATTACCAGTCCTGGGTTTTCTGTTCCCTTTCACTGGCAAAGAAGCTTGAGCCAAAGCCTGGTTAATTCATTCTCCAACATACAGGAACGCTGCAGCGGTGATTTCTTCTCTAGGGAAATGTGACTGCTTTCACTCGTAAGGAAATTGATGTACTAAGGTCATAGGTCATATGAGAAAAAAAAAAAGTTAGATTTGGGCAAAATATCCAAAAATCCACGTGGAACAATCTTATTCCACTGAATCATGCCCCCTGCTGTCAAACAGACCTGAAGAAGTCCTTGTTAATAGGGGATTCTGTCTGCCTGGCGTGGAAACCCGTGAGTAATCTATGTGTCACTGTGACTCATGTCTTGACCACCACTTCCCAATCCCCATCCTCCAAGAGCTGGCAAAGGAGTTCCTACTGCTCAGCTCACTGCAGGAAGAAGCCAGGATGGAGGAGAGACTAATAAAAAGTACTGCTGGTTAGAGAGAGAAGGGTAATGTGTACAGGGGGACAGCCGAGGACAGGGGGAGGGCTCTCGTCACCACCTGCACCCCTCCTGGGCACCTGTCTCCTCTGCTGAGAGTCCTTCCTCCCACGTCCTTGGGCCTTTATTTAGGTTTCCTCTGTTTTTAAAGTTTTCCAACTTTTAAATGGTTTTAAGGACTTTTATAGTAAAATGTAGTACAAGACTAGAACAGGCTCATGTTTGATTTCACTATGGAGTGTTTCCCAACCACGTGAGACTTTGATTCCTTCCTTCCTTCCTTCCTTCTTTCCTTCCTTCCCTCCCTCCCTTCTTTCTTCCTTTCTTTCTTTCTTTCTTTCTTTCTTTCTTTCTACTGAAACCAGGGGTGCTTAACCACTGAACACATCCCCAGTCTCTTCATTTTTTTATTTTGAATTAGGGTCTCTCTAAGTTGCTGAGGAGGGGCTTGAACTTGTGATCCTCTTGCCTTAGTCCCCAGAACTGCTAGGGTTAGATTTGCCAGCTTTCTTATTTCTTCTCTTTCTGCAATTTTGATTAAAATAACACAGGGCTTAATAATTTGTTTAACTTACTCAGAAGTCAGCAATTTAAAAATAAAATACCTTAGGAATAAACTTGAAGATTTTATGAGCTCAAGGGACTCACTGATACTGATGAGGTGAGTCGATGGGAGAAGGAATTTTAGAAAACCAGATTTCATAAATATAGCATTTGCCATAAGTCATTTAAACTGTGTGTTTGTGTGTGTGTGTGTGTGTTTGTATGTGTGTGAATGTTTGTATGTGTTTTAACTGATTTAGGCAAAAAGGAAGGCATGCCAAGCTACATTTTAAATTTTCTCTCTGGTCAAGAGAAATGTGCAGTATTCTCCTGGTTTCCTGCTATTCCACTGTGCTGTCCAGACCCCAGCTGGGTTTGTTGTTGTTTCTGTACCGGGGCTTGTAGTTGCCACTGTCCCTTAATAATGTCATTAAGCTTCTCCCTATACCATATTCCTGTTAGTTTGGGGGAAAACTTCCTTGGCTAGAAAGATTATCATGGTCTTCCCTGTAGATGTCTACTTTGAGCACCAATATTGGGGCTTCCCAAGGCTGAGTGACCCTGAACTTTCCTGCCCCTTAATCCTAAGCGGCCATCAAGTGATACCGGTAGTTAACTTCTTGAGTGAAGAGACCTAACTTTTTTTTCTTTTTTGTGATGCTGGGAATCAAACCCAGGGCCTTGTGCATGTCAGGAAAGCACTCTATCAACTGAGCTATATCCCCAGCCCCATGAGAGAAACCTAATTTTTTATGTCAAAGTTTAATTAGACATAGCCCCAGACCAGATTTACACAATAGTAATTTTATAATCTTTTCCATATTTTCGAAAATCTGATTTTGGTAAAAAAAAAAATTTCATAGAAATTTATGAGAAAGACAACATCATATGATGGGCAAGGGTGGGGACTGTTCAATGGGTTAAAATGAGACAACCTGAGTTCTCACCCTGTGTCTGGCCTGAAAATGTGTAATCCTAAGAATGTCACTTCTATTTCTATTGCTATTCAGAAAGGGCACAGTATTTATTTTTAAGTACCTGACCAATAAATAAATCCATGCCCTCAATGAGGTATACAGTAAAGAATAATGCATTCATGTACAAATTACATCCAAGTTTAAAATCTATGAATTTAACAATGGATTAATTTAGATACTGTGTAATTGATTTTGTATAATTTCTGTAGTCAAATTTTTAATGTCTTTGATGTTTAAATAAGATTCACAATGATCTTTGCAGATATCAGAGTTATTTCAACATTGTTTGGATACTTATTTCCTTTTAGATAATTTTAAAGAAAATGGAGAGGATTTTCAGTTATTCAAACATTTGAGAAGAAAGTAAAGATGGAAACTATTTTGTAAGGCTATAAAGTTTTAAAATAATCTAATGTTTAAAGCCGAGGAATATAATTTATTTAAAAGATGTGGAGTGTGTGTGTGTGTGTGTGTGTGTGTGTGTGTGTGTGTGTGACTTAGCTCCGAGATTCCTCAGTTAAACTGGGAACAACAGTGCTATAAACATGAGAACTAAAAGCAAAGCCAATTGCCCAGAGTGGAAAAGTCCAACTTGTTGCACTGAGAAAGATTTACTTGTTTGGGCTCTTGCATAGCCCACTAAACTGCTGAGACCTAGCGTCATTACCTAGTCCAGCACTAACTGTATCTGTTAACTCACTTTGACATATGAGTTTCTGGTGGGAGTTCCCAGACAATGGCTCATATATCACTGCCAGCTGAACTCAGTCATAAACAAAAGAAAACTTAAATAGATATTGCAGATGTTTAAAACTTAAATAAACCAAGCACAGTACTCAAGGTTCCAAGGGAAGTCAATTGCCAACTCGTGCTGGTTGGCACCACCCAGCACTACATGGATGAGACCTTAAATCACGCATGATGCAAACATGGAAAGAAAAGGAAATGGGGGAAAACAATGGTGTTCACTGAGGATGAATCACTGAGGTGATTCTGCAATATCAACTCTGAGAGTCAGTACATTGAGACTATCTCACCTTTGAAACCATTTATGGAGTGTTTCAAAGTCCAGACCAGAGCCACTATGTAAGTTTTAGGGGTCCCTCTAGAAAAGCAGTTTCTTGTCAGTGTTGGAAAAATAATGGCACAAAGCGTCCAGTAACAACAGAATGTAGGCCTGTTCGTCAGATTCCAAGCTGATGCCTCTTCCAAAAGGAGAGGGTCCAGAAGAACATTGGCTCCCCAGACCGAGTGTGAAAGTCGAATATCTAAGATTAGAAAAAGTTTGGTGCACAGGATAGCACAGCCAGGGCTCAGATCTACTGGGGAATCTGTCTACCATTTCACTTGCTCCAATAAAGATTGTTAGGAAGGTGAGCTTCTCCAAGGTCATCCTGTGTGGGGACTAAGGACAGAAGACTGGAAGATGTATGCTGCTTCCTTGTCAAAGAATGTCTTGCTTCCTAAGGCTCTCAGGAACACAGCAGAGCTAAGAGAGCAAGTCTGTATACAGTCCTCACAGTGACAGCGGTGACCGATGGCCAACAAATCAATCACATCTTGTGTACCCAACTTCACCTATGGATATGATGAATATTTGCAGTGTGTTTTTTGTGGTCTCAAGCCAAAAGTTAACCATAGCCTGGAGAATTCTGAATTTCAGAAAAAACAACTAGAAATCTATGTTCCCACTATACTTCAGTACAGTTGGAAAAGAGAGACTTCCATCAGAGAAAATGGAATTGGGTTCACAACTTCTGAGGGATGAGAGGCTGCATTTATGTAGTGACTTTCTTCCAAAGGTCATAAAACACATCACATATGGTATTTCATTTATATTCCAAATATCTTCATAGTACAACAAAAGAGCACTTGATATGATTTTAACCAAACAACTAATAATTTAATATACTTTGGCAAAACCAAGTCACATTTATCTAATGTAATGTGATACGGAAACCCGTGTTTAATAATATTTCTGATTTAAAAAAAATAGCAAACTCATTATTTCTACCTTTTAATCAAAAGCTTTTTCTCCTTTCCCCACTTAGTCAGGCACATTAATTATTCTCTTTTCTTAATTCTGAGCCCGATTCACACATTTTAGCACCTTGCTGCATATTTTCACATGATCTTCTTTGCTTTCTGTATATTTTAGTCTCAACTAGACCCTTACTGCATAGAGCCAGCCCTGACTGCCACTTTCCGTCTTTCAGCAAACTCCACCTTTCTGACCTCCAGATTCTTAACAAATGAAAAAGAAAAGAGAAGTCCTAGGTGTCTTAAAGGATTGTGTCATGCGGTTCAAACAAGATGGCTTTCTAAACATCACTAGGCATCTAAGACAGACGTCATCCACATGAACTCTGAGGGCAGAGAGTGTAGCTCGTGGTTTCCTTTACACTTCCCAGGAGTTAAGGTGATGCTGGGTCAGGACGATTTCCTAGGAAATCCCGAATAGATATTTCTGAATAATAAGCAATTATTGAATGCCTACTGTTGGCTAAGCACTTTGCACAGTCTGCTCTGGATTACCGCCCTGTGGGTTACTGTGGTCTCTGTCCTGAGGAGAAGGAAACCTGAGTGCAGCTGAGCAGCGTGGCCAGGGGCTCCCCGCTGGTGAAGAGTCTTTCAAGCTCTGAAACGCCTTGCTCTCCTGGGCATCCAAGCAACCAGTGATCTTGAATAAATTCAGAGGTTATGAAATTTCATTCCTAACAGCTGTTAAGAAATGGAAGAATATTTAAGAAGTGGATAGGAATTTGAAAAAAGTATTAGGTGTACCCAGACATTGAAATAGATAAATGGATCAACTTCTTGATACGATGGGGTTGTGATTAGATGACTTTCAAAATCTGTACATTTGGTTTGTCTTTGAGAATTGAGGTTCCAGCCTGTGAGATATTTCTACTCTTCCCCTGATCCACCCACCAGTCACAAACCCCTCTCTGAACCGTGGGAGCATAAATCTGATTATGTGAGGCCGATGGGAAGGAGGTAATCACACAGATCTAGTACCCATCCATTATTTGGCATCATAAATCACCCACCTGCCACAACCTCAGCTTTCTGAAATCCCAAGTTGCTGGAAATACTCTGCTTTTACCATTTGTGGGAGAGCCATATTATACTGTCTTCATCTTAGGTACTATAAAAATGAAATTAAGACTTTGAGCATTTACTCTTCAGAGAATACTCATGTGACAAGACAATAGAAAATACAAAGAAACCAATCAAAATGTGGGCTCTTCTTATGTGAATGTGGACAATTCAACCTAAGAAACTGGTCGTCATCTCTTAAGAAGCCACATTGGGTGGTTCTCTCCTGAGTTGTTCTGTTTTGGAGATTACATCTGAGTGCAGAAGCACAGAGCTGCTCCCAGTCGCCACACCCAGCGCCCAGCACCCCCAACTCTGCAGAGAGGAGGTTGACAAATCCACTTCCTGACAGTTCTCTACTTCCTAGTTCTAGGACGGAAAAGTTATAACTCTGAGGTTATAATTTCTGAATGAAACAAGCAAAGCATTTGTCCTGAATACAGATGAAATGATCAGAAGCCCGCAAATTAAATTAATTTAATTAAGTCATGAAATTTAAATTCAGTTGCAATGGTGAATCACGATTTAGATTTTCTGTCTTGTGTTTTCTTTCTGTTTGGGGTGACTCATGCTTGTTGAACAAAGACTGGTCAGTGTGAAAGATCAACAGGCCACACCCCCACAAAAAGTTCACAATTTAGTAAACGGATACATAAGCAAGTAACTTCCAAAACTGAGTTAAGAAAAGTAATAAGGGGCTACTGTAAGCCGTGGTGTAAAGGAGGGATCAACTCCTCCTTGGAGATGAGGTGAAACATGAGAAAAGGGGCCCAGAACAGGGCAACTGGTTGCCCTAGATTTTGAAGGAAGGGAGAAGACCATTTGTGCCTGGCAGAGCGGGATGATAGAGGCTGTTGCTCATTTCCAAGAGTGGGCTTCTACTTCATTTCTTCCTCACAACAGCCCTAAGAAGGGTGTCGTGTCCTAATTTTAAGTTCAGAAAACTAGACTGGTGAAGATGCTTGGTCGTGAGGATCAGCTGCTGGTCTGTTGAGCACCTGGGTCTTGGAGACAAGAACCACAGGGCTGTAGCAGGGCATGTGGAGCCTGGTGGTGGGGAGTTTGACGGGGTGGTAAGGCCTTGGGACTTCATGCTGCAGTGCAGGAAGTTGGTAAAGGGTTTCAATGGGAAAGATGGGCATAGGAGCAGCTTGGTCTTTCACAGATCCTGTGATGGCATGGTGCTTGATTTGGGCTGGGCTTGAGACAAACAACCACATCTTGCAGATTCAGAATGTCAGGACTAATAATATATCCTGTCCTGCTACATTTAACGGTCAGGACACACAGCCCCTCTGGTTGTTAAATGTCTACCATAATATCTCTGCCCATCTCCCATGTTGTCCCCTGTCTAGGTCTGTTGTTAAGGCTCCTGGTTGTCTCTCTCTCAATCCATGAAGTATCCATGTACCTACTAACCAAAGACACAAACTATGAATTCAAGACATGAAGGCGTGTAATTTTTAAGTATAAGGGGGAGATCTGAAGGACTTTCCAGATGGCCCACACATGTATCCTAAGGGTCCATGCACCCTCTAGAAGGCAGCTGTGATAGCAGTGCTCCCCCAGGAGCCTGGACTGGTTGGGCGCACCCCCACTCCAGCACTCCATCTAGAACCAGCTTTCCTGGGCTCCTGGAGAGCCCCACCTCAAGCAATCTGATTCATTATAAAATTTTCTAAAAGGCATAAAATCAGATATGGCAATTCATTTGCTAAAAAAAAAAATGACTATATGAAATTTTAAAGTTGCTAACTCTGCTGATATCTAAATGATTATATCTATGATATACAGTTATGTATATGATTTTATGTGGGTGTGTATGAAAGCCCTAGAAGTCCATCCATTTGTACTTTGAAGCTACACACTTCTCAGTGTGTCTTTATGTGCTTTGCTTCATTTCAAAGGTAGTAGATCAGCTTAGATCCTGGAACCCTGTCTCTCTGGGGCCCACAGAGGCCTGTGTCCCTCCCCTCTGTTCTCCAGGCACCTTTTACTGCCAATGGCCCTCCAGTGCTGAAGCGCACAGGTCCTGAGGCATCTGCCCAGAGAGCTGGTTATCTGGGAACTGATGGGAGCCTCCTTCCCCTGTTCATCTGGAGGACTGGGTGCAAATCAGACTCCTGAGCGGAACAGAGAGAGAAAGGAGAAATATTTAAAACCCAAAGGCCCTTCTCATTCAAGGAACCAAACATTTACTCCTTTGAAGGGGTTTTGTAAAAGAATAAAAAAGAAAAAAGAAGAAGAAGGAGGGGAAAAAAAAACTTCATTAATGTTTGCTGGAGAAACAAAAATGTCTTTTCCACAAGAAAAGTCCTTTCTGTGCTGAAGTTGGCAGCCAGGGCCTGGGCATTTATCTCCCACATAGAAAGTGCCCTGTCAGGCAAGCTGTGACTAACAATGAGCTGAAAAGCACACCACAGACTTCCACTGTGTTTTATTTGGCAGAGAGAAATTATTTCTCAGCACAAAGTATTTGCAACTGGCATTGGTTAAACAAGAAATTACAACCTTTAAAAGACCTATTTATCATTAGCTGTAAAAGTGCAGACTTCACCGTCAATTACCCTGACATGGGATTACAGACCATCAACACCGCACTCAGGGTAGAGAGAGTCCTGTGGCCTGTCCTGGCTGAGGGAGGGTCAGACCAGGGGCCCTTCTGCCTGGACCCTTCCTCGTCCGCAGCACTCTCCCTCCACTCAGCCGGGGCAGTGGAGCCTGAGGCCAAGAGCTTCCAGAAGAAACACGGGGCAGCTCGGCAGTGGGCACTGAGGGCTCCCGGGCCAAAGTCTGCAGCACCTCGGCCCCAGCTCCGCGCTGGATGTGCTCTGTTGATAAAAAGGAAAACACGAGACCGACTTCTGAAAGCTGAAGAATAGCGTGGTGTTATTCCCCTCCACGCTTCAAGAGGCTAAACGGTCAGAAAAACAGAGTGGCTTTGAATCAGCCAAGGGCCTCGACTGTGACTGATTCTGAAGCGGCCTCCCCACCCTGAGTGACGCCTCTGTGTGCTACGAAGGCACCTCTCGTGGCACGGAGGGGGACTGACCCATCTTTAAATGATTTCGTTCCTTGGGAACAGAAAAACAAAGAGATTCTTTGTTTTGCAGTTGTTCAAATGTTTTTTACGAATCTTTTTTCAAGTGGCTATATAATGGTGAGAGGTCTCCCTCAAGAAACAGACAGGCATGCATCCTCATTTAGCTCTAACTGCCACCGAGCTCGGGTCATTACTGTGTTATGGTCACCTTCTTGCCATCAAGTTAGTTTAAATGGTCCTCAAGTTTCGTCAGAGGAGTGAGGCTTACGGATGAATATTATTCTCTTCAGTATTCTTGTTTTTGTTGCCATATTTGCCCCAGCACACAGACGTCTATGATCCGTGGGAACCAAGTGCCGTGAACTGCTGACATGTGATTGGCACCTCGTCAATATGAGGATCTCAAGATGACGCCGACGCAGAGAAGACCACCACGCACTGCTGGAAGCTGTGTTCATGAAGACTTTTTAATGACATGAAAGAACACTGAGATGTGCGTGTAGAGTAAGGATCCCAGACACATGTATGGTATGTTCTTAACTGTATAAAAAATATTCAGCAAAGAGACTAGATAGAAATAAACCATGATGTTGAAAAAGCATTCACCCCTGAGAGATTACAATAATGGGTTTTCCCCTTTTGTTCCTTTCTGTATCATTCTCTAATTTTCTATGAAGTGCTTGTCTTGCATGTATCATCAGAAGAACATTGAAAAGGTCAATACTGGGAAGGAAGACAATCGAAACTAAGATACTATAATTACATGGGGATTATGAATTAATAAACTTATGCATACAATATTCTAACCCACCAAAGGAAATCATAGTTCCCATTTTATAATAAAGCAACTGAGGTTCAAAGAGGCTAAATGCTTTGTCCAGTGGAACTCAGCTCCACCTACCAACCAGAGCTAAGGGACAGTGACCACGTATCCTGCCTGTCTCACTCATTCCTGAGCTGCCCAGTTCCTCTTGTGGCCTCTGGACAGGTGCGTGTGTACAGGTATGGGTGCCCTGCAGCTACTGATTCACCTTCCATGTCTTCTCCAGTGGATGTTTGTCTAGGAAGTGGGTCTATTCATGCATACCACCTCCATCTGTCCAGATCAGAGAATGCTCTTTCACATGTGGCCTGCTGTGTTCATAAAAACTATCACAGGGCTATCACTTGTGAGTGAACTTCGTCTCCAAAAATCACAAGAGTTTGGAGGCTTTATTTAGCTCTATTAAGTTCAAAGAATGTGCCAGGCAGATTCGCAGTCCAAAAATAATCTCCTTTTATTGGCACTCTAAATTAACTCATGGAGGAGTGAGCCGGGCTAAATTAAAGCTCTCACACAGCAAGGTCCGGGAGTTTTACTGAGTGGTAAACGTTTTCTCTCTCTGTGAGAACTTTACTGTTTCCTTCCTCTAAGAGAGGCTGTGCTTAGAGGCAAAGAAAGTAGCTCAACGCAGATCTGGGAGAATTCATTTTATTTGACAAAGACTTTTAGTGTTAGCCCCTGGTGTGGAATATTTAAAATTTTATAGGTTCTCCTAGCTTTTAAAATAATTTGCATTTAAATAAAGGGATACTAATCTCTAGCACAAAAGGAAAAAGTATGCTCATTGCCTTTTCTTTTTTGAACTGGAAAATTGGATTTGTAGGAGTCACTTGGTGAGGTTTTTTACTCATAAATGGCTTCAAATAGTTTGACGAAGCTTAACCACACATCCTTTCTGGCTGGCCTGCTGCACTTTGAGCTATCATTTCATAACTACAGGAATACTGGGTGCATTCCTCTCTGAGCACTGCACACGAGGAGCTCACAATGCCAATCATGAAGTATGAGAGTGGGTTGCGGGTCTGCCTCTTCTCCAACACAGAATGTCCCTGCGGGCAGGGCTGACAATGCCTTCACAGCTCCTGCTGTGCCACCTCTTCAAGCAGCAGAAGACTGGCGTGGCAGGCTCACCTGCCGCGTGGCCAAGGACTGCTCAGTGCCACTCTCTCTACTGTCCTGCCTGGTCTGCCCCCCACACGAGCGACCAGTGCAGGAGTGAGGCACGTGGACATGTCGCCCACCACCAATGCGGGGGGACTAAAGCACCAGCACCTCCATGTTGAGATTTAGAGACAGCCATCCTATTGTTACTTCTCCACACTGGACATCTGGCAACCCCAGAAAAAAAACATCCTACGTTGCTTTTGAGGCATGTGCTATGATTTCAACTGAGAGTCTAACAAAGGGCCCAAAAAATATAGAAAAAAAAACAAAACAAAACAAAAACTATGAAGGTAGAGGTCAGGACAGTTAAAAGAAATGTGTGTGAGAAAGTATGCTCAGAGACCTCTGACAGATTTCCTGTTGCCTGGAAACCTGAGTTTGAACTAAGGGGAAATATAATTCACCAGAAGTTGATATGTCTTCTTGAAAAGAACTCAATACAAATGCTTCTGGTCCCGGTTCCTAAGAAGAAAATACTTTCCTCTGTCTAACGGCGGCTGGATCTCACAAAGCCCCAGCGTAGGAGAGTGACTCCCCACCCAGAGCACTGGCTCCTTCTCCCAAGTGTGCGTGGACAGGTGATGCTTAGCATCACACGTTTCACAAAGATACTGGTAGAAGGAAGGAAAAGCCAACATCCAACAGAAAGTTCAGATGTATAGTATTTATATAGCACCTTATTTTTTTGAGTGGCTGCAACCATATTGCCACTGTGAGGAAGCCATTGGTAGAACATAATGACCATTAAAGAGGGACTCGGGTTTCAGTTACAGTTCTACAGCTAACTAGCTGATCTGTGCAAATCGCTTCAGTTTCCTCATTTTGTAACTGAGGTGTTTGGAAAGCCGCCCTTCTCACTCCAACAGTCTGTGGGGGACAGTTATTGCGTTCAGTCACACTATCGGATATCTTGCATGTCAGGCTTCCAAAGACCTCCATCAAACCCTCCCCATTGCAAGTTCTTGCAACGAGAAGTAGGGCACCTGGCTTCGGCAGCCTCCCAGTCCTTCTACTCTGCCAGTTTGCTAGCTGGCTTCAGGAAGAGCGGAATGACAAGTTAGAAGAGCTGCTGCTGTTAGCCGCCTCTTAATTCCTAAGCCCACTATTATTCTAACAACAGAAAATCCAAGATGTTATCGTTGTTTTGATTTTTATCTACAGGAACCCTTCAAGCACAGCTGTTATTCATTAGACTCCAGTGGCTGAAGGCATTTGGTTACTACAGGAAAAGAAGAAAAAAGAAAAGAATCAGTAAAGTTTTATTTACAATCTGCTTTCATTGTAAAGTGGTAGAAATCCTGAATCAATAAAACAGTTGTGCTTGGTACCAGAACAGAACTGTGCTTTCTGAAAACCGTGACAAATACTGCAGGCACACCTCCCAGGTTTGAAGAACTGTCTCGGTTCTCTTACGTTCCCCACAAGCATGATCACACTTCTCAGCCTTGTGAACTGCTAGTGAATAAGAGAGCACAGCTATGCAGGGAATATGCAGACACACATGCACACCATTTTTGTAACAATCATTTCCACCCCGTGAAGGAAACAGCTGGTCTGTGAGATAGTGCAATCCCTGTCTGTGAAACCTTTTAGCAAGGATGGGTGCTGTCTGCCAAGAATACCAGAGAAGGAATTTCACCTCCCAGAATAGGTTTGTTTAATTACTTCTAGCTTCTCTTTCAACTCTGAATTCAAAGATTTGATGTTACAATTTTTGTTTCCTAAATTCATCTACAAAAAATGGATACAAGCTTTCTCCTGCATTTCATGCACTGGCAAGTACAATAATAAGTGCAGGTGAGAGAATAAAACCTTATGGTGCTGGAATTTGGGTATATTTGCACCTGGGATTTGGACACACTTGCACCTGGAAAGCAAAGTATGCGGTAATAAGGTCCTCTGTGGCAGCAGGGTCCTACAAAGTGCGTTAGAAAATTAAAACCCTATTTGTTTCATCTGTGGTGAAAAATAGTCTTCTGAAAGGCAGAAAACAGGAGCATTAGAAATACAATACATATAAATAAGATGAAAGACTGCTCCTGACCATTTCACTTTGAAAGTGCAAAACTCACTGGAGTTTCAACTGTTTAGACTCACTGCCTTCCCAGTACATCCCACCCGCCCCCCTCAGAGTGGATTTCTCTAAGAATACATGGCCTTTGATCCTCCATCTCATCTTGTGAACTTAGTCTGATTCAAGGTCTAAGATTCTTGTCTTTTTGATTCAATTTCCAAAGAAAGTATAAGTAATACATGGCTGTATGGACCTCATTTTCCACTATCCATAATACCATTCACACTTAAGTTTCTTATTTAATTTTTTTTATTATAACAAGTTGGCCAAGCAAGTTTTACCTCATTTTTTAATTATTTTCAATGGTGATAGTGGAATTTAGTGGGAGGCAGGGGGGAGGGTTGGCCAGAGGGAAAGAGGGGATCACAGTCCAGCAAGAAAGTCAAATGCTGTTCCATTCTGGACCTCTCATAAGTGAGGCAGTAATGCCCTATTACAGCCTGCTTCATGAGAGCTGTTTCTGAGATTGGTATGTGCAGGAAATTACATCACGGCAGGCTCTGGTCACAATGACCCTAAGTACACCCATATTCTAGCCTGCACCCTCTGACCTCACCTCCCTAATCACATTGGATGCTGTCTCCACTTTTTCCAGTGTATTTAGAACCTTTCTGCAGCATGTTTTATTTTGCAAGTCATTTATCAATGTTAATTCATCTCTTCTTGCAGTCATTCCTTTGAGGTAGAGCCCTGTGATTAGTAGAAATAACAAAACCCTGGTAGTAGGCTTTTCTGTAGCTCCTGCCTCCTGAGAACTCTACAAATATTAACAGCACACACAGCAGTCTCCTGGAAGGTACAAGTCACAGAAGGAGTGAAGAATGCTATGACTAGCCTAAATGGAATAAATTGGAGGTTGGGTTGGAACTGAATCAAGATGCAGTGTTAACACGCTGGACTATTTAGGAAAAGTTCCAGGATCACTTAAGGATGAAAAGCAATAAGGCTGTCAAAATTTGCCTGGACTCTATATAGGATTAGATCAGCTCCTAAAATTTCCCAAGGTACCTCTTGGTCAAGGACTTTCTACAGAAGGCAAGCATTGTTGATGACATAAAAATTCCTAAAGTCTCAGTTGCAGAAAAATGTAAGAGGGGTATGTGTGTTGGCGCTGTGGGAGAGTACGAGTTTCTTTCATTCATTTTCATGAAGTTTCCTTATTGGACCCATTTCAATTCTCAATATTTGTCATAGATTTATCATTTCCTATCTTGAAAAAAAAAGATTCTATAACCAAGACAGATTTAATTCTTAAATAATAAGAGAACCCTAGTGGCTTTAAATAAAATACAGCTTCAATTGCTCACCAAATACACTCCGCAGTTTAATAAAAACGTAAAGGGACCCTTTACAAGGGAAAGTTAGCTACTTTCTAAAAATATAATTCTATAGTGAATCAAGAAAGAATATCCCATGCAGCTTACCAGCTCCAGTTATTGGGATTTTTAAGGCTTTTCTTTTGAGTTAAACTCTTCAAACTGAAGATTTAATCAAAAATGTTACAACTTCAGGAAAGTAAGAAATTGGATTCTTAACCCATAAGGATTGTGTCTTTTGTTAGGGAAGGCCTCCTGAACCTAGAAAAGCCTTAACATAAATGCAAATTGTTTCCTAGAAATGGAAACAAGAATATTTTCTATTCCAATTTGTCCCTCCAAGACAGACTTTGCAAGACAAGGACAGACTATCATTTCCTTTCTTATAGTGTCACTTTCTACTTGGTACTAACTGTGCATATGTGTAGAGTCTGGATTCTAGACCCATCCAAAGCCCTTAAGTTTCTTAAAGGACGAGCAACCGTGTACCCCTCTGAGTGCTTAACACAATGCCAAGCACACAGTAATTGTGCACCTGATATTTCTTAAATAATATAGTTGTGATGAAGCAGCTTGAGAGCACCGGCTCCACGGGCAGGAAGCCCCACAGGCCCCAAAGCCCCTGAAACCAGCTGCTGAAACTCACTTCCCAAGCACAGGACTAGTATTCCCTACTTTACATTAAATCCTGAGGACTGTGCTCTTTTGTTTTATTTTAATTTTAATCATATTCTTCCTGTGGTCACATTTCTAGGACCTCTCTGACCTGTAGTTCAGGTTGCCTACACTTAATCTCTCCTGACCCCATCTAAACACTTAAATATTTAAAGCCCAAGTTGTATTACAATGATTCTTGTCACACAAATTCTCATGTATGCAGGGATGTAGGGAAGTTGAGTTTTATGAAATATGTATTTTCTCAAATTTTTAAATTTGGAAACTAGATTACGATGGTAGCTCCTGATGGTGCTTATGAATAAATGCTAAGTCCCAACCCACTTTTCTCCTGTACACCACACACGCTCAAACTGTTCTTGGGGGGAGGAGAACACTATCTCCCATAATAATATCCCTTCCCCAATCTAAGTGATGAACTGCTCATCCTCCACTCTTCAGCCCCAAAGTTCCCATCTCCCAGGAAGTCTGTCTTTCCCTGGTGGACTGACAACTCCATCCTTCACGACCCTTCTGCACGCTGCCTGGTCCTCGCTCCGTCCCACAGACCATGGCATGTGGCTGGTGTGGGGTCTGCTTCCGCCCACCATGAGCCCCTGGGCAGCACCACTGCACCTATCTGACACCGAAGTTCCAGGGCTTGCTCAGTGCATGGGACACGGAAGGCATTCGGTGAATGCCGAGTTAAAGGAGGAAGAAGAGGAGTAAGGACCTGACACACGACAAAGTTGGATCAGAATGGCCAGCGGGGGCTAGAGAACTGTAGCCCCTGGACTTTTCAAGTGACTACTGTACAGAATCCACTGAGGACAGCTTAGTATTCAGATGAGAGAGTCAAAATGTAACAGGGGCTGTGGTTGTGGCTCAGTGGTAGAGCGCTCGTCTAGCTCGTGGGAGGCACTGGGTTGGATCCTCAGCACCACGTAAAATAAATAAATAAAATAAAACAGACAACTAAAAAAAAATTTAAATGTAAAAAATCTTCACAAGGTTTTTCCCTTTTTTTCTTTTGAGGAAGGTTTGTATCTTTAATCAAACACACACACACACACACACAAACACACACACACACACACACACATTAAATCTGATCCATTTGCTCTCCACATTCTTCCTCCATAGCTGTGACTCCAACTCTGTGCCCCATGCAACCCCCGCCCCGCCCCATGTCGCCACCTGGTGCCCAAATGCAAGAAAAATACCTGGGAGATGAAAACGATTTTTGTTTTTAGGGTAATAAATATCATAATCTTGAGGATACACTGAAAGCTTAAAAAATCATGTGTCTTCACCTAAATATATGGTCACAAGCAAGATTAAAGATACAAACCCTCCTCTCAAAACACAGACTTGTTTCCACTGACATCTTTATAAAAACAAATATGAATGTTCTCAATCTTGTCAGCTCCACGGTCTTCTCCCATGGGTTCCACATTTAAAAACCTTTTCAACTAATAAAATATGTTTTACTAAATAAAAAATCTACTAAAAAAAATTTTTGTCATTTGCATTATGTAAAGTCAAAATTTCACACTTGAGACACTATGAGCCTGTGACAGCCAGAAATGCCATTCATGCAGCTCTCCGTGTGCCCCACCATGACCAAAGGACTCTCTGTGACTCCTCTCCACAGAGTCACAGAATCAATATCAATCCAACCAAAAGAGCTTGAAGCTTCTCTTGTCTGTGGAGAGAACAGTAAGCACACATTTTTATTAGGCTATTTTTAATAGAAAAAATAAATCAAGGTCCCTATCACTGCCCTCAGGAAGTCGGGTTTCTGAGCCTAGGAGCCATCGGATGAGGAAAAGGTATGAGCCGTGGGTGAAGTAAGACTTGAGTCAATGGTTCCTGACCGAAGGTCTCACATATCTGCACTGAGCCCAGATCACCCTGCACCTGATTTTAAATGTCCTATCAGTTGCCAACATATACTGATGACAATTCTATTGTCATAGAACCAAGATCCAAAAGATGCACAACTGAAGAGTAATAAGATCTTTGTATTTGAATTGAGTCATTATAAAATCATCAACTGACTTTCAATAATAGGAAGCAAAAAATCACCTCAATCAAATATTCCCACTAAACACAACAACAAAGTTTTCAAGTTCCACCAGAAAAATGGGGAAAATTAAGTACAACGTAGTGAGCTCTTGTTTTCTTCTGAGCATACAGTCATGTTATTTTTCTTTATGAAATGAGCAGTCAGCAGAGGGTAGGAGGTTCATTTAAATGCCCTCACTTAGCTATGTAAATAAGAGCTCTCATTTTTAAAAATAAAATTGTACTGGTAAATAAATCTCTATAGTCTGGATAAACAAAAGCATGAATATTAAATAATTTTCAAGAAAAAAAATATGAGCCATTGAAAATACCTGACTTTGTGTTATCTTTCAGAGTAAATCTAAAGCAGCATATTGATTTTCAAATGGATTAGCTGAATAAAAGCAATTTTTTTAAAAACAAAAAATCAGACTCAAGTTTTCTGCCCTAATATTGTCCCGTTACAGAAATAAGTATTAACACTCTGTGACATCGCCCTTTTCTGACCCATGTTGTACTCTGAGTGCTAATGTTTCTTTAAGTTCCTATTTTATGTCCCTTTCTGGCTCCAAAGTCAACAGAGAGCTCTAGGATTTATTTTATCTCTCAAGATCTCTAGGTTAATAGAAAAATAATCATATCAGTGACTTTTGGAGAAGTCTAACAATGAACTTGGAGGTCACACAGCAAGTAAATGGTTGTGTAGCCTTGATGCTTGGGCTTCTGAATCAGAGAATAAGAAACACATTTTTCTCAATCTAAATATCTTGACGCTTAGCTTGAAGCAAAATCCATTTCTCTTTCCCAGTCTTTCATCCTCTGTTCTTTTTCTCTTTTCTCTCACCACAGCTTTTTGGATTGAGCAGAAGTATTTGGTCACTTGCTCTTTGACCTCAGAGCCTTCTGAGACTATATATTCATTTGGAGAATGACTCCCTTTAGTTACCTAAAGTGTCCTCAGACTAAATTGTTTCCAGATGTTTACAAATATTTCAAGGAAATATTCACATAGCTTTTATGGCTGAGTGATAAAAGACTCCATAGTGTCTGTTCAATTATAAAATAAGATCCAAGTACTTATTACAAAATAACTTTCATTTGACAAAGATTAGCTACATGCCAGGCACAATACCGACCACAGTCAAGGTATTATCTCATTTAATGCCCACAAGAACACACTCCAAGGGAGCCAACGGGGTTCATTTTAGAGAAAGGGAAGGGAGGCTCAGAGAACAGCTCTGCAAAACTAAAAAGCCCAGAGAAAGAATGCTTCCCAAACCCACATCTGCACCATGAGTCCTGCTTCTCCCACAGAGCCAGCTCGTCCACTGTTGGCCTAAGACAGGAAAGAAAGGAGAGGATCTGCAAAAGTCATGGGGCACCCTGAGTCCCACAGAGACGGCCTCCAGGAGGCTGGGCAAGGAGATTTGCGAGCAAGAGACCTGTGGGTTTCTCTGGAGCCTAAGGGTCTTTCTCATATGGGTTTAAAGTGCTTATATCCTCACTCACTGTACTCTGACTTGAGAAAGAAGAAAAGAAAGAAAGAAGGAGGGAGGGGGAAGAAGGGAAGGCAGGCTTGGTGACCTTCAAAAAAAAAAAAAAAAGCTGTGATTTTAATAGAAATTGTGCTTCTTGTTTAACTTTGGGGTTACTCTGAAAAAAGGCAACTCTGAGTTAGAAGACCTGCATTTGGGGATGGAAAAGTGCCCAGTGAATTCTCCTTTATTCCGAATAATGGAGAGAAGCAAAGCGTAACCATGAATAAACACTCCATGAAGGCTGGTTCCACCCCCCAAGACAACACAGGGTCAGAAAGCTTCGTATACTGATCCTTAGAAAACACTATGTAGTTTCTCCATTTTTATGAACCTGGGTTAACATTTCTCACCAGTTTTGCCTGGGTATAGTTTGCAAGTGGTATTGGACTCTCAGGGTGTAGACTGATCATGAAGAAGCTACAGAGTGTGTAAGTTAGACATGGCAACTGTGGATTGTTCAAAGAATCCATGAAGTGGGAAATCCAGATGCAGGCAATTAAGAGGGGACTCTGTTTGTTCTGGAAAGGTCTCTCCTGGAATCACTGCACAAGTGCAGGGCTGCCTGTCTCCTACCCATGTGAAATGTCATCTATTCATGCCACCTCTTCCTCTGTTCTCATGAAATACTACCCCCCTAAGGCTAGAATTTGAATCTGTGTCAGGAATCCTGACCTCGGCAAGTCACATTTTCTTAGTCCCAGTCCCCAAGGCACTACAGAGCTCTCAGACTTTTGACCTTGCTGAAAACCACGGGATTTCTTGAACGGGAATTCTCCTCCCCACTTGTCCTCCTTCCCTCCTTCTCCCTCATCTCCAGGGCTGCCATAGCTCCTTTTAAAGGAAAACTGGGTTATCACGCAGAGCTGCCCGCCTTTGCCCCTTTAGGAGTTTGGTGTTCTGGGCCCACAATATTCCCAAGATGCCATTCTCCACTCACCAAACTATATTTTGAAAAAATATCTGGGACACAAACATCAACCTTTTTTTTTTTTTTTTTTTTTTTTTTTGCCCTTAACTAAAAATCTGCCAGGCCTTTTCTTTTTTCTTAAATGTAGTGCTGTTCAAATCATTTTTAAGTGAGTTGAAAGCTGGTGAAAGGTACCTGATGGGCAGCCTTGGAGGCAGAGGGTCTAGACTCAGCTGTGACAGAAGGGAAGCTAGGACAGCTACTGACAAGGCCCCAGCTTCAGCCCCAGGAGGGCTCTGGCGGGACTGAACAGGTACATGTCATGTTGAATTTGCTTCGCTGGTGTTTGCATTGTTCTTATCTCACTTGTTAGAAAGAAAGTAAAAGGGAAAAGGGAAGTACTGGGATTGAGATGAAGAAAGCTTCGTTGTATGCATTTAAGAGTTTGCCCAAGTGAACCCCACCAATAGGTATAACTATAATGCACTAATGAATAGATTTCTAAAAGTTTACTACACTCAAGTCCCATTCAAACACTGCCTCCTCCAGAAGCCTTTCCTTCTGCATCCCTGCAGGATGTGAAAAGCATGCCTCTGAGTCCACAGCAGTTTGTTACCCTCATGTTACACTAGAACTTTATAGAAATGTTCATCAGACCTCAAACTATACACAACCTTTCCTTAATAGTCTTCCCCCTTGAGACCCCAAGATTATTATTTAAAAAAAAAAAAAGAAATCAAGCAGAGATTATCATTTAGACAGTCATGGAGCAAAGGGTGACATCCATAGGCAGAATCAGGCAGCACAGAAATGTAGATTTTCCAACTCCATATACTCTAAATTCTTTTAGTCTCCCTCTATCAAAATGAATACTTTTCAAATTTCCAAGATTGGGTGAGTGCACTTCAATTCCCACATGCATGGTCTTACAGATCTCCCACATAGCCCCTGGATTCCAATGTCTTGCTGAGAAGCTGAGATTGACCACTCGGCTGCTACTCCAAACTTGAATGGCCCTCTGAAAGGACTTCCAAGTCAGATCCCACACTAACTGGCTTCTCAGCCTGACCAGCCTCCTGTGTCCTGCATTAGGAGATGAGTAGGCCTGGTGGGTCCAGCCACAGTGGAAACTGGGGCTCATCCTGACCCAGTTTACCTAAGCCAATATTTCAGCCTTAGGAAAAATATTGATTAAATTTCCTGTGCTGAGGAGTCAATAAACTGATAGTCTCTAAACTGTCATTCTGAAGTCGGATGACTATTATCTCATTCCAAGGTTCAATTTAGATGAAGTCCAGCTTTTCCTTCCAACTACTGAACTTCTCTTAATCCATTGCATAATTTAAGGTTTATGCTGACTACAACTTGTCATTTGCCAAATTATTTTTTTAATCTTGGAAAGTGCTGGAAGGTTCAGAACACTGAGAAACACGAGACAGTAAGGCACTTCTTAACTCCTTCACGGCGCTCCAAGCTGCGGAATGCTTAAGATATCTGAGTCTCAAAGGCTTCTTGAAAAGCTGAACAAATAGTTTCTTCTGATAGTTTCCAGGGCTTCTTACAGGCTGGAGTTTCCCAGTCTGGAACTTCTTCAGGGACACAGAAAGTTCCATCTGTAAGCAACTCCAAGGAGGGATGTGACCGAGCTGAGGGAGATCGACCTAGATACAGGCACAGAGTGAAGAGCCGGGATAGCTGCTGTGCCAACTGTGAGCTGGGTCCAGGCCGGGGCTTGAGGTGAGTGATGGCGAAGGAGGAGGAGCAGGTTCAAGGACCTGGGGGGCGGGCGGGGACACGTGAGCTAGGCATTAGGTTCATCTCCCCAACCATATGACTGGCTGCTTTGGCAACAGGGTGTGTCACACACTTCTTCAAGATCCTCCAAAGTGCTGCACCCCTGAACACAGTATCTGTTAGCAGAATAGCCAGTGGTAGGCAAAATTTTCTGATTTTGACCCATCAAAATCAGACTGACTTTGACTATGATTTCAATTTCACTGTTTGGAGAAAAGACTTAGTTTCTGACCTTTGGCTCCATTAACACACACACCTGAAAGTGGAGGGGCTCAGGCCTAGGAAACACGGGTAAATTCCTAGGACATTTCCCTTATACTACTTCACACATCTGTTCCCATATTTTCATAAATTACAAAGAGGCTGCTTTTGCAGAATTTAAAACAGAATGCTTCCTCTGAGAAAACCCCAGGCAGTACCTGAATTGTATACAACCGCTCTGCCTCCTCTGGCCAATACTCCCATGGAGAGGCTTAGAAGTTTGAGAGAAAATCTGGTTTCTATGTTTTGAGAGAAACAGAAAAGATGAGGCTGAGAGAATGAGTGGCCTGAGCGAGTCCCCTGGGCTAGGCTGCACGCCCTGGTGACAATGGCCCCTCTTCTCTCCTTCGTCTCCAAGCTCAGCCAGCTCCCTTTAGCCTCCTGAGCCCCTGAGTAATGCCTCCTTGGGGCGCCCCCCACTCTGATCGGGACATCGTTCTTTCAGCTGGTTCAGGAGACCACCCTGTCTCCTGGCTTTTGTAAAAACCTCTCAGCTGCTTCTCCTGCTCCTGTACCATCCACACTCTAACAGCAGGCAGGCACACTCCACACTCCACAATTCAGATGTCCCCAGTGGTGCCCCATGCTGACCTTAGAACTAGTCCTAGGTCCTCCACCTTCAAGCCCCTGCCATCGCCCTCTTGCACACTCTCCCTCGTCTCCCTCGTCTTCTCTCCAACTCCCATCACTTGCTCCGCTCCAGCCACCTTCACCTCCTGACTGCTCCCTGGACAGACAGGGCTGTTCCTGCCCTGTGGTTTCTGCACCTGTGCAATATTCCCAGGCACAGACTTCAACCCAGGCCTCCCATTTGTTATAGCAGCAAGTCCCAGAAAACAGGCACGCACGGGGGTAGGTGGGGTGTCCATGTTCATCATTCACCTAAATGATGATAGTTCACGACAGGTCTTCCCACTTAGCTACTATTCTGTGTCTATCTTCCTCCCAGGGAACCCTAAGAAGAGGGTGAGCCCCACACACATGTCCCCTCCCGAAGTCCTTGATCCAACTTGCCCCTCCTCTTTTCCCCATCATTCACCTCAAGGGCTGAGGGTGTGACTCAGTGTTCTAACTTTGCCTAGTGTGCACGAGGCCCTGGCTTCAATCCCCAGCTCAGGGGGACATGGTCAAACTCAAAATCAGCAAGGCCCCAAAGCCTCACTGGCATTCTTAAAGGAACCATGGGACCATGCCACATGACAATGCACACACTTTTAACTCAGATACTGGTGGCCGAGGCAAGGGAGTACTATGAAGTCTGCCCCGAGATTAAATGCATCCACTTTTAAATTTTGCCCCACGTGGGTCCTATACCAAAAGAGGGAAGAACCATCCCTCTCTTCCTCATCGCTGAGCCACAAAGCCACTTCTTCCAGGATGCAGACACCCCGGCTGCTTCCATCAACACTACAGGTGACAATCATACCCTCATTAGTCACCTAGAGGCTGATTGGGAACCTCATCACCACTTAGAACACTGCATCTGAATGAATAGACTTCTAGTTCTTAAAAGCCAAATTAGAAGTGGTGATCTGAATCTTTCAAACAAAATTCAATTAATAACTTTAAAAGACTCACTCCTATAGCAAAAAAAAAAAAAAAAAAACCTGTCACTTTTTCTCCAGTGTCTTAAAATCCAGCATTAGAGCTGACCCAAATAGGACCTTGGTAGACCCACACACAGCGGGTGCAATCAGTATTCCAGGGACATGTCCTGAAGATATGCTGGCATTCCCATCCATAGGGTTACAGGCTCACAGGGCCTTGGTAGCATGTTCCAGTCGTACTGTTGGGAAAAGCCGCCGTTAAGAGCTGGGGGTGTGATTCAGTGTTAGGGCATTTGCCTAGTGTGCATGAGGCCCTGCCTTGAATCCCCAGCATGAGGGGAAAATGGTCAAAATCAACTTCCCACTTTCAGGAAAGCCCTCAGACTGGGGCTCACCCCTGTTTATCATCCAGTGTTGTCTTCCAACGAACTCCTTCATTTAAGTTCACTCAGCCCTGTAATTAACTTCAATTTTGCTATTTAACTGACATCAAAACATTTAGGGCCATCAGGGAGCTTCCCTCCCCCAAAGATATCATTTTCTGAGGATTATTTGCATTTTTAAATTTGTAGCTCCAATACACAGCCTTGTGCCACAGATATAGCAGCCTGGTACTTCAATGAATAATGCCACAGAAAAGCAACTCAATGGAACTACTGCCTTCTGATTTCTAGCCACTAGAAGATAAATAAGAGGAAAATGGAATACAGCGTGCCAGAGGGGCCAAGACAAGTTCTGACATTGTTGGTAGCTGCTTTTGAAGCTTTTGGCAAGTTAAGCCTCCTCTGAGCCTCAGGGTCCTCTTTATAAACTGAGGCTGATAAAATCCACCACTCAGTATGATTGTGAAAAGTTAAATAACATGATTGGTATAAATCACCCACCATTATACCTGGAATATTAGCAAATCTTAATTTCTTTCCTCTAGTCCCCTTCTCCCCTTGGGAGGCCCCAAGGTTCTGTTAAGTGGAATCAATTCTGAGCTATTGGAGCCAAACACAAAGAAATCTGGAGGAAAATCCAGAGTCTCCTTGTTTACTCAGGAACCCTTGTCTCATTGATACCTCTGCGTACCCAGGGGTCCACAAGACTGGAGCCATGTTTCACGGTTCCGTTGTGGAAGTCAGTCTCATATGGGGAATTACTTCCTATGGAAGCATTAGGCTTGCTACTCAGAAAAGTGGACTTAAGCCAGTAGCTGTTTTTGGCAACTGCTCCCCAAAAAGAAGACTCATTGAGGAGGTGAGTCGGCTGGGCTGACTTTCAACACAGCCAACCAAACGCAGCACCTGCCAGGCTGGAACAGGGTGCTATGACACTGGGTGACTCTGACGCACTCAGCTGTGCCACAGGGAGGCCTGCAGGAGTGTGAGCACACAGCTCCTGGGGATGCAGCCAGTGTGCTCTACAAATGATTCAACCTAAAATAAACAAGAGCCCACTGTGAATTATGAAGCTGTAATTCCACCAAGGGGGCTCCAGTGACGTCATAAACCACTAGAGCAAAGTTCATGTCACCAAAGGATCCCAGAGGGCGGAGAGACCTGTAACTCAGTAGTGGTTTAGACTGGCTCCAGGAGAGCCTTTCGCCTCTGGTTCGGGCCCCTTTTCATTTCTGCAAGGGCTGTCCTTTCTTGTTCTCTTCCTCTGAGCTTACTAAATCACCCTCCTCCTGCTTTTCTAAACAGAATACCTTTAAATCAGTCCAGTGGTCTATCGGTTAAGACAAGCCAACAAGTAGACCCTTTGGACGGCAGTCTGCAATTACACAGACCTCATTAGATGCTACCTGATATTGAATAGAAAATAATAAGGTGCATACCTTAAAAGGTGATAACTAAGATATAACCTTAGTATGTGCCAATTTAAGAAAATAAATTCAATTGTCATTAAACAAGGTACATTTCCAAAAGCTATGGCTGAATTTCATTTACATCCGTTTTATAAGTCCACATCTAGAAAAGAGGTAAATTAAAAATTGGCTGTATCAGACCACATAGAAAATAGGTAACCAAATTTCAAAATATTACAAAAGTTGTGCTTTATCAACCATCTGAAAGCATGGAAGTAGTTTATAAAATCGAAAGTACTGTCCTTTAACTTATTCATGTGGTGTACTTTGATCTGAGAACTTACACTTAAAACTAAATTGCAAATATTAGGATCCTTGTGAGCGACTGCCACTTTTTCAATATATGATTTTTCTTCTAAATGCTGAGACAGCCATTGCCTAACATTAGCCTTGGGATTTTTACATTTTTTCTTTGCAATGTGCTTAGGACACTGCCAGGCACTTGTAAAGGCTGGGCTGATGCTCTTTATTTCTCACTTATTGGCTCATATGTTCATTTATTTAATAATTATTAGCCACATTTAGTAGGAAAAGCCCCATGCCAAGTGCTCTGAGTTATAAATTGTCTGCCTATCTGCCATTGTTTTCAAAACTACATGCACTAAAGGCACAAGACCAACTCTTAGGGAGAGTAAAATAACAACAGAAGAACACACAAGACTTAGTTGACATCATAGGAAATACTCATTCGATACCAATCATTATGGAAGAGAGGTCTAGGTCAGTGTTTTCAAACTTTGAGGTACATAGAGATCACCTGGGATATTTGAAATGCACACATTTTGGAGATTCTGGTTTACTGGGTATGGATCGGGCCCTGGAATCTTCAATTTAAGATGCCTCCATTCATTCCAAAGAAGTGACTTGGGCCCCACTCTGAAGACATAGAGGATTAGGACACAAGCACATTAGGGAAGGAATCGGGTGCTCTGTTACTTCTCTGTATCTGAGTCATGAGAAATTAATTGCCTGTGGGAGCAATATAGACAGAAGAAAGTACTGAAGAAAACCAAGGCTGAAGACAGATTTCCCTAGATGAGAAAGGGCCCCTGCTCTCCCAAGGAGAGCAGTAACCCAGAGCTACCCACATCACCAAGCAGACCGTAAGAGCCAGAGCCAAGTAAAATCAGCATTTTTAGGCAGCACACGCACTTTTCCACGTCAGAACTGCTATTCCCAACAGAGCTGTGTCTAACACCACTTAACATGTTCAGGGCTGGCTGCCTGGATCCTAAATGGCCTCGTGGTCAGTCGCTTCCTTAGACACTAGAACACCAGCTTTGCAATAAACTGTCTCCAGTGCCTCACCCACAGGGACTGGTTTGCTCCACATGGACCACAGCTGTTAGCTAAGCCAATGTATTACCCAAGAATGCCAGGGAGACTCGATTGCTAATTGCTTGGTAAAAATAGGGTTCTGGATGCTTCATGGTATAGAAATGCAGTCTATATGACCTCGCATATCAGATTTCAAAATGATATGTTCAAAAACAAGTCACACATCAAACTGAGGACAGAATGTTTGTCTTATTCAACTGGTTAGGAAGTCTGAATTGGAAGAAGAATGGCAGCTGTATACGTAATTGTAGTTAACATGGTATTATTGAGGTACAAAACTAAGTAAACCCCACAGGAAACTCAGTGGAGTGGTGGGTTAGAGCTACGCTGGAGGTCTTAAACTACAGCGAGAAGGTAACGTGACCTATAGGAAACTTACTGCTATGTCGGGCTGATGCTTTGTGTCCTCAGCATGTATCATGTAGTTTCCACAAATCCGGAAGCTAAATAGAAGGAAGGGATCAGTCTTCCTCAGGAGAGACTGCAGTGTTGGAATAGAAAAGGACCACATCATCTGAAGTACAAAAGCTGCAGGACTGTTTCACCCTGGACAGGTAGAGGGTGGGGACCCTTCTCAGAAAACTCCAGCCTCTGCTTGGCTCTCACTGTGGGGCCTTGAGGGCTTTGCTAAGAGTCACAAGGCACCAGCTTCTAACTGCAGATTAAAAACCAATGTCTAGCCGCTCTTCAGTGACACGCTGTGTGAGTGGGACCTAGCGCATGGGAATATTACAATTCCAGGAGCAGTATCAGCCTCCAGCAGTGTCTGGGAAACCACACTGACTGTCCATCCGAGCCTGGAAGGAGTGGTACTTGTCAGAGACGCCGGCTAAGTGGAGAATTAGAGAAAGGCAAGCGTTTACCTGACACTTTCGGTGGGAAGAGGAGAGGGTGGGGGGCTCAGCATCCCTTGTCTCATTCCTCCAAACAGTGAAACTGTATAACAGATATTAATATGCCAGTTTATCCATGAGCACATTGATATGCAGAAAAGTGTCTTAAATCAACTGGCAAATAAATGGTGGGGCCATGGTGTCATACAGAATTCTCTGAACTCAGAGTGAAACACATGGAAACTCCCGATGTCCATAAATCAACAGTAAAGATTTCCCACCTTTTAATTTTTAATATTTTTTTGCATTGGGAATTGAATTCAGGGCCTCATTCATGCTAAGCACATGCTCTACCGCTGAACTACACTCCCAACCCCAAAGGTTTCTTGCTTTTTGAGAGTTTGGTATAACTCTAATGAAATGCATTCTTATATTTTTTATCTTTACTGATAACTTAATTTAGAAAATGCTCCATGGATCCCTGTGGTATATATATTTAGCCATTTAATATATATTTATCCCTTTATTCTTAGTCACATATATTTATCCCTTTATTTTTCAAATATTCAAATTTATTTTTCAAATATTCAAATTTTCCCAAATGCAACCTTTTCTTGGCCTACTGCATTCCCCTGGGAAAGACAGCCACAGCAATCATACGCCTTCTTTATAATGAGGAATGTGAGTCCGTTCAGTCTAAAAATACTTGCACAGCACAGCAAGGTGGCATGCTGGACTCCTCATCCTAACTCACACTGGTCACTAGACAATAATGCATCGAAAAGAATCTGGTTGACCTCAAAAGGGGGGTGTGGTGCAGACAACTGAAAAGGTACATGTCAATTCACAATAGCCCACTCAAAGTCTCCAAGCTACAGTTTTTCTGATGGTAAGATGAAAGTAACTATACTAACTTTCCCTACTTCTCAGAACTGGCTTTATAAAACATAATGGTATTTGTTTACATTCTTAAAGTTTGTGAAGTAGTTTTATACACCTCACTTTATCTCTCATAATATTAATTAACACTTTATGACAAAGGAAGTTATCAGTTCACACAAGTAATTTCGGAAAGGAACTAATAAGCCAGCAGCTTTAGTATATTAATTGAGATAAAAAGATCGTACTTCAAGGCCTACCCCAACACAGGCTAAATTTCCTTGAAATTTCATGTTCAAGGTAGCTCTGAAACTTCAAACCAAAAAAAAAAAAAAAACCCAACTGTACAGAAAACAGATATTCTTGCCACCCTAAGAAAGGAAAATGTTCCAGAAAAGGGAGAGAAAGAGAGAAGATAAAAATTGAAATAGCGGCCCATATATTCTGAGTAAAAAACGATCACACTCAGAAAAATCTCTTCCTCCCTGAGGGCAGTTAAGAACAGACTGTTAGAGTCAAGTGTGCAGTGATATTATTTTCTGTTTCTCTTGTCAGAAGGGATTCGGTGTTTGAAATATGTCTAGCAAAACTGCAGATTTCAGTTCCATGATTAATGAACTAAATTACATTTTATTTCTTAAATGTGCTGTGGATTCACCCTGTGGTCTCCCGATGCGGAGGCCTGGAGCTGCTGAACAGCACATCTGGTTGCAGGCCAGCAGCTCTCCGGGTGGCTCTCTCTTTCCTTCCTTAGGAAGACGCAACGTGCAGAACTGCAGGAACGTTTATTGGGCAAGTGTGGTTTTAATATGGTGGTTACTCTCTGTCTCCCTTCTCATGAGGAGATACATTAATTTTTAACATAGAGAAGATGCATCTCACAAATTTTGTTCCAACATGATTTTATATCACCTGTTGATACTTTCCCTAAATAAAATATTGGTGTTCATCTGGCAAATATTCTAATGTCAACTTACCTAAAAATGATTTTTTGATAAACTTCATAATAATAATTTATATCTTAGGCACACTTTTCCAGAGGCTGACACAGGAAGACTTCAAGTTCAAAGCCAGACTGAGTACCTTAGTGAGACCCTGTCTCAAAATAAAAAAAATAAAAATAAAAAGGGATAGGAATGTAGCTCAGTGGTAGAGCACTCCTGGGTTCAAATCCCCAGTACCTCAACAAATTATATCTTCCTTATAATCATCACTTTAATAAAGATTCATGTCTGGATAAAACACACAACCCTTATTTTTGTAAGTGCTTCTTCCTCTGTGGAAACACACGACCATGTCCTGGAACATGCCACTATCCCAGCTGATCATCATAATCACCATTCTATAAGGCATAGAGAAATGAATGCCATTTTCTCCTTTAAAAAAAAATGTGTTTTAAGATATTTAACAAAGGAAAATTCAAGATCCAGGGTCAATAATAATAAAAAAATGTTCAGTCCCTTATGATATGTTCTCCCCGACTTTGTGGTCATTTTGAGAGCTCTTCCTTACCAAGCCATTTAAACACTCAGTTTTGTGAATTGAGGCCCTATACGTGGGGTCCAGCACGCCCTTTAGGTATCACGCAGGCTTTTCCGATTTCAAAAGGAGACATGTGCTCATGTCTAGGAAAGCTCCCAGCTAGAACAAGTGGAAAAGAAAAAGAAACTGCTTCTCTGAAGGACGTCACAGCTGGAAGAGCGTTCCCCCTGAACCTGGGAGGGACGGAGCCGGCCATGATGCCACAGCCCCGTCACCCTGGGAAACCTGTTTACCCTTGCACGCTTGTTTGTTTAATTTTCCTGATGAGAACAAGTGAGTTATGTTTATGTCTTTTCTTAATTTGGGGAAAAAAACAATCTGAAAAATGGCATTAATTTCTGATTAAAAACAATCAGTCATCATGAATACTAGTACAATATAATTCAAAATTGCGTACAAAATTAAAAAGAAAATATTTTCACATGAAAATGGCAACTGTACCTACTTTCAGGTAGGAAATACAGATGGCCTTTCTTTCTCATTTGAATTTTTGATGTAAAATAGTATCTTTTTCTAAAAATAAGCATATGTCACACTTTGGTATTACTCTGTAATTAAAAAGTGACTCTCAGCTAGACAGCAGAGATGGCAGAGCCACAGCACACAAGGCCGTCACCTGTGAACTTACTTGCTGTGGTGCATAGTGTGGAAGAGACCCTCCCCCACACGTTTCTAGTCTGAAGAAAATTCTTATGGCAAGTTAACCATCATAAAATATTTAGACAATAATCACGCAACTCCTGTGGAGGCTCTGATCATTTCCAGAGTACACACTGAGGAAAGGGATTCGCAGAGTCTGGAACCAGGGAGTGAGAGGAGGCCTCCCCTCCCAAGAACGGGGCAGGTTTGCAGAAAGAGGCAGGAGCCAGGACACTTCAGGTAAGAAGTCAGAGAAGCAGAACCCAGGCAGAGCACAGGGGACACACACAGGGCTGGCACACGAGGGGGCAGTAGGAAGAGATGCCCATCTGCCCTGTGTCTGTGAATGGGCAAGACGCTGGAACGGGAAAGAAGGGTAGACTGTGAACAATTCAGCCTTGATGTAGAAAAGAGGGGAAAGATACTGCACTCTAAAGGGCAGGACAATGATTTTTTTATCAACGTGTTTGTAGAAGAAACTAAGTTATTATTCAATCATCCAATAAATAAGCTTGGAGGATCCATTTACCCTCTGTTCATCCTCTCCACCCAGAAGACAAGCAGGGAGGATGCACATTTAGGAAGGCAGTACATCGAGCAGGGGAGAGGCACTAGAGATATTAAAAGTAGATGATTCGAGTAATTTTAGGAGGTAAATTTGCTGAGAACTGGCGATGGCTTGGACAGAAGCGTAAAGGAAGGAGAGTCAAGGAGGGGTCTGAGTCTGAAATGTTCGAGTTTTGTACTGATGTGGTGCCATATAGGAAAACAGTGAAGTCTGGAAGAAGGTCAGATTGGGGAAAAGAAGTCCATGTTTTGTTGTTCCTGAGGCTGAAGTGCTTTTATGACATTCAAATGAGGATGTCACATAGGGGTTGCATATATGGATCTGCACCCTCCAATGCGGAGGTGTTAAAGGTATGAACTGGAGTCTCGTCTCGTGGTTACTGAAATGATGGGCCAGAGTACCAGGCAAAGAGCATGAGATGGGAAGGAGAGGGTAAAGTGCCTAGGACTTTGGCTAAATAGAAAGCATGTAACAGAACACGAGGCGCTCATTCTATTATTTAGTAAGCATTAACTGACACAGGCAACATTTTGACAGCTGTCTCAGAGTTATACAGTTCCTGTAATCTAGACCAGTATCTAGGGAAGCAGCACTGGAGAAAATTGAAAGGAAAGTCGAAATGTACATGATTATTTAACATCACCTCCCAGTCTGGATTGATATTAACATATGCAGATGCCTAACACTTTAAAATGTTAAATCCCCTGTATTTATGGGTTACCTGGAAAAGGAACAACAGAATGATAACCAATCTCTCAAATCACAAGAAGTCGCAAGCTGGGCTATTATAAAATGAATTAGCAAGGAGGAAAATTGCATGTAGGTATCCGATGCATTACATATAAATGAGCTTGATAGCCCTCTCTTTTTCTGAGGACTCCAGAAAACAGTATTTAGTGGGGCTCTCTGGCCTTGATGTCCCAATTTTCTCTGCAGCACGCAGATCTTCCACATGATGGTTGGGGTTGAGGAATTACAAAGAAGAAAACGGCCAGTAGTCAAGGACAGGGGGCTGAAATGTCGACTGCCTCCCCAACCCACCAGGCCCAAGCCAACTCTACCAGGCCCTGCCCGGACCAACACTGAATTTGTGTGAAGAAGACATGGGAACTTGAGGAAATGTGGCTCTCTGCATGTGCTTCAAGTGCTGGCTAGGGCTCACACTTTGCCCATGGTCAGACTGACTGAGTACAGCACATCCAGCTCAGATTTTGATTGAGTTGGGCCTCTTTGCTTTAAAGTTATGGATCTGAGTCCTCTTTGAATGATGTGGCCTCCTTCTATGTATTTGGGAGAGCACGCATCTGTTTTCATGCTTATTCATAACTACACCACCTTCCAGCACTGTGAGGTCCTTTAAACTATAATGACATGACTGATGATGAGAAATTAAGTGAATGGGGTGAATATTCTTACTCTCAGACAAACGTTTGTGGGAAAGCAATTTCCCTCACAGTTCTGGCCCATGCTCCTGCTTCTAGGGTATAGCCCAGCTCAGATTATCCTGGAAGGTATGTATTAACCACCATTTATGCTAAGAAGACAATATCTTCATTCAGTGGATTTGTTTCCTCCAGGGTTGCCTCATCTTGTTGACCCCCAATGTCAGTAAGAAAAAAAACTCACAAAGGAGGTTAAGAATTTTTCTTCATTTGTCCTGTAAGTCCCTTGAAACTCTTGCCCAGAAAGGAGAGATCACTGGAGGGCAGGAATCAGATTTGAAAATGGCTTGGGTGCTTAAGTTTCAGGTTCACACAAGAATCGGGGGCAATTACTATTCTTGGGGGGAAGGAAGGTTACCCTAACACCATGGCCTAAAACCAGGCTCCGAATGGCTCAGGGTCTCTGCAGCAGTTTGGCAGCCCGGTCTCCATCTGTCAGTCTGTCCCTTTTCCTTAAACATTTGCCCCTCTTTCCTTAAACAAGTTCAAATACACAAACCCCTCTATGGGGTCAAACCCTCTCTTTCCCCATGGAACCTGGGCACCCATTCTAGTATCTACTGACTCCAGAAGGTCGGTAGTCTGTTCTACCTCCTGCTGCCCGTCTGCTCAGGATGGAATCTTGATCACCCTCATTTCAAAGGAGGTGAGGACGGCAGCGGCCTACCAGCTCTCTCCATGTTTCTGTCAACATGTGTGTAACATAGATTCAGATAGTCCCCGAAGAGTTTCCACACTATTTCTATTTCTCGTGTTTTGCTGCTTAATGTAAAGGAGTCTTTCAGCCTGTCTCTCCTGCCTGGGTCCAGGGGTTTTTAAGAGTAGGCAACATCCCAACCTCAGCCTGGGGGGTTACGCCCCCTATCGACGGGAGATGGCAAGAAGAAACACATCTGGCTAGGCTGGTGGTTCCCCACACAAAGTCCCCTCAATTTGCAGGAAAAGGGCAGAGGTTGGGTGGGAGGGTTTGCATCTTTTCCTGGACATGGACCGGGACCATTAAAACCAAAAAATATACTTTGGGTTATGTTTTAAAAGTTAAAATTCTTCATTGAATTAATTCCTTATGTGTTTATTTCACATACACTCACTCCCCCCAACAAGGGAGCCCCCCCAAAAACATTGCTCTTCAGTCCCCATGGCAAGCTTCATTCCTGCATCTGAGTGTGGGTGTTATTTCTCTCTTTGCCAGAAAGCAACCTAGATCTTTTTAACAATTTGGATAGTGGGGATTCAAATGAACATACATATTCCAAATTTATTCTTCATTTGACGCTGAGCTTGGTGGAATTGGTAACATAAAAATAAGAAAGCCCCAAAGTTCTCAGGAATTAGAGCTTCCTCATTCCGCAGTGCTGCAAAAGGGCTGGAGCATCCAGTACCGGAAGAACATTCTACTTCTGTCTATGAGGACCACGGGACTACAGACTCCTTAAGACTCTGACTGTCCTGACTCTTCTGAGAAGTCACTTGTGCATGGAATTGATTTGTTTTGAGATATTCTTTCTTTCATAAAACTTTCTTAACCATTTATACCTCTATTTCTCACCCCCCCCCCCCCGTGCTTAAGTGGCTATCAGCCCCGAAACTGGCTTCTCAGATGTTTTTTCATTAGGAAATATCATTAAGTTCCAGAGCCAGTGAACTATAGTAATCTTTAAAGTCTTAAGCCCAAAATCAATAAGCCATAATTATTTGTGTGACTACATCCTCCAGTTTGATGCACTAAATACAATTACTGCTAAGAAACTGCTAATAATCAGACCACAGTGGAAATGTCTTTCCAAGAACTTCCACAGCTACAAAACAAACCTGCCGGCTGATAAACACCAAAGACCCATTCTTAGTCTTGTAGGCAGTGAATGCATCTCCATTTTTCCTGGCTTAATAAGAAACGGTGTTTAGGGGGAAAAAGGCTGTGGCAGTTTGTTGATGTTTTATATTGTTGGAGAGTGTTGGTTTTTAATGGAGCATTGTTAGCCTGAATACCAAGATATTTGATTTTTCAAGAGTTCAAGTTCTCCTGGATACATAACAATGCTATTGATATATACGTCCTCATTATCTTGTTTAAAAGGAGCTAAAGAGCACCAAACTGTGGAAATCACTCTTGGGCTTCATCAAAGTAAAATACAGAATTGAACAAAGAGCGCGAGCCCATTCCAATTGTCATGCTGTGCACCCATAAGTAGCTTTGCAAATATTTAGACACAAAATGGCAATAGGGAGTTTGCCCCTTATCCAAACCTTTTTTTTTTTTTTTTTTTTTTTAATGTCTGTCTCAAGCTTTCAGGAATACTCTAAGAGTCCTGAAATTAAACTAACAAAGACTTGGATAGAGGATGCTGAGCCCTGGCAGTGGTGTTACTTTGAAGGAGAATGCTCTTCTGCCACCACCACCCGCTGCAAACAACAACAACAACAACAACAACAACAAAAAACCCTTCTACCCTTGCAAAAAATTAATAAGCACAAGAGCACAAGCAAGCCTTATGTCCTTCTTTGTAAATACTCCCCTATTTTCAAAAAGTCCGTCCTCAAAATGCTTCTGATGACTCCATCTCTTCTAAGGGGTTAAAAGAAAGTGCATATTCCAAACGCGGTAGAAAGTGGGCACCTCCAGGGGCTGGAGACATATGGGGGGGGCGGGGGTCGAACCCGCGCACCGCATCCTGCCATAAGACTTTTGCAACAACCGGGTTCGCTCTCCCCCGGGCTAGGGATCCGCTTTGGTGAGGCCCAGCTAACAGAGCTAGCAGGTAAACAGGGTAAAGAAGGTTGTAAAAAATAAATATACTTTTTAAAATGAAAAATCAAAATGATCTAGAGATACTCGCGGTTGAAAATCTACAGCTGTCATTTAGTGCCAAAGGTGACTGCTGTCCCGGAGCAGCGGTCAAAACTAGCGGTCTGGGTCGGTGAAATAGAAATGCACTGCTGCTTCCGATAAAAAGGTCCATTTTGCAGAGGGCATGAGGGGGGTGACATCGTGTTGGTTTAGAGATGATTTACGCACTCGTGTTGTAAAATCTAAGATGACGCCCCTGGGAAGAGGAAGGAAGGAGAGCGGACTGGTCGGTGTGACACATCGCTACCTGCCGGAGGCCGCACACTCGGATGGAGTGCACCAGTATAAGGTCGGGAAACAAACCGCAAGATCGAGGGGCATCCGAGGCACGGAGAAAGGCTCCGAGCCGCGGAAAGGGTTTCACCAGCGAAATCCACGGCGGGACGGTGACCCAGGTCTGCAGAGCTGGAGATCTGCAGCCCCGGGGGCTTTGGCAGCCGGGCGCCTTGGACTTTACTGGCCCATTTCCCTGACACTTCAAACTCCAAGTTGCCCGAAAGCGGGCGAGAGTCACTAACTATCCATTCATCCAACAGTTTAAGAGGAGGACACTCAGCCCCCTGCCCCTGGCTGCAAAATCAACATTCACCACCGGCCTTCGCACTCGGCTCAGGGGGCTCAGTGACCGCCGTTGATGCTGGGTTTCACCTTCCTCCCCTCTAAAAAGAAAAATTTCCTGGCTACCCTAAAGACGATCTATTTAATTGGCTCCCCTCTTGAATTAATTGAGAGCAGAATTCAAATTCAGAGCATCAGCACCGGAGGTCCCAGGGTGGTGCCGCGTAAGACATTTCTGGCGCCATAACTACTGCGAATGCTGAGGCACAGGGGAACTGATATTATTTTGATACGAATTCAACCGGGGAGCGCCCCCCAGAAAATGTTCCCTCTCTCCTGGGCGTTCTTCGGGCGAGGAGGAGTTGGGGAAGCTGGGCCCGCTGGAGTGCGGCTGGTGGATTGCGAGGGTAGGCCTTCGCGCCGCGTTTGCACCTCTCCCTTTGTGACAAATCGATTTCCCGCGCCACAACTATGGTACATTTGCATCCCGCCAGGCCCGGGGCCCAGCTGCGCCCGGTACACACTTAGCGGCGGCTTGTGAGTGTGTGCGTGTGCGCGCGCGCGTGTCTAATTGACTTTCCGTCTACCTTTTTATGACTACATGTGTTTCCAACAAAAGGTCCTATTAGGACAATCTGGTTTCACTAATTTAGGGGTTGGGAACGTGGAAGGCAGGCGCTTTTTTTTTTTTTTTTTAACAGTTTGCAGAAGTTGAGATTAAGAAATAAAAGCGAGATGAACTGTCCTTCTAGGGGTAGGTCTGCGTCTTTTTATGACCGGTTCCTCTTTCCTCTCCCTGGTATCCCTGTTCTGCCATCACCCCCATTCACACACCGAACTCCCACCTTCACCACTGGATTCCCAGCGGTGTTAAAGAGCCCAGAAGTATGAGAAGTATACTGGGTCAGGAGAATCAGTTAAAAGGGAAAATAAATCCTTCTATTGAAAGAAAAATAGAATGAATCTCAACATCAGGGGTGGAGCTGGGATGCTGATGGGGAGTGGGGTAGTTCAGGAGGAAGCACTCACTTTGGGCCCAGCTCAGTTCCTCTTCGCTACACTGGGACCACATTGTAATTTAAATTTTTGCAAAATTTAAGAAGTTAATATTGAAAGAGTAAGTTGAGGGCTGTTTGCTAATTTCCTCCAAACAGAAAATTTAGAAAGGACAGGGATAAGAACTGTTTCTGTAAGCTGGGAAAGTCAAAGTTATCTTTTCATTGTTCTCCATCTCTCCAATGGAAATTATCTTTTTCCACTCTGGAGGAGTCTCTCAGCTGGCTGTAAGAAACACTGGGCTCCTGATGCAATTTTTCAATCCCTCTGACTCCCAGTGTGCCTTGAAGCCAGGACTTCTGCTCTAGCATTCTTCTGCCCAGAGACTCCCCTCTCCTCTGTTTCACAGACCCAGCCTCCGGTCCACTGCAGGCTGGAGGACCAGTTCAACCCCACAGGTCTTGATTTCCAAGCAGCTTACAACTTCCTCTGCAACTCCTGGTGGGAGCCCAAGAACTAAGGGACAGTAACTCCACCATCATCCTTAGACTCTCCCATTCTCATTCCCAAGGAGAGGAAGGAGGTGAGGAAAAGCAAAAAAACTATTTGTTAGCATAGCCCCAAACCCATGTCTCTGGAAATAAGGCCTTCCATATACATATATATTCTCAGCCACTTTCCCAGACCTAGGTGCTGGTTATCTTGTTCCCATCTCCTTGCTCTGCATTCTGTGACTTCCTTCCCAAATTATTGACCATCCTCTGAATATATCCTCTCCCTGGCTGGCCTATGGAGTCTATTCTTTTCGGGGTCCTCTCCCCCAAGACCTCTTCACTCTTCATATGTAGGGGATAGGCTGTAGTATCTCCAGGGTAGATTCCCATAGTTTTGTACCCTTCTCCCAGAACAAATGGTCCCAACTGTGCTCACAACCCTAAAATGTCCCAGCAGATGCCACATGTGTGGTGTGGCCTTGGTGGCTCCAGGAGCCACTCACCAATCCCAGGCAGCCTCCCAGCCATCTCCTTTGACTTACAAATCATTCCTGGATATTGTAGCCAGCTTTTCCACCTAGCTTCCCTAGGTACCTACTAGAGTACCATAACAAACCCAGAGCTCCCTTCTCTTGGCATCCACTCAAAGAAGCCAAAACACAGGTACCTTCTGCATCCCTGCAGAATCTGATGTTCACTAGTGGCCTTGGCCCTGGGCTTGCAGAGGCCAGGGCCTTGGTCCTGCATTGCCCATCCTCCTGCCTTCTCTTGGGGCAAAGCAACAGTGACTTTTCTCTCCTGCTCCACCCTGGTCTACGCAGCAGTTTCTTTGCAGTCCTGTTTACTGTTGGGGGTCCAGCCTTCAGACCTCTGACAGTGTAAATGTTGTAATTAATAATTAGCCATTGCAGAGAGTAAGAATATTAGAATAAAAGCTGTGAGAGTCCAACTACTATTCTTCTAGTATTTACATGTTTTTTACATTTTCCCTGGTAAAATGTTTTAAAATAATCATAGTACTTCACAGTGCATTTTGTTACAGCTAAAAGAGCCTAGCAAACACATTGGTCCTGCTGCTGGCACTGCAAGCAGGGACAGAAAATCCAAAGCTGCAAACCCCCCATCTCCCACCCCATTCCCTCTCAAATAAATAAATAAATAAATAACCTGTGGCAGCTCCTAGCCCTTACTCTGGATATTGACTCTTCATTCCTCAAAGTTGGCTGCCTTTCTTTAATTAAGGGCCGGGCAAATCTCCTTTGCCAGTCAGTCCCTGAGGCTCTCTGCATAAAGTAAGTGGGCATTGGGTAGATTGGTCCCAGGTCACTCCTGGTTAAAATCACCAAGGGGCTTCCAGACCTAAGCTATAAAAGCAGGGTAAGAGTGGTACCCTGGCCCCAGAGAAGGCCCCCTTGGTACCTACTTCCACTGAGTGTTTCTCAGTCCAGTTTGCTTTATATGTCTATTTTCTGAAAGTCAGAGATGGATAATGTTTGTGAGAATCTTAGAATAGTAGCAGGCATCCACAGGTTCCAAATTTCAAAAAACAGCTATTAGCAAATAATGGTGTGGAAATGAATCATTTCAGAACTTCCAGTCAAGTTCAGACTGGCAAGTTGGAGGAGAGAGGTAGTATCTGAGCATATCTCGGCCTATGTCACCTGGAATGAGCCAAGTGACAGGTCTGTTACAGACTCAAGGAGGATGGAATACACTTGCACTTACAAAGTTAATTGTTAACTTTTGTTAACAATTTGTTAAGAGACAAAGCTAATGCCAGGCGAGCTTTTCATGGTGGTGGGGAGGGGGGCCATATCAGTCGGTGAGGATGGGGACGGGCACTTAAGCGTAGGCTTTTCTGGAGGGTTAGAGGCCAACAGATAGAGCTACTCAAACGTGACACCAGCTTCAGCACTGAAGCCCGCGATTTCCTGGTGTCTCCCTCTTGTGCGGAATCATTCCGGATGGGGATCTCAGATTTACTTCTAAAGCCCATTCCCTTTGCTTCGCTCGACTTTACCCAAATCAACCGGGTTTCCAACTCAGTCTCAAACCCATCTGCAGGTGGAGGCGAAAGAAGGGGACAGAGAGCGGCCTGAGCGACTGAGGGCGGGCGTACTCGCGCTGCCCGCGGCTGGCCAGGCCTTGGGTGCCCGCTCAGGGTGGGCAGCCTGCGCAGCGGCAGTGGGGCTCCTGCGCACCGGGCACTCCAACCTACCCGGGGAAGCCTTCCCGACCCCACTCAGCAGCTTAACCCGCCGCCTTCCTCAGACAGAGCTGGCTCTCCAGGCTGCGCCCCAGCAGGACCCTTCCCGAGCCCAGTCCATTCGCCCCGCTGGCCGGATGTCGTGGCAGCGGCGCTCGCCCGGGACTGAGGGCTTAAGGAAGTCCCTGGCGGTCAGAGTCCCTGCCCCAGACCGCAAGGCCTCAGAGCGTTCCCGGCCACGGAGCCTTTCCCGACTGCCTCGGCTACGCCCTCCGCGGAGCCTCTTTTCCTCGCCCCTTGCGCCCTATATGCTGACCGGCCATTTCTCTGGCGGCTGCCACCACCTCTCCTAGAAAACCCCGACCTCCTTCCCCTGGTCAAGGGCGCGCTCCCGCCTCCCTACCTGGGCCTCCGCCCTCGATCCCCGGCACACACTTCCCTGGGCTCGCGCCCCTCACTCACTGTCCTGCTGCGGGGTGTCGCTGCCACTGGTGAGTCCCGGCGACTCCAGCAGGCTCCTGCCCGCCTCGCCCACGCTTTCGTCCGCCTGGGCTGCGACCATGTCCCCGGCTTCCTCCAGGTCTAGCAGGTGACTGACGGAGAAGTTCTTTTTCGCCTGCAGGGTGTCGAGGTTGCCCGGGCTGTCCAAGCGGCCGCCCAGCGCCGGTTGCCGCTCCAGAACGTGCCCGTAGCTGGAGGTCATGGTCTCCCCCTCCAATCCCACCCACCCCCCTCTTCCCGCTCGAATCAACACCAAACGCTGTGGGCGAGAGGGGGGAGAGGAGCCGAGTGGGGAAGAAAGAGGGGGGAGTGGAGAGAGAGAGAGAGAGAGAGAGAGAGAGAGGGAGAGAGAGAAGGATAGGAAAGCCAAAAGAAAAAAAAGGAAAAGAGGGCGGGGGACCCCTTTCAGCAGAGCAGAGCGTTCTGCACCCGCAGCCTCCTGCAGCCTTAGTTGCTTTCCTGAAGCCAAGTCCGGTGCGATCCAAAGAGATAATCCACACCAAAAAATAAAATTTAAAAAGTTACCCTATGTTTAAGTCAGGAGTAAAAAAAAAAAATCCCTTCCAACTCTCAAAAAGCATCCACACGCACACACTAAAAATAATAATCAGGGGGAGAGAGGAAAGGGGAGGCCAGCAGGGCGGGGGAGTTAGGCAAACAGAAGAAGAGAGAAGAAGGGGTGGGAGAGAAGTATCAAAGTGGGTTTTAAAAAAAAAAGGTTAAAGGAGTTATTCCCCGGCAAGAGTTCAAGCACCAACAGAAGAAGGCTTGTTCCAGCTTTAAAACATCTTCAAGCAAACGTGTTCCCCCCTCTCTGCACTCCTGTGGATTCTCAGGAGTGACTAAAGTTTCAGGAGGAGAGGGTGATGTCTTGCAGATGTATTAGCGAGCAGGATTCTCACTTTTCGTAAGGAGTAAAAAAAAAAAAAAAAAAAAATACAATAAAAAATAGGGCTTCAAGAGTAGGAAGGAGGGTGGCGTGGGTCCCCCCTTTCTCCTCTCTCTCTCTCTCTCTCTCTCTCTCTCTCTCTCTCTCCCCCTCTTCTTGCTGAGCGCCTTTTTCCTTCTCAGTTGGATCAAGAAGCTCTCTGGCACTTCAAAAGGCACAAACTGGCATGCAGAGGAGGCTTTGTAGGGAATACAAGAAAATTGGAGACCCCTGGGAGGGCAGATCTCGACTTAATAGGAGCCTGTAATTACGTGGCAAAGCCTTTGTGTGCGCCTGACGTTTTACAGACCCCCTTTCTCCATCACAATCTCCTTCCTCCTTTCCCTCTGACCAAAAAAACAGTCTGATTAAGAAAACCCCCTTTGCCAACATCAGAGCCAGAGAGAAAGGAGAGGGAAGGAGCAAGAGAGAGAGAGGGAGGGAGGAGGGAGAGAAGAGGGAGGGAAGGGAATGAGAGAGCCCCTTTGGATTTATAAAGTAAGGTCTAATTATCATTCCCCCGCAATAGTATCACGGGGAGAGAAGACAAACTGAAACCCACAGTCACTTCAAACGGGCTGATTATTTTGCTTCGGTATTAACTCCTCCAGATTTGTTTAAGATCCTGTTGGAAAATCTCATTTGCATGTTTTGATAACAACTACAGGGAAACTTGTTGGAAAAAAAAATCCACGACTATCACAAATTTTCTTTTCCTTTTAACGTTTTCTGTTCTAATAGTCGGCGGGAGGGGGGAAAGTTCAGAGAGAGTCAGAACGAGCGAGAGAGAGCAAGCATATTAGTCTGCTCGGTAGAGACAGCCTATTAAAAATGTAATAAAATAACAAGAGCGATAATAACGGGAGGCTCTCCCATGCTTTTCCTGCGCACCGAATACAGATCCGGGACTAGAAGGCACCAAATCGATTCGTGGTTATCCCTGCGGTTAGGAATCTCGGGGCCAAAGGCAATAGAAAATTTAAAGATTTATTTAGTTGAAGGAAAGGACTTTAGAAGTATGTCAACCGTCCCCTCAATCCTGCCATTTTTGAAAACTTTTCGGTATGCCGAGATCGCTTCCTCTTGCGACGACGCTAAGCCCAGAGGGTCCCACTGCCCAAATTCGGAGCTGACAGGAGCACGTCCGCGGCAAGCTGTGCCGCTAGGCTACAGCGCTGCTCTGCGTGCGGCCAGGGTGCGGTTGGGCTTAGAGAGCGGGACCAAGGCACCCCCACCACCAAGGCACCTCCGCGGCCACGCACAAAGCTCTGTCGTCGTCTGCTGAGCCCTGAGAGAGGACAGAGAGGTGCTGAGCAGGCTTTTTTTTTTTTTTTTTTTCATGACCTGAATTTGGTAACAGCTTTAATAGTCTCATTAGAAATGAGTTACTATATGACTAGTAAGTGAAATATTGCATGCTTATTTATAGCGTTTCAAGTTCTTTAACTACACACACACACACACACACGCACACGCACTCCTTACTCCCTTGATTGCTAGATTTTCCCCCCCTCCTATAGCCGAGAGGGTCGATTTAAGAGAAAGAAGAGTCCGAGTGTGTGTAAATGGTTTCTGGGCTCCAAACGGCATAGTTAGCCCAGAACTTCCAGCCCTGATCTGGGAAAAGAACATTTGATGCCATCAAAGGGCTGCAGATTGAAACCAGATGTGCTCGCCTCGGTTCTTTCCATGCATTTAATTAAGGAGCCAGGGTGGAGGAGACTTTTTCATCATTAGTCCACCCTCTCCCCCTCCTCCTTCCACTCCCTCCCTCTCCCTGGGGGCCGCCTGTACCCCCGACCGGGAGCCCGGAGCCCAGAGCCCCGCCAGCGCCGCGCAGTGCGCCGCGCCGGTCGCTGTCTCCGCAGAACCCGCTCTAGGCGGTAAACATCTGTTGGCGTCCGGGCCCCGCCGGTAGGACGCGCGTGGGATGGGCCGGCGCAGAGCCGGGGCGCGCGTGCGTGTCCGGGTTGCCTTCTGCGGAGACTGCCAGCTCCGCCGCCTCCGAGAGAAGCCCTTGGCCGCGCGAGCTTCTGCCACCCCCTGGGGTGGCAGCGACTGAACCTCGCGAAGGCATTTCCACCCCGCGCCCTGCCCCGTGTCCTCCGGGGAAAGGCAGAGGGGCCCTTCTCCCTCCCCTACCACGCCGCGGCGGCTCGTCCCCACGTCCCACGGCTTATCGGCCTTTCCGAAACTTCCCCAGGACCGGTGAAGCAGATTCTCGCTTCTCCCTCCTCTCATATTCTCCACACCCTTTACGCAGTGGCATTTCTCTGCGACCCGCCACCGGCTGAACTGCCCTTTCAGACAAAGGCCTGGGTAAGGGGTCGGGACTTCTGGCATCCCGAAACAGGCTGTTTCCACCTAAGACCCAGCGACTTCCGTCCGTTGGGGGCACCTCGCCCTTTGAAGGGAGTTACCTTTGTCCCAGTGTGCAGGCGCACGGCTAGAGACCAAGGAAAAACAGGTCCTAGGTGAGCACTTAGAAGCGTGGTCAGACGTCTTCACTTATTTTGGCCACTTTCTTCCAAAGGGATCAGGCGCCTTTTGAAAATCGCCTGCTGTTAATACCAACCAATCGTACCAATACCAGCTAGGATGCTAACGGTTTCAACAAAAACATCTGGACATGCTTGCTAAACATTTGTCGACTAAATATGTTTATATATGATTTTCTATGCGCAACATTTACCCAAAATGTCTCTCGGGCTGAAACTTCAAATGCAAACCAACTGCGCAAGGCTTCTCCAGCCCTGGCAACGTAGCTCCAGCCTCAGCTCAAGAAGCCAGAGGCCGGGAACCCTCGCTCTAGCAAAGGGTGTGGCTTTTGAAGACTATGGGGGCACAGAATGTACTCCCAGCGCTCTGAGTTGGAATTCAAGGGCAGAGTCAGCGTGCTCAGGGAAAGGGACAGGTTTCCAGCCACCCAGGAAGGAAAGGCAGGCGACAGGGTCCCCTCCCAACACTGGGTGTTTTCTGGGCATGCCAGGAAGGTTGCCGGAACTCAAAAGTTTCAAGGGACCCTTCACCACTCAAGAGAGGCTTCTCCTTGCGGACTACCCCCATATGTCTCAGCTATAGGGTCTAAGCTGCAGTGTCCTCTTGTCCCCACATCACCCAGCACTGGGAGTAGGGCAGCCCGGTGGGCTGCATTCGACACATCCGCTAGGAAGCAAATTCTCAAGGCAAGCAGCACCCTCAAAATTGTCCCCCCCCACACCTGTTTTTTGGGGGTGAGGTCTTTGAGTGTGTGCTTTCTTTTCTTTTTCCTATGAACAATTAAAAATGTGTTGGATCTGCACTGATTATGTTTATACACAACATTTGAAACTTGTTGAGATTCTGGATTGTAATTTAAAACTATCAGGACAATTCTACAGGGAAATTCAAAACAGTACATTTACCCAGTAAGGAACCAAAGGTGCATCAAATGCATTTACAGAATGGCGTGGGGCTGTCACTCTTCCCAGCACTCCCAGCTGCAGGCTGGGGAGATTCCTTCCAAAGCCCAAAGGTCACTGTGCCTATCCTTTCTACTTCCAGGCTTTAGTCAGTGCTCCTTAGAGGGGTGGACCAAAGTTCTCCAGGCTCAGGTTGCAGTTACCCAAGAGAGCCAAGTGCCTCCAGAATTCGAGAAGGAACATATGGCAGAAAGATGTCCGGAGAGGAGAAACTGTCTGACAGCACAGGCTCATCTCCCAAGCAGGCAGCAGGCCTGGTCTGGGAACTTAGAAGGCCCTAGAGAAAAGTGGCCTGCAGCTGCCCCTGTAGTTCCTTAATCACTCCTTTGCTTTCCCTATGTAACTTCCTCTTAGGAATAGTTGGAAGGAAAACATTTCTAGCTTAAAATCTTTGAACATGTGTAGGCCTTCCTTCAGATTTAGCTTTGACTTCCACCCATCAATCAATATTTATTAAAGTTTGAAGCCCTGGATGATATAACTAACCAGAACCCTCTTCCTCAGGACCCTTCCAGCTTCTGAGAGTGGCTTTCCAACCACTCCTTCTGGTCCCGCCCCCCCTTTAGAATGATTCCCATTTGGGAATTCCTCTCCAGGTAAGTGGGAGTGAAGCTGGGACTAGGAAGAAGTTGCCAAGAAACCAGACAAAGGTAGGAAAGAGGTTCGATTCACAGCTTTGTGCCTTGGGTGGTCCTACCCAGAGGTTTGGTACTGATTACTGTCCAGGGCTTCCCTGGCACTAGAAGCTGGCAGAAGGCTGCCTCATCTGGCTAACAGAATGCCCCCACCCTCTGCTTCTCTTCTAACTAGAAGCCAGGAGCTGCACTCCCTGACATGTTAATAAGCTGACAGGTAATCACCTATGACAGGCCACAGATTACATGACACACAAAGAAGACGGTGTCCCCCCAATACAAACATACTGTGGGGTGGAAACCCTCTCTTGCTCATGGTTAAGAATCTAGTTAATATTCATTAACAATGAAACAGGAAAGAGTGAAACGCAAGATGGATTCTGTAGGTGCCCATTTTTTAAATGTTTTTGAAGAGGAGACTTTAGGCCTGACTGCTCCTTTGCCCTTCCAATTTTGGTTCTTGTAATCATAAGTGACATTTTAGAAACATTCTTCCTATATGCATGGCCAAATGTTTTCCACCCATGCCCAACTCCATCCAATAGCCATATCACATTATTTTGAATTTTTTTTCAATACTGAAAGCAAACAGGAATAATCACATTTCCAAGAAGTGAGTGGTAGTTCTATCACAGTATGGTAAGCCCAGCTAATTCAATTGGAACCTAACGTAGTTTCACTGCACCCATCTGCTCCTCTAACCACTGGACACTGGCTTTGCAAACACCATTGTGACAGCTTTAGCTAAAGGCCCCAGTGGCTGCATATTGGCAATGTAGTAAGTATTCCTTAGGCATTATTCCACTCAACACCTCTGCTGTGATAGACAGTGTCAAGCACTCTCTTTTCAAAATTCTCCTCCTGTACCTTATGCCCTTATTTCTTGAACCACTGCCTTTTGGCCTGCCTAGAGTAGATTTTCCCCTTTTAACTACTGATCTTCTCCAGAGTTCTGTCATCCTTACTGTCCATCACAATAAATAAGTTGTGTTTTTAGAAGATCTCATACATTTTCATGGGTTAACTAATGCTTGTTGTCAACATGTCTAAATTTTAAGTCCAAGGGTTGATTACCTATTTACTCTGTTGCCTTGGACAAAATGGAAAAGTTACCACTCTCAATTTACTCATTCAAATAAGACTAATCATAAAACCAACAACATATATTTATGCAAATTAAGTGAAAGTGCATGCAGTCCATTTAACCCAGTGTTTAGCATATAGCAATCCTTGAAAATTAAGGCAGCTACCTTCTTGCTGGATATGCACATTTATTAAACCAACTTAAACTTAACCCCCCAAACTGACAAACCATCTTCTCCCCACTCTCCTCCTCATTCCTAGTAGAAAACCAAGGAATTATCCCAAATTCCTCCCTCTTAACACCACCTCCAGCTCATCCAGCTAATCACTGGGGTCTATCTATTTTTGTCTAGCTATCACACTGCCCCTGCAACAAAATGATCAACAAGTGCTTATGAAATTGGAACTGAAGATTAAGTAATACTGGAGCAGGTGAATCAACCATACTACACGTGAGTATAGAGGTATGACATTACGTAAGCTTATGTTATATAAGCACACATCAATTAGTGGTAAAAGGATGTTGCCAAAAGCCCTCAGAAGAAGTCTTGAGTGTAGGTACCATACCTTCTCTGCCCAGAGGAAACCAAGCCTTACTCACCAGGTTAATTCAAATGTACCACAAATAGCTGTTGGGAGGATTAAGAAGGAAAATAAAGGGAAGTGCTTCATCATAGTCAGTACTCAGCAGCTGTTAGTTCCCTTCCTCTGTTCTTTCCCTCATACTCAGGTGGTCCAGGTTATAGGTTCTTTTGGACTAGAAGAATATGTGGCTCAATTCTTAATAGTTCTGGAAAGGATTTTAGGAAAATCCTTTAAGGATGGGCATATGCAGGTAACTAAGAGGCTTAAAACTGGGAATGGTTCTAGGCAAGCAGCAGCACATAAAGCCATCAGGGAAACAATTTCTGGTCCCCTGCAATCCCCTGCAGGAAGAGAGTTTATTCCTGGTGGGATTTTTGTGTCTTACTCTGGGAATTAAAGAATCTGCATGCTCTCTAGATTCTTGGCCCTATAGAAGACATCTGAGTAGAGATCCCAGGCTGGCATGTTAGAGATGAAGAAGGATATTTAGTAAGGACAGTAAAATCAATGTTATAGGGAGATATATGTTAACTTTGTATGTATCTATTAATGAGGCTTCCAAAAATAAACCTCGAGATCCCCAAGTTTTGGACCCTGGATCTCTGTTTATAGGCTCCGCAGAAGTGAGGCAGAATCTTACAAGACAATTATAAAATGCTTTAGGCCTGAGTAGGTTTGGCTGGTTTGAACCCTGTGCGGTCTTGGGCTGACTCTACTGCTTATTTATGGCGTATCCAGTGGGTGAGCCACTCTGGATAACCTTCTTTGGCTTATTGCTCCCATAAATCTGGAGCCCAGCACAGGCTACTTCTCTACCTGCTTTCCTCCCCCAAATCCTGCCACAACTCTCTAATTTTCTAAGCAGACCCCTCCCTTCCTCTCCCTGTTCTCCACTTGTCCTAAAATGCTAGCTCATGAGTAAATAGCCAGGCTGGTTGTAGTTGCTTTTTTAATTACACCTGTTAGGTTAAGTACATATTTTTACCCTCCTTTTTTCCTGTTTTTCTTCTGTTAAATATACTTCCATCTGTCTTTTATCAAGGGTTGCCACACAATAGATAATGGTAACAAAATTTTGGAGACTTTTTTTCTTGTCTGCCTCAAAGGGAGGCCCTGAGATAGTGCCTATGAAACTAAGTGTAAAAGGCTAGGTTGCCTTCAAGACCCTTTGTACTCTCATTACCTCCATTATCTTTTCCTACTATTTTTATCTTGCTATTTATCACCTCAAATAAGGATTTAAATAGTAGAGTTGAGAAACTTGATTTTAAAAAAATGAAATAATATATTATTTTAAATACTCTGTAGATCACAAACCTACTACTTCTATGCTCTAAGTCACTATATACCTCTCCTGTGTGGCACGTGCCTTTGTATTTTAGGAATCCACTGCCCACTCTGCAGGAAAGCACAGGAACTGCCTCCCCCAGGACACACAAACTCACTGTAAACGAACTCACTGCAAATGAACTCACTGCCCACTTTGTAAAAGTACAACGTGATTATGTACAGTACATATACTTACTAATTGTTACTACCATACTGTTTTTCATATCTAACATGTTGTGCGCTTTTCATTGTTTCTTGGAGTATACGCCTACTTATAAACAATAAAAAAGCTTACTGTAAGATGGTATGCTGTGCTCAACACACCGCCTCACACAGCTCATCTTGATCGCATCACGAACCCACATCAAGTGATCTACCCCTGCCATCTAGATTTGTGTAAGTACGTGCATGGATGTTTGCACAATGATGAATCACCTAATGTTGCACTTCTCAGAAGACATCCCTGTGCTTAAGCCACACAGGACTATATAGTGATAATTTTATTAAAAATAAATAGTCTGACTATACCAATACAAAGGCCTTAAGTGCTGTGCCACTATAGGCTGCCAGGAGAGTCAAAGAGAAGTGGAGAGCAAATAAATGAAAAGAACACTTCGTGCAAGCAGGAGCAAAAAGACATTAGCATCCTGTAACATAGGCTTAAAAATAAGAAGCATGTTAGAGATGAAGAAGGATATTTAGTAAGGACAATAAAATCAATAAAATCAATGTTATAGGGAGATATATTTTAACTTTGTATCTATCAATGAGGCTTCCAAAAATAAACCTCAGAAATTGGATAAACCAAGAGGAAAAATATACAATCATAAAGGATATTTAATATGCCTATCTCTATATCAGGCAAGAAAAGAAAAACAGAAATTTGTTAAAAAGATGGATATCTCGGGGCTGGGGTTGTGGCTCAGTGGTAGAGCACTTGCCTAGCATGTATGAGGCACTGGGTTCGATTCTCAGCACCACATACAAATAAATAAAATAAAGGTCCATTGACAACTAAAAAAAAATATTAAAAAAAAAAAAGATGGATACCTGGAAAACACTTGACCCACCTGACAAACGCAGAACACTGAAGTCAATAGGAGCAGATTGTACATTCTTCCAAACTCATAGCTGAACTTACCCACAATGTTAATGACCATAGGCTGAGTCATAAACAAATTTCTAAAGTATTGACACTAGTCAATTAAGTCATTAAGCTAGAATTCAAATGGAATTAAGCTAAGCATCAATTAAAAAAATGAATGCTTGGAAATTAAGCTGTTCAGTTCCATTAACCATTGGTCAACGAAGAAATGAAGATGTAAATTAGAAACATTGTGAACTACATGTCAGTGAAAATCCCATATATTCAACTTACAGAATGCAGTTAAGTGAGTACTTAATGAGGATTTTATAGTCTTGAGATATAGTAGGAGAAAAGGACTAAAAAACTGTGATCCAAATATCCATTTCAAAAAATCTCAAAATTCTGCAAATTGAACACTAAGAAAATGGAAGAAAGAAAACAATAAAGGGAAGAGTTGAAAATTAATATTGTAGGGGAAAAAGGCATAATGGAGAATATTTGTGAAGCTAAAAGTAGGTACTTCAAATAGACCAAGAGAAGCAATAAATTCTTAGAGAGTCTGAGAAAGAATAAGAGAAGAATAAATTACTGATATTGGGCAACAAGGAAACATTGATATCAACCTGCAGATTATCCATAACTCTTTCCTCCTTGCTTGCTCCCTCCCTCCCTCCCTCCTTCCCCTTCTGGCAGGCGGGGAGAACCCAGGGTCTTGCTCCTCAAAGGCAAGTGCTCTCTCATTGCCCCAGTTCTCAAATAAATCCTTAGAGAGGATCATCAATGATTTTATTCTAATAAATTTGAAAATTCAGAAGAAATGTGCACATAAAAATTATCAAAATTGACACAAATAATTAAAACATATAAGTAATTTTTATATCTTTTCAAGAAATTGAATGTGTAATTTTCCCCACAAAAGACCTCAAGCTCAGATGGCAGTAAGGGTCAATAATTCCATTGATTTAAAAAATAATAGTAACATTATAAAAACTCTGAGGAAGAATAAAGAAAGAGGAAATGCTTCTCAACTTATTTTATGAGACCAATATAATCTTTACAACGGTATCAAAAGGAGACATTACAAAAAAATGAAATCACACAAAAATTGCAGGCTAATTTTTACAAATAGAAACATGAAACTTCTAAACAAAATACTAGCAACTCTAATAAAATTATACAAAGCTTAATACTTAACACTCTAGTTGAGTTTATTTTAGGAATGCAAGGTTGATTAAATATTCAAAAATCAGCCAATGGGATTCGCTACTTTGGAATGAAAGGGAAAAATTACATGTTAATCTCAAATGATGAAATAAAAGCATGATAAAAATTCTCCATTTATAAATGTATTGGAATTGGTGAGTGCATCATCCTTCATGTCTTCTAACATCTCTTTGTTGTATTTTGAATGACTTCCTCAGATCTGTTTTCCAATTTATTTGCTATTTCTTTAGCAAGATCTGGTCTGCTGTTCCACCCATCTATGTAATCATTTTATTTTAATGACTATCAACATTAATTGACTTGTTCATACTCTCCTGTTTTTCCCTAATGTCTTCTATTATTTCTTTTATTTTTTAATACTTTGAATATATTTACTCTCTTTAAGATTGATTTATTATCATTCTTGAACATAAAAAAATTTCCATTTGTGTATTCAATGACTTTTCTTCAAGGTAGCTTATTCATTTGTAATGTTTGTAATTTTTTATAAGGAATTATAAAAACAATTGCTAAAATGGCTTTTTTAAAAATCAAATTTGACCAAAATCTAGACAAAATAACATGGAAAATAAAAGCATGGAGTGAAATAATTCTAAGGCCTTTGTGAGGAAGATAAAGAAAATGGTTAATTTTAGACTTTCTTAAATTTAGTTAAATTAAGTTGTATGTTACAAATTTGAGGTTAACCACCAAAAGAATATAAATAGAACATATAATTTCAAATCCACCCGGGGAAAATAAAAAGTTAAGAAAAATACAATAAAATCAATAGAAAGAAGAAAATAAGAAAATGTGAGGGTACATAGTTAACATAAAACATTTAGCTAAGCATATCAGCACCCACAGTAGTACATACAGATCAAGCTCATTATCCATAGTTAGTCAGAAAAGATTTAAAGGAAAAAATCCAGCATTGTAATATCGATGAATGACATATTTAAACCAAAATCATAACTAAAGACAGAAAAACAGGGCAGCAGAACTATTAATAAGCACACAATTTAAATAACTGTTTTAGTCATAAGATAGAATACTATACAGCAGCTAAAAGTAAATGATTGCTCTACGGCAGAACTATTAATAAGCACACAATTTAAATAACTGTTTTAGTCATAAGATAGAATACTATACAGCAGCTAAAAGTAAATGATTGCTCTACGTCAATATTTGTACATCTCTATACCAATTGATCTGTAGGACTATTAGCATAGTTTTTAAAAGTAGCATTGAATAAAATGTGCACAAGTATATATCAGTATGGTAACATTTGTATGGTGATTTAAAAACACAAGGCAATACTGAATATTGTTCCTGGGTTTGTGAACTTGTAAAAGTTTAAAAATACAGAATTGCCAGGTTAACACCAAATTCATGATAGTGCTTGCCTTTATAGAAGGAAAGGGGAAAATAAAAGGACAGGACAGAAAACAGAACAGAAAACAAAAATATTTCAACTTCATAATGTTTTATGTTTGCCAAAAAAGATAAGAGTGAAGAATATAATGATAAATACTTCACAAAGTAGTAATAATAAACAGTACCAAATACACCTATATTGTGCAAACAAACACGCACACTATCCCACCTTCAAATGTAACCAAAGCTGTACCCAGACACATCTAATGCCTTCAATATGGTTTTAAATGCCTTACCAATGAACCAGGAAAAATGACAATCAACTCCCTAGGAGTAGCTGGAAACCAAAGCTGTCTTAGTCAGCTGTTTTCACTGCTGTGACTGAAAGACCTGCCCAGAACAACTGTGGAGAAGGAAGAGTTTATTTAGGGGCTCATGATTTCAGAGATCTGAGTCCATAGACAGCTGGCTCCATTCCTCGGGGCTCCAGGTGGGGCTGAACATCATGGAGAAGAGCATGATACAGGGCAGCAGCTCCCGTAAGGATCAGGAAGCAGAGACCCCTCTAACCAGATACAAAATACACACTCCAAAGGCACGCCCCCATGCCCACTCCCCAATCACACCTACAGGCCTCCAGTTGCCACCCAGTTAATCCCGAGGGATTAGTTCACCGTTTGGGTCAAGCTATCATAACCCAATTGTTTTTCCTCTGAACCTTCTTGCATTGTCTCGCACAAGAGCTTTGGGGACACCTCACGTCCAAACCATCACAAAAGCTAAAGAACACAAAGGAGCAGATGTATAAAAACAGAATTTACAGAATTTAATACTACTACTACTAATAATTTAATAATTTGCAAAGGAGAGAATAAATAACTCTAAGAGTTAGCAACGGTTAAAATTCATTGACTTCTCTTACCTCAGCCAAATGCCATACTGTACTGTAGTTGTATGACCCTTTGGAGGGATTTAAATTTTGCATGATTTGTAATCCCCAAATCTTTGGTTTGTTTCATTTTTTTTTTTTTAAAGCCACTGACCTAATCTCTGCTCTCCACCTCTCAGCTGGAGACACTCTTGGTCTTGATGGGACCAAGCCTCGGGAAAACTGGCCTGTCGCGGTAGAATTGGGGAACCTTTCTCTGGGATTTGGGATAGCACCACACTCACACAGTCATGCAAGGACAACCTCTGACACACAGGTGAGCACAGAAGAGCCATCACTGCAGGTGCAAGATGCTTTCTTTCTTTTACAGAATAATATATTGTAGTTGGGCACAATACCGTTATTTATTTATTTATTTTTAGGTGGTGCTGAGGATTGAACCCAGGGCCTCACAGGTGCTAGGCGAGCGCTCTACCACTGAGCTACAGCCCCAGCCCACAAGATGCTTTCTTAATGAACTATTGCCTCCTTGCTGGGAACCCAGAGACCTGCTGTGTTTGCCACTTTTTAGTTATTAGGCAATGTCTGAGGGCACCCAAGGATTCTATTCCATACTTAACCTTCTCTGGAGCAGAAAGTAAGTGCTTTAACAGCTCTCTGTGTGTGTGTGTGTGTGTGTGTGTGTGTGTGTGTGTGTTTGTTTTCTTTGGGGGCAGACAGAGGCCAAAGAAACCTCAAAAAAGTCTAAGTCACAGCTCTTCCTTCACTTATGTAAGGATTACAGAAGCAGGTGCGCCGTGTTTGTTTCTTCTGGGTGTGAAATAAGGGCCTCCAAATTTTCATATTAACAATTCATTTATATTTCATTCAAAAAACTGCATTGACCTAATCTCTGCTCACCACCCCTGATTGGAAATGTCCTTCCTTGGCCTTGATGTCAGCCCAGTGAAACTGGAGAAATTAGAACACTTATATAGAGTGGGGGCAGTGCACATATGAGGGAAAATAGTATAGGGGCTCTTGAAAAAGTTAAAAGTATAACTATCATGTAACTCCCTCCCAGGTATATATTCCAAGTATGTGAGATCAGTATGTCAAAGAGTTATCTGCATTCTCCTGCTATTTATAGCATTATTCACAATAGCTATGACATGGAATCAAACTAAGTGTCTATCGTTGATGAGTGGATAAAAACATATGGTATATACCTAGTGGAAGGTTACTACTGGAGACTAGGGCAGTGGAAAGATCTGGAATTTGTTGGTTGAAGGACACAAGATTTCAGTGAATTAAGTTCATGGTAGCTATCACCATGGTGACTATAAGAAAAATATAATGTAGATTTGAAAATTGCTGAGAATAGATTTTAAGTTCGCACCACTAAAAAAAAAAAGTATGTGAAGTAATTCACATAATTTAACTTAGCTTGATTTAGTCATTCCATTGTGTGTGTATGTGTATGTGTATGTGTGTGTATATACACATATACTCACGTATATATAACATGTTGCACACCATAAATATATATTCTTTCTTGTCAGTTAAAAATAAATAAAATGAAACTGAAAAAATTCACAAGCAATCTCTATCGTCCTGTGGACAGAATGAAAGCTGTTGTCTTGGCTATGCTATAAAATTACTCTCAAAGGCACCCATGATGGACGCTCTGCCTTGCTATTTGATTCATATTAGCATGTGGACCTACTAAGTGAAGGGTCACAGCTGCATGGTATAGTTGAAGTCTATGGCAAACTGAAATCCTCGTTGGAAACATTCTGAATTCCTAGGAGTCAAAAAGGTCCAACAGAAGGACTTAGGTGTCTTAGGGGTCATAGTATTCCTCTGAGCTCCTTATTTGTCATTATTTTCCTTGTTCCCTTGGGTTTCTGCAGTTTTATACTCAGTTCATTAGATGGGGGTCTAATCTACAGTAGGTTTTGCAGCAAAAAAGTATAAGATGCTGAAGATTTCCATGTTCTATGTCTATTAATTTCCTGAAGATGACAATTTCTGTTAAAAGAGACTTAGATAAACAGTCTCTCAAATAATTTGAATGATAGTTTTTTTTTTTATCTTTGGTTTTAAAGAAGAGCATAAGGATCCAATAAAAGTGAATATATATATATATATATAAATTTCCTATAAAAGAAATGTTGTAAACCCCAAAGCCACCACCAAATCAATTTAATTTTAAGACCTCTGGCTCACAAGATGAAAACCATAGGCTTCAGTTGTTCTAAACTTCTCCATCCTGGGTCACACCTCAGTTCTCAGCTCTTCCATAGGGTGAGGGTGGGGGATGGGCATCTTGACTTGGCTCTTTCTGCCACATTCCTGACCTTTGGGATGTCTGCTGTGCACAAGGCCTATTCAGTACCAACAGGTTCCTCCTGCTCCTGTCATGTGCGTAGCATAGAATCCTTTCTTGCTGAGGCTGCCTGCTGAGGACTGCTCAGCCATTTCCTCTTGCAGGTTCCAGAACATTCTTGTAGCCCTAAGAAGCAGGATGTAGGTCTCTTCCGTTCTAAGAGTTCACAGATTTCTGACTTCTCTTTCCATTCCCCTAGCTCAAGGGGACAGCAATATAGTGGAAATCATTTCCATTGTGTCCATATTGTCAAATGTTCTTTCTCAAACTCCATAACCAATGAATTCTCCTAAATTTGGGCTTTTAGGAATCACTAGGCAGAACTTTGGTCTATTTTTGCTAATTTCCCTATCCTGTATTGTATTTCTGAGGTAATAAGAGAAGGACTAGAAATCTTGAATGTGGAGAAGGTAAAAAAATACAGAAAAAGATAATATAAAAAAATAGAATTCCAGGCACACGATTGAGGTTCAAGTGGTCTCAAACCAGTTACACCTTCATGCATTGACTGCCAGTCAACACCAGAGTTCATGTCATCCATGAAGACACATCCAATCGAAACTTCTTCCTTATCTTGCTGGGTAGGAAAACTCAGTACAATCTGAGTTCAATAAAATGATCAACAGCTATTGTTGTTTTCTGATAATAATGTGAGCAAAAATCACACTTCATTTCAGACTCTGGCACCTCTGGGATTTCCCAGTGCCTCACTGCGATCCTGCTTTCTAGAATTTGTATGGAGTTTGTATATTGGTGATGTCCTTGATGAGCATTAGCAAAGACTAACCCAATAGAAAGCACTCTATTCTATTCAAACATCAGGATTTGTGGTAAAAAAGAAAAAACATATATTGAAAAATTGTAGTTGCTATCCAGAAAACTGTATGCCTTGGTCTGTGTTGTAGTTGCCTCGTGAAAGATGTATTTATCAAAAATATTTTTTTTTAAGGAAGGACTCCAGCTTTCTTGGGATCACTTTCTTCCACACTTTTCCTCTCTCACAAAAGGCAGCCATTCCTGAGCTGCCCCATCATTTACCAGGAAAAAAAGTCATCCTGTGGAATTTAGCTTACCAGAATAAGAATTCTTTTAGACTTTTAAGCAGCTACTGATTTCAGAATTTCTGTTCTCACATCACGATGAATATAAGTAATGCTGCTAAAAGACAATACTTATCTGACACAGTGGGTACCAACACTCAACACAGATTATAGATGACACTGGGATATTATTTACCCATCTCTCCGCAACCATGTCATTTAGGCACAGTTGGACAAATAAATGGTCACTATTATCTTAGAGAACAAACTATTAGCAACTACATGAGCATGGTTTATAATTTTTGATATCACAAACTAGATTTCTGGTTTCTAGCTCAGCATGTAGGGAACTTGGAAAATGTCAATCTTATCCTGAAAACAAGGAAAAAAAGATGAACAAAGTGAAAATCAGCAATTCTTCTTGTATCCATCAGAAAATTGGGGTCATGTGGAAAACCACTGCCCAAAATTGGAGAGGCAGGGATGACAGAGAATCACGAGTTAGCAGAGCCAAAGCGCAGGAATCAACTTCTACAAGAACCAGTACCAACACAGGAAGTTTTACACTATGACTGACAGATTGCTGAGGATCTCTGTGGACAAGTTTGGGAGTTAAAAACCCCAGCGAGGCCCAGTCTTAGGGGAGCACCTATGCTTTAGTAAGTTTACCTCCAAGAGCCCTAGCAGGGTAGGGGAAAAAATCTGGTAAAACTCTTCTGTTTCCAGCAGGAAAGGATAAAAGTTGCCATTTAAATTCACCCAGAGCATCAACAGGGCCTGCTCTCAGAGAAATCATTTACCTGAGTCTAAACAGCTGGGGTTTTTACCAAAACCTAACTGACCTGGCGAAGGGAAATATCCGACTCCAGTCCCCTCTAGCATTTCTCACTCACCCAAGGCGGAAAAGCTTGAAAAGTACTTGGGAAACTTACAGCTCAAGAACATGCTCATTAAAACCCCAGACCTAACAACAGGACCATAGGAAAGTTCCTCTCTCCCCACACCTTACCACAGCATCAGTACAATCCTCGGAGGACAACTAGGGAATGCAACCCACAGAATTACAGGTCTCAGACTCCATCTAAGAAGATACCTCTAGGGAAACAAAAAGACAACAGAGAGAACAGATACGAGGATACCAAAGGAAATTTTGACCCCTAATACCTACAGATACATCAAACATGAAGCACAGCCTAACTCCAAGTCTGAGGAACATAAAAATTTCACAAGATACCTATTTACCTATGTTTCATTATTCAGTATATTATGTTTTGATCTCAACAAAAAGTTGTAAAGTATACTAAAGGTCAGAAAACACAGTTTGAAGAGACAGAGCAAGCATCAAAACCAGACTCTCATCAGGGATGTTGAACTTATTAGACTGAAAATTTAAAACAACTATGACTAATATGCAAGAATCTGTAATGCAGAAAGATCTTTAATGCCTTTCAGTGTATAACATGCAAGGACAGATAGGTGATTTAGGTGTAGGTGTGGATATTAAGAATCAAAAGGAGATACTAAAAATCAAAAACACTAGCAAGAGTGGAGGATTCCTATGCTTGGCTCTTCAAAAAAAAATGAGCACAACTGAAGAAATAATCTGTGAATTTGAAGAAATGTCAGTAGAACTTCTAAAATACATAGAGAAAAAGGAATTAAAAAGACAACAGAATATCCAAAAACCATGGACCTACTACAACATGTACAGCAAGTACATAATGGAATCATAGAAAGAAAGTAGAAGAAGGGACAGAAGAAGTATTTGAGGCAATCGTATTTGAGTATTTGAGGTATTTGACTGAAGATTTCTCACTCACCTAAGGGGGAAAAGCTTGAAAAGTACTTGGGAAACTCACAGCTCAAGAATATGCTCATTAATTAATGACAGATACCAAACCAAAGATCCAGAAAGTGCAGAGAATATCAAGAAAGATCAAAACCAAAATATAGACCAGCGCATACAATATTCAAACTGGAGAAAATCAAAGATACAGAAGAAATCTTGAAAGAAACCAGAGGGGGAAAATTCTACCTAAAGAAGAGCAAAAGTAAGAATTACATTGGACTTCCCAGAAACCATAACTAAGAGAAGAGTGAAGTGTATTTAATGGTTGGGGGAAAAAAACCATTTTAGAATTCTTTTTTTAGTTTATGTTTTATTGGTACATTGCAGTTTTACATAGTTATGGGGTTCATTTTTTCATACTCATAAATGGCTCCATTTCAATCCCCAGTATGTCCCCTTATCTCCCTCCTCTCTCCCCGATTGCCTTCCTCTACTTTCTTGACATTCCTCCTATTAATCTAGTTCTTAAAAATGGTATGAGATTATCCTTCAAAAGTAAAAGGAAATAAAAATTTTCTCAGACAAAAATTGGGGAAATTTGCAGTCAGCAGATCTGCTTTGCAAAAAAATATTAGAAGAAATTCTTCAGAAATAAGGAAAGTGTTCTGTCAGAAATTTGAATCCTACCTGTATTCCTATTATAGATACAATATATGAAGGTAAACTATATAACAAAACATAGAGACTATTCAAAAGAAAAGTTTTATGTACATACTTAAATTACTAGACAGACTGTCAGCAGAGTCATGAATAGTGATGGCAAGGTTTTCCTTTGTTTAAAATATTATTCACCTATCAATAATATAGGTCATTCCTAACAATTTAATGACAGCATGACTTATTTATTCAACAAATAATTATTAAACACAACATACTATATGCCAGACAAGAATAACTACTACTTCTAAAATGAGTATACAATTTCATTAATATAGAGAAATGCTACCTTAACAATTAATAATACAGGCAGATTACAGCACTTGAAGCAGTTGCTGTAAGTGGCATAGGCACAAAGTTAAGGGACACTTTCAAGGAAGCACCTGGCCTCATCTAGAGGTGTCAGGAAAGGTTCGGCAGAGAACACAGTGTTACAGCTGAGATCTAAACGGTAAGAGGAGTTTGCAAAGAAATGACAACAGTGTATGCGATTGTACGAAGAAGCATGGCAGGTACAGAGAATGCAAAGCAATTCAGCATCACTAGAATTCAGAAGGGAAGAGTGGGAAATGACGCGGGACCAGTGAGCCATCAGGTGGGAAAGGCCTTGCATGCCTGGCAACTGGACTGTTCTGTGTGGCCTTGCTTTTGTTTACCTATGGGCAAAGTGGATTCACTGAAGAATAGTGGGCTCTGAAAACAGAAGCACTGAGTGATATCAACGGTCACTGTCACCAAGCCTTGTTCTAAACCATTTACCTAGGACAATGCATTGAAGTGCCACACTCACAGCAAGGCCATTGTGATTAGGTCCTGCAGCTCGCTGGCAGTGCTGGGTAGGATGTGATATAGACAGCTCCTGTTGACCCCTCTGATAGCTATGTGCAAGACAAAGGAGGTGGTGTAAACTAGGGCAATGGTCATGGCAATGGAGAAAAGGGACAGACAGTCCAAAAGTAGAACAGACAGACCAATGAACTATTGAGTGTATTGGGGCTCATAGAAGAAGGTCTAAGAGGTCACTGAGGGTCCTGACTTGGGGAAATGGAGATGACGACTCCATTCCTAAAACACGGAGTGCTGCTGGGAGGGAGATGGTTTTGAAATTAGTTTATCCACTCATCTATTCATTCACTCATCTCTTCAGTCAATAGTGACTGCCTTCCTGCATTAGGCAATCTATTAAGTGCGGATAGACAATGTTGAATAAATCAGACAAAGTTCTCATATAGCTTACAGTCTAAAATTAAATTCAATTTTCAGAAATGCTAGGGCATCCATAGGCCATCAAGGTACACATGTCTACCCACACAGCAGAATATGAAGCTAGATAGTTGGCAGGAATCACAGATTCCCAAGGAGAAGAGAGTTTCAAAGAGAACAACTAATAGGACAAAATGCCTCTAAGAGGTATTTATAGCATGGGCCGATAGTGTCCCACTGGTGTTAGAGGAGGACTTAGGGACAAGCATGAATATGTCCTGGATATTGGTTCATTTGTACTGACTCTTCATCATTTCTGTATTAAGAGTCTTCACCAGGTATTCTGATGTTGATCAACAATAGGTCTTTGGGTCTTCATTATATAAGCTCCCAGATGCTATTGGGCCAAAGGGTCTTGTTATGTTGGGCAACTTGATGAAGTGTACTTCCACAGTAATTTGTTCAAATAGGAAATCTTCAAAACATATCTGCTAGAGTCTTCTATTTAAAAATGTTTCTTCCTATTTCTCCTAACATGTGATAATAGTCAAAAAGTATTGAAAGCAATATTTCTTCTTTGGATAGTTGACATATTAGGTTGAATTTTCATTCGTAGTAAATCCCAATAATCATCAGCTTGGATACAATTCTTAATTAAAGATATGGTTGATTCAGTTTGTCCACTCTAAATAGCAGAATTTTGGCCTTCAGCATCAGTGTGGCATGCCTCTTGTCCAAGTATATTTTGACTTTCAGCAAAGCACAGAAAATATGGCCTGTCTCTGCTCTGCTGCATTCATGGCCTCAGCTGAAGACACTTAAATGGCTGGGTATGACTTGACAGCTGAGGGTCATAATCATTTGAGACTCCTTACATGTCTGGCAATTGGTCTAAGATAAATCAAAGGCAGGACTCAGCTGGGGCTGTCACCTAGAGCTCCTACATGTGACCATGTGACCTTCGCATATGGCTTGGGTTTCCTCACAGCATGGTGGCCTCAGGATAGCTGAACTTCTTACATGATGGTTCAGACACCATGAACAAGTATTCCAACAAACAAGGTGGAAACTGCATAGCCTAACCTCAGGGCCAGGGAGCATCACAAACTCACCTGAATCAAAAGGGGATGTAGAATCAACCTATTCGTGGAAGCTCAACGAAGAATGTGTTTAGTAAACTTTTCAGGGTTTTATGAGAACGAAATAAGAACAAAAATGATCAACTAAGGTTGACTCACTGTGTATTATGGTACAAGGATGGGATTGAACTTCAACTGGAAAGACTTGTGCTAGAGTTAGATTTCCAAAGATCAGATGTTATGCAAAAAGCATATTATCTGGATTTGTTCATTCATTTAAAAAATATCAAGAATACCATGGTGAAAAAAAAGAGTTCTTGTTCTTATGAAGCTTAAACTCTTGTAGGCTGATGGAGAGTAAGGAAACAGATGCTAAAGAAGCAATAGAACACATGAGCGTGATGGTTTAAGATACAGATGTACAACCAAAGGAAAATCAGGGAGGAACCCTGAGCATTTGATAGGAAGCTCCATGCTAGACCGCAGGACCTGGTTTACCAAGTCATAGAACATGGGAAGCGAGCTATTTAAGATCTCAAAAATCTGTACACAGAGGGAAACAGCAGAGATGATACAGATTGAGTGCTTGACAACATTTTTAAGAAGCACAGAATATAATATATATATATATATATATATATATATAGCATTTAAGTTCAAATGTCAAACAAAAGATCATATGTGAAGCTAAAGTAAGGAAATGGAGCCATGGGTCAGAAGCAATGTGTGTCAGCACAAATGGGAATAGGGTTGATGGGAAAGGCCAAGTGAAGGTGCTGTACTGCATTTTTGCTCTTCACCTGTGTCTGGAGAATAGGGCTGATTCAAGAAATAGAGCTGGGGTTTGCCTTTACATACAGCAGTCTAGAAATTAAGACCCAGATGAGCTAAAAAGAAGTTATTTGCAAGGCAAATAATTGTCAAAGAATTGGTATCTAGAATATGTCAAAAAAAAAACTCCTTCAAATTAATTTCAGGAAGTCAAACAACCCAGAGGAAAAATGGGCAAAGAACATGATCAGGAAAATCACAGAAAAGAAAATGAATCTCACTATAATCAAGGAAATTCAAAATAAAACAGTAAAATAAAATGTACAACAAAGACTAAAAATAATAGTAGTGCACCAATTTTAAAGGTATTATCTGCCTCCAAACACACGTACAAGATAATTTCAGTGTTTACAGTGATTAAACTAGATACATATAACCCAACATGGCTAACTGTTGGAAACTGTGCAAGGCTAAAAACAAATAAAAAAGAATGTAAAAATGAACCATTTAGGCAGAGTTTTAAAATGAACAAACAATTACTACATAATGATTTGGATACTTTCACATATAATAAAACATGAAAATAATGTGGTGGTGCCCGCCTATAATCCCAGTGATTTGGGGTTAGAGGCCAGCCTCAGCAACTTAATGAGACCTGTCTCAAAATAAAACATAAAAAGGGCTGGAGAATGTGGCTTAGTGGTAAAGCACCCCTGGGTTCAGTCCCCAGTACCAAAAACAAACAATCAAACAAACCCACGTCATTTCAGGTTACACTCTGCAGAAAGGAGAGGAAATTCAGTTGTGGGGGAGGAGAATTTCCTTTGCAGGCTTCCATGTTCCTGCTCTGTCTTCTTTCTGACAAAGAATTAGGTCTAACACAAAACAAAATCCTAAGGTGCTGAAATACAACCGGTGATCCTATACTACTTTCTATATGCTTGGAATATTTTGCAATAAATTCTTTTAAATATTAGAAACAAACATAAAAAACACACAGAACATTAACATTTAATCCTTCTTCATGGGGAACTAGGGAAGACACTTATTCAGATCTGGCCAGGGGAGATGTTTCTATCCTATGTACTTTGGGTTGTGTTTTTCCTTTGGTAGACTTTCCTGACCCTAGTGAAGTTCTTGTCCTGTACCTTATGTTTAAATGTGTACTTCCATGCCTACAGAAAGTACTTGGTTTCTCTCTTTTAAATATTTCAAAGTTCATACAGTAAATGCAGGATTTTTTTTTTCTGATTTGCTTTTGTTTTTATCCAACTACACTCATAAGGAGATTCTGGAAGATACTGATTCTACAGCTTTTTTGTTTCATCTGAGTTTTTAATCTTAACTCTCTTCTGTATTGTGGGTGGAGATGGGTTTGTTATTCTTTAATTCTGGTAGGAAAAAATACCTCTAAATTTGGGTAAGATCTGAAAATGTCTCATTCATTGTGCAGAAATTATGGATTTCAGATTTCATTTCCAAAATTATTTGAACATTTAACGCCTGCTGCTAAGCAGTATGCTAGTTTCTAAGTTTGGGTTCACCACACAGCCATGTGGACCACAAGAGAACCCTGAGAAGTAAGTCCCTAGAGGATATCCTGAAAGAGCACCCACCCTTACCTGACTCAACACCTTTGCAAAGGATAGGTTGTTGGCTAGGGGTCAGATTTGCAACTGTTCAATGCTAAACCAGGACTGAAGGGCAGTTCATCCTTCCCCATCCCATTCCTATGTTCATATTAGTAACAGTAATTTGGAAATGTCTTCCATTAAGTTTGCTCATGTTGTTACCACTCACGTTCAACTTCCTCTTGGTGACGCCATGATCATGCCCCGTACCCGTGCCTAGAGGAAGCGCAGGCAGTGACAGGGCAGTCTGAGCCCGGCGTCCTGCCAGGCACGCTGGGGTGCACAGCTCACAACCACGTCCAGATCGTCAGTTCCCTGGCTGTCTAGGACACCACGTTGCCACACGACCTTTGCCAAGTCATTTCTTTCTGTTCTGCATAACATAAGGTTGTAATTATGATGATCTCCCTCTTCAACATGTGATGAGAAGCTATTCACAACAAAGCCTGTAAAAACCGCACACATGATGAGAGAAGCAGATATTAAATGTATTTTTAAAAATGTTCTAAATTGAATATTCACTTCCTCCCTGGTTCCACATGTCCTTAAAATTTGTCTGTAAAGACCACAGTAGCAGGACAGCCTGATGAGGCCCTTCCGCTAAGGCTACCCACTAAACATCTTTTTCTGACCCCAAATATGGCCCGATTTTCAGCTGAATGATCTTTGTGTGGAGAGGGGTTATCTTTTCATTATTCTCTCATTAAACACATGGCCTTTCTTTTTATTTCCCCCAAGAAAACTGAGGTCACCTGGTTGATTTTCAGCTGGCAATGCATTCTTGTTCAGTGCCAGACACATGGCGTGGTCTAGTAGCCGTCTCCACTTGGGTCTGGGATCGTATTCCCTCCAGTCACCAGTATATGTCCAAACACTTGTGAGTGCGCCCGAGGGCAGAAGGCTCAAAGAGGTGAGATCAGGCCAGGCTGGCACCCACTCTGTGGGACTCAGGGACAGAGTCATACTTCAAAGGGTGCAAGAGAATGATTGACAATGCACCAGGACAGCTCGTGGTAGGTGGAAGGACAAGGGGAGAAAAATAAGCTGCCTTGGTACGCTTTTTCAAGTTTCTGTTTTTCTTCCATCTGCAGACTCTTTCGGCGGCCTTCATATTTGGATGTGGACATTGAAGGATTGCTGACCAATGCCAGAGTCACAGGAATTGCCTGCTGTGCTTTTGATCTTCCCATATGACTGAATTTCCTGAATCATCGTGTTGCTGTGTGTGCACACATGTGCACACGTGAATCTTCTGGCACATCTCCCAGAAGTGCGAGCGCTGGGACAAAGGATCCATTGGTGCTTGCAGAATGTCATATTGATCGCTTTGGCCTCCTTGGCGCAGAGCCAGACCCTCCATCTCTCACTGCACAACGTGGCTGCCAAGTCCACGGGCTTGTCTCCTTGTGACAGCCCTTGGTGCTGCCTCCTGAACAGCAGAGTGATTTTTCAGAAGCCTTAAAAACAGAACTTCATGTTCTACCAACTATGGGCAGGAATTTGGCTCTTGTCCTTTAACCCTTACCGACTGTGGTGCCTTCTAGATCTAGTTACACGATGCTCCTAGCATTCAGTAGAGTGGGAAAGCCAGTGACACAGAATAATTCACTGTCTCCCTCTACATTTTTGCACAGCTTTCTGTCTAGTATCAATCTTAGTCAAATCCATGATTCATGCTTCAAACTTAGAGATGCTCAAAGGGCAAATTTCATGAGAGAAAGAAATCTCTTAAGTTCTCAGACTGTACTTTGCATGTACGATGTTATCAAAATTGTTAAAACAAATGATTCACAGAAGACCTATTGCCAGTGCTTCACTTTACAGTGACTCAGATCATCAGCTTACTCTAGAACACAGTATAAGCAGCATGATCATCTTCAGGCAGACACCTTTCAAATCAAGGACACGGCCACAAACTGCAGCTCTTGTGTCTGCTGTACCCAAGGGAGGGAACATCAGAATCTTTTCCCTTTTTTCAATACTGCGTCTAGGGCTTGACCCAAGCAGAAGGTGAGACAGGCTTCCTTCAACTCCTCCCTGGTCTCACTCCATTCTCACCTCACGGCCTTCTGCACACCTAAGACGTGTGGGCTGCTCTTCTCAGAATGCGGCCATCTGACTGGCCACCAAACACCTGAGTGGGAAATTAGTTCATGTACAACCTCCTCTTATCCTCCAGAGAAATTGCAGTTGCTCGCTTTTTAGTTGAGGGAACACAGGAAAGAACACTTGTGACTGAGGCTCAGCAACCCCAGCATCTGTGAGCGGAACGGATGGGCACAGAGCTCCTGGTGGTGCTGGGGCTTTGAGTCCAACAGTGGGGTCTGCTCCTTGTTACTAAGGTGTGCTGTGCTTCGTTAGGAGTCGAATCAGCTGTTTTCATTATCCTGTTTTATTTGGCTTCTGAGAGATGCCCAGAGCAGGTCTCTAATTCAGGCCCAGATGAAATTTAATCTGAATTCCAAACATTCCAGTTGTAATGGGAAGAGCACATGCTTTGGAGTCAGTGGGACCTGGTGAGCCTCCTTGAGCTGTCACTTAACAGCTGTGTTGGGAAGCAACTTAACCTCTTCAGATCCTCAGTTGCTCATCTGTGGGGTAAGGACAATACTGCTCAGCTCAGGGGCTGTCGTGAGGCCAAGTGAGGCAATGGGTATTACGGCCCCACACAGTGTGTGCAGCTGAGGCCTCAACAAAGCAGACTCCCTTCATCACGTGTCCTTGAATGTCAGCAGTCCCAGCGGGCCCCATGGAGCTCACTTCTTATTGACAAGTTACGCAATCTGAAAACTCAGCTGTGATATTTTTAAGAGACTATATTCCATGGCTATGATATCACCAGTGTCAAATTTAAACTTGTGATGATGGCACAGCTGTGCCCTCCTTGGGTGTCACACTCTTTGGAAGCAGGGCACTGTGACAGGGCTGGAGAAACTGCCATCTGTAGTACTCTTGGGGCACACAAGAGCCTGGAATTTCCAGGCAGAGATGATCTTGTCTCATTTGTTTATTCTGAACAGCACCTCACTCTGCAAGTGACAAGCCATGTGGGCTGTGGTATTGCACACACTGTGGTCTTATCCTGCACAAGTGCTCCCCATACTCTTTAGTATTGTGTTAATTGTATGTTTTGAAGTTCATGTTTTTGAACTCTGAGAAACTTAATGAACAAAAACTTTTGAGATAAGGGGTAAAATATGAGACTGGGGATGTAGCTCAGTAGTAGAACACTGCCTAGCATGCAAAAGGCCCTGGATTCCATCCCTAACACCACACACACACAAAAAAAAAAAAAAAAAGAGAGAGAGAGAGCGAGAGAGAGAGAGAGAGAGAGAGGGAGGGAGGAGGGAGAATGACATGGGTTGAATGATACACACAAGACAGTTGCTGACTCAATAGAATAACACTTTATTGTTGTTTTCAGAATAATAATATAAAATAGAAGCCTTGGAGTCCAGACGTTAATATTTGGACCCAGAAAATCGTTCTCTCTGTACACTCTTGAGGGGATACGGTGTTCATAATCGTTACATGGTGTGTCTACCGCTGTCTACTTAATCCCATGTATCTTGATACCATCTAGGAAAACTAAAAGCAGGGCGTACTTAGGAATAGGGCTCGGGTTAACAGACGATAGCAGGGTGAACAGACTGTCAGAGACCAATCGAGGATTAAGTAGATTTGTAATTCAAAACTTATTTTCCCCCTTTCTGCCTTATTTTGAAATCATATGAATCATCTCAATTATTTCTTCAGTATTATAATATAGTGCATGCTTTATAAAATACAGAACAATTATTTCATTGTTTTCTTTTCTTAAAGAAGCATAGAAATAGAGAAAAGAATAAAATCTACTATTTTGAGCTCATTCTCAGACTCTGCCTTAGTAGACAAGGCTTTGCATTTAGATGGCCGTCACACTATGAAAACTTCAGATGAACAGGTTGGGACAAAACTTCCTTTCTTTCTCATTAATCGGGATCCATGGTCCAGCTAATTATTTTTGGTGGAAAATTTGGACAGTTGAAATTTTGAAGATATTCTGGTCTGAGAGAGAGCACCTAAGTGTACATTTAATTTACCTCCATTAAAATCAACTTCAGGGAATTTCATTTGAGTGCCCTCATGCTTCATCCTTCCTAATTTCCAATTGCCACACTGCAGATCCCTAGACTGAAGCACTGTTTATATTCACAGAGACCAGTGATCCATTAGTCTCTGCTAGTGATAAAGGGTTGTCTGTCTTCATTTCCTAAATGTGCCTTAAATGTCCCATATAAATCCTATGCTCTCCTTGGTAGCCTGGATGACCCAGAAGTAAGTAGAGGTCATGCCTGTGCCTCCAAGGAGCTTGCCCAAGGAGAAAGCATGACAGTGGCCTTCCAAGACACAAAACATAGAAGTGTCCATCTGTAATACAAGAACCGTCTACGCATAAATCCTAACCTCTGACCCTACAGGATGAATTCCCCTTACAGTCCTGTTTGGTTTGGCTCACACAGTATTCAAGTCAACAATTTAGCAAATCACCAATATTCTGAAATGGAAAGATACTACATGAGATTCAGGATTTGTGTTTTGTCTCAAAAAAATAAAAGTGGAGAAAGGTGGCAGCACAAGCTTCCCTCTCCAGGGGCCACCGCTGGTGGAGCGCCCTGGTTTTCCACAGTGTCTGCTGCTCTTCTGCTGTATGCTGTCAGTGGGAATGATTTCTACAGAACGTACTCAGGAGTTTCTAGGAAAGGGAAACCTGCATGTAGCTTGCTTTCTGTCTTCTTTCAATGTCACTCTACTGTTTGTTGAGCTACAGAGTTGCTAAGGCTGATAGATACACATCACATGCCGCGAAACTGAGCTCCCCGGGACACCCAGCGAGAAGCCCTACAGAGGGCTTTCCTCTGTGTGGTCAGGAGAGCCTGGAAATTAGACCAAGATCCCCAGGTGGAGACTGGAAACCTGTGGATCCTCAAAAGAAGGTTCCTGGTCCTCATACAGCGTGGATCTCTAGGAGAAGGTGTCACACTCTTTGGAAGCAGGGCACTGTGACAGGGCTGGAGAAACTGCCATCTGTAGTACTCTTGGGGCACACACGGAGGCAACCTGGTCTTCTGAGCTTCAGGAACTGAGGAGGAGCAGAGCATGTCGAACTATCATTGTTCCTGGGACTGAGGGAGGAGAGCAGGGGCACGGGATGTTGGCATGGGCCCACGTCGAGTGTCACCTGTTGCCCGTCCCTTGTAAAGTCTCCTTCACCTCCCGCCTTCTCAGGGAAGTTCCATTACATGGTACTCCTGCTCTGTATTTCAAGTTGTGTGTGTATGGGGGGTAGAGTCACTTGAGATATGCTCATACTTAGACACTAATCTCTTGTTGAAAATGATCTACTGAGGAAAGCCTGGGGCTCACATGAAGACAATCGCAATGCGCAGAACACATCACCTAGCTGAGAAAGAGGACAAATGACAATTTAAAGAGATTTAAATATAGCCCAAAGGCACTTCCTGTGTCTAAAACCATAATTTCTGAACTCAACAATGCATTGATTTGATGGGCTGGATGGTTACTACTGAGACTTAGGGCAATAGCCCAGAATATCAAGTAAAAGTAATATCACAAAGCACAGCATAATATTTCAAAAATGTGGAAATCTATCCTCCCCCCATGTCACACACACACACACACACACACAAAAAAAAAAAAAAAAAAAAAAAAAAACTCTTGAAATATAGAGCAAGATTCCCATGTATCAATAATGGAATTTTTTTAGAAGAAGAAGAACTACAAAAAATAAAAACAAAATAATAGATTTTACTCAAGTTTAAATAAAGATCTAACCTGAAATTAAAGGACTAATGAGAAAAAAAAACTTAAAAGATCATGTTTTTGAAAAAGAAAAACAAAACAGTATTATTAAATTCTCTCAACAAACAATTCAAAAAGCCAGGTATAAACACAATTCTAGTTCTCAAAGTAGAAAAGAAACAGTAAAAACACTGAAAAAGTAATGCCAAAATAATGGCCAAAACAATTTCAAATGTGATGAAAGTATAAACTTACATATCTAAGGAGCTCAAAGAATCCAAAGAAACAAAAAATATGAAAATAACTACACCAAGAACCATCAAACTTAAATTTCTTAAAAATATGAATAAAGAAAATTTATTTAAAATGGCCAAATAAGCTTGGTCTGATGGTGCATGCCTGTAAGTTCAGTGACTCGAGAAGCTATGGCAGGAGGACTGCAAGTTAGAGACTGGCCTGGGCAACCTAGAAAACCTCTCTATCAAAATACAACATAGAAAGGGCTGGAGATGTGGCTCAGTGGTAGAGTGCTAGCCCTAGCAGAGCAGAGGCCTGGATTCGATTCACAGCAACACACACACAAACACACACACATGCACGCCAAACAAGACACATTACATTTCAAAGGAAAAAGAGATGATATGACTTTTTCTTTTCTTCTTTATTTCTTTTTAAACTTTGAGACAGGGTCTTGCTAAGTCCCTGGGGCTGGCCTCAAGCTTCAGTCTCCTGCCTCGGCATCCCCAGCACTGGCATTGCATTTCATCAGAAGTAATGAAAGTGAGAAAACACTAGAGCAAATCTTCAAAGTGTTTTTTAAAAAGGAAAAAAAAAACTGCCAACCATAGAATCCTTTATTCAGTAAAAATATTTTTCAAAACCAAAAGTTCAATGAAGACATTTTCAGAAAAAAAAAACTAAAAGAATTTGTCACACCAGGCCTGCACTTTAAGGAATTATTCCAGATGGACATTTGGATTCATATAAAAGAAGAAGAGCACCAGAAATGGCAATTATGTGGGTAAATATAAAGACATTTTGTGTAAAGATAATTAACTTCTAGCTTTGGCCAAGTGTGGAATTTGGCAAATCCGCTTTCAAAAAGCAACCTAAAACTGGGGAAATTAACAGAAATGGTCATTTTTGGCTTCTGGAAACCAACCAAAGGCATGTAGCAATCAGAGAATGATTGTTCTTGAAAAAGCTGAAGTTCAGTTGAGACTTTCAGAAGTTCAGTTGCTTCTGGCCTGGGGCTTGGCCCTTCCTGCTCCCCCACGTCTGCCAGCATGAGGCTCTGTGAGAGCTGGCACGCAGCGAGTGGGAAGTAGCACTCTTTCCACCAGTGTGGAGGTGTGTGTGGTGCCCACTGCAGTGGTATTGTCATTATTAGTGACTTGTGGGAGGCCAGAGGGCAGAGGAGGGCCAACAGCTTGTCTCTTTCAGCCTGGGGCTCCACCTGTGGTTGGCACAAACTTATTCCTTGCTGAAACTGCACACACTCTAGTCAGACTGAAGAGAGGCAATGACCCCTGCACACCTGGCCGACTGGGAGGCTGTGCATGAGCTTAAGGAAGCTAGGAAAGAGCTGGTGAGAAGGACAGCCGGAGAAAGACTTGGAAGGGGATGAATGTGCTCTCTTACCCGCAGATTCCTTATGGAGGTCAGGAGACCATGTCTTGAGATGCTTGAGCATTTCTTCTGGCTAACTGTTGGCTGGAGCTACACAGTGCAGGGGAGGTCACTAGGAGTTGTGGTTAGACATAAGGTGTCCCCCAAAAGCTCGTGTGTGAGACAATGTGAGAATCTTCAGAGGAAAAATGATTCGATTATAAGAGGTATAACCTAATCAGAGGATTAATCCCGCAGATATGGATTAACTGGGCAATAATTGTGGGCAGGTAGAGTGTGGCTGAAGAAGAGGTAACTGGGGGTGTGCCTTTGGGATTTATATTTGTCCTTGTACATGGAGCATTCTCTCTGCTCTCCAACTGTCATATCCCGAGCTGCCTTCCTTTGCCATACCCTTTGACGAGGAGTCCAGCCTCACCTTGGGCCCAGAGCTATGGAGTAGGCCAACCATGGACTGAATCTCTGGACAAAATAAACTTTTCCTTCTCTATATTGTTCTTGTCAGGTCTTTTGGTCACAGCAATGAAAAGGCTGACTAAAACAAGATGCAAATAGGAACTAAAACCAACCAACAAAAACTGAAGTGGCTAGAGACATCTACGACTAGATTCCAAAGGGGAGTCAGATTTCACCATGTAGCTCAAGTGATTGACAAAAGAAAGAAAAAAAAGAGAGGCAACAATTTTTAGAATGGAAAATAACAGAATGCACAGTTGCTTCAATTACAAGATGTGCAAAGAGCTAACAGTGTTTCCTCTAAGGTAGGAACAGGACAAGGAAGGATGTCCACTTTCATCACTCTTATTTAATATAGTACTAAAAACCTTAGCAAGAGCAATGACATAAGAAAAAGAAAGAAATTGGAAAGGAAAATTAAAATTATCCATGTTTGCAGGTGACATGATTTCATCTATAGAAAAACCTAAATACTCCATTGAAAAGCCATTAGAACTGACAAATGAATTCAGTACAGTTTCAGAATACAAAATCAACATACAAAAAGAGTTCACTATATACTATTAATTAACTTGTTAAAAGTAAATTGAGCAAGCAATTCCATTCACAATTGCTAAAAAATGGAATATTTACAAATAAATTTATCCAAGGAAGTAAAAGAGCTCTACAATGAAAATTATAAATCACTGATTAAAGAGATTGTAGAGGACACACACACACACACACACACACACACACACACACACAAAAGACATATCCCATGTTCATGAATCAGAAGAATCAATATTGTTTAAATGACCATAGTACCCAAATTGATCTACAGATAAAATGTAATTCGTATCAAAATACCAATGACTTTTTCACAGAAAAAGAAAAAACAATCCTAAAATTTATATGGAACCATAAAAGACTGAGAATAGCCAGAAAGCCTCAGAAGAGGAAAGCTAGGAAACATTAAAGAAAGAAGAGAGAAAACCTGGAAGACACCCTGTATTCATGAATATGCTTAAACATTATTGTGACCTGTAGATTCAATGCCATGCCCCTTAAAATACCAATGACATTCTTCCGGAAGTAGGAAAGAATTCATGTGTGACCACAAATACCCTAAATAGCCAAAGAAATCTTGAGTAAAAAGAAAAAAACAGGAGACGTCTCATTACACTATTTTTGAAGGTGTTAATAAACAATAGTAATTAAAACAGCATGGTATGGGCATAAACAAGTAGACATAGGACAAAGAGAACAGAATGGAGATTCTAGAAGTAAACACAAGCCTCTGTACCCAGCTGATCTCCAACAAGGTTGCCACACACGCTGCAGAAAGGGCAGTCTCTTCAGAGAGCAGAGGCGTGAAACTAGACCCATAGCTCTCATTAGTTACAAAATTCAACCCAGCATAAATCCAAGACCCAACGTGAGACTAAAACTGTGAAAGTACTCGAAGAAAACAGGTGGGACACTTTGAGACACTGAAACAGGCAGGATATTTTGGACAAGACACCAAAATGACAGGCAACACAAGTAGAAAGAGAAGAATGAGATTCCTTCAAACTAAAAAGCTCCTGGACAGTGAAAGAAGCAAATGACAAAGTTAAGAAACAACTTACAGAATGGCAGGAAATACTGGCACACCATACCTCTGATAAAGGTTAATATTCAGAATCTATAAGAAATCAAACAGCAAAATAACAGCAATAATACGATTTTTAAAATTGGTGATAGACCTAAAGAGATGTTTCTCTAAAACAAGCTATAAATAGACAACAAGTGTGTGAAAAATCGCTCTACATCACTAACCATCAGGAGGATGCAGATCAAAACCAGGCTGAGGTGGACTCCCCTGGGCCAGCATTCACTGTGTCCAGCTCCGGCTCAGGGATCAAAACTGGCCCTGCTGATTTATTTTCATACTTTGTGAGTGGGAATGGAATTTAAAACATTCTTACTTTCAAATGTTAAACCGGACTTCACACACACACACACACACATGCACAGTCTTAGAGTCTTAGTGCCAGGGAGAGCCCAGGGCTTGGTACTCTTGGGTTACGAATAGCACCATGCTCCTTTTCAAGGCTGACTTCTGGCCCTTCCGTCAAGCGTTACCACTCCTTCCCTGCCCCTGCAATCTGTCCACGGAGGGTGGTGAATGTTACAGATTTGTCTCCCTTCAGCATCCAGCAGCTCATGAAAATAAACAGCTAAGTTGAAGCTAACTGTAAATTGTCTTCTGAATCATGTAAATAAAATAATATGTATTTTTATCCAAATGTAGTAAATACAGAAATTTGGTAAGGCTTCCAGCAACCTCTCTGTTTCCAAGATCCAAGTAAATGTTTTCCTGGGGATCATCTTACACTAACCTGAGTTAGTGATGCCCCACCTTCTCCCTGTGTTTTCCATCACTATAACAAAATACCTGAGATGATCAACTTACAAACAGAAAAGTTTTGTTTTGACTTGCAATTTTTGACATTCCAGACCATAGCTGCTTGGGACCTGGTGTGAGGCAGGACCTCTTACGACAGGAGCATGAAGCAGAGCAAAGCTGCTCACCTCATGACCAGGAAGCAAGAGAGAGGCTATGGACCTAAAGACCTGCACTAGGCCCTAATTCCCAATAGTGCCACTCTGGTGACCAAGCCTTTAACACCTTTGGGAGAATCAAGAGTCACGCTATAGTATCTTATAGTATCTTGCAAACTATTTCAGTGTTGCAACATATGACTTTAGAGTTTTGTTTCTTGTTTTACCTGTGTTTCTACCTCTCAGTGTCCCCCCTACACAGTATTAAATCAGCTTCCTCTGGACACTTGCAGGTGTTTGCTGTCTTTCCAAGCTGTTCTGTCTCACCCCCGGAGGCTCTCTGGTTCTGGCCAGGACTGCCTTCCAGCCTTCTCTGTCTTTCCCTGGTTTGCTCGGTGTGGCTTCTCTGTCTGAGGGGGACTGACTGTGGGGCTATCCACAGAAGAGTCAGGAGTTTGGATAAGCCAGCCGTTTAAGCAGATTTTATGACCAGCCGTGCAATAAAATGCATTCAGGGGTCACCCGAGAAACTTTAATCAGCACCAGGGGTCACTGGATAGCACTTCTAGACAGGAGAGAAAGAAATGAGGAACAGAGATTCAAAGGGGAGGAAGAAGAGTTGGGGGCAGGGGAAAGGATCGAAGGTTCTCAAGTTATCAGGAATAACTTTAAAAAAATCAATGTGTTTTGCAATCAGAAATGGTAAAAAGAGCCATAATTGCCCAGCGGAAACTAGCGATCTGTGGCAAATTTAGACAAGAATGTTACCCAAAGACTTAATTTTTCCCTCCTTGTGCAGTTTTGCATGCAAGTTTGGCCTGATGACTGGTCTCAGGATGGATATCGGATATCTCACCCTGAAGGGAGAAACATTCGCACTAAATCCTTCTCCCCTGAAAGAAAGACAGAAAAAAATCTGCATCCAAAAATCAGAGCCTGGGCAGACAAATTGGCACCACCATCTTCACTCTCCAGCCTCTCTTTTTATTTTCTGTGAGAAATAAGACTGCAGACTCAGTCACATTCGCAAATACTTGGTAGTATTATGTTGCAAGCAACTGGGGGTGGAGGGAACCAGGAGAAGGTAATTCTTAAAAGCTTTCCCTCCACTCATGCAAACAAACTTTATGCTTCTCAATAAATCTCCTGTTTTGTAAGTGGCCATTAAAATAACAGATCATTTGATTAAAATTCTGTTTTCTTTTCACAACAGTCATTTGGAGTTTTGGGGACCTCCAAATGTGGTCTCGGCCATGATGTCATTAGCATTTTATTAATGCATTCAAAAGGTTAAAAGCTCTTACATTTTATAGGGCTTTTAAAAGCAAACATTTGATTGTCTCTTGTATAAACTGAGTCTGAACCCATTAAAATGTGACAACAACTTCAGAACTGACCCTGTTTAAGGGTAAAAAATTGATCAAGGATTTGCCACATTTTTAATTGCTTTTGAAACTGAACTGAGTCCAATATTTGGGAATGGAAAGAATTAAATCCAGTCCAACACCTTTCAATATAATTATGATATTTTTTAAATTAGGTATTTTTTTACCCCTTTTTGCAGTTGAATGATTCTTTATGGCACAGAAAGAGTTCATAGTTTGGAAGGTTTATTTCTCCCTTTCTGTTCCAGTCACAGTGCAGTCAGTTTGTCATTAAAAATAAAATGGAAAAAAATTCTTAAAAATATGTTTCAGGTGTCCTGCCCTAAAAAATAAAATAAATAAATAAATAAAAATAAAAAAAACTGCTCAGAGCAGGCAACTGCAACCCTTAGTTTGCCTTTGTTGTTTATTTGGAAGGAGAAGCATCAGGGTCTGTCTGTGCAGCCTTGGGGTGTTGTTTTCAAAATTTTAGAACCAAAGAAGTTTTAAGAGGCATTTTTGAATTGCATAACAAATCCACTTTAAGTAACAGACCCCATGCATGGGGTGTATACAGTCGAGTGTTGTTTTGTTCCGTTGGCTTCCCTCGTGGTTGAGGTCGGACACACCATTCCACTGAATGATCATTTCACACCCAAGAGAAAAAAACACCCCAAAAAACACCTCAGCGAAGCTGTGATGCTCTACTCTAATTGTTCCTACTTTTACATCACAGATCAAGAAGGGCTCCTACTCACCTTTACTGTTTGATTCATTCATTTCTCATTCTAATACATTCTGTTTCTTCAGGCTATTTTAGCTCTTTTATTTTTTTTATCCCGCAAGAATGAACTACTGAGAAGCCATCTCCCTGAGCCGTTTGTTCTTAATTGCTTCTGTGTCCTGTGGCATTGGGGGAGCAGGGACATAACTAGCAGAAGCCGATCCACAGATAAGCTTGCATAACACACACTTAATTATACAAACAAGCCTTTCTGGAGAAAGTCTTCTGACAATTACCCCCTGAAATAAATATACCTCAGTGACTGTCAATAGTAATAAAACGCACACAATCATTTCTTAAAGCTTTTACTGTTTGCCTGTAATTAGCATGCTGATGTGATTAAAGCTACATTTGACTTTTGATAAACCCCAGACTCCTATAGATAACATTTCCAGCAGTTCAAAGCTGCTTTCATTAGAAGCGATATTTATCTGATTTGTAACCAATCAATTGGAAATAAAACTTCCCTGTGGCAAGCCTTAAACAGCCAGCAGCAGCCGGCTTCCTCAGGCCCCTCTTCCAAGCTGTGTCCTTGAATGGGATGGATTCCATATGGGGAGGAGGAGACGCAGGGGCTGGAGAGGTGGAGAGGACAGCTCTGGGAGCCTTTCAGACCTGCGCCTCATTTCGGCTCACTGCTGCTGGGAGGCGCGGAACTGCTGTAACCAATTTTCTTGAAAAATACACTTTCGTGTGGCAGCAGAAAAGCCTGAAAACTGGGGTTTGTTAAGGCCGTACTTGGAATGTTCACTCTGCTTCTATATTTTTAAAGTTTATGTTCCATTCTTTTATCAGACTCTTTTGATCTGCTTTTAACTTTATCCCCCCCCCCCCCCGCCTTTTTTTTGCCCTTCCTCTAAGTCATTTCTCATACCATTCCCAGGTTATAGCGTCTTTCTCTTTCTTTCTTCTCTTTTCTGGATATTTTTAAAAGTTTATTTTCTACAATAACATTTTGCTTGCAATCACTTTAATCTGCCTTCTTCAAAATCATGAAACTCTGTTCATATTCTGACAAACAGATCTCCCAAGGTTTATCTGACCCAGCAGATACACGGTGATGCCGGACCTACGACTGAGTTGCTAACGTTGTCACCATAATATCCCTCCGTCATCACTGTAGGAACCCTGCATCTCACTTCTTATTTTCTATGTCATTCCACCACTGCACAAATACGTTCATTTCTGTTCCCAGTGGGGAAAAAACAGAAGGGAAGCCGACCCACCTTCAGAATCACAGCACGCTTTCCTCCTGCTCGCCCTGCTCTTCAAACATTTCATATTTTCAGAAATGAAATAGAGGAAGGAAAATCTTTTCTACAACAGAACAGTGTTGACATGCCAACCTTAATGGATTTCTATCTATGCCTCATTAAAATCTGTCTTTAAATATGTGGTAAACATGTTCATAAATGCTCTATATGCCATACTTTCTAAATTGAGTAAAGTGAATGAACATTCACAAAATATTTTATTGCTATTAAAATTAAAACATGAAATCTATGTCTGCGAAGCCATTTACAGTAATCTGGACATGTTCAAAGCTTTCCTCTTTTATTTAATTATATGGTTTCTCAGTGCCCATTCCAACTGTTTTCTCAAGCACAGTAATTTACAATTTTATAGATAACCCCACACAATCCCAACCTTATTTAAAGACACACGTCTTTGCACAGCTCATCAAGTGCATTGTCTTGAAAATGCTGATTCTTATCTAAAAATGACCTCAATTATTTAATATCTTGAAAATGAATGCTACCTCATATATATAGGACCTTCAGGCAACAGCCTTAAAAATGAGAAAACAGGAAGAGGAATTATTCCTGAAAAATTAATGGCTGAAACACAGGTTGGGTGTGATGAGGAGGTCCCCATAGGCCCAGGCTATGAATAGGATCCAGCAGGAGAACTCCGGGGAATGCCAGGGAAAGGTCTGTAGGTAGAACACCACGTGGCTCTGGAAAGCAACTTTTATCAAACAGTTTAAACATTTTCTTTCCATTTACTTTACAAATCATTAAAACTCCATTTAAAAAAATCAACCATAATGTGTTTCTTCACTTTAAATGTAGCACATCATTTATACATTTTCTAATTAGTATAAGTTAAGGGAACTCCTTTGGCAAATACATTATGCTACAAAAACACAAAATATTTATTCTCATCATCTTGATTTCAAATGCAATAATTTAAGATTATTAATCATATACTCTTTGGATAAAAATTTCTGCTAAAAACATTAAGCACGGGCTGGGGTTGTGGCTCAGTGGTAGAGCGCTCGCCTAGCACTTGCAAGGTCCTAGGTTTGATCCTCAGCACCTCATAAAAATAAAATAAAGATATTGTGTCCATCTACAACTAAAAAATAAAATATTAAAAAAATTAAGCATATTTTTAGGAATTAAAGCTAAATTTTTTTTCTGTATATCAACTTTTAGATTTCAGTATCTATATGATCACTAAAATAACATAGCAATTCAGAGCATTCTGGTTTGAACCATGCCTTTAAACTATACTCCACACATAACCAACACCACAGCAACAATATTTCAAGTAGTAGAAGGAAAAATGTTCCACAGATTTACAAACAGAAATCATGTACTTTCCCAGGATTCTGCTTAAAGGCTTTATCTGGCTTATGGATGAGCATGGCTAAAATAATATATCAAATAGGCAGAGGGGGCATTCTGGCCTGCTTGGGTATTTTCATTGATCTTCAGTGTGTGTTTCTGCATATAATGAAGACACAGAAGTGACTACGGCACCATGGGTGAGCTGCTTATTCTGTCTTTTCTGTCATTTACTTCTCTTGGACTAGCTATTGCATATAGAACTTTTTTCTTTTTTTGGTTGGGGAGAACATACACTTATCAAGCCACTGCATATAGCCACTCAACAACAAATATCAGAATGAAAACTGAGAAGTATGGCCAACTCTCTGGATTGTTTCCCTTTACAGAGCCAAAGCCCTGCGAGTCTGAAGCCAAGATATTGGCCTAGTGTTTTCAGTTTTTATCCAGGTGTTAGGCATCATGCAGATACAGCCACAGGCTCTGCTCCCTCTCTGCTGAGGGGGCCTGGCATCCATAGAGGCAGGGCATTTCAAAAGTCCTTGGTGGAGCAGTTGCAAAGTGATTGAAGTGACATTCTCCAGGCTGCACGAATAAAGCGGGGAGGTTTGGACAATGTTTCTTGCAGGTAGCCAAGCCTCATCATCCCAGTTTACATTTCTCTCTTGTAACCCTGACAAGACTTTCTCCTCTATCCATCTTTGCATTTGTATGTATCAATTCCTTTATTTTGGGTTCCTGAAAAAACATAAATCTATATACAATGGGGGGGGGTTCGATCTTGCTTATAAGTCCTATGCACATAAGCTAAAAATTCCTCCATCTCTTAAAAAAAATCTGTCAGTTGAGCTAGAGGGAAAGACTCCTCACTTCAAGGGTTACCGGAACACAGCGGGGATCCCTACTTTACCATTATTCTTCCCCACAAGCAGAATGTCCATGAACTTGGGGCCATGTAGCCAGACACAGTCTGGTTTCTACTGCACCCTCTGACTACAGATCAAATTCAAGTTTAAGTAACTCTCGATTTATTGGAGGAATTAACTTTGCTTTTTTTCCCTCACTTGCTAATCTGAAGCATACATGAGTGTACTCTGAAATTAAGTGGACTTTCTGAAATCTGACCACCAGCTAAAATCTACACTAGCTCCCCAAACCTCAAAGGTGTGTCCTGGCAGCGTGTTTCACTCCACATTACAGAATAGTATTCAAGATGCTCTTTAAAACTTACTCCATATATGTTCAAAACTTGTTTGCTTAAATTTAAAAAAATATATATCTTCTTTGCAGGTCTATATGTGGTTATATGACTAGTAGGATGGTATTTTCCACTCTTCTACAACTTGAAACATTGTGACATACCCAGTTAAAAAAAAAAAGGCGTTTCAATAAAAGATAAAGGAGTCCTATAAATAAGGATCATAGTAACCTCTGCTCTCTGGGTTTCCCCCCAAAAAAATTCTTCCGAGAGTCAAAGGCTCCTCTGAAGGCAATCCTCCACACAAAATGGCAGCAGGCCTGCTCAAGGCTGTGGGAGTGCAGACTTGTAGAGCAGTGGTCCAGGCAGCTGGCATTGGCATTCTCCGACACGTCTGGGAGCTGCTCCTTGGGTTCCGGGAGAAGGCCTGATGCAGGTGGACAGTGTGACATCCAGACACTGTCTGCTCTGGTCTTGGCAACTTTTGCAAAGCCACTGTGGAGCTCTTAAGAAACAACACCAAAAGAGATGTTTGAAAATGAAAGAGAGAAAAAGGAGGAGGAGAAAAAAAAAGAAAGAACAGGCACGTCCAGCTCCAACGGAAGCCATGCCAAGAAGCGACTAACTCAAAACAGACTGAACAGAGACAGAAATGAGGAGAGAATACAATGGTTTGGAGTCAGTCTGGCAAAAGCACGAGAGAGTCACATGGCTTCAGAGCGGGACTTGGCCTCTATCTCAGAGGTATTTTATTTTTAAAAATAAAAATTTTTACTTCTGGAAGAATATTTAGCAATTTCTTAATAAAAAAGATGGCTTGTTTTTCTTCTTTAAAATAGTGGATAGACCACCCCCATCTTCTCCACATTCCCCCAATTCTACCTCCTCTAATTTACTACAGTTTTAATGTGTGTGTGTGTGTGTGTGTGTGTGTGTGTGTAGTTCATTTCCTGGGGTGTCCAACCAAATAAAGTACTAAAACCCAAATGTCTGGGCTTACTGTCTTCCAACTAGTCTCCTAACAAATCCTTTTGAGGAGGTTGGGACCACTGGATTTTTCTTTTTTTCCAGGCCATTGTAACAAAGGAAGAAGAGCTGTTTCAAAACAAGGCGGATGCAAGAGGGCCAGTTTTGATTCTGCATTGCTTTGAGTAGGCTGGGCAGCCTAGGGCTGAGGGTTGAAAGTATTTGGCTTATTAGATCTAATCCACTGATGGTTTGTGTGGTAATGAATCTCTGAAATGCTTGTCTGTGATTAGGAATCTCTAACGCTGTCCTCATGGGTTCTGCTGGACTTTCCTGTTTGTCAAGGGAGGCTTAGCACTCTCAAGTCACCCTGAACTGTGCAAGCTGGGACACCCAAAGAGAAAGTTCTCCATTGTGATGCTAATTCCACTCTCACCTTTGACCAGGATCAGTGATTATGTATAATTTGTGCAAAGAGTTCTTCTGGAATGAGAAAACATAAAGGAAACACATTTTCCCCCCTGAGTGCTGGGGGTTGAACCCAGGGCTTCATGCCTGCTAGGCAAGTGTTCTGCCACTGAGCAGCCCCCAGCTCCAGGAATTTGTTTAAACTAGATTGAAAACCTTCCAGATAAGAAATACAAATGCAGTTTGAACTGGATCATTCCCCTCTTCCTTGTTATCAAAGCATGGGAAGTTCGGCTTCTCTGAAAGCTAGGGCAACACTGAGGCCATTCTTGTTGTCCCTTTCCCTGCAGGCCACGGAGACCAGACCTGATGAAGCGCAGATCCTCAGCTGCCGGAGACTTCTGTTTTCTTCTGAGACAGACATGTTCCAAAGGCACCAGCGGTGACTACTCACAGGCCGACAGTGACGACTGTCCAGGGTGGCATTCAAGCATCTATTTCATATGGGTCTCCCTTGACACTCCACTCCCCTGCTGGCCCCATCACCAGCCTTACTCAGGTTGTGCTGGGACAGACACAAGAGGAAGGTTGCCTCTAAGGCAGCCACCCTGCCCAAGAGTTCCCTGTGCCTCTGAGAGAAGTCTTATGAAATATCTGTTCTGCTTAATGTGTCCGAATTTCCAGGATGCTTCACATCAGCCCCTCCGTAGGCTGAAACTTTCAGTGATACTGTACCAAGTCCAAGAGACCAAGTCCCAGCGGATCATAGTGTGGACAGCAGTGGTGATCTACAGGTGCAGCACAAATCCCTTTTAGGGGTAGAAAGTGGTGACTAGGAGACAAGGATTTTCACCACAGTCAAAAAAATCAACCATTATGCTTGCTTTTCAGTGTTGATTGAAATACTCTATCAGTTTCTGCTACTGACCGGAGGCTCCAGATCAGTGAGGCCAAAGCCTGCCACTCCCACAGCTTTGCATCCACACACTAACCATGACATGCACTGAATGTGTGAGTCTTGGCTTCTTGAACCTCATTTCTTTACACCTCAAATGAACATCATATCCAGAGATTCTTAAGATAAAATCCAGAAAGTGCTTGGTCCATGGAAATAAAACATAACACTCAATGAAAGTTAGTTCTTTCCTCCACCCTATGAAGAAAATAAGACTAATTATTTTGCAGTGAAGCATTTTGGTTCAAATTGTCTTGAAGTCTAGTTACCAACTTTCCTTCACAAAGGACGATCGTGCTCTACCATTAACTAGGGCTATAGGATCATGATGGTCATGTTGAGAAAAACGCTATACGAGGCATAATGAATAATATCTTAAATGACAAACATACTCTGAATTTACCTTTAGTGTCAAATATCCATAGGTAGTTTTCTGATGCTTGCATTATAATCATAATTATCTTTTGCAACATAGGTTGAGAGCTATAGATAAATTATTTCACTTATTTCTTCTAACAATTTTATGAAATATTTATTTCCATTTTGCAAATAGGAAATGGAGACCCCAAAATGGTAAAAATTTTTGCCACTACACAGTTGGAAACCAGGGGCACAGATGGCTAAGTCTGAGATTCAAATCCAGGTCTATTTGGTGAAACCCCAAGTTCTTAAATACTGTGTCCTGGATCTGATGCAGCTTGAACACAGCACAAAGCCACCGTAGCATCACTGCAGATCACCACTAAAACCGTGCTCAGATGCTATCCTGACCATCACTGTGAAGGCAAAAGAAACAATTAACTACATGGAACAATAATGTTTATAATATAGGGTGAAAAAGAAAAGCTGCTAAATTACTCTCTAGGTTTCCTGGCCACTAGCTTGTTGCTAGTAATATTATCCACGGTCATTAAATGTAATCTGTTGAAAATTTTTCATGGCAGACAAATTAGAACTACACTTGCTACATGTGACTTGAAATATCAAGAACCTGAAATGTGACTATTCTTTATTGAGATGTGCAAAACATACACTGGATTCCAAATAGCACAAAAAAAAGAAAACATATATATAAAATACTTCAAAATTACTTTATTGCATATCAAAATGATAACATCTGAGATATGAGTTAAACACATTATCCAAAATCTTTTCACTTATTTCTTATTTTTCCTATTTATTTATTTATTTTTGCAGCACTGGGGATGGAACCCAGGGGCACTGTATCACTAAGCTATATCCTCAGCCCTTTTTATTTTTTGAGACAGGGTCTCACATAAGTTGTCCTAGAATTTGCAATCCTCCTGCTTCAGCATCCTGAGTAGCTACTTGTTCAATTCTTACTCTTTTAAATGTGGCTGCTAGAAAATTTTAAATTGCATACATGTGGCTCACATTTGCTTTTTTTTTTTTTTGGTACTGGGAATTGAACTCAGGGGCTCTCAACCACTGAGCCACATCCCCCTATTTTTTACTTTATTTAGAGACAGGGTCTCACTGAGTTGCTTAGTGCCTTGATTTTGCTGAAGCTGGCTTTGAACTCACAATCCTCCTGCCTCAGCCTCCCGAGCCTCTGGGATTACACCACCACACCTGGCTTACATTTACATTTTTGCATTGTATTTCTGCTGGACCAGACTGATCTAGAATCTCAGAAGTTCAATGTGTCAAGTCCACCCCTTGCTCCAGGTTGTCTCAGAAGCAATAGAAGCAAATGCTTACTTAGCTTCTGGCCTATAGTGCTCTTGTCTGTTGACTTACAGGTTCTTTGTATGCATGGAGAGATTATATTTTGACATGTGGTGGGCACTAAAGTGAATATCTCATAATCATTTAAGGTCGATGAGAACCATTTATTTACACCAGAAAATACTGCAGTTTATATTGTGGGTGAATGCAGGGCCTTACTTCTTAAAAAAAAAAAAATTCAGGCATTTGCCTTCAGTTTTACTGGGTGTGGGTGAGTGGGTAGGAAGAGGAGCAGAAGAGTGGGTGACCCACAGAGAGCTGCAGTGAACAGACGCTAGGGCCAGGGTTGTTCAAGCACCACCCTGAGCATCCACAGGAACATAAACATCTTTCCAAACCCCTCACTAGCCATCAGAACACCACTGAACTATCCAGTCACCTACCATGTTGAAGACCTGAGTTGGCCCCCTGAGGTCTGTTTCTTAAGAAATCAAATGGTGTTGCATTCACCCCCAAACACACACACACACACACACACACACACACACACACACTGGTGCACATACAGACACTCACACCTAGAAACGGCCTGTTTGGTCGCAGAGGAGGCTACAGCTGATTTCCATCTTGGAGGAAGAAACTGTTTCCGTCAGCCTGCCAGCCTGAGACTGCAGCTGAGCCATATTTAGCCTCTAAAGTTAGATGTTTTAGTGCCTGGCTCTTTTTAACTGGCATATGTTAAGAGCTTTGAATTAACAGGTGCATAAAAACTGTCAAAAAACACTTAAATCTCAAGACAGACTGTCAGTTGTATTAAAAAATATGGTGTTACATAACCACGCACTCTCAACACGTCCAGCATGTTACAGCTTGGAAAGTCCTTTCTCCCTTCAAGCAACGCAGCAGTGCTAATCCACACTGTGAAACAAAAGGCCACGTCCTCTCATGATGGAGGGATGGAGGACGGGGTCCTGTGCCCAAGGAGGAGGTGGCAGTCACCTGGCAGAATCCTGGAGGGCAGGGAAAAGAACAGGAGGGCGCTGGGAGGCACACTGGACACACCCCCTCTGAGGAGGATAACAAGTAATCGTTGTTGTGGTGAAATCTATTAAAATTAGCTCAGGAAATGCGTCACCTAAAGCTGTGTGAAGTGGCTCGGCACAGTGAACAGGGCAGGTCTGCGCCAAGTCCTGGATGGTGGCATCTGCTCCCACACCCAGAGGGGGCCATCATCTGTGGTTTTGATAACAGCTCTGTGTCAGTAGTTCTATAACTGGGATGGGACATCTAGCATAAAGCCTTTTCAATGAAATTGAGTTAAAATGTTGGCTGTTCTGCGGTGAGGTCTCAGACACAGCTCTGGGTCCTAACCTACCAAGGGCCCTGTGACCACAGCAGGAGCAATGACTTCCCAAGCCTCATTTATGTTTTGGGTGATGATGTGGAGGCAGATGAGGGTAGGATAGGAGAAAAGAACCCAATATTCTTCTTTTTTTCTAGAAAGCGTAAAACCTATGATTTATGAAATTCTACCTGAAATAGGTGTCATTTCTGGATATTCCTATGTACAGTACTGAAGCACTATACTGACATTATGGAAAAGGTGATTTTTATTTTTCTTGTTTTCATGTCCTGACATTTAGATTTTTATTGTTATCTGGACTTTTTATTTGTTGTTTGTTTTGATGTGTGCTCTGGACCCAGAAGGCTGTGAGAATCAGGGTTTTCAAAGAAACACACTCTGAAATGGAGATGTGTGTCCTGAAGTTTCCTGGGGACTATGTTTGAGCACAGCTACAGGAGGGCCAAGAAAGCAGCCCTGGGCAGAGTGACAGATTGAGCTGAAATACCCCAAAGGCCTCAGCAGATCCCGGGGGCCTTCTACCCACACACCCTTTCCTCTCATAAGGCGAGGGGACTTATCCTCACAACCACTGGCCTTTGGTTGCAGGTGCCCTTCAGGATGGCCATTCTCTTGCTAGGGGAGGGGTGATCAGTCCTGAGGGGGAACTGGGCAGCAGCAGTACCACACCTTCCACCAGGAAGCAAATGTAAGATGGTTCTGAGGTTATTATTGTACCTTCCCTCTTTCCAGATGTATGACCTTGGACAAGATAATTATTGCCCTCTGAACCTCTACTTTGCTCATTTCTAATTTAGAAATAAGAGAACCAGGTAAAGTTGTGAAGACTAAAGAAATAAGATTCATAGAACATTTAGCCACGTCTGATGCATAATGGGCTCTCTTTAAACCTTAGTTCTACCTTCCTCTCCTTTCAAATAATCACCCTTCTTTATGTCTAAGGGTGGTTTCAAAAGAAGAAAGAAGATGTAAGGGTATTAGATTGTCCCTGAGGTTGGCCCGCAGATGAAATGCTCTCCTGTTGTGAATGTCTGCCTTGAAGGATGTTATCCTTATCTGAAAAGTACACACCAAACAGTGTGATCCCTCTCCACCACAAACCGCCTCAGTGGGTCTCCAACACTGCCCAGCTCTGCCATTACTAAGTATTTAATGTTAGTGTACTGGGGACCAACATCAGAGGTGTTCTCCAAGAGGCCACGTCCGTCTTCTTCATGTGTAAATGTGACAGACTATTATTAAGTATCCTGCCAAATTTCTCTGATCTCAGTTTATTAAAATGAAGAGGACTTGGATGGGATAGAGGGGAGGATGGCAGAAGCATTTAGTTATTTTGCCAAATCCATTTTTAAATATGAAACCAAGCCAAAAACAGTACGGACAGCACCAGTAAGCTGCAATCCCACTGGGAGGTGCTGCTATGTGACCAGCTCCTATTGCTGTTATATACTACATTTACTGTTTATTATGTTGTACTTATTACCAATTGCTATTCTGTTAGTATCAGGAGGTGTTAAAATATTGTTGTTTGTTCTTCATGAACAGCAACAGGCAGTCAGTTTCTATCAAGGGCGTTAAAGAGAAAGGGCTTTGCCAAAAGGAACTGCATTCTAAGGAAGACAAAGGGCAGGGTCTCAATGGAGGGAACTCCTCTCTGTGGGCCGGGCCTGGCAGGCGCATCTGAGGTCCCTCTGCACGTCAGATGGCCCAGGCTGCTCCTCCTGGTGCTCTTCTGCCTCTTCCTTTGCCCTCAGAGGTTTTCTTCTGGCACTTTGCCTTCTTAGCGTCCGCCAGTTTGACACAACTGTCACAACAGGCTGAAGAAGGCAACCAGTGTCAGAAAACAAACCCCTATTGGTAAATATTTTTATTTTTTTAAAAGCTGAAAAACAATCATTATCTCAGAAGCTGAAGGGCCAAGTTCAGGAAGGAAATTCCTGAGAAGGCACCTGGCCCCGGCCCCCACAGTCTTCAGCTGGGAGATATTTTTATCTCTGAATGTGGAATAGGAAGATCTTTTTCTCCAAACATTAGAATGAAATCAAATCTTTACCATCTTCTTTAAAGTAGGAAAGGAGAAAATTACTAGAGCTCTAACCTCAGAGAACTTAAAACCATAACAATAAAACAAACTGAAAGACCCAAACAAAAACCACTTTTCATTCCTCTGTGTGAGCTAAACCATCCTATCCTTCAGGGTACATTGGTTTTTATTTTAGTTTGTTTACATTTTGGCATCCATTCTGCCTCTCTTTGAAAAAGTCTGAGGCGTTTTAAAGGTGGACATGAATTTTTCTAGGTTATTTATGTTAGAAGCTTTCATGGTGTCATCTTGATTGTTATGTGAGACATCGGATATTTTCTTCCTCCCTCCCTCCCTCCCTCCCTCCCTTCCTTCCTCCCTCCCTTCCTTCCTTCCTTCCTTCCTTCCTTCCTGGGATTAAGTCCAAGAGTGATTAACCACTGAGGCACATCCCCAGCCTTTTATTTTTTGAGATAGGGTCTCACTGGGTTGCTTACAACCTCACTAAGTTGCTGAGGCTGACTTCCAACCTGCAATCCTCCTGCCTTAGCCTCCCTAGCTACTGGGATTACAGGTGTGTGCCACTGTGCCTGGCTAGAAACAGAAGTAACAAACCCCTCAAAAAATTATTCAATTAAAGCTGTTCATTTCTGTACTTTAGTTTAAAAAAAAAAAAAAGACATGATCCAGAGCTTTGTAACTGATTCATACCTGAAACTTTCTTAAAAGTTCATGGATTGTATGTATGTAGCACAAATCTCTAGTAAACCAACTCTGCCAAATCATGGAGTTCTTGGTGGATTTCAAATGACCAGAAACTGGGGGAAGAGTGGGTGGAGATGTGAGGGGGCATCCCACTGCCATAAGCGCCTCTGGAGAGCACCCTGGGGCCCTCCCTGTTTTGCCACAGCCCACCAAGTGGCCTTTGCTAGGTGGGCAGACTCTGCTTTGTGGACACAAGTCCTCTCCCCCAGCCAACCGGCAGACGCCTGGGTGTCTGTGCCATTCATTACTTACCAACTCGGACAACATGCACGAGTGTGCAACAGACTCCAGAATCTGACCTCCCTGCATCCCTCAAGATGACAGGATCCCCCAGCCAGGAAGCAAACATCCACAGTGGGCGAGGGAAGCAGGTGTGTGTGACCCTGGTGGACGTCCTCTTCTTCCTCACCCCTGGGCCACTCTGAGGCTCATGCATGCGCACGTGTGTGTGTGTGTGTGTGTGTGTGTGTGTGTGTGTGTGTATGCATGCAGTGCTGGGGATGGAACCCAGGGCCTTGTACAGCCAGGCAAGTGCTCTGCCACGGAGCCATGTGCCCAGCCCAAACATCATTTATCTTTTTGCCTTTTTAAATTTATTTTTTATTATTTAGAGGATACTTTACTTGTTTCTGAAAATCAAACCCACATCGGTAAGGCCTTACATATTTAATACGGCGCGTTAGCCCTGTACAAATGGGAAAAATTCAGTCAAGCGTTTCTAGGCCTGCGTGGTGGTTGACTTCGGCACTATGCACTGGGACGTTTTTCCAAACCAAGCCTTCTTCACACCAGAGCCTGTCCACAGCTGCTCCTACTGGATGCACCGCTATGTGCCCAGCAAGCACCCAGTGGTCATGCAAAGCAGTAGCCAGTGGGACACTGCTGCCACTCCCGTCGCCGCCCCCCACTCCCTTCTTCCTCTCTGAGCTACCTTCCTGAGGAGCACCAGCAGCTCTTTCCTCAGGACTCATTTTCCTAGACAGCCTGAATCAGACAGAGGGACGCATGAAGTCCTCAGAGAAACTGGCCTTTTTAACCATCTGCATGAAGTAGTTTGAATCTTCAAAAAAAGGACGTGCCAATAAGCACTCCCCTGAGTAACGAGAAATGCAAGAGGCCCCCTTTAAGACGCTGGTCATGGCACAAATATGCACGCTCAGGACAGAAGGCCAAAGGTCCCCCTAGTTCCTCAGAGCACTCCTCTGCAGGCCACAGTGGCCTCCAGGGAGCCTGGCATGGCAACTCCAGCAGCAGGAAATAACCCGGCCTTGGCGGCTGCAGTGGACACTCTCCATATCTTCAGAGGAAAACCTCCAAAGAGAGATGTTAGGAGGGGCATGAGGGTGGTGCCAGTGGCAGAGAGAACGTGTTCAGAGGAACCCGAGAGGCAGCTTTTTATGGTTTGGATCTTAAATGTCCCCCAAAGGCCATGTGTGATGGCTCAGTCACCAGCCGTGCACTATTGGGAGCGGGGGGACATTTGGGGAGTGGGGCCTCCTGTAAGGAAGTTAGGTCACTTGAAGGGCACGTTGGGACCCTGGCTCTTCCTCTCCCATTTTCACTTCCCAGTCATCATGAGGTGAACAGGTGTCCTCTGTCATGTACCTTTGCCATGATGTGCCTGCAGAGGCCCCAGAACAACAGGACCCAGCAACCATGGATTGAAATCTCTGAATCCTTGAGCCAAAATAAGTGTCTCCTTCTTAACTTTATGTTGATTATCTCATGTATTTTATCATAGCAATGAAAACTGACTAAAATACAACTCTTAAAAGTTCTAAAAACTAGTTGGAAATTTGGAAGAGGAAAGGATTGAGGGGAGGGTTACCAACTCTGAAAAACAAATTGAACCAAAGCCAACTTTTATCACTCAGCTGTTGTTGAGTTAGAATGACTGACTTGCAGTACATAGTCAGGAAATGAAATCAATACATCAAAGAGATAGCTGCACTCCTGTCTTCACTACATTAGCCATGATACAGAATTAACTTAAGTGTCTACCAATCAATTGGTGAAGAAAATGTGGCACATATACACAATGGAAAACTAGTGAGCCTTAGAAAAGAAGGAAATTATATTATTTGCAATAACATGGATGAACCTGGGGTCACTATGTCAAGAACAAGCTAGACACAGAAAGACAAATGCCACGTGAGCTAAGTTATGGGCAGAACCTATAAAATAGAGGCAGAGAGTAGATGGTTCTTACCAGAGGCTGGAATGATGTTAGCCAGTTAGATGGGAGAAATAAGTTAGGAAATTTATTATATAACATGGTGACTACAGTTAACAACAATGTATTGAATCCTTAAAAATTGATAACAGATTGTCAGTGTTCTTACCACAAAATATGATAAGGATGCACAAATTGCTTAGCTAGATTCAGTCATTCCACGCTGTACACTTAATCAAAACATTATGTTTTAACATGATAAAGGTCTACAATTTTTATCAATTAAAAACTAAATAAACAGGCCAGGCATGGTAGTGCATACCTGCAATTCCAACAACTGGGGAGGCTGAGGCAGGAGGGTGCAAGTTTAAGTTCCACTTCAGCTACAGAGCAAGACCCTGTCTTAAAGCAAAACCAAAAAGGGCTGGGGATGTAACTCAGCGGTGTAACTTGTGTTTAGCACATGCAAGGCCCTGGGTTCAATGCCCAGCACCAAAATAACAACAATAATAATAATAAAAGTTAGTTTCAATAAAAATTATGCATAGCTTTGCTGTATCACAGGGCTTTCCTTCCTCCTCCTCCCTGATATGATTATCCCATCTTTATCACTACACAATCATGAAGAACAATAAGATCAAAATTCAAGGCTTAATAGCAAACAACTGAAGATCTGCCACAGACTGGTAGGAGCCCCTGAAAAGATGAAACTAGAGTCTGTTGAACCAAGAAGATTGGCACAGTTTAAAGAGTAAGAGGAGGAGGAAGATGAGCCATGCCCCTGTGGGACAGAAAAGTGGACAGGCAGGGGCCAGGTGACAGCTGATGGGAACTTCTGGACATCAAATGAAACCTGGGACTTCCTTTCCTTCTCCAAGAAAGGCTCATCCAGGGCCACCACCACCCTTGCCTTCTTGCTGACCCCTGCAATGTCCTGTGCCCTGCACTCTGCCCCTCCGCCCTCTAGATCCCTTTATTCTCTTTTAGGCTGAGAACAAGTGTGTGTGCATTTTTAAAATTATTTGTATTTCAAAAAAATCTTCATTGCTTTCTCCTTTTCTGCTTGGAAAAAAATGCAAATAGGAAAACAAAAATGAGAATGAGAAATAGAGAGGCCATTAGACCTGCCTGTAATCACAGGGGCCTCGTTAGAATTGATTTATGTTTGGCCAATTTAGAAATGTTTTTACTAAAACAATCCAGTCCTAATTCTAAGAGCTGTGTAATCTTTCACCCTCAATCTGACTGAAATTACTAACGTGATTTAAACTCTGTAAGGCACACATTGCCCAAGGCCAGGATTTAGAGGTAGAGTCAAGTTTGCAGTCTTTTACAAAATAGACTTTCGCACCCCTGTTCTCCAGTTACCAAACCTTTTCCAACTTGTCTGGACCTTCCGGGGCTGGTGCATAAATCAGGAGAAATGTGGGTGGAAATGGCTTCCTTCTCTTCAAAGCCACATGTACCCACCTCCGTGGAGCCCTGGAAATCCATAATGGTGCATGTGGTCTCCATTAGGCCAAGGGAGGCCTGTCCTGACTGTGCCCGGCTGCCGGGCTGCTGTGTGACGTCACAGCCTCTCCTACGTGCTGGAGAAGCCCCTGGGTCCAAATCAAGAGGGGGTCATCCAGGCAGATCCCTTTTCCATTCCAAGAGACAGCAGGAAGACACTGCTCATTTGGCAGCCTGGCCTGGTCTCTGAAGGACAGAGTCTTAGACTTCTGACTTTAAATACCACTATCCTTCAGGGATTTCACTGCAGCCTGAGCCAGAGAGGCCTGGGAACAGGACACGCAGCCTGGAGGCCGCAGTGCTGTCTTGTCTTTGGAGTTCTACGGTGCTCAGCAGGCTGGCGTGGGTGGACAAGGTTTGCGGTGTTCCAGCTCCTTGTTTTTCCTGAAATTATTCTTATTTTTCCTCTAATGCTGCTTTCATCAGTGTGAGTAGCACTGAGTTTCACAGGCAAATGGATTAACAGCCAAGATAAGTGGACTTTTATATGCCACAGGGTGTTTTCTAATAAATAGGAAGATCATCACAACTACTCACAGTGAATGTACCAAGAAATGTCTGCATAATCCCTGTCCTCCAAAGAATTACAGACTATTGGAATAAAAATAATTAATGATAATAATAAAAGAGAGTCAATATTTACTGAGCATTAATTATTAATTAATTCAGTGAACAGCTACTCTGTACTAGGCAGTTCTCTAAGAGTCAAAGATAAAGCAGCAAACATAAAGCTGAGGCTGGTTTACTTTGCAGTGTAAAGGACTAGGCATCTTGTGTATGTAATCTTATTTGATGCTCCCAAGAACTCTCCAAACTGGATAACATTATTCCCAGTTTACACCTGAGAAAACAAAACCCCGGAGAGGTTAAATCACCTTAGTTTATTAGAGAAAGAGCCTGGATTACAAACAGTAAGTCTGTCTGACTTCAATGCCTATATTTTCCACCACATGGCAAGGCCTTTAAAGACTAAGGGACACACCACAGGGAAGGCCTGGAACAAACGCCAGTGAGAAGACTGCGAAGGGGGAAGGATGGCAAAGGGCAGGGAGGTGGGGGGGCGGGGAGGCTGCAGGTGGAGGCTCAGATCAGAGTAGGAAGGTTAGAGTTGGGATGATATGAGAGGGAATCAGCACAGGAGGTGCGGAGACAGATGTGCGTGTGGCCCGTCCAGGGACCTTGAGCAGAAGTGGCTTAAAGAGAAGAATGATTCGCACAGGAAGACAGAGCCAAAGAGGAAGGTCTGGACAAAGTCCAGTGCCTTGAACTTACAATACAGTGTCTGTACTCTTCTGGGGGCAGTGGAGGTTGCAAAGGGACTGAGACATGACAGCAGGTGCTCCTACTGGGACTGCCCTTTGAGGTCTACCTTTCAACACTGTCCGGTCCTTACCTGTGAAACACAGGAGAATCACAGATAGTGTTTAGATGACTTCAGGACTCACCAACTCATAAAACCTCTGTTAACTACTGGAAAAAGACCAGCATATGTTAGGTTTTACCCCCAGATATATATTTTTAATAGCCACGCAGATTCTTCTTTGAGTACTCTTGGTGTTCATATAACTGGATACATGAATATTAAGCTAATAAAACTGGTCAAAGAATGTGAGAAATTTATCTACTGCATGAAGTCATTGTTTCGTGTTTGTCTGAGGCTCCCAGTGGACTCTGAATACCAGATTTTTGTTCCTTTCTGCTTTCCACATTGCTCTTTCCCATGAGGAGATTCTTTTGATATCAGCATGGGGTGTATGGAATTCTTTGGGGGTGAAAGGTGTACTTTCTATTACAGTAACTTTTTATTTAACCAGTTCCCTTCCATACAAAAGCTGCAATTGATGTAATAAAATTCGAAGAGGCACACCAGGTCTGTGTTTCAATTTTCCTCTGGTGGGGTAAAGTTGCCGAGCAAATTTGTTGAGCAGCTGGAATTGTTAAGGTCACACTAACGTTGAAAAACCAAGGTCCTGACATCAACATACCCAAAGACCTAGATAATTTGGGGCTGCCTTCAATTTGGAAATCCGTTTCTCTGGGATTTTGTATCTCCTTCCCCTTTTCCCACAGTGCTTTTGACTTTCCTCTTCATATTATGAATCCAATTCCATGTGGATTTAAAATTTTTGCCTGCTATAATGCAAACAGTTCCAATGGTCTAAACTTAATGTCAAGTATTATTTGCTCAGTCTGTTCAGGGGGGAAAAAAATCCCTTTTTTTCTGCCCAGATCTTGTGTAATGGCATGAATTCTCCTAGTTATTTGGCTAAGAAAATCTATCCCAAGGTACACTGACTCTAGGATGGAGGAGAATTCATTATACATTCCCTGCTGAAATAGTGACCTGCAAATAATGATGGGGAAATCAACCTTGATGGCTGTTGCTTTCCCTTTAGTCTAATTTTCTTCTGAACTTTAGACTGTAACTTGTTTTTTGGCTAGATAGCCCCAGGACATGCTGGAGTCTGACAGGGAGTGCTGAGACCTGGATTTTCACACCATGAAGCTGGTAACAGTTTTGACTTCAATGCCTTGAAAAGTAGGTGATTTCAATTGCCCTGTTTCCTTTCAGGGGAAAATGCTTTCTTTGCACCTAAACAATCTTCCGGTGCTTTTGACTGACAAGCATATTGTTATGATTATGACTGGACTTCTTGACTCCTACAGGGATAGCATTTAAAACAGCCTGAGACTGGCACAAATCAAAATATTCATCAACTTAAACTATGTCAGCTAAACTGGAAAAGCCAAAATTGTAGTGTTTTATATCATGTCAGGAGTCCAGGAACACTGCAAAACGCTTAACTCTTTCCCTCCCTGGAGAAAATGGAGCACTGCTTATTTGGATATTTTTTCAAAATTAGACCCTATCATATAAATGCCTTTTCTTTCTCTTTGTATAATTACCATTGCTTGGATTTATAGGTTCAATTACCTTTTTCTTCTTTCCTGTTCATCGATTCATTGATTATTCGACGTACACTTTTGGATGCCAAGTGTGTGCAGGGCATTGCGTGTGCCTTGTGGGAAGAGGAGAGGACTTCTTGGACACAATTTGCTGGTGGTCCGTAAGGAGGATACATATGCACACATTTCTATAAATGAGCAGTACAGATACTGGGTGGCAGGAATATAAGATGCCAGGATGGCTCAATGCAGGGAAGTCACCTCCCCCTCTGGAGAGGGCGATTGTGCACCTAAGAGGTTGTCCCCAGCCTCTTCTTTTTCAAGACTTTTCCTTCCTGCATTCATGGTATGTGCGCCACAGACAGTATCAGAGGGGTCCTGTCCTTCCCTGCAGGCTCTCCTTCAACTCCTGCTAAGTGACCATTGACCACACTGGCCTTTCAGAAGGCCTTCCACTAGAGTTCTGCTACCAAGCAAGAGATTTCAGTCTCAGTGTGGTCAAAAGGGAAGTGAAATCCACAGAGAGGGTGAGCCAAGTCAACGGAGGTGAAGAGCAGGTGGGTTATGAGGGCAGTTCAGGTCTTCAGTGCATCCTCTGAGTCTGGCCACCCAGCCTTCTCGGAGCACCTGCATTTCATTTTCTCTGGGGGAAAGGATAGCAGAAATGAGTCGATTTCTGTGACTTGCATCCCAAAGAAAACTTCAAATGCAGGAGGCTGTGGAGGAAAGAGAGGATCATCTCCATTCAAAAGAGAATGGGAAGGAGAAAAGAGGCCTTAAGAAGTAGGCAAACATTTTGATGATTAACCAGTGTGTTTTCCCCCTGATTTCCTGTTACCCTTGACCCTCCCCCACTGGGCAGCTAGACCATGAGTCACTCCTTGCCTCAAGGGAGGGTTGTCACAGCAGAACCAGAGAACAAAAGAGACAAATTCTTGGCTTTGGAGTTTAAAAAGCTGAGCTTCAGGCTTCAGACAAAAAAGATTTGGAAGAATATCTGATCCATTTGAGCCAATTTTTTTCCTGCCCACGTAGATAAAAATTCCCCTGGCTGGGATACAAGAGACAATTCCAAAGCAAAGCCAGAGGGTTAGATGCTGCTGAGTCCCAGAAGGGGCTCCTGCACTCTTCTGCCCCCTACCACTGATCCCTGGGGAGAGTGTGGGCTTTCAGAGTCTGAGAACCAGGAGGCTTGCACCTCATTTCCTAGTTAGAGTCCAAAATATGGCAAACCTCAGTGAGATCTCTTAGACTTTACATTGCACCAGAGCAGAAGAGTCTGGAGTTGCCTCAGAGAAATTTCCATGGTCCTAGAGAGGTCAGGGAGGGGAGCCTAATATTCTCTGTAACCCTCACAGAGATACAGCTTTAGGGATCTGGACTGATTTGAAAAACTTGAAGCAAACATGTGCACACACACACACACACACACACACACACACCCCACAGACACATACTCACAGCCCGGGCAGGCCTCAAACTTTCAGTCCTCCTCCCTCAGCTATTAGCTGCTATAACAGATGTACACCACACTTATATCTCTGAGAGATGTGCAGATATGGTCAGGAGGGAGCCAGATTCAGTCCAAGAGGGCAATGAAGATACAGTACCCTTGGATTGAAGACCATCAGCAGGGGTATGTAGTAGCTCATGACAGGCCAGCCTGGACCAAGAACCAGACCCCGAGGACTCTGCCATTCTACAAAAGCAGCTCTGCTCCCCTTGCTGAGCTCGCTGGACTTACAACTCTCCCATTTGCACAAAATGTTTCTCTGAATAGTTCTGTTCTCTAGGGAGAAGTTATCTACCAACTTCAGAGTTTCTCCAAGAACGGAGTAACGATTGTTGGGGCTCAGAAAATGACACCTCAAAAGACTGGTGCTTCCACATGCTGAGACCCAGAAGCTGCCTCTTCCCCTGAGCTTTCCCCGTCCCACCCCACCTCCCAGCACAGGGAGAGGCTTTCCGTAGAGTTTCCTTATCTACTTGACCAGATCTACCCAAAGAGGAACAGGGTCACCTTTAGTCTTTTTCTGAAATTTCACAGACTAGAGAAGTCGGCTCATTGCATGGAGGAAAACTGAAAGTAGTACACCACACTTAGAGCCCACAAAGAACCTTGTCCCAGCTATTGCTTGTTCTTCTGGGTCCACTTGTCTCCCCTAAACAGAATTTACTACACCTCTAAAACTTCCCCACCCCCTCTGCCCTAGGAAGAGTACCTAGGCTTCAATTATCTGACCTCCTCTGAATCATACAGTATCTTCCCTGTTTGACATGTTAATAAATTTTTGCTTTTTCCTGTTACTCTGCCTACTGCCAGTTTATTTCATGCACTATAATGTTCAAAGCTGGACTTTCCTACATTCTTCTTTAGATCTTTTCATAAGAGGGGCTAGGTTCTGTTTGCCCAGATTTCTGTTCAGGACGAAGACTTCCCTGTTCCATGGGAAAGATTAAGGACCATGAAAAACCTTGCCCTCAGTTCTATCCAGATTTTTAAACTAACTTCTGAAGTGATCAGACTCAGAGGAATCCAGCAATAAGACACCTGCTTCTATCTGCAGGGCTTTTCAGCGCCTCCTTCAGAGTTTGGGTATTTCTCACTCCACCCTGTGGCCACTGGGAATCTCAGCTCTCATCTTGGTTAAAGACCTGCCACCATAGCGTGGGGTTCAGCTGTCACTAGCTTGAGGAGCCCCACTGTCTTCTGCCAGCAGCCTAGGGTAGGGAAGGGATAGGTCAGACAGAAAGACTCAAGATGTTTCTGAATCTATGCGACACTGAGGCCATGTCTTATAATAACTTCTAAGGGGAACATGGGAAGTAAATCAGCCAACATATGGAAAATGTGATTGCTTCAGCTATTTTTCAATTATAAAATACAAGTCTAAGCAACTAACCAAAATTCTACCAAACTGTAGTTCCCCAGTTTTGCTTAGCTGAGTAAATGAGATGGTCAATTCTGTGGAGTTTTTAATTAAGCAAAAGCTCTGGTATGAATATACAGCTTCAAAATGCTGGACAGACAGCACTACTGGCCACTGTGCTTGCACATAGCAGCACTGTCCAGCAATGGAACATACCCATGAAATGATTCTCCTAACTATTCATCTCCTCTTCCCTGAAACAGCAGCGACACTACACCTTACAAGGTCATTATTTCACTCCTCATACAAATCTTTGGCCTAGTGATTTATCTGAGGCATGCTAGAACCACTCAGAAACATTATCCTGTCACATCTCACTGCTTAATTATGTCTCTATTTTAGGCTTCTAGAGTCATTGGACTTGGAAAGCCCTCTCTCATGTGTGATCTTTGAACAAGACTCCATGTTGAGTTATCCTTGAACTTAAATGGTTCCATTTCTAACCTGTTCTGACTTAGACAGCAGTTATGGTTTCTTGGTTCAACAACACATGGAATAATCATGAGTTCTGAGCTTTATGCTCATCTCCATATAAGGTACTATCAATTCTTTGCAGGAGGGTCTACTTTTTCCCCAACACTTGATAGGGTTTGCATTGGTGAATCCCAGTGAGTCCTCTATTTTAAATTGATAAAATGCACATAACTTTGTTTTTCTAATTCACTCTTGCTCTGGTAACTATACTTTTAACTCTGTACATGTTGTTCATCATGAATTTTTGGTTTTATTTTGGTTATACTTATATTGTTCCCCAGTACTAAAAGTTAACTTAAAAAATATGGCTGTCATAGACACCTCCATATATTGCCAAACATTAGACAGAATATTTAAAATTAGGAGTGTTGGAAAAATTGGGGAGTTCTGGAGGGATATCCACATTTAGCTTTCCAAACACTTATTTCGCTTACCATTATTAAAGCATTTCCTCCATTGGCCTTTTGTGAGTCTAAATCTTATTCCCTCAATTAGACTATAAGCTGCATAAGGACAAAGGCCCAGATCACATCCCTCTTAAACATCACCACCATGTAAAGTAGCTACACGAAGTTGTCTGATCAACTGTATAAAGAGATGACACTGCATTTTTAAGACAGCTGTTGATATTAGAAGCTTGCAAAAGTAGCCTAACATTGAAGGCAGACTGGAGAATAGTGTTCTGCTTCATCCCTCCAGAGAGCAGTTCAAGTCAGGCCCCGGGTAGATCTATGTTGAGAAGAGAGATAATTACCCGGGTCCAGAGTGGCCTCAGGTCTTGTCTGGCAGACTGAGTTATATCTATCAGAGCCTTTTAAAATGCTTACTTGGCTCCTTATAAAAACAAACCCCAAAACATCATTTATAAAGGTCATGGGAATGGCCTGGGCCAGAATAACTAGAATCCGTTTTGTGCCAACACCACAGAAGAGGTTGTGGCTGAATTCTTAGGTAAGCTCCTCAAGCCTATATTGCTAATTCCAAAGAATGAGACATTTATAGCTGAGCTGTACTCTGTAATTCAAATGCCAATCCAGCAATAAAATAAGATCATGGAATTCCAATCAGAGATTTTTATCATCTGACGTGGAAACCACTACACCCTCAGTGATACAAAGATTGACCACCACCTGCAAGTGCTGGAATTCAGCATAATTATATAGAGGTGAAAATTTTGAGGGAAAAACAAAAAAACTATTTCACTGCAATGAGAACCACGTTTTCAAACATTTGCCTTCTCTGAAATGACTAATTTTAATAAGTAGTGAATCAAGGTTTAAGAGCCCTATATCCAGAAAGTCAAGTTGAACCAAATAAAATTTGCTTCAAGTTAATAAGTGAAAACTACAACAATTTGGAAAAGACTTTTAAAGAGCACAAGTGAGATCTCCAAAGTAGTTTGCTCCTCAATTACTCATCACAAAGCATTACACACACACACACAGACACACACCCTGAATGGGTTATAAAGCAAGATTGTCAAGCAGAAGGATGTGCTGCACATCACCAGGTGATGTATGTAATAAATACATGAGGAGTACAGAACTTTACTGGCACTTTAAAATGAGCCAGTTGGCCAATCAGCCACTGTCGAACTTCTGGCCCTTAAATTCCTCATCATAAAACAAGATGATCAGAAGATCAGATTCATTTCTTTCATGATTCTCGCTTCTCCATTCAGCTTATAAGTAGTCAGCCTGAAAATTAATAGTATACATAGCCTTATTTAAACAATATTATAGAACTTTATTTGTTAATAAATTTTCTCATACAAAATTGAATGACTATATCTACCTCAAGGAAATCCAAAATGCATAACTGACACACACTTCCCCAAACAGTTATCTCTTTGAAACTTGTGTTTTTAGGTAAATAAAAAGTCACATTATAAATATATCAGACTGCTTTATTCCTTAGAAAAATAAAAGTGTCTTGGGCAATGAAGTTTCAATTTTTGTGTATGTTATCCATAAATAAAACACAACTCCTATATAAATGCATCTATTGAGAGAGGTCAGTAATGAAAATTATACTATTAACTAAATTATATGCAAGTACAAAGATCATCCATACTACCAAAAGATCGTATCCTCAATCGAACCTACTTAAAAATGACATTATATTCTTTCTTATCTTTTTATAATAGTTCCTTTTTTTAAAGACTTAAAATGCAATTATTTTTATTTTCTGGAATTTCTGATAGATCATCATTTAATGTAATAGTCACAGATTTCAGGACGAAACTACAATATGTTTATACACCCCCTTCACATATAGCACAATGAATGTAGTGGTCAAGTATTAATTAACTAACTATATTAAAATAATAAAATGATTTATGCCAGGATAATTTATGTCCAACATACAAAACACACATTTACAAGAAACTTTAGAAAGAAAATACATCAATTTGTTTTTGAAAATCAGGAGTAGCAATAAGATTTTCTGTATTATTTTCAGCCTTATGTTAGAAATGTTTTTCTAAATTAAACTGATCAATTTGTCATTTTAAAAGAGCATACATTAAAAATAAAATTACACATACAAAAAATTTTTATATACACACACTTACATAAAACAACCAACGAAACCAACAAACAAATATTAAAATGGTAAACTAAAACTTTTATTTAAAGGCAAGTTAAAAGTAATGTTGCCTGAAGCTGTTTGGTTCTTTATATAAAACTACTACATTATAGCATAAACTATACTATACCATATACTATGTAGTTTGGTGTATAAACTACTATTTCCAAGTTGTATTTTGCAACTCTAGTAAGATCCATATATATAATTCGACCTGATCTTCCTCTATCGACACATTAATTTTTGTGTCTTTTAATTGATTACATAAAACAAGACTTCCATTTTCAACACTTCTCCCAAGAGAAGTTAAACAAGTGGGATTAGGCAGTGAGTGTCATTTTTGTTTTACTTTCTGTATTTGCTTGGTCTAAAATTACTCTAACCATGTATTTTTTCTTCCACCCTTTTCTTCTTTATGTGGTGCTGGAACTCGAGCCAAGGGTCTCATATTCTTCATCCTTTAAGTCACTTATTTTAACCCAGTAATAATGGTTAAAAGAATAGTGGACTGAAACAGGGTGAAATATGTCCCTTGAGGAGCTGGCCTTGTGGCTCAGTGGTAGTGTTTGCCTACATGTGTGAGGCACTGAGTTCAATTCTCAGCACCACTTATAAATAAATAAAAGAAAAGTTCATTGACAAGTGAAAAATATTAAAAAAAAATGCCCCGATATAAAATTATTATCATTTGGGGACTCTGGAATGGCCAAACATGTTAATCTACTTAAAACTAATCACATATACAAAAACTAAGTTTTAAAGAGGCCCTTTCTAGAGACAGGGTATAATCTACAACAGAGAGTACACTTCACTGAACATGATATTAGCTGAAAAGAACACTGGCACTTCAGGTGGCCATAGCAGCTGACATGTCATTAATTCCTTGGTTGGGGCAGTCTGGACTCACACAGGGGATCCTGCTGGAACTTCCACACTGTTCGCCTACCTCTAGGGAAGCAGACTGTTCTTGTGGTTTTCTGTCCTCTTTTACAAATTGTAATGCCACACTCTCCTCAGCAGACTGACATGGTCTTTCTCCAAAAGCCACTCGTTTCCCTGCTTCTGCTTCCTGTTCCCGGAGCAGTCTTTCCACCTCCACCTCAAGTTCCAAGGTTTCCTCATCAGCTTGCACATCCAGCTGCTGCATCAGCTCCTCCAACTTTTTGGCCTTCCGGAGCTCATTTTGCTGTATGATTGTACAAAGGTGCTCTGTGAGTTGCTCTTTTATCTCAGTCTTTCGCTGCAGATCTAGCTTTGCTGTAATATACTCCGCTTCAGCCCTGTCAAATCGCTTCCTGTCAGGACAGGGACAAAGATTGAGCCATTAGTTTTCCATTGAAGAAGATATTTTTAAAAAGGCCAAAAACAATAAACTCCAAAATTGGGCAAGGCATGTATGATGAAGATGGATATTAACACTTCACAGATACCTGTCTACATGTTAGATGAACTGAGGAATGGATGCAGAAACTTTCACAACATTCTTTAACAACACCCTTCTGTGCTCTCTTCTTCTTTCCGAAGCTGTGCTTGAGTGAGGGCAGGCTTAGACTGTTAATTCAGTGGTGTGCAAGCTCTGAAATGTGTGTCTGTGGGGGTGGGGGAGGTGGAGAGCTCTGACTTGTAGCTTTGCCAGTATGTATCTACCACTGCCGCCAATTTTAAGCTACCAATGTGATGTCACTAAATATGGATTTGGGAAGAGATGAACAAAATCTGTTCTTATGAACTAGCACAAGCTAGCTCCAGCACAGAACTGGTTATAATTTATAAGAAATAAAACAAGAGTTGGAGAAAGCAGAAAATCTGTATCTCTTAATTAATGAATTATAAAAGGTAGAAAACAATTTGATGGAGGATATGGAAGGTGGTTGGGAGGTAAATATATATAACATAGAGTGCACCCAACAAAATACTAGGTGAGGGCAAGAAGGAAAAAAACGGCAGAAAAGAAACCAAGGCAGGTTTAAGCAGGATCTCTCTCAATTGGCACTATTGGCCATTTTTAAGTCTTCATTGTGAAAAGCCACCCTGTATACTGTGGGATGCTCCACTCACTAGCTGCCAGTACCACTCACTACTTAGGACAACCAGGACTGTCTCCAAACACTGCTGAACATCTTGTAAAGGGCAAGACTGTCCCCAGGGAAGAATCCCTGGGTTGAGCTGTTCTCTCTCCTCACTCAGCAGCAAGACTACTATCACACTCTTTGGCATTCACCCTTATGTACACCCTACAGATGGGCAGTGCCAGTCTTACACGAGGTAGGGAAGTTCAAGCAGGGAAGCCAGTTACCCTGAAATATTCTTTTATTTTTTTTTGCAACACAACAGTAAAAAAGAAAAGTCATATCTTTGTTCACTGTCTTTTGCTTTTTCTACATAACGTATAAAATGTATTACTCTTCTTTTTACAATAAGGAAAGAGGTTTCCTCCTGTCTTCGGAAAAAAGAGATTGATTCCCAACTAGTTCTTCAAATAACTGCCACTAGCACTAGTGAAGACCATTTTGGCTTTCCAGTCATGATTGCCCACTTACATTAACTCAATGTAAGGAGTACTTTTTAGTGAAAGAGTCATAGCAAAAACCAGTTATGTCTCCTAGTGTACGATTCTCTGTCTTGGAAGGACATATAGTGAGAATCATAAAGGCTTTGATTTTAGAAATCCAGGGTTTGAAACTTTCTTCTGCCATTGACTGTGTGTCACTTGCTTTGGTCTTTGGATACAAAGAATAGTTATCCAAACTAATATGGGGGGGGGAAATGAATTTTATTGTAGAATACAAGAGGCAATTTCACAGGCAAATCCTAAGAATCAAAGGCTTCTTACTCTCCTCAGAGCTTAGAAGCCACACCATTTCTCTCACTAGAGCTTTCCTATCACACTCCACTCAATCTGTCGGTGATCCTGTTCTGTAAATACCAGGAGAACCTAGGTTGGCCTTATTCATCTCAGTTTAGAGTTCTTAATGTTCGTGGCCATGAGCCACTGTCTGGCCTATGGATTAACATGTTGGAGCCAGCAGCCCATCTTTGTTCTAATCAGAGAAGCTCCAAGCTCAGCATCTGCAGTGAAAAGCAGTCAGATTCCTGTAGAAGGGGCTAGGCAGGAGGCACATAGGGACTGACAGCTCCAGCACAGCAACTCTGGGCAGTTCCCTGGTGAATCCTGGTCTATCTGCAGAGCAGTGATGGATTGAAGTATCTCACAGGAATGATTGAAAATTCAACAGCACAAATAGGCCAAGCATCTAGCCCAGTGCCCAAGAAACAGAGCCTCCTTCACAGCACCAGAATTGAAAAGCATCATTATTGTACTAGTAAACATGTATCTAAAATTAAGATTGTGGAAAATTTAGGAACCCAGTATTTACATTTTAAATTCTTATTTATATAATGTTCACTTATCATATTTCTTTTCTTTTCTTTTCTTTTTTCTTTTTTTTTTTACTATTACCTAGTTAACATGAGAGAATCATTTGTGTTTCAGTACCCCCTGAGTTAAAAGAACTGTTCTAAAGGAGCTCTGTTGAACACCTGGGTCCCTTATTTCCATATTTTATAACATATCCTGTTTATAAATGTCATCAAGGCAAGAGCCAGCCCTGACAACATTCTCCATAGAGAACTGCCCTTTCCCCCACTCAAACTTCCCTTCTCTGAGTCTGTGGTCTCCCTCAGCCTAAGTCAGTTAGCAGAGATTTACAGACTGTATTCATGAATACTGAATTGAAATTAACATTTGCAAATAGGTCCCTAGGCTTCCAGTGATCTTTCACTGTAAGATAAATCACTAAACATTTTGTATTTTTTAATATATATTTGAAGTCCTCCTACTCACAGACATGCATATATATTCTTGTAGAGAATGATTTATATTCAGAATATTGATTAGTTTCACAAACTACACTACCAGCCTGAGGGTCAGGTGAATAAGATCAAATCACAGTAAATAATAAGAGCATTATACACACCACAGTGAGACATACTGCACTGGAAATGTAATTATAGAATTGCTTTGTTATTTTAAAGGGATATTGAGAGATTTAATAAATGTTATTTAAAGGATTCTAGAAACTGTCCTTCGGTTTTGGTTTCTCTGAAATTTTTAAAGAAATTATTAACCCTCGGTATATCATTAAGTTTCACTATGCACTTTTATTTTCTCAGTTTCTGTTTTGAGAAGTTTTAACTCTTTGTATGCATTAACCCAGGACTTTTAGAAAGTATTTAAAAAAACAAAGAAAATTCACTTAAAAAAATAGATTAAAATGAATTGTAATTTGATAGAGCTTTCCTATTACACTCCACTCACTTAAGGTGCATTATGAAATTAAAGATACATTTTTCCTATATCTTGATACATTCTTCCATCTCATCACCCTAGGAATTGTTTCATCATTACTTACTGATTATTCCCATTTATGTTAAAAAGTAAACAATGAGAAAACGAGAATGGTGGAATAATCTAAAAAGATGATGCAATAATGAAATAAATTTATCACTGCTTGATTTTCTAATTGTGTTGTTTAAAGTACTATGTCACCTCAAAAAGGTGTAAGAGAAGATTGGAAACACCATCTTTACATACTGCTCTTAGTTTTCATTGAAGACAGTTGAGAGTTAATAGTTCCTCATTTTCTATGCATGTTGGCAAACAGACATTTGACAGAAGAAAACATTTTGCTATTAGACAAATTAAAAGATGAATACTGTGGTGGGCTAACACAGCTTACCATCAAAACACCTCCTAATCCATGGAACTTTTGAATGTTACCTCATACAAAAATTACCTTATAGGAGAAAAGATGTGATCAAGTTAAGTATTTGGGGAGTAGTTAATCTTGAAATTTTCCAGTTGGGCTTTAAAAGCAATCACAGGTATCCTTTGAAATGAGAAAGTAGAGAAGTTTTGAGAGAGAGGAAGAAGCAATGTGATCCTAGAGGCACAGAACGGAGTAGTGTGGCCACGGACAAGAAACATCTGAAGCCACCAGAAGTTGGCACAGGAAGGAAGGAAGGAGCACAGTGCTCTGAGGAAACTTGGCCGGCCACCACCTTGTCTGCAAGTGTCCAGACTCCAAGAAAGCACGGGAAGAAGCATCTCATGTTTTAAGCCATACAGTCTGTGGTAATTTGCTATGACAGTCCTAAGAAACTAACACAAATGCAGTCACACTCTTTAGAGTAGAGGTAGTAAAACTGATATTTAAGTGAGATCTCAAACTATGAGTCTTCAGAAAAATCCATACTGCGTGAATTTCCTCAAACTCAAGAATCCAGGAAAGAAAAACATAGTTTTAAGGACAAAAATGAAACATGATGTCCTCATACAATTAACAACTTCAATAGGAAGAAATGTCAATATTTTACAAGACTGGGGTTGTCCTGTGCTACGAAAAGAATTTTCTCCTCTTTTCAGTTCGTAAATCAAATTTTATTTCATACAAAGAAGTTTACTACAATCACGTTTTTATAAAGTTGCCTTCTACAATCCCTTTTTATCTGATTTTAAAATATTTCCCTCTTGTGTGCATGTGTGTACACACAGGGGTGTCCTTTAAGCCTAGATGATCAACAGGGGTAATCATCGTACACTCAGGTTCAACAACACACTCTGGATGCCGTCGGCTCCATGTTCTAGGTGGTCTGTATGGCACTGGGGCAGTCCTGCCCTACAGCTGTGCACAGCAGCAACAGCAGCTCTCAGGTCCGTGGCAAAGTGCTGGTCTTCTCAGAGGTGACGTATCCTAAGGTTGCTTCACACTCGTCAATTTTAAAGCAAATTCTTGCTTATTTACTGAGAACCTTTGAGGACATAGCACTGATTCAGGACTAGAAAATTTAAGATATAATTTTTATTTAAAAAAAAGAAAAAGTTAAGGAAATCTCCCACAGAAATCAACAACCTGAGGATTACCTTCCAGTAGAAATCTGGACCATTATCTTATACCAACCTATAACTTCCCTGTAACCACAAATGCAAACTTACAAAACACTGCATAATATCATCACTAACAACCAACCCTGAATCCAGTCGCAGTTTTTTGATGCTTTTCTCTGACTTCACCAAGAGCTGAGGCTTTTAAGAACAGTTTCACACTGCATCCATTAACACATCGCCACATCAACACCACGAGGAACTGATATCTTTAGCTCATTAGAGATGTAAAAATACACTAAAAGCTCATTAAGGATATTTATATATTATGGGATGTTTTCTCTTTTAACTAGTAATTCTACTGTCACTATGGTTCTCTGAAGGTCAAAACTGACATTTCTTATATACTATTCGGTATGAAAAGGTGTCCTTCTCCATTCACCAGTAGCACAGAATTAGTTTTTGTTGAGATACTCAGCAATGGACCTTATACTATGAATTATTCAGATAAAAGGCTGAAAAGGCATAAAAAAGGTTCTCTGGCAAACTCATATTACAGAGAATAAAAGATGCTAAAAATCAAGGCTTAGTTTAATCTTAAAATCCTGGTTACTTCCTCAATGGCCTTATTAATAGGAATCTGGAACCTCTGCTTATCAGCTACTGATGGCATTAATTTAAGCTATTAATTAATAAAGGCTAACCATTATGTCTAATAGCATATGGTCAAATAACAATTACAAAATCACAAGGACAACCACAAACCTCTTTCTTAAACACTAAACAGTGAATTAAAAACCATAATCAAGCATTTCCACTTTATTAAATTGTTACATAAACATTCTGATGTTGTGGTTTACCCTGGACTAATGAGGCATTCCGATTGATTTCTAGTGTTACAGAGAAAATGCAGAACCAAGTCATTAACACAGCATTCCCTTGTGAGAAAAGACAAACCAGGATGATTAAAGAAATGTTAAAGGGACTGAAAAACCCTGAAATTGGACTTTTTTTTTTTTTTGCCCTTTTATCTGTTTGCAAAGTCCATGTAATTCTTTACATGTGTTAGTTCATTTTAAAAATACTCCATGATGATTTTTGCCTCTTTATAAAAATGCCAATAGTTGAAGCCAAGGAAACAAAATAATCAAACCTTTTGTACATATAATTTAAAAAAATAAGAAATGAACTTTGAAGATTCTAAGAAAGAATGGTATTTTCTTAAAATAGTCACAAGCTTATAAGAAATAAACTAGATCTTCTGGCTTTGAAGAAAATTAAGAGAATCAGGCTGTAACCCCACAAAGGCCATTATCAAATGATCACAAATCTTAATGGCAAAGAACACAGATTTGGTGTTATAGAGTTAACAGTTTGGGGACAAGCCATTCAGATGTTTACTTTGCTAGAGCCTAAAAGATTAACAAGGGTCCCAAACATTAAATAGTTGGAGGTATACAAAGAAAAACTAAATGCAAAGAAAAATACAGGAAACTCTCTAACAGGGACACAATAAGGTAAGCTGGTAAAGCAGAAGACAGGAAGACACCACAGAAGAAGACACACTGAATTAGCACAAAAGAGAACAAACATTACTTACTAGGGTTGAAAAGAGACTTAAATGATAATATGCTTAAGAGCTATGGGCCTGGCTAGTGATAAACAGGAACTATACCAGAACCCTTGATCAAGGTTCAGATTCCCTCACTCACTGTGCATATGAATAGTCCAGGCTGGCCTGATCAATCCGGTTCCTGAGGATTCCAATGTCAGCAGACACCATGTCATCCAAAGCCTGTAACTCCTTCTGGATCCGCTTTAATTTCATGGTCTCTGCCTGAGTTCTTTTAGATCTAGAAAATCAAGAACATGAGTGGGTAAAAAAAAAGTTTTAAAAAGATGTATCCATACATAATGTAAGGAAAAAAACAAGATACTGAATATATAATTATAGTTATGATTTTTTAAATTGGAAAAAAGTCAGAATTTAAATAAATGTTAGTAATATTTTCATATTATCTCTAAAACCACATTTGTTTTTTTCTGCTTATTCTTCCAAATTTTCTATAAGCACATGCTACTTCATAAACAAGGAAAAACAAAAATATATAAAAGAACATATCTGTATTCCCTTTAATTGAAGCATCCAACACAGCTTTTTAAAATTCTAGTATTAAATTCCTCTACTTATTAAGCCCATTTCCATTTGAGTCTTACCTGACATGAAGAATAGATGCCTGTATTAAACATTTCTTTAAAAGTCTGAAAACATCTACTTGTTTTTAACTGTCATAAGCCCCATTTCTCTACTTTTCTTGCTTTGATTTTTTTGTTCTCTAGGTAAAATTACAGGTCCTCAAAATTATTTGTGGGGCTCAAAACCAAAATACTCTTTTATTTCCTTGTCTACCTCACTAAGTTTTATTTTCCCAGATGTGGGATACCTATAAAATCTTAAATGAGCATCAAATATACTACTTATAGTAATTTCAAAATAAAAATTATGTTTTTAAGAGTTCTATTCTTTTGAGAAAACAGGTAAAATTAGAGCATTTAAAAATATTTCATATTTATATAAAAATATATATAAAAGAATTTAAGCTGTAGATGAATTTCCAATCTATTTTAATGCACCTGTGTTAACTTTGCTGAAATATTAGCAAAACTGAAAAGTTCCACTTCATCATCTCTCAGTTCCTGCACCACCCCAGGCATACACTTTAGAAACAGAGTAGCAAATACAAACCCAAACTTTTAATCCTGATTCACTGATTTCAAAATCTCACACATTCTCAATGTAGAAGAAAACCCTACATGAGACTATCACATGGCAACTCACATTCCCAATTCCACTGCACCATGCGTTTATCCTTACATTCTACCCACCACAGTTCACTTAACCAGTATGACTTTTACATCAAATACTTCATAATCCATTTATTAACAATCTATCCATGATGCATTATTCTTTACATTTCTATCAGCATCAGTGTTCTCCATCTTAAATCAGAAACACTGAGAGAAGTCTGAGCCTGTGAATCTTGTAAAAGCCTCAGTAAACAGTCTCCCCACCAGATGCAGCAGTGTACACCCTGTACTCTCAGCCACTCAGGAGGCAGAGGCAGAAGGACAGCAAGCAAGTTCAAGCCCAGTCTCAGCAATTTAACCCAGTACCCAGAAAACAACCCCTGCCAAAAAAATCCACAACCCCCTGCCTCTCTTTCCAAGCCCTTCTGTAATTCTTTATTTCTACACAATTCTCTGGCTTATCCTTTTCCTCTCTCAGAGAAGTGAGAAGTCATTCTATACTTTTTCTAAATGGAAGCCTATGACAATGCTTTTTGAAAATAACCACTTGTGGGGAAAAAGAGGGCATTTCTCTTTCACACATTGTTCTTTTTCTTGAAACATACTTAAGTCAGTGAGCTGCATATCTCCCATGCTTCATGAAAGAAGGAGGTGCACCAGCAGAAGAAAAATGTCATTTTCAAATGCATACATCCCTCTAGCTGATCAAGTTCTGAATCCCCCTTAAATGCAACCTGCTTTGTTTCACCTCTTCCCTGACCCCTGTATCTATCTATATATATAGATTCCAGCCTCAAGCAATAATAGTTTTGCCAGACTTTTTCAGAGGTCTGAAAAGAAAATGCCATCAAATACTTGTTTGCATTAAGTTCACAATGTTCTTAACCCCTGCTTTATTTCCTAAGGCCACAGGAAATTAGTAACTAAAAACATTGCCATTTGAGGCTGGTACTGTATAGCAAATTATGTGTTTTATTTATCTGTTTTATTTTATTTTGTAGTACTAGAGACTAAATTCAGGGCTTTGTGCATTCTAGACAACTGCTCTACCACTCAGCTACATACATCCTCAGCCCTTTTTTTAAAAAATATTTAACTTTGAGACAAGGTATCCCTAAATTGTGTAGGGTGGCCTCCAACCTGCAATCCTCCTGCCTCAGCCTCCAGAGTCACTAGGATTACAGGTGTGAGCCAACTTAGCACAGTAAGTAAGAAGGGACCACTGACAAACTAACATTGGGAGGTGCTAGAAAATCTCATGCAGTGTTCATTACGGTTATCTTGCATCAACAATAGAAGGCTAAATTAAAAGGTAAATTAAGAGAAATATCCATAGGAAACACAACTAAGATTGGTTGCAGCGTTAAGTCCTTATGCAGAATAACCTTTCTCCTATATAGGTCAGATAATTAAGGTTTCTCCACATCAAAATTAAAACCTGCTTTCGTTGTACTTTTGCATACACTGATAGCTTTTGACTGCTTCCCTGATGAATGTGTACATGGTTACAACTGAAATCAGATGCTGGTCCTTGGCTTTAATTTTACTGCATTTATAAATTCATTATGATACATGCTTAAAAAGCCTCCCTTAATGAATTAGAACTGGAACTTCAATATCATTTATGAAATGCAACTTGTTTAACTATCATTAAAAGTAAAGGTCGTAGAGAAAATGCCAGTTTATTAGAATGGGCATGGGAAAACATAAAACACAGCAAAACTGACAGTAGGTTAAACAAGCTCTCCTGGTTCAGAAGCCTCACCTTTCTGCAATTGCTTTAGCCAAAAGAGCTTTCTTACGTTTATTTTTTTCTTCCATTAGTCGTTGTTCTTGTTGAAGGATTTCCCAACGAGATTTTTCTTGCCTAGAGAGCAAGAGCAAAAAAAAGGTATAAAGACAAGATTATGAAAGAGACTTCTGCCCTATTCCACACCTCACCAGTCTGTTTCCTATGTATAAAATTTAATCAGGAAGATTACATATATTCTTTCAAAAGTCCTCTTAAAAGAAACCCATCTGCAGCTCATTATTCTACTCTAGAAGGAACAAAGACTATGATCTGAAGGAAGTAAAAAGGGTTACATAAATTGGACCTTTGAAATCCATTATATGTATATAATCTAGGATCCCACAAACTGGAAGCCAGAATACTGTAGCACTTTTTTAAAGAGTACAAAGAAATGTGTGTAAGTTAATTATGTATTATATGCAAAATTGAGATCAAATAAATCATTCTGTAGCTGAGATCATGTCATACCTTTTAGAATATTCTATAATGAAAAGTTCCCACCAGTTTAACATTCTTAAGACAATAGCCAATGTTTATTTCACATATTTTCTTCCAATTTGCTCACTTTTTTCCAACTCTTTAAACATTTTAAAATACAGTTATATGCTATGAACTAAAGCCAAATGGAATTGGGCTAAAAAAAGTCTTCAAATATCCAAAAATATGTATTGTCTTCCAAACAGATCAATTCTGAAAGAAATATATTCAAATTTACCATAAAGTCATGAATTTGATGTCAAATCAAATTAAACAACAACAAACCTATTTATTCCAATTATTGTCATCTCTTACCACCATTACTTCCAAATTCTCTACTTGCAAACCTGGTAACCACTTCCAAATGGATACCTCTTCACTTCATCGCTCCAGCTCTGCCTTAGTGCTGGCATGGGTCATCCTACATTTTCTCTACTATAGATCTCCTCACCAGGTGCCTAGTTCCAGCTCACCTGGCACTGTCCCTCAAATGATCTGCAAATACAATAACACCCAGTATTTCTCTAACCATAACTTTGATCAGATCATTTCTCCCTCTGAGGCCTTAGAACAAGGCTGTGTCAGCAAACTCACTAGACATGCTGCCTCTATTTTTTTTTTTTTTTTGAGAGAGAGAGAGAGAGAGAGAGAGAGAGAGAATTTTTAATATTTATTTTTTAGTTTTCAGCGGACACAACATCTTTATTTGTATGTGGTGCTGAGGATCAAACCCAGGCCGCAAGCATGCCAGGTGAGCACGCTACCGCTTGAACCACATCCCCAGCCCCATGCTGCCTCTCTTTCCAAGCCCTTCTGTAATTCTTTATTTCTACACAATTCTCTGGCTTATCCTTTTCCTTTCTCAGAGAAGTGAGAAGTCACTTTAGAGCATTCTACAGGATACAGCTTTCCTTTCCCCTGCTTATAACCTCTGAATTTTTCCTTTTCACTAATGGCTCCTCAGATTACTTGTCTTCTTTAAAAATATGAATATATTCAGTGTTTTTTAAAAAAGAATAATTTTCCTAATGACGCCCAATCTAAATTGTCCAGCTTAATTTAAACTTACACCCCCCCACCCCCAATGATTTCAGGCTTCTGTTGGTAAACTAAACACTCTTTCAGTGTTGGTTTCATAATCCATGTGATCTTATATCTCTTGCCTAAATTCTTAGTTATAAATCCCTGATAGGCATTAAACATTTATAAACTCATGTATAGAATCTGGATCACCAGGGATTAGAAAAACATACAAAATATTTTGAAAAAAAAAAAAAAAACTAAAACAAAAGTCATCATTTTTCCCTTATTGCTATTTAATGAATTCACAAGACACAGAATGGCAATTTCCACAAATTATGTATGTTGTTTCTAGTACAACCACATTAAGTAAATAAAGAAAAGAAATCTAGTGGTGCAACTGAATTATATAATTAGTCCCTCAGTTTCTTACACTCTCTCACTGGCCCACCTCTTCATGTGTCTTCATAAATACTCCTTTCTGAAACAATGGAGATGTCATCTAAAAAGTGAAAAGTGAGTTCAACTTGGGAAGTGGTACAATACCCACAAGAACTACTTTTGGTGAGTATAAAGGTCACAGACTTTGGATATAGACATATTTGTGTATCTGAACTCTACTACTAGCTGTTTATTAGCTTTAGGAAGAGGACACCTGTTCTGAGTACCAGATAAAGTGAAAATAATAAACATACATTGTAGGGTTAGCCTGAAGACTGAATGATATAAAAGAAAATGCTAAGAATGATTTGCTCATACTATATTTAGCTGGTAGCTACTTTTCCAAGCTTCCTGATAACATTTCAAGGCTTGAATATAAGACAGAGAAAATGTTAAAACCAACCAACCAACCAACTTTCCTCAAATTACAAAGGGGGAGGGGGAAGTAAAATGAGAAGTCTCATAGACTTACTAACAATTCCATTTTCTTTTTCTCCAATTTGCAATCAGGCTTTGGAGGTAGGACCTCAACATTTTTGTGACCATCATGGGAATTTTCAAGTCCTGGTTCCCTTGATTGACTTTTAATACCCTGTGGTTTTCCATCACCAACTGGAGAGGAGAGTGTAAGAGGACTAGGAAGAGTAGAAGAAGAAGAAGAATGTGGTTCTTGAGTGTTAAGTCTCTGTTTTGGTGCAGAAAGCAGCTGCTCTGGAGGTAACGAGGCTGATCCATCTTGAAGTCCGAGTCTCTGGCTTAGTTCTAGAAGTGCTTTTTCTCGCTGAAATTGTTGTCGAGTTTTCTTCCCAGGGAGACGGCGCTGTGGTTCAAATGGATCTATGTAAAGGGGGATGAAAAAAAATTAATTTGTGTGAGCAAAGAATAATTATAATTTCTTTAAGAAAATAAAACACTGATATTAAATTTTGACAAAAATTCTAGAGATCCTTCTACCTGATTCTCCAAGCCCAGAAAGTCAGCCATTTTTCTGTAAAGTTCAATAGTTCAAACACCATATTGCTGATAATTTAACAAAAACCCAGCTCTCAATTTATCTTAACAGAAAATCCATTTGTTTGAGAGTGGGCCTTGGAACACAAAGCAAGTTTTCTTTTTTTTTTTGTTGCCTGGATGCAAATTTTTTTATTTTAATGATTTTATATTTATTTTTAAATATATTAGTCAAATTACACAGTTTTTCATGATTTCATGGATATCACTGCTTTTCTTTTTAAATGTGATTTGATATCTGCCTATAAGAATTCTGATCAAACTAGGTAAACAACTAAATTCTCTGTCTTGTCCTGACTCTGATTTATGGTTCTCTCTGTTCTCCTGAAATAAATTGGTCATCAGTTTGCAAACAGATTCCCTTCTTTACTTTTCTAACAGGTTTAGGGGCAATTTTATACACAGGTGGACACTTTTAATAAATATAATTGACTAAAGTCTCATAATTCTAGGAATTAGAAATTAATTAATAAATTCTATTGTTTTATTTTATCTTGCAAAACAACTGAAGGTTGTATCTCCCAAAGTCTAGCCAGGCTCTAATTAATGCATTCAAACTAATTTTAATAGTAGCTTTAACAAAGCAGAAGAGAAATATAAAATAATTGGATGAATTTTTTTCTAAGCATAAACTAAATAATATTTCTATTATATTTTTTGGACTGTCTATGCCAATCTTAATCTCTTAGGGCAGACAAATGGAGAATATGACTTACATTCATACTATATTTAATAAGATCTGTAAATAATATTTTCGATAAAATGCTTGGAAAATGAAAGTATGAGTCCTTATAAATGAACAACTCAAGTAGGTCTTTTAAATTCTACATATTGGCTTTTGAAGCAACACACTCCTGTTACTTAAGTTTCCCAAAGAGGAATTAAAAGTTCTGAAGTCACAGCCCAGTTTTGCTTACAGACCAGCTCTATCAGGCAAACCATTTTATCATTCAATATCTCAGTTTCTTCATCTGTCAATCAACTGAAAATTATCAGCTTTATTTAACTCATGGAGTTAATGGAAGAATTAAACAAGGTATGTTAAAAGATAATTTCAAAGACAGAAGCACTATGCAGGGTATGGTAGCACACACTTTAATTCCAATTACCTAGAAGGTTGAGGCAGAAGGATCACAAGTTTGAGGTCAGCCTGGTCTTTAGCGAGACCCTATCTCAAAATAAAAAATAAAAGGGGCTGGAGGTACAACTCAGTAGTCAAGTACTCCTGGCCTCAATTCTCAGTACCACAAACAAAATAAAAAATCACAACTCTTCAAGGATAGCATATTCCTTCTCTTCTGGAACATACAAGAAAACTATTTCCTATGCCCCAAATCATATAACTTAGTTTATTAAATGAAATGTAAGTAGGAATAACACATGTCATGTACTGGTGAAAGCATTTAACTGCCAGTGTTCACTTTTCCATCTTCTTTTCCTCCTGCCATTGTGAACTCCTTTATGACAGCACCAAATGTTGGTGTGGAATGATTACATGTAGCAGAGTCACCTGGCAACCTATGTTAGACATAATACTGGAGTAAAAAATAAATTTTTATTATTTTAAGGTTACTTGTTATGTCAGCTGAACTTAACTTTGAAATTCCCTGGGTATTCACTCCTTCCTAATCACATTCCTTCTCTTGCATCCCCACCAACCTGAACTTGGTATTTCTTTGACTTTCTTTATAGTTTTCCTGTATTCCTAAAGGAATATATCTGTTTGAAATGATTTTGATTTTATACAAATTATCATATTATTTATATATATATATATATATATATATATATATATATATATGCCTCCAACTTGCTCCTTCTTTTCACTTTTCAAATGCTTCTATCTTTGAAATTATCTTTTAATTAGAGCACAACTTATTTATCTCTTCCCCCATTAATGAATACTTCAGTTGCTTTTAACTCTTTAATATTATAAATAAGAATAATGACCAAGTTCCTCAATGTACATTCAAGCATTTCTAGGGTATATTGTCCTCACTTTTGCTATCGATCAATTCCATATTCCTAGATTGTTTAATTATATTTTTAAGGCTGGAGAACAGCTGGGAGGGCCCTTAACATTAAAGATCCAATTCTTAGAGTTTTACAAACGAGAAATACAAGGTGAAAGGACTTAGAGGCAGTCCTGGGGTCGTTACGCCAATCATCATGTTTGTGCCCAGTTATACAAAGTTAGCATCTTTGTCCTGAAGGTAGTTATAGAGTAGTGATCTGGAGTCTATGCCCTCACATTTCACTACTGTATCATGGACCTTGAAATTCAGGTCTTTACCACCTTATACCAATCCCAAAGCATAGAGATAATTCAAAGTATAGTTTTAGTTAACAACTGTTTTGTTTAATTTGGGCTCCTACATTAATTAAATCTTCTTTGCCCTGGGAAATTCACCTCTGCTAACACATTAATGTCTGTGAAAGATTCCCAAACTCCACCCAATCCCTAGTACCACAGCCAACTTTTGGACAAAATCTACATTCGAATAGTTTCATGGTCTTTCTCATTAGGCTATAAGCTCTTTGAAGGCAGGAATGGGATGCTTTGCTTATTTTTGCATCTCTAGTGCAAAAAGTGATACTTGGAACTTGGAATTCAGACCAGAAGCATGAGTACTTGTACGCTACATCTGGATATGTGACTGCCCGTTGAAAACACATCCATATGTGACTGGATGATGAGATAATTTGAGTACATCAAGCTAGACAGAGTCAGTTAACCACTCACTGTGGCACAACTTTTCTGCTACAGTTTTTAAAGGTCTCTGGAACAGTCAAAATTTCCCAATTTATATAACCTACATCATCCTAATCTTATTAATTTACTTCCTTTTGCATTCGTCAGTCCTGGATTATTCTCACATCTTTGCTTAAAGTGTACAGGCTATTGAGTCACATCCAATTTTCCCACAAACTAATAAACGGCTTAGCAAGACTTATTTAACTACTCCCCAAATAAATTATGGTACCAAGAGTGGCCCGAACTTCTCACAAAAGTGGTGTGCACTACCAGAATCACTATACAGACCTTTATGAAAATTCAATCACAAGCAAAGCACAGTTTACATCACTAAGAGTTCCCCACCAAGTCACTGAAAGCTTAATTCCTTCATCAAAATACATTTAAAAATAATATGCTTACTCATAAAGCCAAGCAAGAGGGAGAAGTACACCGTACGTGTGTGAATAGACACAAATTTCTGTGTGAAGGTAAGCACACACACACACACGACTTCACATCTAAGTTCTCAAAAACCCTTTGGATTGCTGTCAAGAACTGGAAAGTGCGAGACCCCCTGGCACCGGAAGCGCAGGCCATCCTGCAGACTACTCTCTCAGAAACCCCAGCTCTGGCACCTGTTGGGCTCTAGGGTTAGGGTCAGGGTTAGGGTTAGGGTTAGGGTCAGGGTCAGGGTCAGGGTCAGGGTCAGAGTCAGGGTCCCCTTCTCCCCGCGCCGCCGTCGGCGTGAACGCGCCCGGCCAACCGTGCGCAGGTGCCCCCCACCTTTCTCTCCGCGGACCGCCCCCCCCGCGCTCCCTACCGGAGGCAGCCAGACTGCGGGCTCGCCTCGGCTCCCAGGCCGCAGTCGGTCGTTCGGACCCGGCTCCGGAGAGCGGCGGCGCCAGCTGGCTCCAGCCGCCTTCCCGCGCCCCCGGCAGAGCCTCCGGGTCAAGGCCGCGCAGCGCGGCCCAAGCTCCCGGCTCCACGCCCCCTTCTCTCCCGGGAGCCGCAGCCCCGCCCTTCGCCACCACAGGCCCGGGGAGCAGAACTCCGGACGCACACCGCGTTACCTTTGTTATGCTTCAGTCTCCTCAGCTCCTCCTCGGAGAAGCCCGCCCAGTCTCGCGCCATGGGCCCCGGCCTCCGGCACCCCGAGCGCGCCCTACTCGCAAAGCCCGGACTGCCAGCTCGGCGGCCCCGGCACATCCGGGTTCCGCCGCGGCCGCGAGTGGCCAGCCAATCAGCGCGCCGCACTCTGGGCACGGGGTCCCTCCACGGTTGGTGTCCGGGTCCTCCGGAGGCTGCGTCCGGCGTTGCTGGGCCGGCTGCGGGCCACGGCCGGTGGCACCCCACCGCTGCGCTCTCTGCAGCCCTCGAGAGATGAGGGGGGAGCGCCGAAGTGGAGAGGGGAAAGGGGCGGCAGGGAGACCGGCCCGAGGGCTCAGACTAGGCCGTTAATGGGGGCGGGCCGCGGCGGCTCCCCGCCTGAGGACGCGCTGCCGAGGCCTTTCCCGGAGGGTGCAAGCTGCAGCTCCGGCCGTCAGTCCTCCCAGCGCACGGCCCAGGCGGGGCCGCCGGGCGACACTTCCCGAGCGTCCTCTGCGTCCCGGCTCGAGTTCTGTCTTAAGCGCCAACCCCCCTGGGCCTCCTGTCCCCAACTCTGGGGGCGTTTAGGAGGTGGAAAGATGCGCGTGTCGTCGTGGTACTCGTAGGTCAGGGCGAGTTCAGGGAGCTGAGTTCTAGTTTTAGATTTCTCTCTTGGCTGTTTTGTATCTAAGAAAGAAATAACAAAACCTTATCTGGGTTCATCTTTGAAAGTCCGAGGTGTTACTTTGGGTTTAGTATGTTAACAGTGTGTTTTGAAAAACTGAAATGGAGGAGCAGGTGGACAATAGGACATCACACCAAGAGAAAAAAGTGGAATGAGTACTTCAGGTTTAGAAGATTGATCAGAAGGGGAAAGACGTTTGGGGTCTCTCAGTCTTTTGGGGGAGTTGCCAAAGACGCTTATTTTAAATGTGGATTCATTTTTCAATACATTGAAAAAGTAAAATGCCATCCAGAAGGAATGGAGGGTACAGTTTCATCCAGTTTTTGAATATAGAGGAAATACAGTACATTAAAGGCATAGATTACCTCCAGAATAGTAAATGGGAATCAGTGGCATTCTAGCAGTTAATTCCGTTTCCCATTTGCTGGCATCAGCCATCTAGTTCATCTAACAACAATGTTTAACTACCTTGTGAGCTCATGTTGAACTTTATACATAAATTTTCTTTGGTTCGCTCTGGATGAATTTCAAGTTATCCATAATCTTAATAGAGATGGTAATTGTGGTATTTTAAAAGGTTTTGCATTGGCCCTGAATGAGAACTGAAGCATGAGCAAGATATAGTAAAAGATAGTAAAATCCATCTGTATAAAATTATGATTTCCAGTTGCAATGTTCTAAATCTCATGTTTGTTGTTTCTGTTGGCTCTCCCTCATGGTGACTGGTTTCTTCAATTGATATATAATATTTTAGTGGAAGCTTATCTTCAAAGAATATTCTGTGGGAGTTTTCTGTACCCGGGTGGAGAGAGTGTCTCTACATTTGCTTTTGCTGGGCCACAGATGACTCAATTGTGTTAAACTAGATTTAAGATAATTTTTTTCAGCTTACAGTATAAATTTGGATCCTACCTTCAAATATATAGGCTTCAGGTGGCAGGGTTTTGTTTGTTTTTTTGTGTTAGCACAAACACATTTATTTACTAACCAAAGGGATGGTCTTAGTTAAACCAACATTTTGAAATAGTTCCCTATAAAATGTTTGTGATAGAGAAATTGAACGTAATAATAATAATAATGCAGTGTGGAGATTTGTTCATTGAACTGAGCCTCTTCATTCTTGCAGCTAATTCCTTCCTGTCCAAAGTGGTGATGGAATTTTTATTCTACTTTCTCATAACCCACGTACAGATGACATTACTCATGGCACACTCCACCACTAACTTCACATCTTTAAATTGTCTTGTTACTGCGCTTTCCTGCCCATTCCTGATGCTGAACCACCCATCAACAAAGCTACAGACCATCTGAGTTTTTCTGCCATCAGCTGTAGTTTCTTCAAGCTTCTCTCCCAGGGTACAAGAAAACTGTTGTTTTCAAAGTGCTTTCAGTTTTTATGTTGATCTTCAGCCTTCAAAGGTGATGACACAATCTGGTTTGGCCTTTGTGCCTGTTTTCTGCTTAGTCAGTCCCATTCCTGGTTTCTTCATTTAGCCATCAAAGCCTTTGCAGGCTCCATCTTCCTTCCAGCTGCTAGAATGGTGGCCATGGTGGGCACTGGTGGACTGGTGTATATGGTGAGGGGAACAGGTCGGATGTGGGCAGCATGCTGTCCAAGGTTTTTTTAAGTCACAGACTTTCCTACTACTTTTCCAGAGTATTAGGCCGAATTTTCCTAATTCTCAAATGCTCTATTTTTTTTCCAGTTCTTCAAATTTTGTCTTCACATATGTGTGGGAGTCCCAATATTGGGGACCTATAATACCTAGGACCCCTCTTTCTCATCTCTTATGCTTTCGTTTAAGTCCAGTCATTTATTTTTTCACTTAAATAAAGCATGTAATACTGAGCATTTTTGTGTGTATGGAAAGGGAACCATCTGTGACAACTGAGACTATAATATTGCCTCCAGTTGATTCTCCACTAGGACAGCTAGAGGAATCTTTTAAAAATAAAAATCCAAACATACTTTATATACAAAGAAAGGTATGAAAAATTGTGTTCTATATGTGTAATAAGATGGTGATGTGTTCCACTGTAATGTATTTAAAAAATAAAAGCAATTAAAAGAAGAAAAATAAAAATCCAATAGTGTCTGTAGTCATTAAAACTATAAAATGACTCCTTAACACACTGTGGATAAAATGTCAGTGCCTACATAATCCCAACCTAAAGGGCTTTTGCTTAACTTTTATATTAGGCTCTCTTTCCCTTCACTCCACACTCCCTAAGTTCCAAATTGACTTTCCTTTGGGTTTTAGAATTTGCCAGATCTCCTTCCCCTGCCCACCCTCAACCTCTTATTGTCCATCCAAGGCTATCCCAGTGCTTACCCCCACCCCCTGCCCATTGAACCCAGGGGTGCTTATCCATATCCTACCCTTCCTATTTTTTATTTTGAGACAAATTCTCACTAAGTTGCTGAGACTGGCCTCTAACTAACCATCCTCCTACCTCAACCTCCTGACCTGTTGGGATCACAGGCAAGTAACACCATGCCAGGCTCCAATGCTGTTCCCTAAGCTATGATGTTTCCTGTTTCCCTTGTCTGAGTGGTTCCTCTTGCATCTCAGGTTCTGACCTCAGTGTCCACATAGATTTTTATGATTGTCCTATAAGAGTGGCACCCCCATTTTCTTAGCACTAATTACAATTTCTAAATTATTTGTATTCGTTGACTTTTTTTGGGGGGGATGGCTGTTAACTTCTTTATTGGCCGAGAGTTTGTGCGACTTCAGGGATTGGAGGTGCGCCATTCAAAGTTCGCACCATTCACAGGGATTGGAGGTGATGGTTTGCGCCATTCAGTGCGTCATGGACCTGAGCTTCTGGAAGAGAAGCGCTCTGGGCGCCATCTTTACCAAAATTTCTCCCTTTTTTGTTTTGGTTTGGGGACACCGTATTCCATCTGGCTACTTCCTGCTGAGTAGGGGCGTCGTTTAGAGGGAGGGAGGGAGGGAGGGAGGTCAGTTGGTTGGAGAAGAAGGCCAGGAGGCCCCATATCCATGTGTTGAAGGCATGGATTTCCTCCAGGGAGAAGTCCATGAATGTACCCTGCAGCTATGAAAAGAAACAGCATTAATTTCTGGCATGTCGTCCAGTCTTTAGGGCTGGTAGAAAAAGGCCTATGCCCAGGAAAAGGCAGGTTAGAACATATAAAGCTGAAAACCAAGGGCTTATTTCTTTGGCATGGTGGGTAGACAGAGATGGCCCTTCGGTGGAGTTGTCATCTTCATTTTTCAGCACTTGGTGGAGGTTTCTTGGGATGAGTGGACGTGAGTATTATCCGACTTGTTGGCAAGTAGCTGGTAATCTCTGAGGAGGAAAGGTAAATCTGGGCGATTGTGGGGGTCCTGCCAGGTTGGGAGCTGTGGTGGGATTGTCCTCTGGAGGGCGTGCCGCTGGTTCTAACCAATCCGCAGACCAGTGGTGGATGTCAGGCAGGCGATCCGAGGAGTGGACTGCGACAGGAATGGTTGGGCTCCAAGTTTGGGAACGGGATTCCCCCTTGAGTGAAGGGGATCCCCGTCCTGGTTTCAGCACCAATGTAGGAATGGTGGAAAAATCTCTGTAAACTCAACAAGCCAAAACAACTGTTTACCTGTCCAGATTTTATTAGCAGGAATGTAGCGGCGAGTTGCAGAAGAGAAGGGGGTAGAGAGAGAGAGGGAAGAGGGGGAGAGAGGGAGAGGGGAGAGAAAGAGAGCGGAGAGGGGGAGAGAGAGAGCAGAGAGGGGGAGAGAGCTCGTTGACTTTTTATGTCTTATTTTCCTGTTAGATAATATTTCCTCAAGATTAGAACAGCATCTTTTATTTACCCAGAGTAAAATATATTTGACATTAAATAAGCACTGAATAAAATATTGACAAAATAAATCCTTCTGAGCCAACCATTAACTTGAAACACAGCCACACGTAATATATTTTTAGATTCCTTTCTAGTGTGAATTTTTATGATGGTGAATAATATTAACCATGTTTATTATTATGTTAGGTCTTATATATCTTCTGTCAGCTTTCTCCCTAAGTAGTTCATGATGTGATGTTGATATAAGTATTAATATTTTATAATGTTTAGTTTCAATTATTTTGTGTATACACACACACACACACACATGCACACACACACACACCCCAAAATGCATATGCTGGAACTTAATCCCTATGTGATATTAATAAGAGATGGGGTCTTTAGGAACTGACCAGATCACAAGAGCTTTGGAACCTCCTGAATGGGATTTGTGCTATTATAAACAGGTTTAAGGGAGCCTGCTTGCCTCTTTTATGAGGTACTCCAACACGAAGGCACCTTCTAAGCAGAGAGCAGCCTTCACCAGACACCAAATCCACTGGTGCCTAGATCTTCAACTTCCCAGCCTCTAGAACTGTGAATGATAAATTTCTGTGCATAAATTACCAAATACACAATTTTTTTTTGTTATAGCACCAAATGTACTAAGACAACATGGAAATAAAATTGGCTTTATTTGTTGATCTTATATCCTGCAACCATGATAAACACACTTATTAGTTATGAAGCATTTTCAGAGGGTAAATATCATTGGATTTTCTACAGAGAAAATCATGTTCTGCAAATAAACAATTTTACTTCTGTCCAATCTGCCTTTTATTGCCTTTCTTGCCTTATTACACTGGCTAGACCCATCAGTATAATACTGAATAAAAGTGGGATCAAACACGTTGGCCTTGGTCTTAAGGGAAAATCATGCAGTCTTTCATCATTTAATATGATGTTAACTTTAGTTTTCTTGTAATGTCCTTTACCAGGTTGATATAATTGCTTTCTGTTCCTAGTTTGCAGAGACCTTTGATCAGAATGTATAATGTATTTTGTTGTATACTTTTTCTGTTTCAGAGTATTAATATGGTCAGTTGAATTGATTGACTCATCATTGTTATACCAGTCTTATATTCCTGGGATAAACTCCACTCAGACATGTTTAATTATCCTTTAAAAAAATTTTAATAGTTGTATATGGACAGTATGCCTTTGTTTAGTTTTTTATGCGAGGATAAGGATATATCATTACATTTGGTTGGCTAAAATTTTGTTTAGACTTTTGCATATTTTTACAAGGAACATTGGTCTGTAGTTTTATTGTTTGTAATGTCTTTGATTTTGAGATCAGGATAATACTCTGACAGATGAGTTGAAAAATGGTCTCTCTCTTCAATGTTCTGGAAGACTTGTGTGCCACGAACAGTCATTTTTCTTCTTATATACTTGGTATAATTTACGAGCCATCTGGAGCCATCTGAAGTTTCCTTTGTGTGAAAGTTTTTAACTTCAAATTCAATTTCTTTAATAGTTATAGAGATATTCATATGCTCAATTTCTTCTTGTCTGACTTTTGTTTTTCTCTCTTTAAGAGTTTTCTTGATGCATATTGATCGTACATTATGGTGACTTTCACTGTGGTATTGAGTGGGGAGGATGAAGAGGCCCCAGAGATGCACCCTTCCAGGGACACCCCAGTGACCCAGCTCCTCAGCCACACCCCATCTTCCTAAGGTTACCCCCAAGTCAGTCCATTAAAACTAGGATGAACTGATTAGGTTACAGCTCTCACAGTTATTTTCCCTCTGAATATTCCTGCTTCAACATGGGGAGCTTTGGGGAAATACCACATATCAAAACCATAACAAGGCTTTTCTAATTTACATTCTCACCAAAACTGTACAGAGTTCCCTTCCCCCACACCCTTGTCAGCATGCGGTGTTTTGTGCACTGATGATGGCATTTCTCGTTGTAGTGAGATGTAATCTAAATGTAGTTTTGATCTGCATTTCTCTGATTGCTAGAGATGTTGAACATCTTTTTGTATAATCGTGTACTTCTTCTTTTGAGAAGTTTCTATTTAGTTCATTTGCCCATTTAGGGAATAGGTTATTGTTTTTTGTGTTGGAGTTTTTGAGGTCTTTATGCGTTCTGGATATTAGTTATTTGTCAGACAAGTAGCTGGCAAAGATTTCTCTGTAGGCCCCTTCTGCATGCTGTTGTTTTCCTTTGCTCTGCAGAATCCTTTTAGTTTGGTACCATCCCATTTACTGCTTCGTGGTAGTATTTCCTGAGCTATAGTAAGCCACTGCCCATGCCTGAATATTGGAGTGTTCCCTTTATGTTCTCTTCTAACGGTTGAGAGTTTTCTGGTCTGCTTCCTGGGTCTTTGATCCATTTTGGGTAGACTTTTGTGCAGGGTGAGAGATAAGGGAACAAGTTTCAATCTTTTATGTATGGATATTCAGTTTTCTCAGCACCATTTGTTAAAGAAGCTGTCTTTTCTCCAACATAAGTATTTGGCAGCTTTGTTAAAATCAAATGGCTGTAGTTGTACAGGCTTGTCTGTGTCTTCTACTCTGTTCCCTTGTTATATGGCTGTTTTTATGCTAGTACCAAGCTAAGCTCCCTTCTCCCTCAGCACTGGAAATTAAACCCAGGAGCACTCTGCCACTGAGCCACATCCTCAGCCCGTTTATCTTGAGGCAGTCACTAAGTTGCTCAAGCTGTCCTTGAACTTGCTGTCCTCCTGCCTCACCCTCTTGAGTTGCTGGGATTATAGGCATGCACTATGGTGCCAGCCCAACCTGTGTTGGTTACAATGGCTCCTAAGTATAATTTGAAGCTGGGTATTGTGATGCTTCCAACTTTACTCTTTTTGCTCATAATTGCTTTAGTTATTTTGGCTGTGTTATTCTTACATATGAATTTTAGGATTTTTTTCCCCTAGTTCTGAGGAGAATATCAATGGTATTTTAATGGGGATTGCCTTGAATCTAAATATTGCTTTTGGTTGTAAGGCCATTTTGACAATATTCTGCCTATTCACGGACTTGGGGGCTCTTTCCACATAGTTTTTCTTTTAAGATATTTGTCCATTCATCCAACTTATTGAATATAGTGGCATAAAGTAGTTCATAGTATTCTCCTGTTGTGTAGTAAAGGGTTAACATGGACGGGTTGGGCTGCTCAAATCCAGCATGTTCCAAAGAGAGGACTAGCCCTTGACTTGCTTTGGGGTGATAAATTCGAGACCCTTGGAAAACCTTGCCAGATAAGATTATCTTATAGCTGGGGTAGCTGGCCTTATTAGACACTTTCTGCTAACAATGTGATTTATGGTGAATACTGTTTTTGTTTGTTTGCCTTCCTGGCCTTGCTGTATTAGTTTGGTGTCTGGAGGAACTGGATATTGGATAGCTAGTAAGTTGTAAGAATCCTCCAAGCCTCTATGACTGACACACCCAGAAGAACTCTGCACATCAAGGTTCTAGGTATGCTTTCCTGTTGGCAGTACTTCATTTGTGTAGTCACATATCATTGCTGGGAGAGTTAAGTGCTGTTTCTAAAAATACACTGGTAGGGGACAACCGGAAGCTCCCACCTGATTTTTCCAGGACTCGTATGTGCCCTTTGCCTTTGCTGATTTTAATCTATATTCTTTCATTGGAGTAAACTGAGTTCTGAGTCATTTCTAGCAGATCATCAAACCTGAGGGTGGAACTCCCCTGACACTTAACCTTCTGGCAGGTATAGGGACTGAACACAGGGGGCTCTAAACCACATCCCCAGTGTGCCGCCCCCTTCTGAGACAGAATCTCTAAATTGCTGAGGCTGGCCTGGAACTTGCCATTCTCCTCTCTCTGCCTCTGGAGCAGCAGGGGTTAAAGGTGTATGCTATGCCTGATTTACTTGTTATTCTTTTAATAGCTGTTGACTTCATAGTGATTTCACTCCTCTAATTCCTTATATTGATTATTTACTTGTGTTGTGTCTCCTCTTCTTTTTCTTCCTATCACTCACATTAGAGGCTTATCAGTTTTATTAATTTTTCACCAACAGCCAGATTTGGGTTTTATTGAATTTTTATATTGTTTATTATTTTTATTTTGTTGATTTCTACTCTAAATTTCACTTTTTATTTCTTTTGCTTATTTAGATTTTATTTGCTCTTATTTTCTTAGTTTTCTAGGGTGTAAGCAGATCATTGCTTTTTAAAATTTTTCTTCTTTTCTAAATAAATGTTTAGTGCAATAAATTTTCCCTTAAGTACTACTTTAGCACTATACAATGATCTTTGATGTCATGTTTTCATTTTCATTCAATTAAAAATACTTTTTAATTCCTTTTGATTTTTTTCTTTGAGTCGTGAACTATTAAAATCTGTTACTTAGTTTCCAAAGATTTTGGAGATCTTTCTGGAGTCCTTTCTCTTATTGATTCCTACTTTATTCATTGTGATCAAGTAGTTTGTATAATCTGAATCCTTTTATATTTACAGAGTTTTTTTATAGCAGATAATATAATCTCTCTTGGAAAGTGTTGTGTGTGTAAATGAAGAGAACATGTATTCTGCTATTATTAGATGGAATCTTCTGTTAGTGCCAATTAGGTCAAATTCTGTATCCTCCATGATTTTCTATCTACTTGTTCTGGTATTTATTCAGAGATGGGAACAGAAATATTATACTGTAACTGTAGATTCATCCATTTCTCTTTACAGTTTTCTCAGTTTCACTCCATAAAGCTTAAAGCTCTGTTATCAGTACATGTTTAGGATGACATATCTTCCTTTTTCTTTGACTCATTTGTCATTATGAAATGACTTTCTCCTTCCCTGAAATTTTGGTCTGAAATCTATATTTTTATATTAATAGAGCCACTTCAAATTTATTTTAATAATATCTGCATTGGTGCATCTGTTTTCCTTTTTAAAATGATTTTAATCTATTCCCTACTCTACACAATTTTATTTATTATGAGCTCTTTATTTTGTTGTTGGTATAGGGTCACAGGGCACACCTTTACCTGTCTATCTGTGGATGTTCTTACACCATACATAGCACAAGAACCTTCCTAGTGTATACTTCCACTTCTCCTCTCCTGGCCTGTGTGCTGTTGTTTAAACATTTCACTTACACACCTCAAAGTCCACACTGAAATGTGAGTATCTTTGTTTAAATTGTCAGTTACCTTTTAAAGAGGTTTAAGTAAGAAAGTCATATATGTTTACCCATGCAGACACAATTTCCTGTGCTCTTCATTTCTTTTTGTAGATCCTTATTTCCATCAGGTATTGTTATCCTTCTGCCTGAAGGACTTCCTGTTCCATTTCTTTTAGTGTAGGTCTGCTGATGATGAGTTCTTCAAACTTCTGTCTATATGAAAAGTATTTTGCCTTTCCTATTTGATTGGACATAAAATTCTAGCGTGACTTTTTTCTCTATTAGTACTTTATAGATGCAGTTCCACTCCCTACTAGCTTGCATTGTTCCTGATGAGAAGTCTGCTGTCATTCTCATCTTTGTTCCTTCATACATAAAGTCTTTTCTCTGTTTTTAAGATTTTTACTTCTCTATATTTCTTGTGTTTGAAATTCTTTAAGCTGCTTGGATATGCACATTTGTTGTTATTACCAAATTTGAAAAATTTATGGCCATTGTTCCTTCAAATATATTTGAGTTTTCTTTTCTCTCTTCCATACTAATTTATGTCCCTCAGTCACCTCAAGAAACCGTTTCAACTATTACTCCTATTTTGCCAAAGATGAAACAGAGGCACCAAGAGAACTAGTCTAGTTTTCACAGCCTGCATTCAAATCCATGCAGTATGGCTTTAGGATCTATGACCTTAACTATCCTGCCATTCTACTTTTATAATAGTCCTCAATTTGTAAGGAACTAGGGCCAACATTTCACTAAATTCTTATGTGGCTCATATGAGCAGAATGTGAAGACTGATAATCACTAACCCTCCATGATATTTGCATTTTCAAGCCTGTGCTTATGTATCCATATTAATCTTTAGTAAGTGAAATATTATGTATTATACCACAGAGAAATGAGATATACTTTTGAGATGTAGCAGAAGCTGGTTTTAGCCACTAGCTCTCCCAGTTTTGCTCAATCTTGGAATTTTCTGGTTTGGTTTCCCTGAGATGTGCCTAATTTTTGCCAACTTCTCTTAATCCATTCCTCAGACTGTTAAAGTTTTTTGGTTTCCCTTTTTTAAACTTTTGTGTCCTTTCATGACATCAGCTAATGGGAAAGATGGTCATAAGAGTGTTTGTAAAATGAAGTGCTGCAAGTAAGTGAATAGCTTGCATTTTCTTTTGGGAAGCATTCAGAACTCCTTCCATCCATTTAGATTCTAATTTGTTCACTTGTATTAGAATTTTTATCGGGCTGGGGATGTGGCTCAAGCAGTAGTGGGCTCACCTGGCATGCGTGCAGCCCGGGTTCGATTCTCAGCACCACATACAAACAAAGATGTTGTGTCCGCCGAAAACTGAAAAAAAACAAATATTAAAAAAATTCTCTCTCTCTCTTTCTTTCTTTCTTTTTTTTTTTTTTAGAGAGAGTGAGAAAGGGAGAGAGAGAGAATTTTAATATTTATTTTTTTTCAGTTATTGGCGGACACAACATCTTTGTTTGTATGTGGTGCTGAGGATCTAACCCGGGCCGCACGCATGCCAGGCGAGCCCACTACCACTTGAGCCACATCCCCAGCCCTCTCTCTCTCTTTCTTTAAAAAAAAAAAAAAAGAATTTTTGTCCGTCCCTGAGTGCATCACTATGAGGTAGCAATAAGAGGTGTGGGAAAGGATTTTTGTTGACTGCTACATTACAGTAACTAGAGCAAGCCTGAGATGGTGGATTAATATTATTGGATGGATGGTTGGATGGGTGAATCAAGCCATACTGAAGGCCACCTGGAAAAGCCAAAGGAGACTGAGCAGGCAAAATAAGCAGCAGACGATATATTCAGCATGAAGTACACATATAGCACATAGGCAATTGAGTCTTGAATGTTAATATTTTGGCTATGGGATATGTTTTCTACTTATATTATTTTGACTTCAGAATTTACATTTACAATAAGGAAATCATACAGACTTTAAGAAGATGTTGGAAAACAATTTCCCCTTTCTTTTCTATATGGTATCTTCACTGGAATATTTTAAATGTTTTCCAATGAAGAAGTAATTCCTTTTAATTGCATGAGTATTTAAGGCATTTTTAAAAAATGAGAACACATAAAAACATTAACTAGAACTGCTGGGCAAAATAACTCTCCTGTTTAACAGTTTCCATCAGTCTTCAGTTTAATTACAGGTTATTCTGCCAGATTTCTCCAGAAATAATTGACTGAATGAAGTCATTTCATTGGATATTTACAAACACTAGACTTGTAAAGGGGGACATCTGTCAATTCCCCTTTGGCTTGAAAATGATGGAGGCTGATCTGGCAGTGCACAACTGCTATTCTGGGATCAGCATATTTTGATACTCATTAACACAGTAAAGAAAGAGAGGAAGGTAAAACTTGACTTTTACACTTAGCCTTAGTTTTGTAATTTTTTTGCAGTGAAATATGTGAGACTACAAACCTGATTTGGTCTAAGATACAAAGGGATTGGATAATGATTTTTGTGTGTGGTTTTTAGAATATCTTAACATTAAGAATAGTCTGGGAGGAATCTACAAAGCTTTGGGTATCTGTAGTCAAAGCTTAAGTATTGGTGTATCAAGCATGATAAAAATGAATTACCAGGGTCAGTTTGTTAATGTGATCTATTTTGTGTTCTGTAAAACGTGTTTTGTTTTGGGTTAAGTAATAATATTTGATTTTGAAGGCATAATCTCAAATGGAAAGCAGACAAGATGAAGATTAGACTGGGATTTATTTTATCTCAGGCAGCCTACAGGAAATTCCAGAAGACAAGATCAATATAAATGAAGTTTTTAAAGAACTGAAGTGGAATGCCAAATTGTGGTCCTGTAGATCCAAGTTTAAAAATGTCAATCCCTATTACTTTGAAAAAAATTGATGCAGAAACTTCAGATGGTCTTTGCAAAGAATTCCAACTGTGGTAAAACTTACAATGTGATGCATTCAGAGTGTTTATTCATAGTTTAAAATATGTGGAGTTTTCAATCACAACTTATAAATTTGGTGAAAACCCAATTTCCTCTTATGTGGTAGCAGCAGATTTTGCGGGATATCAGGGCTTATATAGTTTTGTGAGCCCTTAGGAAGGAAAAATAAAAATACAAAGTTACAGGGACTTGAAAGACTCAACAGGTGAGAAGCCCTAAGGCTTGATCAATCTTGATCAGCTTCAGATCAATTTACTTCAGGTTCATTTAATTTCATTTATTTAGAATGAAACGATTCATTATAATCAAAGTGGTGTACACCTGTAATCTATGTGACTTGAGGATGAGACAGGAAGATCTCAAGTTTGAGGTCAGCCTGGGCAATTTAGACCTTCAGTAATTTGGGATGCAGCTCATGGTAGAGTGCTCCTGGGTTCAATCCCTAGTACCAAAAAAAAAAAAAAAAAAAAAAAAAACAACAACAAAAACAAAAGCCCAGGCTGATCCATTCATTCCACTGTTCATTTATTGAGTGAAGCCCTATAAAAGGCACTGTGGATGTGGCTTTGAGTTTGAAGGCCCTGTGCAGAAGGAATAAGGCATTCCTATCCACTCTGAATGTGGAGATAGTGTGCACCGACCTGCTTATTGCACTCAATAGACTTCCTCGTGTTAATGGTTCTTAGAGATCTGACTACTAGGAAACATACACCACACACATAGAATTCAACTTCACTCATTCCAGTCTTTAGGCTTTTAAAAAATGTGTGCAACATGTAGTAACATCACCGGAAAGACATTTGGGGAAAAGATCATTCAGCCTCCTTGATTCTTTGCTGTGCTCAGGTTTTCCCTTTGGCCAAGTGGGAACTCACATTCTTCTTACAGGTATGCTGAACGCAATTAATGTTCTAGACACACTTGTACTCTTTGGGCAGTTCTGATTAAATGATACCACCAATTGAGCACAAATGGGCAGTGGAGTGTGAATAGCTGCTTACCTGGGATGGAGAGGCTGACCCTTCACAACCCAGGTTTGTTCTTCACAACTCCTGGGAGACTCTCCCTTAAGCATCCTTCCACTTCTTATCTGGGTTCTTTGCTCTGGCAATGTTGCCTCCTATGCTGGTTTGTAGAGGTTATGTATGAAGACCACCCAGGCGGCCTGTGTGGCGGTTGGAGACTCAAGCAAGAGTAAGATTTTACCCTTCTTCAAAGTATTTCAGGATGTAGAGGCCCAAAAGGAGTCCTCTCGCAAAGTATGGCTTGGAATTTAAACTTAATGCCAAAGTCACCACACCTTTTTTAGAATAATTACCACTTAACCAAACATTTCTGAGTTCCTTATAAAATGGCCCCCACAGTCACTTAACCATTTTAGTAGTTCTTCTCTGAACTTGGTCCAAGTTTTCCATAATTCTGGTTAACAAGGTGCTCTGCAGGGAATGCAGTGTCCAGGTGCATAACCCTGCCAGGGCATTTGGTGTGGTGGGGGGAGCAAGAGTAAGATGACAACCATCCAATATCCCGCAGGCTCTCGTAAACATATGGCAGCTTTCCAACCAGGAAAGTGGTGCTCACAGTAAACCAGTAGGCAGGCAGTCGGGAACAGCCCTGCCCTGGGTTTAGGTGGAGGAGAAGCCAGGGGCCACTGGCTTGGCAGCAGCAGAGAGGAAGTGGTGAATGCTAAGAAATCTTTCACTTTTTAAATGTTATAAATCTCCTGAACACAAGAAATCCTTCTAAAGCAAGGCTGAGAAGGTCTGACCATGGATGGATGGTTCAAGGAAAGACAGGTCTAATCCGAAAGCTTCCTGGGCTCTGTCCTTTTCCGTTATTTACATATTCCTATAAATGCGATCACTAAAGTGTTGCTTCATTTTCCTAGTTTCTGGTGGTCCTGAAAGGGAATCTGATGAAAAGTCACTTGAAACTGACTTTCCCAGGATAAGCAAATGAGTAAACTAAGGAGTCAGGATTATACTCACAGTACAGTTGGCTTCAAGCCCTGGACTTTTCCCTTAGCCAAACAAACAAGCAATAAAACAAAAATGTGCCCATTACCATATCCTGTTTCTAACACCAATTCAGGAAATTAGGTGCAAACACCTATTGGTGAATTTCTGATTGTTTAATTTAGTCACTGTATCATTTGTGTCCATGTCTTTATTTTTAAATTTTGTAGTCACTGCCCCTGCCTTTTTGGATAACTCTTTTCATAACAAAAGATCAAATTCCACAGACATCAGCATCTGGCACTTAGGAAAACGTAAGTTATGTCATTGTGTTGGGGGTTCTGGAATACTCTAACTAGGATTCCAGCAAAGGATTGTTAAGATTTAAGTATAAAAGTCAATAATAAATATCCGAAAAAAATAAGATCTTCTTATTTCTTGATATTTGGGACGTTAAAACCAATTTTTAACAATTTGATTCCAAAGAAAATTAAATATGTATATAATGGACCACCCTAAAATATACATAAGAAAGTTACTTAAGCAAGGAGCTACAAAATGGTCATGACCACTAATGTCTGAACCATATTTACAAACACATAATACTGCTATAAAACAAAATGAGGTAAGGAGAACCATACCAGAAGAAATGCAAGAGTTAATACAACTATGCATATTATTGAGGCTTTTTAAAGATACTGTTTATAATCATGAGAGTTTAGATTTCAACTGAAATACTATTATTTCTCACAACCTAGACCTGGTGTGCTGCTGGGATTCTCAACTGAGCACTACTGACCTGTATCTTGAGCTGCTGGCCAGAATCTGGCTCTTGTTTCAATCTCCTTTCTCTACCATTATTTTTCCCTGACTATCTCAGGATGATTGTTTAAGAAATCTATAATTGAGTGAGGATTTAGGAGGAGGTAGAATACTAATATCAAACACAGAATTATTCTTTCTTTCTCTGGTCTACGACTCTTTGTGTCAGCCCTATCTAACTTTGGAGGCTGAGTTTGGAAATCAGAATCCCTTTTGAACACAGCTGGACTCTCAGGTAGTTTGGTCTTTGGGGACGGATATACCTAAAATAACTTTGAATAGTTAAATCTGACCACGTGTGAAATGGCAGTTGCCTTTTAATTTTAATGGAATATTTTAGAGCATTTTTATGGAAAAGCTGTTAAAGTTTTTTTTTTTCTTCACTACCTTAATGAAAAGGGAAAATGTGTTGCTGTAGCTGTTATTTTTTATAATAAATTTAAAGCAGTTCCTGCAAATCTTAACAAGTAAAATCAAATATTTAATACTTTTGGCAAAATGCCTTTATAAAATTTACAGAACAAAATAAAATATCCTGGATTTAGACTTTTTTTGAATTAAGCAGACTGAATTTCTTAGAGTTTCTTATATTATGTATCAATATTTCCAAGTTAATTTGCTGTGTGCAAACATCAAACCTCATCATTACCATTATAGTTATTGTTGCAACAACAGATTTGTGCTCAGATTTTTAGATGGAACAAAAAGCTAGATTCACAAGTATGAATATTGCAGATGGAAACATATATATCTTTGACATGCAAATTAGGATATTCTAGGATATCTGCTCTTGATATAAGGTGTAATTATAAAAGACTTTGTGGGCACTCTAATTCTGGGTCTGCACAAGGCTAATTTTTTTGGACTATTGGCAATGATGTGCTGTAACATTTAATAAAAGGTCCACAGAAAGAAAACAACATCCTGGATTTGCCAATTTCCACAGTATAAATGTGAAATGCAGAGTTAAGAAGGATGCATACAATTCTCTCTTACTAGCTGATGCCAACCAGCTCCATCAGATCATTGAAGTTTGTGCTCTTAATCAATACATTCTAAGACACAAGTTTATTTTTTTTTAAAGAAGCCTACTAATTAGAGTACTTAGTGAATATTTTGAATATTTTATAGTGCTTTATGGTAATTGAATGTGGATAAAGTCATTGATATTAAACTGTCATTGACATTCAGGTGGGTAGATAGTTTGACAGGGTCAGCATTTTAAGGTTGGAGCAATTCTGGGTCAGATAATCTTTGGATTGCATTTACAAGATGGAGATTACATAGTAATGTGGCTATTACTTTAGTTACACCTTTAGTTAACACAAATCGTCTGTCAAGAAACTATAAATTTGTGCTCTTTATATTGCTCCTTACACCAGAAGGAATTTAAGGTGCCTATATATACACACACACATGTACATACACACATGCAGAGATTTGTAATCTATATGCAGGGAAGTAAGGAAATCTAACTTAAGGTAAAAGAAGTGTAGGAAAAATAAAATGGAGCAGAGAATGAGGAAAGCACACAACAGCCTTGATTCAAGATCTGAACTCCTTCCTTGAGCTCTGTCACGACCTTTGTTCTGAATCTTTTCAGAGCCATGGCTGAGGGGGAAATGATGGGCTATGTCTCTATATTAAAAATACAGCAAAAACAGGGCACTTGGAAGAAGCAGGGGAGGAGTTTCATGAGAATGGTAATGATTTTATTATCAAATTCATTAAAGAGTATGGTCAACAAATTTAGAAAACAATGTGTTTCACTTTGGTGGTGGTGGGACTTGGGCCTCTACCACTGAGCTATACCCAGCCCTTGCTTTTTGTTTGTTTTTAATAGCACTGATTGAGTAACATGATTTGATGTCCAGATTGGCCAAACCAGGCAGCCCCATTATGTAGCCTCAGTTCTATCCAGCTTTACCTAATGCCAAAAGACTGATGGATACTTCTGGGCCACAGCTTAAGTCATATGCTTTTTGATCTGAAAGGATTTCAAGAAAGATTCTGAAAGAAAGAACTTCCTTGATTAAAATTATAAAGCACCTATAATTAGCAAGGTATTAGCATGTAAGACAGAACATGCTCAAATTGGATAATTGAGAATTTATAGAAGGGACTGTTTACAAAGATATGAGCTGTGTTAATGGAATTAACAAGGCATGATGGCCACAGCCAGAGGCCAGGACCACCAAGGCCTGTAGGGACCAAGGGAAGGAGAGGTAACCAGAACACAAAAGATTATGGCTGTTGGTAGTTGTAGCAAAAGGCACCCTGACGGCTGTGTTCCTCTAAAAGAGTCAGTCACTGCTGTCCTAGGGCCTGACAGGGAGGGAGCAGGGGCTAAACACCCTTCCTGTTCCCCCTCCCAGCCTTCATCTCCTGCTGGTGACCCCCATGAATTTGACTGCCTTTCTTATGGTTTTGTATACCCACCAGTGATGTAAAAGAGCTTCCACATCTTTGTGAGCAGGCAGTTCTTATCATTTTTTTAAATGGTGGACATTAAAGGGGTCTGTGTAGCGGCAGCTCATTGTGATTTTAATTCACATTTCCTACTGACATCTGGTGTTTGGTGCCTTTTCATGAGCTTATGTACCATTGATATCACTTCTTTGATGAAATGTCTAATCTTTTTGTCCATTTTTGAAGCTGGAGTGTATATTTGCTCACTATTGACACTTTTTCACTTCACACACATAGAAAATTTTGACCATCTCTCTTTGAGTGAACTTGCAAAAGTCCTTGTCTTTGCCTCAGGATGCTGTCAGCCTCATACGCTGCGTTGAGAAGGTTTCTTCTGTTTATATGCTGGTTTTGGAATAATTACCTTCTTTCGCATTTTGAGGTAAATGTTTAGTTCATTTATCTTTCATCATAAATAACTTCATATAAGCCATATTTTCCCCTTGAAGTTGAAAATATTCATTAAATTTGTATGTGGAGTATTTTCGCTGTCATTTATTTTAAAGTATGTCTCTGTGATCTCTATATTGCAGGGAAAGATTCTGTTTTTATTCTTTATAGCCATTATTTTATTTACTATCCATTGGAACATGCAGCTCTTTTTTGGTGAATGTTCCAGGCCTTATTAGTCAAGTCTATTATTCTAATCTTCTGTAAACCATATATAAATATTTTTTTATCTCTCTTTGATTTCTAAAAGAGGTATGTGGATTTTCCATTATGATTATGGGTTTATCATTTGTTCTTGCCTTTTTAAAAGGATGATTTATTTAACTAGTATGCTTGGTGCATAAACTTCATAGTTATTATATTTTCTAAGTAGATTTTGTAGTACAAAATTATAACTTTTTCCCAGTGAATGCTTTTTTTCTTGAATTTTTAAAATTATAGCACTAATATCAATGTGACTAATTAAAAAAGAATTTAGCAGGTATGTATTAGTTTTCTGTCACTGTGACAAAATTCCTGAGAAAATGAATTTAAAAGGAGGAAAGGTTTATTTTGGCTCATGATTTCAGAGGTTTCAGTCTGTGGTCAGTTGGGTCCACTGGCTTTTGGCCGTATGTTAAGGCTACATCATGGCAGGGAGCCTGTGGGGTGTGTTTGTGTGTACAGAAACACAGTTGTACCTAAAACCCCCACTGGGTTTGAATTTTCTTTTCCATATCTTCCTTTTCTCCTTCCTCCCTCCCTCCTCCCTCTCTTTCTTCCTTATTAGTTTAATAAACACTTTTGTAATCAACAAATAAATGAAGTCACTCCTCCTTCAGGGCAGTGATTGTCCGACTGTTCTTCCTCCTGACTCAGCATAGCTCTTCTCCAGTTTTCCGTGGTTAGTGTAGTTTACATCACACTCTTTGGTGAGTTGTTACATTAGGCATTTATAACTGATGGAGTCCAAGGCAATTCACCCCAATGTGGCATCCAGGTGTATGGAATGTTTTGAGCTAAAGGAAGTTGAGAAACAGCAGTTACAGAAATAACTTTCTGACTTTTCCTGAAGCAAATTTCTAAAACTCTCGTGTGAGAAGTAGTTCCCCTAACCCCAGAGGAAAGGAAGATTCTGTGTTCAAGACAGAGGGACTCCAGAAGACTGCAAATGGACAGGCCTTGTTGATTTTCCCCGTTTGCCCATACATTTTGTCCTGTCACACTTTTCTTAACTTTCTACTCTTCATCAGACTTACCATAGAAATGCTTCCACTTTGGGGGGCTTCATTCCCTGTGAAAGCTACTATGTCACATACAACTTATATTAAATAGATTTGTGTTAATCTGCACATTGTTAAAGTGACCCAAATTGAGAATTTAAAAAAATTAAAGGAAAAATGTTTTCCTTCTTCTATGTAACTGCAGTTTGTTTGGTTGTTGATTGAAAATAATCTGCTATAGACTTGGTAAAGGCACATGCATGTTGCACCTGTCTGGTTGTACTCTTTGGCCCGATACGCAGAAAGTTCCTGGGTTGGAGCCTTATCATTAACGGAGCCAGCGTGAGTCACACTTGCAGAGACTCCCCAAAATAGAATTATGTACATTATGTTTTTCCACATTTAAAAGGTCCAGATGATTTGATATTGATATAAAGATCTAGAGGTATTTTGGTTTGCACCAAACTAGTTATTACATAAATTTACAGATTTAAGACATGGCCCCTGATTATATTTTTAGTTTATTAAATAAATTTTTGCTTCTTTATTTGAATTTTATTGTAAAATTAACTTCTGTTGGACATTCTTTTATAATTATGCCAGAACTTCTTAAATGATAGAGAAGAATAATTTTATTTGAGAAAAAGATAGAGACTTGAAAAATTTTTCTCATTCCCCCCAGTCTTAAGCATAAAACCAAAAATCTAAAAATCCTAGTACCATCTCAGATTATATTTAAACAAGAGTGTCAAGAGCTGGCTCCCCAGAAGTCACTGACACCACCTGTCGGTAAAGGAGAGTTGAGTTTATGGACTACTCTTGGAAGGGAGTAAGCCCCGCATCCCAAGATTTTGGCCCTGTGTGGGAGGGGAAGGTAATGGCAGAATTCATTGCAGGTTGGAAGTTTGGTTTGAACCTGCCCTTTCAGTGTAGGAACTGGATTAGGATTGTGGAGGAGTCAAAATACAACCATCTAGGATTGGAAGACAGAGCAAGGGGAAGATTTTGAGGCAAAGGAATGAAAGAATCCAAGGCATAACCCCCGGTACTTTCCACGGAAGAATCGGTGGGTCTTTTGGGAAATTCCTGTAATGAATAATCAAATTGTTTTAGTCAGCATTTCCCGCCTGCTGCTATGACCCAAAGACCTGACAAGAACAACACAGAGGGGGAAACGTTTATTTGGGTCTCAGTCCACAGATGGCCAAAGTGAGGCAGGACATCATGGTGACAGGGTGAGAGGAAGGAAGCCGGGGACATGGCACCCAGAAGGAAGAGAGAGAAAGAGAAAGTGAGCGCACACACGTTCCACTCTCCAGGGACAGAATACATACCCCAAAGGCAGGCCCCCAGTGACCACCTCCTCCAGCCTCACCCTGCCCGCCTACTCTACCACCCAGTTAATCCCTGAGGGGGTTCAATTCACGGACTGGGTTAAGGCTCTCTCAACTCAACATATCACCTCTAAACCTTCTTGCATTGTCTCACACATGAGCGTTTGGGGGACATCTAATATTCAAACCTATTCCTTCCTTGTCAAGCCAGTGGGAAGAGAGGAAAGTAAAATCCCATGAATGTAGGCAGTAAGGCAGGGCTTCCTTCTCAGTGCCGAGGCTGAGTGTGGGTAGGGGGCTTGGGTTCTTAAGAGTTAGTTATCTGGATTGTGTGACCCTGCACTTGCTCTGCCAACAGATCTCACTGGGATCCTCCTAATTTTCTTCTACTCCTTGCTAGAAAGTTCTAGAATAAAATTTCACCTGAAGTGGGAATTCTGAAAGTATAAATGGCATGTTCTAAAGTCTCTGGCTCATGATGTGAAGCTCTGGGAGACCAAAGATGTAAGAGCCAGGTCCTCCACTTCCCAGCATGGACAGAGGCAAGACATGTGGGCTCCCTGTCCCCAGCGTTATGGCTGTAAGTGACTAAGGGAACTTTCATTGTAGGGAAAAGGCGCAGGGCTGAGTCATGACAACTCTGTTTCCAGAGTGACTGGGGAGCCATCAGAAGAGGATTAAAAATGAAGGCTCTCCAAGGCTCATCTCCGCCTGTTTAGACCGCCGCACAGAATACCAGGCACTAGATGTTTAAGAGCATTTATTTCTCACAGCTCTGAGGCTGGAAGCTCAAGATCAGGGTGCAAGCATGACTGGATTTTGGTGAGGGCTCTCTGCCGGGTTTTAAGAAAGCAATCTTCTTATATCCTCCATGTCAGAGAGAATGAGAAAGAACAGAGGAGGAGGGAGGGAGGGAAAGGGGGAGAGAGCTCTCCGCTGCCTGGTGTTATAGGGGCACTAACCCACCATGAGCTGCCACTGCCCAAGGCCCCATCACAGTGGGGTTAGGGTTTCAGCATAGGAATTTTGGGGACAGAAACATTCAGCCTATAGCAGTTGGCTTTAAATTCATTTTCATCTGGCCTCCAGCCAGGCCCTACAACAGCTAGGACGATGCAAGTAAGATGAATTAGTCTCTTGGGAAAACACATATATCTGCCCTTTTCCTCCTGCTCCAGACTCATTCCACTTTCCCTCCTCCAAATAGAAGCCCGGAATTTCCATTTGTTAGAATTTGTACATCTGCTCATGTTTATTATTGTGGATCTCAAAAGGGACATGATAACCAAAGTTATCAAGCAAAGGTAAAATCATTCTATGTCTATTTACTGAACTGTGTATGTGTGTGTATGTGAGTGTGATTATGTGTATGTGTATACACATACATACATAGTATATACACATATTATGCATGTACATTTGTCTATGTGTGTATACGTATATGTACACATGCACACACATGCAAGCACTTCAAATTCTTTCTTTATCAATGATTCCTCTTGCTGTCAGAAAGGTCAGAGCAAGATAAGTCCTTTCCTGTTCTGTATCTTGAAGCAACTTTCATGTCAATGACCCACCTAAGCTCTGTCACTAGACAACTATTACTGGCAAACTGGCCTCAACAGTTCAAGGTTGGAGAGCCTCAGCCAATGCCGGAGGATGGGACAGAACCGAGGCGCCAAGCAGTGTCCTCAGGCTGCTAATTTGCTGGATACATAGAGCCCTGTTTTGTACCCTCCCCTAGGTTGTGGGTGAGTGGAACCCATTAACATTTAAAAACATTTGCAGAAATCAGAGGGGGAAGGTATTTCTGGAGGGCTAGTACTTGGTGCACTTTCATGCGTGCCAGAGTTTGTTGGCACGGCTCAGTCTTTGATAGAGAACATCTGGGGGGCTGCTGCTCCAGCACAGAGACGTGTCGGAGGGCAGGAACAAAGGGGGCTTGTGAGAAACGTTCCAGTGGGGAGCTGCTCTGTGAACCAGGCCTTACTTAGTGCCGTCCACACTCGGCTCACTGGTGGCTAGGGCAGGAATGGGCGGGTTTGCCTCCACGTTGCCCTGGTGACGAGTGCTGGCATCTGACGGAATGCCAGCACAGGGTGGACTGGCGGAGCTGCAGGGCCCTGTTGCCCCTGCTGGACAGACAAGTGTGAGGGCCAGGATCAAACCAGGGAGTGCCACAGGGCACCCGGGGCTGCTCCTCCTCCTGCAGCTTCATTGCGGGGGACACAGAGCTGCATGTGCGTCAGAGACGAGGGAAGGCGCCGTGTTCATGGACACAGATTCATCACGGCCTCCCCACGGCCAGCCCTACTCATGCTCCTGGAAACAAGATAAAATGGGTGACCCATCAGGAGTGGGCACATCTCATACACAGAGTTGCTGTTATTAGCTGTTGGATGCCTTTCATTTATGGTTAGAATTTATGTTGGATTCTGATTTATGTCTGCCTCACCTTACCTGGCTGGCATCTACGTGGGAGGACGACCCTCGTCTGGGCAGTTACTAAATCCTGCCGGTGCTGATATAGGATGGGAACCTCTGCAGTTCTTCATGAGCTGGTGACTGTGGACTTGGCTGGTCTGTGTGTCCCATCCCTGTTCCACAGAAGATGTGTTTTCCGTGTCCCCTGCTGCTCTTCCCTTTGCTCCCCAGCTGGCTGCTTCCTTTCTGACTCAGCTCCACAAAGCTGGCCCCTCTTTTTTGTTGGGGAGGGTATCGGGATTGAACTCAGGGGACACTCGACCACTGAGCCACATCCCCAGCCCTATGTTGTATTTTATTTAGAGACAGGGTCTCACTGAGTTGCTTAGTTGTGTTAGGGTTTACATTGGCTGATAGTACTCTCACTCTTGTAATCCTCCTGCCTCAGCCTCCAGAGCTGGAGGGATTACAGGCGAATGCCACCGCAGCCAGCTAGCCCCTCATTTTCAATATTGCTAAGAGCTCTCTTCTCTGGGGATCCATTGAAGAACCCAGACATTAACACACTCTCCAGAGAATTAACCCACCACAGAATTCTGGTGGGTCGAGGTCTAGCGGAGGTAGTACCAAGTGCATAGGCATGCCAAGCTGTGTGACCTTCAGACTCCATTCATCTGACATTTATCAAGCATCACTGTGTCATGAGCTCCCGGGACATGAGGCTCAACAAGACCATCTCTGCTTTCCAGTTCTAGGAGCCCCAGATGGTTCACTGAATATTTCCAACAGCAGAAGCTGACTCGGTGGAGGCCTGGTAGGTGCCCATATTTCATTAAACTGCCTTGATGACTCTGATCACTTCTACTTTTAATCGGCTCTCACTGTTTCACAGTGCACGTGTACTTTTAAGCTTATATTACTGAGATTGCTTGTCCTGCCAATCTAAAGCTGCTAGTAAAATGATAAAGATACCCTGAGGCTTTGAGTTTTCAGTGCTCTGGTATCTGTGAGCTGTGCGTGCACGTGCATTCTAAAATAGACCAATCAAAGTGATCTTTTTGTCTGCACTGATTCTTTTTTTGTTTTGTTTTGTTTTGTTTTTACTGTTGGCCCCTATTTTGTTTAGAATTTGAGTTTACTTCAGCTTTGGGTTAGGGTTTACATTGGCTGATAGTACTCTCACATTCCTAAATGCTTTTTAATATTTTAAGGCCTTTCTACTTACAATTTTTTCTAAGACTTTTTCTTAGCCTTTCCCTCTTTCTCCCAATCAGTAAACCAAATACATCTGAATGCCAAATTTACAGTCAGCTCCTCCAAGAAAAATAGTTTATTAAACTAAAATCACTGGAGGTTACTTCAGACTTTATCAAAGATTCTTTCTATAAAGAATAATTATAATAAACTGTAAGCCTGAGAAATAATAGATATCTGTGCTAACTAGAAATAAAGCCTCAAATTCATCCTGTAAACAATTGTCTTGACCAATTTTTAGTCTGAAGAAAGCTAGGGTACCTCTTTTTATAGGGAAAAAAAGAATACATTCATACACCAAAGTTTGCATTTGTCCTGGAATAACTATATACTTGTTAGTCTTAACTGTACCACAGGTGACAGGCTCTATTTCCTTTACAGGTTAACATATTTTTATGAGATGATTGTTCCTTGAACAAATATCATCCCCTACATCAGAGTGGCATTGTTTTGGGCACAGTAGGTACTTAAATGTTAAGCAGAACTTACATTTCTAAAATAAAAACATCTTAAGGAACGGGGAAATGGAATATTTGCCTTAGTCATGGCTGCAGATATAGAAATTGACATCAAAGCCAGGTGCAGTGATGCACATCTGTAATCAGAGTGACTTGGGAGGTTGAAGCAGGAAGACTGCAAGTCTGAGGCCAGCCTTGGCAATTTAAAGAGACCCTGTCTCAAAATAAAGTGAAATAAACTGGGGATGTAACGCACTGGCAAAGCACCCCTGGGTTCAATACTCAGTACCATAAAAACAAAAGAAAATGAACAAAAAAAAGTAAAATAAGAATTTTAAAAAATTGATATCCAAATCCTACAAAGATTCTCAAATTTATCCAGCCTATGTTGTCTGAAAGCAAACCAATAGGTATATGTTTGTTTCTCTCATCTCAAAAGTTTTTGGGTTCTTTTTGTTATGTGGAATGTTGAAATGATTCTAAAAATCACAATTAAATTCAAGAATGCTTCTCTGAAACCACTACACTAAAGAAATAATTAAGTCTAGACTATTAGACTTTCTTCACCAAAGCTAACCATCATCAAATTAATTCTCCATTCAAGAGTAGTGTTAGAGAGTGGGATCGTATCATGATTTAGTGTCCCTCCACGCTCAAATGTGAGACAATGCAAGGACATCTGAGGTGGAATGATTAGGTTATGAGAGTTGTGACCTAGTCAGGGGATTGATCACCCATCTGAATCACCACTGGTCACTACAGGCAGTGTAGAACTATACTAACTGCTTTCTTCCACCATGTCCTTCTGCCTCACCTGGGTCCAGAGCTGTGGAGTCAGCTGACCATGGACTAAACCTCTGACACTGTGAGAAAAATAAACTTGTCCTCCTCTACATTGTTTTTGTCAGGTATCTTGGTCAAAATAACAAAAAAAAAAAAAAACCCTGACTTCAACAAACACTGATGCCAGAAGTTGGGTCATTTCTGGTTGTGACTAACCTGGCCACATTGTTCATGAGCCTTTAGAGCTGGTTTGCAGGAATTTTGAAGGTTTAAAGTTGCAAGCTGACATAGCTCTAGAATGTGTAAGCAGGGTGTAATGGGGAATTCTGGTGGAGTTCAGAAGATCAGAATGCTGATAGGACTGGGGTCAGTAAAGACTGCAGCTCATGAGGTTTCAGAGGAGGAAGACTCTACTGGGATTTGGACTAGAGGGTCATTCATGTTACACTCTGGCAAAGAAGTTGTCTACATTTTGCCCATGTCCTTTCTATGAAGATGAATTTAAAGATAATGGACTAATAAATCTGGTGGGGGAAATTTCAAGACAGCACAGCCTTCAGGCAGTGGCATGGATACTGCTAATAGCTTTTATCCAAGCTTACTGTGATTATCAGGAGCAGAAAGTAGAGCATAAAGATTTGGAAAACTTGCAATCTAGCCAAAAAGGAGCAAATAAAACTAAGGCCAAGAAAGGTATGGTTATTAAAGAGATCATAGCCGCCAAAGAGATATTAAGTACTTTACAAAGAGACAATAGGAAAGACGAGGGCATCTTGGGTATTGATAATTCCATACCCATCTCAGGCTCAATGGTATAAACATAGAAGTTTCATTGAGAAGAAACCAATGGGGCTTGTACGCAGGGGTCCAGGACGTTGTTTCACCATATTCAGCTACCCAGGCACTCAGAGGCTCCTGGATTTATGGCCCCAGGAGGCTTGGCTACTGCTTGAGGTGGTGGCAGACTTTGGTGGCAAACATGTAGGACAGGTTCTGCGGGAATACAGGATGCTGGAGTTAGGGGGTCCCAGAGGCTTCAACTAAGATTTCAAAAGAAGGCCTCGGGGCAGGCAGGCAAAGTGTAACAAGGTGGAGGTCCCTGTGAGCTGTCCCTGACAGGATAATGTATGAAGAAGCGAGAAGAAAGCAGAAGCTGCAGTGGAGATTCCCAAGAGTAAGAGAGAGCAGTAATGTGGAAGGTATGCTGAGAAAAGCTGCAGGAATTGAGCAGAAATAAGTGAGAGAGAGGCCATATGAGCTGCAATCCGCAAGCCATAGGGTAGAGCTACAAGCACTTTAGAGAAAATGTCACAATGCTGTGTGACCCAGATGTGGGACATGAAGCTCAGGATTTGTTGGCCCATCTGGATTTCAGTCTTCCTTTGGTCCCACCACTTCTTTCCATACCCCTCTTCTTCCCTTTTGGAATGGAAATCTTTACTCTATGCCTTTATATATTGGATATTGGTAACTTGCTTTTGACCTTTACAGGTGAAAACATCCATGAGTTTGCCTTGAGTCTCAGACGAAAGTTTGCACTTGGACTTTTAGACAATGCTAAAATGTTAAGACTATGGAATTCTTGGAAATGGAGTAAAAGTATTCTGTATTGTGAAATGGGCATGAGCTTCTGGGGGCAGAAAGTTTTATTTTTGATTTATCAAAATAAACTCATGTGTGAGACAATGCAATGTCATTCAGAGGTAAAATGTGTAGGTAAGCAGAATTATATCCTAATCAGTAGGTTAATCCACTGAATTGGATTAGCCAGCTGGTAGCTCTGGGCAGATGGGATGTGGCTGGAGGAGGAGGTCACTGGCGGCATGCCTGTGGGGCTGCTTGGTAAGCGGAGTTCTCTCTGCCTCTGGTTGCCACATCCTAAGCTGTTTTCCTCTATTATGCTCTTCTGCCGTGTTCTGCCTCACTTGGGGCCCAGAGCAATGGAGTTGGTTGACCTGATACCATGAGCCAAAATAAACTTTTCCTCTTCTTTGATGTTTTTGTCAGATCTTTTGGTTATGGTGGCATTAAAGCTGACTAAAAGAGTATTCAATCACTAAATAGCACCTAATGTCTATTTCCTTTCTTCATCTACTAGAAAAATTGAAAGCTGAGCATGCATAAAGCAAACACATCCACTGGTCAGTCTTAAAAGGCTATGGCTCTTTCAATAACCCACAGCCACCTGCGTAACTTTAAAAAGATCTTCTGAATTTAATGTAAGGAAATACTGCCAATGAAGCACCTCAGGATCTAATTCTACCTCATTTTGTTGTTGTCTGGTCATATGTTGTCCATTGGCATAAAGCATCTGCATATAGAAAAGGAGAGTGGGCTTATCAGTGGTAATTGAGGGGAAGATGGCCACAGCTTCTGCAGATGGTCCAAAGGCTCTGTTCTCCATGACTGGTTCCACACCTTCGTCTCCGTCCATCTCTGGATGAACATAGCTGTCTTTTCCGGCACTTTATCTGCAGAATGGAGATCAAATGGTTTCAGTCTGTCAGTCCCAGCCTTGGTGCATACACAGTGGGGCTTTAGCAATCGCAGCAAGCACTGTCTTTATGTATTTTTATGCAAGGAGATGTCACCGGCTGCCTGAGCTGCAGAGGCATATCTTACACCCCTCTACAAGCAACCTCCACTGCTGTCAGAAATACTGAACCCCGTTTACCATGCACATGGCTTTTAGCCCATCCTTAGTTGAACTGTTTTATCAACTACATCCTGAAACTAGCAAAATCCAAAGCCCTGTCACAACCCACTAACGATCACCCACAATGTGACAATGATGTGAGGCAATTGCTTATTTATCGTACAATTTAAAAGTGCAATGATCCTTTGGATGTAAACTCAAGTATCAGCTGATAATTGTGGCAGTATTACTTTGTAACTTATAACCATGATCTGTCATTAACAACTTCCCTAAATCATTCATTAATTTGGTGGCAGGTGAGAAACCGAGATGGCTTTTCAGGGCTGTGTACACCTCTTGAGCTGCTCATTATTACCGAAGAAAGGTGACTTTTTTCTTTTGGTGAAATATCATTTCAATTAAAAAACTGAATATTAATGAGAAGCCATATTTAAGAAATGAGATCAAAGACATACCAAGGGGATACCCAAATAATACAGAGACATTAAAATACAGTGGGAGGCATCGGATTTCTTATTGGAAGGCAGTCAGATTCTCAGTATAAACAAAACAAAAACACTCTTGCAAAATTGACAGATCAGTACAAGATTGACTTAAGTGGATGGCAAAAAGAAAGAAGGGTAGCATGTTGACAACTGCAAGAGCAATTACTTGTTTTCACATTTTCACTTTTGAAATGAATGTAGAATTAGAAGTTCTGTAATGAAGCAAATCCTTATTCAGGGTTCTGACTCATCTAGCTCAAAGTTGCTTCTTCTAAAAGAGAACAGTGAAGGCCTGCAGAGCCACTGCGATGAGCCTCTGGTGGAGCCACTTGAGCTAGTATTCCAGCGTTTGGAATCTGATTTGTTTGCTCCATTCACCAAGGGGAGATGGCAGGCTTCCACGCCTCTCCTTCCTGAGCATGCTGAGGGGGGACTATGGTGTCCCTGGGGAGGCTTAAGCAGTTCGCCAGCTGGTGGGCTTCCTAGGTCTTCCTCAACCTGTTATAGACTCTGCTCTTCTTTGGCAGAGAAGAAATCTCATATTTCTCTGGAAATTATTTTATTCCCTGCCTGCAAAAAAGGAAGATCCAGGATGGGCAAAGGAGAGGGGGAAAGATCTTTGCTGCATTTGTTTTCTGCTTCCTGGGTTTCTCAACCAGTCAAGATGATATTAGAAAAAGGGTTGTTTTTTTTTTTTCCTTTGCTTTTGGAAAAATTTTTATTGTTTATCTTTCTGAATTAAAAAAATATACTATTAAACATGCTTTATTCATATTAGAACCTAAGCACTCTTAGGTTCTATTGTCCTTTCTAGGTATGGGACTTGTCTTTAAAAAATAAAATAGCATTGTTTCTCAGATATTTAAAATAAACTAAATTGAGGGAGGATGTTTTTAGTCCTTTTAGGTAAAAATATTGATTTGGCTATAAAACATTAATTTTGATACCTTAAAATTATAATGTAGTTTATAACTATTAACCGGCTTTGGGAGCTAGCAGCAGCAGGTGACTTCAGGGGACAGGGGAAAAGCCACTGTACCACTGTCCCTTTATAGCCAAGTACAACCCAAGGGCTCCTGGGGGGTCTTGATGCTATCTTTCATTGATCACCAGCAAGTATCACTCTGGAGGCTTGTGTTCCTTCAATTATTTTTGCTTTCTTTGTTAGGATATGATAAATCCCACCAGCTGGGCCACATATCCATCTATTAGATGACCCAGTGGCAGATACAGATTAAGCCTGAGTTGAGAATACGATCAAGAACTCCCAGGATTTGGTTATCATCTCTCACTCCTTGGAAAAACTGAACTCTGTTAGATTTAGATTTAAACCCACCTTCCTTGTGCCCCTGCCTTTCCAGCCAAGAAAGTCACTTAACAAGGTCAAGACTGGTCAGGCAGTACAGAGTGTCCTGCTGGACAATGCAATGGGAGAATGCCAATGTGAGTTCCTTCCTCCTGTCTCAGCAAGATTGCCTCTTGCATACTTCTTTTTTTTTTTTTTAAAGTGCCTTTGATAGGATTGGTGCATGAGTCTACTAGCAAGTACTGTACTCAAGTGTTTTGTTAAATCCTGACAACTAATTGTTTTAAATTCTCCACAAGGAAAATAATTTTCTATTGGCTATTAAAATTAATGCTTTCTTAGGAGCCTGGATGGCAGTCCTGTTTTCAGGAGCTGGTCAGAGAAGGAGGTAGGAGAATAGGTCATTGTAAGACACCTGGCTCAGGCCAGCTGCTGACGCCCCCTTGAATCTGTTAACACCTATTTTTGCTTTCTTTAATTGATTAACTTCTTCATTGCCAGATGACAGCACATCTTGACCTCTTTTACCCACAGAGTTCTTGGTATCACCTCCAATTATTACTGGAATCAACTTCTTTGTGTAGTCTTGAACTTGGTTTATATGGCTAAAGTCCTCAATTCACTTAGAGAAACAGACGCTTCCCTAATGTACCTTCTCACCAGCAGTATATGGGGCTCCTTTTCCCCTGCCTCTTCACCAGCATTCATTGTTATTTATATTCTTGATGATTATCATTTTGGGTATAGTCCATCAAAAAAACTAAAACTGGAGCTACTATCTGACACAGCTATAATTAAAATAAAATCAGCCCACTCTAGCTATGCATGTGACTCTACCATGTTTATTGCAGGACAAGTCACAGTAGCCAAGTTAAGGAACCAGCCTAGGTGCCCAGCACCCGATGATGGATAAAGAAAATGTGGCATATATACTCAATAGGGTTTTAATCAGCTTGAAGGAGAATGAAATTATGTCAATTGCAGGAAAGTGGGTGAAACTGGAAAACATCATGCTAAGTGAAATAAGCCAGATAAAGACAAATGTCGCATGTTTTTTTCTCCTATGTGGAAGTTAGGAGGGAAAAGGGGACAGAAAAGGAGGATTCTCACTAAAGTAGAAGGGAGACCTTTAGGATAGAGGAAGGAGAAGGAGGAAGCCAGAAGGTCATAGGGAAGTATTTGGGAGTGAAATTGATTAAATTATGTTATATGTGTATGCAAATGTGCCACAATGAAATCTGCTATTCTGTATAATTGATATGCCCCAATTAAAAAAAAGAAAGAATGTTTGAAATATGGTTTCTGGACTTCTCACACCCCCTTGTAATGAGAGTACAATGCTGCTCTCTGCTTAATGTACATAACCTTGTGTAAAACCTCGGTCACGTCTCTGATCCCCTAGAGTGGTGATCTGCTCGCTCTGTTGTATACCAGGCAATGGGTCAAACGTGCCCCTTGATCTTCATGGCAACCCACTGGAATAGTCCATGTTATCCACACGTTCCAGGTTACACGCAGCCTTTAGAAGGAATACCCGATCCTTTATCTTAGAACATTCTATGGATCCTCATTGAACTACTGCTTCTGCAGCCAATCAATTTACTTGACCTACCTCATCTGAACTTTTGATAAAGAATGATCACGTACCACCTCAGACAACATGCAGGCCATTTGTCAATGCTCCCATTCTTCTGATCTCCTCTTATCACACTAGTCTAGAGGATATTGCTGAGCAAGTCCCTGTTGTAGTCTGTTCAAACTATGTGAAGGTCTTCTTTTATCTTGTAGAGGCAATTTTTCCTCTTATTACAGCTTTTCCTGTAAGCAAAAATAGGAATAAGTTTTCCCTAAACTGAAATATTCAGGGAGCTGCTAATAGATGCTAAAATATTGCTCTTGTATTGAGTTAGCAAAGTGCCCCGGAGACAGCAGTCTGACGCACCACAATATTTGTGTCAGAACCAACCAGAGCATTGCTGCCACAGGCATGGAATGATGCCCGTGTGTCTGGGATCATTTTTCTATCTTTGCAAATTAAAAGCTGTTAGCTGTCAAGAATTTAAGAACCCAAGGCCTTGATGACAGCAGTGATGTTCTGTATATTAGAATACACGGTCTGGAGTTTCTCCAGTGAGGCAGACCTCATCTGAGGACCAAACTCATGTCTCAGGTACCTTATTTCCTTTCAATAGGACCACTTCACCTGGTAGGATCTGGTCCCGGAACTTTTAAAATTAACTCATGTCGCTCTGCTCTACAGCTCAGAGGTGAAGTCAAGTCTGGCATTTTGGATCAGTTTCTTATTCTGACAGTGCTGGCACCAGCATGGTTGAATTTCACAAGACATACCACTGAAATTCAGCCGCTTCTAAAATGAAGGAGCATATAATTTTTACATGATGAGTTACGAATATCCTTTGAAAAGATGCAAAAGAATAGGTGTTAGCATTAGACATTTGATGTCCTGGTTAACAATAAAATATTTAAGAAGATGAGAAGACAAATAGAAATAATATATTTTAAAGACCAACCTTTTATGAATTCAAATACCTATTCTTCCACTTAAAACCAGACAAGTGTAACAAGGTTGGGTTGTATCTACAGAGTACATTCTATTTTTAGAAAATTGATATGCCAAGCTTAAGCTGAACTATAATTTCACTAAGGTATTTAATTACTGAGTCAGTATATAAATACCAATATTATTTTAAAGTAAATTTCAATTTCATTGAATTATTTACCAGATCATCTGAGTAGTCCTGTATATTTTTAGATTTGATTTATTTAGTCTACTGATACCAAAAAAAAATAGTTTCAATAGGCTTTTCCTTCTGAAACAGGGAACTAAAGAAAACAAATTTCAAAGTAGTTAGAAATTATTTGCTTATTTCCAAAGTCTGAAATTGTAATAATTTTTTTCAATCCAACTCTATATCACTAAATTTTTACTAGATGCAATTAGCACATCTAAGACTGAGCTACAGATGGGTATTGTTTCCTTGAAGAGGACATTTATTGTTTGACAACATAATATAGCCCTCTTGGAGGCAGCTTTGCCGGATTATTCTGAGTTAAAATAAAGGAAGTACTTCAGTCTACGTCATTGGTATTTATATCATGTCTCCCTAGTCCCTGGGAAAGACACAGAGCTAAGACCCACCTCCAACTTCCAAAAGAGATAACTTCTGATAGGAATGCTTTATTTTTGATAGATCTGCTTGCCTTTTACAATGATTATGCATCCCATGTCTTCATTTTATTCTAATAACTATAAAACAGACAAAATGAGAAAACTGGGCACAGAAAGTTTGTAGAATCTAGTTAATATACAATAACTAGTTGGCGAAGGAACCAGGACTAGATCCAGTCTTTAAGTCCCCAAACCAGAGGATGTGAAGATCTAGAGGGTGGTCGCTCACCCTGGTCTATGAGCCTTCAATCAAGCACTAGCTGTCTCTGCTGCCTCTGTTTCCCAGGTGTATAACAGTGCGGTTGGGATAGATGATCTTCATTTTTTTCTGCTTCTGAAGTTCTAAATTAAGGAAATATGACAACCCAGAAGAAAGATCATGCTGTTATAACATAGTTTTCTCAACTTTTTCTTCCAGGGTTAATACTCTGCTTCTTTCTATCGATCCAGATAGAACCAAGTTTTGTTTTGCTTTAGATGTCTCTTTCATCCTCTCTTCCTAAACCACAGCTTTCGATGGCTTCTTGAACACTTTACTGCTGTGGTTCCCATTTGGGGATCTCTTTTACAAACGGCTCCTTTGATATGGTAAAGCTCTTTGCATTAGAAAACTCCAGGTCTCTGCAGTAAAGGCAGAACTTGCCTCCAGGGAACCATTCTGAGGATTTAATGCCACTTCCACACCACAGTCAACATGTCATTAGGAACACCCTGTGGTACAGACCATGGAGTGGTGGGCACTAGGGGTGCATTGAATTAAGACTATGGAAATCAGGTCCACTCTCAAATCGGCTGTCTCTCTCTCTCGCACACTGATGGCAGGTTACTGGCCACCATCCTTTTCCACACTTACCTTCTCCTGGGCAGGACTGTGTCCAGACCCTCACACACACCGCTGTCAGCCTCGCTGTCATCGAGGAACATTCCATCCTGGACACACAGCCGCTGCCTGCCTCATTGGCGGTTGCAAGGATTTATGTTGGATGGAAGAAACTTAAAGTTTAATGTTTTCTTCCAATGACTCAAACTTTATTGAGTGCCCAGAAACATTACTCAGGAATAGCTGCACTTCCTCTTGAAAGGCCACAGTTCTCACAATGCCTATTAAAAGGCGAGCAACAATTACAAATCAATCGTTTACTGAATATCTCAAATAACTCCCAGTATGATGTTTGACTACCATAATACCTCTGAATTTGATTCGCTGTTGCCCTGTTAATATTGGATGATTTCCTGTGTGATGAACAGCTAGAGTTTTAATTTTAAATTCTCTAATTGAGTTTTCTTTAAGCAAGAGAGCAAGGTGGTCTGTGGCTGCCTTAAAGCCAGACAAGTCTTTTTTTCTCATACAATAAATGTACAGGAAGGTATGTGTTTCCATGAGAGACTAATTCCATTCACATTAAAAGCAAATTGCAGGACATTCGCCAATTTCTATTATGAACTTGAGAAGTCCAGGAAATTTCTCTGCTGCGGCCTAGACTGTATTTACTCCCTATCCTAAAATTTTGTTACTAGACAAGTGTCTGCAGCATTTAAGTCAGTTAAATTAACCATGTCTGGCATTTAAAATTCCTTCAGCTATGCTCATATTTACATACACTGAGTGCTTTATTTATTAATTCTCAGAGGCAGTCAGTGTAGTGAAAAGACACTGAAGCCACGTGTCCAGGTATGGTAAGTGGTAATAGGACATATGTGATGTGGTGGGGTGTGTGTGTGTGTGTCCATCATGCGTGTATGTGCGTGTGTGCGTGCATGTGTGTGTGTGCTTGCACATAGGTAGAGGGAGCAAAACCTTATAAAACCCTACTAAAAATGCTGCATATTGAATGGGTTGAGAGTCCAGTCTAGCCAGGACGTATGCTCAGTGAGAAGACACTGGGGCCACGTGGAGTTCTCGGGCTCCTTCTGAAAGACTCTGATGAGTCTGGTTGAGTCTGACAGTCACCTCATGACTCAGGATGGAGCCATCTCTTTGTGAAACCTTCCCTGACATTTCCAAACTCCGGGCAGAACTAACAGCTTTCTTTTCTGTGCTTGTAGTATTTTATATACTGGTGATAATTAATATAAGGATTGTTTGTAAATCTGTCTCTTCAATAGACTGGGACTTACTTGAGAGTAGCAATTCTGTTTGATACTTTTTAATAGAGGCAGGGTAACACCTGAGAAGGAACCCGAGCTTCAAAGCCAGAGCTGGTTTCAAATCCATCTCACTAAGGTGCGCTGTGTTGCCCTGAACAAAGTCCTCAAAGCTCAGTTGCCACAGGTTTAAAATGGGGATATGTAGTGCCTAATTCCACGGGGTTCTTCCATAAATACAAAAAAGCCCTCAAGTATTTTACTTCCTTCTATCTTACTTAAAGCCCAGTGCCTACCAGAACCACAAGAAACACTGAATATTCTCATGCTCTTTGGTCTTGAATGTCCTGTCAACCTGGAGTCCCTCCTTCCCCTTCCAAAGGAAGTAGGCACCTTCTCAGTGACGGTGTCTGATGGGGCCTGGGATGCCCTGGTGACAGCTGGACTCTGCCACTGAGGTCGTGCACACAGACCACAGTTAGTCAGCTGTTCAGGGGGCTGCAAAGAAAGGACTCTTCATGGGGAGGGTTGCTTCGGATGACCTCAGGCACTCAGCAGGTAGATTGTGAGTACTTGATATCTGCCTTCCAACTGTGCCAGATGCTGTGGAGACTAGAAACCAGTATCTGGAAAAGATGTTAAAATTAAATAAATGAATGAATCATGATGAAATGAAAAGTGTTATGAAGGAAAGGAATAAGACCTGAGACCCTCAGTTCCTTTCCGAGTCTCACCTAGGTGACTCAATATTCAAATTTACAGCAAATGGAAATTTTTTTTTTAAAGAGAGAGAGAGAGAATTTTAATATTTATTTTTTAGTATTTGGCGGACACAACATCTTTGTTTGTATGTGGTGCTGAGGATGGAACCCGGGCGAGCGTGCTACCTCTTGAGCCACATCCCCAGCCCCAGCAAATAGAAATTTCAAGGTCCTTTTGTCTAATCTACTGATTTAATCTTCTGTTCCATTTCTTGCTAATGGGTCTGTCTAGCCAGGTTCTCCTGGTGGCACATCAGTGTCCCTTTGTCCATACAGTCATCATTCCCCTCACTGCAGCATTCAAGATGCCTTCCATCTCCCTGAACCTCGTTTCTACACTTTAAAATGAGCCAGTAACACCAAATAAATGATCTTTATGATTTTTTAGCCCCAGAACTTTTTGACTCCTTTAATCCCTCCAATGAAGAAGGAGGCCAGATTGTGCTTCCTACATTTTTATGTCTAAATTTTATTTTCTGTGCTCGGTTGTCATTATTTACTCTTTTTAGCTTTGTCTATTTTCAGAAAAACAAAGAGAAGAAAGGGAATGTAGGGCATGCATTGCATGGAAAGTGAAATGTTTGAAAAGGCTTTGAAGTGTTGAATGGGAACATGGTTCTAAGAACATTCCATCAAATGGAAGAAACCCGGAGACTGAATGGGCGGCAAACGTGCAGATGGTATTACTAAGCATCTCCAAGCAGAGAACATAGCCTGTGCGCACAGATCGATACGCCACATGCTTCTGTACCCTGGATGTACCAGGAAGTTGTCAGCAGTTGTTATCTCTGTATGTATTGCCTCTAAGGGGAAGAATCCAATTGCCCACATTACACACCCGAGATGTTTCAGCTTAGCGTTACCAAGAGAATGCTTCCATAAGCACAAATCAAACATAAAATCTGTAGGCCTGTGAAGGAGTTGGTGGGGAGGCAAAGAGAAAGATCCCCTAGCATTTTAGTTCTTTTAGAATCTCCTTAATTCTGATACCAGGCAGTCTACAAACTATAATAATCCAGTGTGTTCCACATCACCCCGCGACATTCTAGAATGAGGGCGAATCCCTTACCCCAGTCAACACTACTGATAAAGAACAGCAAAGAGTCTGAGTATGGGCATGAGTCAGGCAGCCATTGCAGCATTACAGAGAGGTGTCATTTCTCAGAGATAAGGGAACAAAGAAGGCTTAATATCCGGCTCAGCCAGGGCAGGAAATTGCCTACTTCCTGAGCCAGTGTGGTGGAGGCTGTGGGATGGGAGCCAGATCCTGGAGGGAGGAGGCCAGTGAGTGCTGGAGACTTCAGGATTTTATTGTAGGGCACATGGACTTTGTATTAGAATGTCAAAAACTCATTTTGCCTTTAACACAGAAAGATGCTTGGCAAAGAATTAATGACCCTAAAGGATTCTTATAAATGTCAGGGATGGCCATTAGTTTTCACAGATAGTCATTCGTTCTCAGACATCTGTGCTTTCTATTCCTGGACTCCTCCCACCCCAGCTGTGGTATGTGCCAACATTTTAATTTTAAAGACTATCAATTATCCTGTTAATTCTAAACTCCATCATAGAAGTGTAAAGTACCAAGCTGACCTGACATCCTTAGTCCTAATCACACACACGTGTTTTCATAGACCTCTCTCCAGCCCTACTGACACTAGCAAACTAGTTTGCAAAGCTCTTAAACCCCACCCCCACCCCCACGTGTTTGCTTTTCCTCATTTGATGTTTGAGACATCGAGCTGGATGTCTCATAGGTTTGGGTTTTAAAGAACAGTGGCAAAAATTCCATCAAGCACAAGGCTCCTAATGGGAATGAGAAATCTTTGGGAGCTATGTGAGTTTAAGTCTCTGCACCTCTGACCATCAGGCATGTTACACTGGGAACATTCTCTAATTGCCTCAAGCTGTTTTCAACATTTGGAACTAGAATGGACCCCCACTGTAGGGTTGTGACAGAATTAAGTGGCATCAGGTGTTAAAGTGTATGGCAGAGTGTATTTAGTGACTGCTCCTTTTATCTCCCCCTCTTCCCCCAGTGTTACGTGAACTTAACAGATTTTACTATTTTTTATTAAAAAAAGAACCCAAGTTCAGATGGATGTGCTGGAGAACAGAGGAGAAAGATCCATTCACAGAAGAGCTAGAGATGGGTAAACTCTGACAAGTGAAAAATGGGGATGGAAGACATTCTCCGTGGGGAAGAAGGGAACCCAAGGGCAGTGGCTGTGGCAGAAAGGTGCGTGTGGGGGTGATGGACGTGAGCCTCGAGGAGTGGAAATATGACCCTAATCATTCACTCTGTCTACTGGCTTCTACTCCAATGTTTGGGTGCCATACACAATGTTCCTTTTAAACATATATCTTTTCCTTTTAACATATGTCGTGGAGATCATCCCATATCTACACATAAAAATTGTTCTTTACTACTCTTAATATAGCGTTGTATGTATTCATTATAATTTACATAAGCAGTACTCTACTGATGCATGATTGGGTGGAGACTGACTATATTTCACTTCTACAAATAGGTGGCATTTTGTTCTTGTAAGTAAGATTGTGTATTCGTGTACATAAATTTTAACATGTATGACTAAATCTGTAGAATATATTCCTGAAATGTGGAATTGCTGGTTTTAAGGGCTTGTACATTTTGAATTTGAAAAAAAATAATTTTAAATTGACAAACAATGTATGTTCATATTTATAGGGTATGTTGGAATTCAATATATGTATACAATGTGTAATGACCAAATCAGGTTAATCAGCATTTCCATCCTCATACATGTATTATTTCTATGAGTTGAGAACACTCTGACTCTTGTAGTTATTTTAATGTATATAATATGTTACTGTAGACTACCCTACTGTGCTGCAGATCACTAGAACCAATTCCTCCTATCTAACTGTATTTTGGCACCCATTACTCATCCTCTCTCAATACCCTTCCTTCTTCCCAGACTCTTGTGACCACTACTCTACTCTGTCCTACTTTGCCACCAGCCTTTATAGCTCCCAGAAATGAGTGAGAGTGTGCGGTATTTGTCTTTCTGTGCCCATCTTCCTTAACAGCTGACATCCTCCAGTTCCATCTATGTGGCCACAAATGACAAGATTGCATTTTTTCATAGCTGAATCCTATTCCAACATGTACATGCACCACATTTTCTTTATTCATTCATCCACGGATGTACACCTGGTCTGGTTGCATATCTTGGCCACTGTAAATAATGCTACAATAAACCTGGGACTGCACATATCTTTTTGATATAATTTTGTTTCCCTTGGATGTACACCCACCCAGTAGTGGGGTTTCTAGTTCTATTTTTTTTTTTTTTTGGAGGAAAATTCATATTGTTTTCAATAATGGCTAATTTACATTTCCACCAACAGTGTGCAAAAAGAGTTCCCCTTTGTCTGAATCCTTGTCAACATTTGCTATTGTGTCTTTTTGATAATACCCATTCTAACAGGAGTGACATGATATCTCAGTTTGGTTTTGATTTGCATTTCCCTGCTGACTAATGATATTGAGCATTTCCCCCCATATACTTGTCGGCCATTTGCATTTCTTCTTGTGAGAAATGGCTATTCAGATCATCTTCCCAGGTTTAATTGGATTATTTTTTCAATGTTGATTTTTTGAGCTCCTTATATATTCTGGTTAGTAATCCCTTATCGGATGAATACTTTGCAAATATTATCTCCCATTCTGCAGGTTGTCTCTTCACTGTTAATTGTTTCCTTAGCCATGCCTAAGCATCTTAGTTTGATATAATCCTATTTGTCTGATTTTGCTTTTATTTCTTGTGCTTGTGGGAAATCATATTTTTTAAAAGTATATGTATTCCAAAGTCCTTGAATTTCTATTTGTAGAAAATTTTCCTATGAGTACATTTAAATGTATGTATTTACAAAGGTACTTATGCCAATATTTGTTTATAATATCAAGAGTTTAAAGCAATCTAAATGTCTAATAACATGGGCCTGCCTGGTTAAGTAAGTTATGGCGTTGTAATGGAATAATACAAACCCCATCAAAGGATTAAGGTATATATGTGTAAGGACAAGAGAACCCTCTCTCTCTCCCCTCTGTTAAGGTTTGACATTTGGGTCTGCGAAAAAAAATTGACGATAGACGAATTAAAAGGAGGAAAGGCATGTAAACTCCAGGGGTATACCCAGAATTCACCAGGGAGATTTAGAAGCTTATGTTACCTTCTTCATAGGGAACAAGGAGGTGGAAGCTGTAAAAAATTTTAAAGGAAGAGTAAATGATTTTTAGTGGAGATGAATGACCCTAAGAACAGAAAATAGCCCTGGACAAGATTCATCTGGGTTCTGAGTGTGACGTTACCTCTAGTTTTCCTCCAGTAAATTAATCTTTGCTATTTGATGAGAATTATAGGGAAAGGGCTCAAGACAACTGCATTTCTCCTGGAGAAGCTTCCCCTACTTAGATAAAGAGGCTTTAGAGACAGTCTTTCCTTGTCCTTCAGGAGGAAGAAGGAGGTAAGGGATCATGGCAGGGTGCAGAGGAATGGGAGAGAGCATGGGGTTGCAGAGGGAGGATAGAGACCATGGGGGGTGCAGAAGGGATGGTAGAGACCATAGGTGGGGGCAGGAGGGATGGAAGAGATCGTGGGGGCTGCAGAAGAGAGGTCAGAGACTTTGGGAGGCCGAAGGTCAGGGAGCCCTCAGCTTAAGGCTGCCTCTTTAGTTTAAAGTACTCAGCGTGTCAAAATACCACACTCTGGGCAAATCATTTTCTGAACCCCAGAATATGGTATTAACTCTGAAATACATTTTCATGTCTAAAAACCAAGGAAGGGCATGCTATAGAATACTACAATCTAGTATTCAAAAAGAGTAAGAATATATTATGTATATGTGTATATATACAGTTTACACACAGACTCAGATGAGCACATGTATGCACACCTTTTTGTGAACATAGTTTACTTCTGTAGGTATAACTAGGAACTGTCAAGAGTGATTTCTTCCAGGGAGGAGAATTGGATGTGCAGAGAGAATGCTTACCTACTGTCTGTAGCATTTCTGTGCTTATTAAATTTGGTGTCATTTATATTTCTTATTCAAAAATTATTTTAAGAAGATAAAATAAAGATATTTTTTCAAACACAAAATATCAGAAATTTTACTTCTGTAACACTTTTGTTGAAAGATCTACTAAAAATATATTCCAGCCAGAAAAATATTTCATTAACCTAGTAAATATCACTTCATTTGAGGCATTATTTTTAGTACTGTGAACATCTGATCTAATTTAATCTTCACAATAACTCAATTAGGTAGGCACAATTACTATCCACATTTTATGACTGAAGAAATGGAAATTTAGAAATGAAATAGTTTGCTCAAGGTCATACAATTGTGGAACCTGTATTCTCAAGATACTGTCTCCCTTTTCAGATGTTAATATAGCTGAGAAAAGCTAAGTAAACTCTTTGACTTCTCTTGCCTTAAGTTGTTCACCTTTGGAATATACTGATTTTGGGGAGTCACAGAGTCGAGCATTGTATTATTAGTCACCCACAAGCTTTGCTGAAGATAAAACATCAAACTTGTGGGCTCTGATGATACGGTTCTAGGGACTTGAAGGCCACTTTTGTCAATAGCTCTGACTCTTCATTTGGACCTGAGGAATGATTAAAGCAGATGAAAAAACCTGGCGTCTCTGCGCTCATATTGCATCTGTCTCCCTTGCTACCTTAACCTTTGGGTCAAACTGTTTCTGCTCAACTCTTCAGACAGTCATTTAGGGAATGTCTGTCCAGAACCGGTGGTGCAACAATTTACCCCTAACTGACCTGCTCTTTCAAGCCTGAAGATATTAAGACAGAAGTAACTAAGATATTTTCAAGATATTTAGGGGCATGATGAGCAACATACCCACCAACAGGTTTCAGTATTTCACAAAATCCCTTTGCATACCACTGGAGAGGTACTAAGAAGTTCCCAACTATCAGACCCATTATAACTTTTACCTAAGGACAGAAGGAGCTTGAAACTTAGGCTGAGCTAAGATGGCTACTTAGGACAGTAGAACACCATCTTCTCATCAGCCAGTTTGTTACTTAGTAAAGCTCTTTCTCTGTCACCACTGTACATCTCCACTGATTGGTTTGTCACGCAGGGAGCAGACTGAGCCTTTGCATGGTGATATTAAGAGTGGAACGCAGCCTGTGATCCCAGAAACTGGCAGGCTGCGGCAGGAGGATTTTCAAGTTTGAGGCCAGCCTCAGCAATCTAGTGAGACCATGTCTCAAAGTAAAAAGATAAAATGGGCTGAGGATGTAGCTCAGTTGTAAAGCATCCCTTCGTTCCATTCCCAGTTCAAAAAACAACATTAAACAAACACACAAACAAAAGCAAAGATTATCATCTTATTGTTTTCTTTGGCAATAAAGTAACTACTGTCTTACCTTCTCCTCCCTTCCTTGTAGCAAAATATAAACAGGGTGAAAAATCGGATGGGTAATGACTAATATAATGAAGTTTATGTAGTAAAAGCAAACAAAGAAATGGGATGTACCTCAAGGATGAAGAAAGAATAAAAGGATGAAACTCATGATAAACATGTAAAACAAAATAAGGATGTAAAAAGTATGCCCTCTCTTTAATATAGACACACAAAACACTTTAAAATACTAACATACAAGCTAATTTACTGCAGGTAAGCATGGACCCCTAATCATCTATTTTTTGTGAACTTATATTAAGAATGTGCTCAATCAATCCTGTGTGTTTTTCACAGATGTAGGCCATTTACCATTATTTTCACCTCCTCTTGGATGAAAGAGAATCCTTGCTATTTTTAAAGCCCATGTTTATATAAATTCTCCCTTCCCCACCTTTCTCAAGGAGCTGCTGCTTTTTCCTTGCCACTTCTTTCCATTTTGATTTTACTATAAAATATTCACCAGATTCTAAAGTGTAATGGTAGAAGTTTTTCCCCTCAAGGGTAAAATAAGGTGTTCTACTTAGTTTAATTTTTGTGTGTGTGTGTGATGCAAGAATTAAATTGTCTATGCTTTAAGGAAAGCATCTTCAATAATGCCTAAGTTCTTCCTTTGGCTGTGACAACTTCAATGTCTGGAATCAAAGGCAAGAAGCAGTTGGGGAATCCAAACCTATTGGGACAACTTTGAGTGAATTAAAGGAGGCACTGTACTTTGGGAGATTCCAAGATGAGTGAGGAAGGGTCCTTGCCTAAAGAGCTCCTGAGTATCAGGCAAGTCAGGTTCACTGAGTACTTAGGAATTTTATAGGTAAGAGCAGCAAACTGGAAAATGGATTGTTGACCATGTTGCAGTTAATCTGAACTCATAGCCAGAAAATGAAGCAACTGTCCCCAAAGAAATCTGGTGACAATTCATATCTTTTGTTTCTGTCTCTGTCAGATATCTTCCCAAAATACGAAGAACTCTTGAGACAATTAAGAAGAAGCAGATATAAGGAATCTATAAGCCCTCCTTCTATTTGACTAAAGGCAAGACACAGAGTTACAAAGATGATTGGTATAATTTTCCATCTCTGTCAAGGAGAATAAGCGTTAACCACTGGAGCCAACTTTAGGCCTTCACGGGCATGGTGATGATACCACAGCAATCTACATTAACAAGCTTTACTAGTGAAACTTTGTCAAGTTTTCAGCCCCAGAGACTCACAGTTGTTTTCCTGTGTCTGGTCACTTCTTAAGACATTTACTATTCTTTGTTGAAAATGCTGTATAGTTGGAATTCAGAGCCACCAACTTCAGAAGTTCAGAAGGGAGTTCTTCATTCCCCTCCCCTTTGCCCTCTGCCCCTTCGTAATCCCTTGGCTGAGGAGAAAGCATACACAGGCAGTTATGATTTTACTGTGAAATCTTTTTTTAGATCCACAGATCCCAGAATATCTGATGGCCTTTTAATACCCTTCCTTACTCTTTGTTTACTGGACATAGGAGGGTGAAGTTTACTGCAACGTTCTGCCTAGAGAAGAAAAGGGAGACATACCCCACAGACATCAAGACCCCCCAGCCTGTGTTCTCCTTGCCCACTGTCTCACTGTGCCTGCCTCCCTTCCCATAAAAGCCTTTTGTGTACCTGATCCCCTCAAGTTAGAGGTTTGAGGTAAATTTCCCCGTATCTTCTCAAGATTTCAGGCCTTTAGTAAACCTGATTCCTTCCTACCAACTCTCATATTTGAACATTGGTCTCTTTGAGTGACGGGAATTCTGGACTTTGGACTGCTGTAATAAATTGTGGTGAGCCAGCTAGGAGCAGACTCTCTGGGCAGCCCAGCTCTATCAGTTTATACCCAAACAGGTGATGATCACCTGAGAAGAGGCAGCTGCTCATGGCAAGGTGACCCTGTGATTGGGATTCTGGGGACATCCCAACAATTTCAGAAAAGTCTCTTGAAGAATTCCCTCTTCTCTCTGGCTCATGGCCTCAGCTACTTACAAATGCTTTGTTGGTGTAGGAAAATGATCTTTGGTCTTTTGGGTACTGAAAGGCTTCACTCTTGGTAAATCAAAACAAGGATCCTCTATCTCAGCTATTTGGGGCTTGACTAGCCATCTGGACCTTGCTCAGGTCATTTGGGTACCTGCTAGTATGAAAGAAGTTATCTCCACCATTGGGGCTTGACTAGCCATCTGGACCTTGCTCAGGTCATTTTGCAGCGCTGGTTGGTATGACATAAGATACTGAATATAAAAATTATCAGTGTCTCCTTTGCTGGAAATTTATTTGAAGAATTCATTTGGTTTGCTCCCCCTCTTCTTATAACACTTTTATTTCTAGATTGGGCACCTCAGTTTCTATATACCATCTAAGTCCTCTGAGCAATATACTAATTGAGTGGACAGGCTTCAGCTACAATCTTATGACTAAAAAGAAATTGGCATTCTATTGTAACAGCACATGGCCAGGAGTGTGCTGGATTTTGGTTAAAGGTGACCACTTAATAAATCTCTACAATTGGAACTGTTTTGTCAAAGGTCAGATAAATGGGATGGAATCTCTTATGTAGAGCCCTTCATGGTCTTCCATAATGCAGATTCTAACCATGAAGGAACTAGGTTGGTGGTTCCTGGAGGAGGGAAAGAAATCATCCCTTCTCAGATAGTAAAACAGGAGAAAAAGGAATAATAAAGGAATTAATCTTTTAAATACTTTATCTGTCCCAGTTGATGTAGAAAACCATAAAACCACCAGGTCCCACAGATTTGGGTATCTTATTATTTCAGAACTCTTCTCCATAGTCTTTTGTCATTTGCCTGCCACTACTTCAGTATCTAACTGGGTCTTTTTGCCTTTGTGTCTCTTACTCCTAATCACTATAGCCTTTCCATGAGTACTGATCAAAGATGCTGAAGAGAAGAGGCACTTGTTTCTTCCAACCCTTAAGTGTGGAGCTGTCAGCCAGAGCCTCCCAGGACACGCAGTGACCTCCATCATAGGGGACATGCTTCATTCCTGGATCAGAAGGTTCTTTTTTTTTTTTAAAGAGAGAGTGAGAGAGAGAGGGAGAGAGAGAGAGAATTTTTTTTTAATATTTATTTTTTAGTTTTCGGCGGACACAACATCTTTGTTTGTATGTGGTGCTGAGGATCGAACCCGGGCCGCACGCATGCCAGGCGAGTGCGCTACCGCTTGAGCCACATCCCCAGCCCCAGAAGGTTCTTTATTGGCTTATCGGGGTGACACACGTAAGGGGTGATGACCCAGTGTGTGGAGGCCCCTCACGTCCATTCCATAGACTCGCAAGGTAAACCTGGGACAAAGTGAGAAACCACTAGAGGTGAGAGCAGAGGAGCCAGTCTCATGAGCAGCACATAAGCTGATCCCAAACACAAGCCCTCGCAGTCAGTCACACGGAAGGTCACGATTTAGGGGAGTTGAGGAGCCCCTACTGTGATGGGAAACAGAAGTTTAAGAAAGGAAAAAGTGAGAGAAATCAGCAGTGGGCACTCTAGCTGGACTTGTGTTTGATAATGCCGATGCCTCAACTTACAAGTACACAGGAAAACGGAAATCTTACCAAGGATGACTTGGCTTTAGGGTCCCCTCAGTGGGGAGTGGTTCATATTCCTTAATCGGTTTTCTTCCACACTAAACTAGAGGTTTGGGGCAATAAAACAAAAGGATAAAAAAATGTCTATATGAACACTTCTGACTGGCTGTATCTAAATTCCGACACAATTAAAAGTATTTTAAGATCTAGAGCAGCCTCTTTATAAAATGATTGAAACTTGTGATGAATTAAAATAGAAAGGGAAAACTTTGGAAAGCTCAAGGAGGTTTTTCCACATTGGGTATAGAAGATGTTCTGTGCCACACATTTAGGTGAAAAGGACTTGTTAACTAGGTGAGATTCCAAAGTCTGACTTTCGGACATTTAGTTGGCCACTTAAAAGCTCATTTTAAAAGGGATTCCCATTGGTAAGTGTGTCTCCCTCTCTGCTGAGCAAAAATAGGGAAAAACTAACTTAGATCTGCACAAAAGTCACTCTTTAGTGAATTCTTTTTTTCAAACCAGGCTTTACTTACACCCTTCTTTTCATAGTATATAGGTTAAGTTTGGATCTTGCAGATATAAATTTTCTACCTTATCTCAACAAGGAGTCCCACCTTTAGCAATGAGAATCTAGGATTGAGAATTGCTTAGGCCAGTAAAGGAGATGATCAAATCAGTAGTATAAAGGAAAAAAATAATTTAAAACACTGGAAAATGATGAATCTAAGGAAAAGTTACAGAATCTTTGCTTTCTGTACTTTTGTGTGTGTGTGTATTGTATGATATGTCTACATATATGATTATGTTTATATGCTGTTTAAACAGTACCTAACTGACTTGAAAACACATGAGTGTCCATAAATTAAAAATGGGAACCCAGGCCAGGTATGGTGGGTGTTTTGGTCTAGAACTAACTTTGGGACTTTCAGAGGCCTCTGGAAATCCAAAAGCACATTAGACCTATATTTATATACACAATTATTATTACATGTGCCAAAGTTGTATGAGATCCCTGGGAATCTGATCTTTCAGTGTATGTTAACCATGACTATTCTGCATCTTTTGTCACCCACAGCCTTCTCTTAAATACAGTTTTCTGACAGAAACTAAGCCAATTTTATAAACGAATAAGTTTCTTTTTCAAAATATTTTGTGATATATGGAATTGTAAAAAAAATCATATTTCTTGGTTATGTCAACTGAGTTTGGTTTGTTCTTGTTAATTTTGTCTTGTATTTTCCTTGTCAAACTTTATAACTATTGCCTGTCAAAATTCTGCAGAAGTACAACTCCTAACAAAATAACCTGGCCCAGTGTTCTAAGATACCATCATCGCCTATGGAACAGACAGGATTAAAGTCAACAATGGATCAGACAACCTTAGCCTGAGTACCTCTTCTTTTAAACTTCTGTGCTGCTCAAATGTGGCTAAAAGGCTTCTGACACCAACACCTACTTGTCTATTTCTTCTCCTCTGATGTAGGGTCAACCTGGTTGGGACAGGTCCATCCTTGCAATGAGAAACATCAAAATTGAACCACAGGATGACTGGTCAGTGATGTCCTCAAAGAAAATCATTCAGAGAAGGGGTGGGGAGGACAGAAGTTGTCAGAATCAAAACAGATCCCTCGTGGCAGTCCTAAAAGCAAATAGGGCCAGGAAAGAATGAAGAATGGGTTCTTACACAATGCTCCCTGACGCGGAGAGCGAAGGCCCTTCCACCAGGCATCTCTGCACAGAAGGCAGGGCTACAGCTTTGACCAGGGCCCTCTATTTAGGGAAAACCCAAATACATTTTTTTTCAGAGCTCTGTGTCCAGGGAGTAATTTGGGAAGAGGGGGAATCCCTGTGTGATTTATTTAGCCAATACCTTCTCTTTTGTGTTCAACTTAATAGTTTGTAGTGGTACTTCTACATTTAGGCTTAAACATCTGGCTCCTCTTATTTACACGCTTTAGCCAATGTTTGAAAGCTTATTCCCTGCGCATGCGCTAGTACCATTCAGCCGGGGAACCTGCAAATGTTTCCAAAAGAGTGCTCCTGGGGATGGAGCCCAGAGCCTCAAACATGCCAGAGCACACACTCTACCACTGAGCTGCACCCAGCCCCAGTGTTTCATAGAGTAAAGGTCTCCCTGGGACCTTATTAATGGGTGAGAATTTCTCTCTCTCTCTCTCTCTCTCTCTCTCTCTCTCTCTCTCTCTGCATCGAAGCAGTTTACTAGCTTCATCTTCTGTTATTTATTCATCAAACCTGAGTTGAATATGTTTTGTTCAATCAAAGCTGCTTTCTAAAACACACCTTTGTACATTTACTTCGACTTTTCTACTAGACAACTGATACATCCTGCGTGGCTATTTTAGATGAATACATCCATTCTTTTCCTTCTTCCTTAGGCTTGATCTTAGTCCTTACATCAGAGATAGGTAAAAGAGGTGAGTGAATGAATGAGACATATGGAAATACTGGGAGAAGCATAGTGTTATCTGAAAGCACAGTGAAACTGTTTCAATCTTATGATTACTAGATATCTGTCTCTTTAAGACATCAATACCCTTGTCAAACTTACTTTTTTTTTTTAAGAGAGAGAGAGAGAGAATTTTTTAATATTTATTTTTTAGTTTTTGGCAGACACATCTTTGTTTGTATGTGGTGCTGAGGATCGAACTGGGGCCGAATGCATGCCAGGCAAGCACGCTATTGCTTGAGCCATATCCCCAGCCCATCAAACTTACTTTTTTTAATCCACATTTTTTCTTCAAATTAGATTGTAAACATTTATCAATGTTCATGCCTTATATTTTTTTATTCCATATGATTTATTTAGTCATGTGGCAGTTTTTAAGTCTAAGTGGGAAAATGGCTCTTTCTGGGATTCTAGTTCCAGTAGTTACAAATAACAAATTCAAAACACGTGATTAGTGGAGCCAAGTCACATGCACATTTTACTCATAAATTCCAACCATATAGCCACACCATCGTAAGGTGAAGAATGCTTTGGGTAGGGTGGAAGGTTTTACCCCCACTCCCCTCAGTGAGCCAGGCAGAGTTTGAATGGGGACATGGGACCCTGCCCTTGCTTCAGATGGTCTTGATTCCAGGGTGCCCCTCCTGCATCATCTTACTTCTCGCATCCAGAGCCAACACAGACAGAGCATAGTGCCACCATAAAAAGACATTTCCAGTTAGCTGGATATTCTTAAATCTTAACATTAAACCCTCCAGTTAACCAGGAGCATTTATGTGCCCTCTTGTTTGACTATCACAAATAATTTTCTCATTGAAGTGTAACTTAACCATGGCCTTCTGCAATAGCAGGAAGTGTCTCCCTGGGACCTTATTACATGTCTTCTGTAGCTGCCAACTTTTCTCTTACAGATTTTCATGAAGTAGGATCACAGTCGAGCCAAAGTGACCGGCACAAAAAGCAATGGGTACTGTATCTTAACCCATGAAGGGTGTGCAGTGAGTCCTGCATAGTGTGTCATGGAGAAGGCCGAGTGTCTAGAAATTCATAGGGAGACAAATTGATGGAGGCAAACCCTATGACCAACAGGAATAGCACAGACAAAGACTCCAATGTTCACAATTATAGAAAACAAAATACTTATTATAGCTTAAAACCCGAGTGTATGCTGAGGATAAAGGAGAGTGGAAAGAAGCTTATATTACAAAGAAAACCAGAAGGCTATTCTAAGAAATTTGGACTTGAACTTTTTGTTACAAAAAGCCATCATTTGATTTGGTTCTCATATATCCCTTGTGAGAAATGTGGCTTTGGTAATTTTGGATTCTGCACACACACCAGAGGTGGGACTTAGCTCAGAAGTCCACAATTAAATCCAAGGCCCTTTAACTCCATTGCAATGTTCTTCACTGGTGGGTGCAAAGCCATTTCTTGTATCTACAGGTAAAACTGCTCTTGTTATTTAATCCCTCTTGCTCTGGTAGTGATCTCTCACCCCCATCTTATTGGATAGTCCAAACTCTGACAATGAATTCGGACCTTTCCTTTATCTGGAGTTTCAAGATGGCGGCAAAGCTACAGAGTTGTCAAAAGCAGACAGTTGGAATGTAGAATTACTGGGCTGTGAAATTTCTGTGGAAAATGCAAAACACCCTGCACTTAACACAATGCCAGAGCTGATTAGTGCAGTTTATTGCTGAGCCCCCAGGGACACCTGGGGCTTTTACCTCCAGTCTAGAACCTCTGGCCAGAGGGAAGGTGTGATGCCATGTTAGTTCCGCACTCTTTCTATTAGAGCTTTCTCAAAGCTGCCGACACCAGATGTGTTACAAACGAACGTTAATTCTGCCCCAGCATCTGGATCGCATGTACAACGAGGGGCGAGATTTATGCCCTGCTGAAGCATTCTCCGGTTTTTAGCACAGAAGTGATTGAACTCCAGATGTTAACAAGATGCAGAGACCTTTTAGCATGATTAAAAACATGATTTCTTGTTTTGCTCATGACAAAAACCATTGGATTAACTTATTAGAAGTGGAGCTGCCGTCCTGCTCATTGGAAGCTGTGTCTGCTTTAGCTATTGGAGCTTGTCGTCAGAGATGTTATTAAGAACTAGCGACCCGCCGGCTCCTGAAACCACCACTTCAGGGCCCCTCAAAAAACCAGGGCTACGAGGGCAGGAATGCTGTGAGACCTGGGGATGATTCAGGTGAGAATGAAGTGAACACAAGTGTCTGTATGAGTTAATTAAAAGAATATGCTGCCTTTCAATAGTCCATTGTTATGGAGAGACATGGAACCTCAGGGCTCACAGCTAGAGTGGTTCTTCAAAGACCATCTGATCTGCTCTCCTTCCTGGGTCCTTCCCTTCCTCCACCTCCCAGGGATAAGGATAAGGAAATATCTCCTTTAGATGCAGTGTTTTGATACAGTTCTCAAAACAAGAAAGGCGGTTCAAAACCAGCCTCAGCAACTTAATGAGGCCCTAAGCAACTTAGCAAGACCCTGTCTCAAAATAAAGAATAAAAAGGGCTGGGGATGTGGCTCCATGCTTAAATTCCCTCAGGTTTAATCCCTGGTTCCAAAAATAGCAACAAACAAAAAAGTCAGGAAATAGTAAGCTCTTGGAATCCAACTCTGCTTTTTTTTAACATACAGGTTTTTCTCAACAATTATACACATCTCACCAATAATCGACTTTTTCCATAGCTGGAATACATCTCAGATTCAGGGTAAACATTGAGTCAGTTTGTTTTTGAGCAACTGTTAAATTCGTAGTGCACATGGCAGTCAATAGCATCTCAGGATCAGGGAAATAGTTTGATTTCTTTAGACATAAACTAAGAAGTAGTCCTCAGGAACTGCCTTAACCTGGCAAGTAGCATTGTCCTGTTGGGCCCGAGGAGATACTCACCTTGTGGTGTTCTCAGCCCATGCAGTCAGGGTAAAGAAGGAACCAATATATTTCATTTTCATATAAAACTTTAAAATAGAAATACAGTCATGCTGAGTGTTGTTCATCATTCATGATTTTTGCCTCCTGTTTCCAATGTACCTTTCAAGAACTTGCATCCTTAATATCTGAATGCGTTATGATTTCTAAGACCTCAAATCTTCATTCATCTTCAATATCTTTGTTATTTGTTCAGTTCTAGAGCTTGCTATGATAAAATTTACTACCTTCCTATGTTTCTTGGTGTGGCTCAGGAAAAAAAATATATATTTATAATGTGTGTAAGTAAAAAGAGCAAACTCGGTATAGTCATGAGACTGGATCATTCTTTACCACTGCATCTGGGGTAAGAATCCTTCTTGTAAAACTTGTCTGTATGCTGTCAGATCAGGCTGGGCAGGCAGCAACCAAAGTTGGCAGATTTAAAAGGGCCGCTGAACAGGCTTTATTGAGATATCACTCCTGGGTGGAACTCGATCAGACCCACAGAGGGGACAGGGGAAGGGTCTGAGGAGAAACCGCGTGGAAGCTCCACGGGACTGGACTTTTATGGGGCTTACAGCAGGAAGGGAAGGGCTTGGGACAGGAAAAGGTGTCTCTAGGGTCCCTGGCCCCCTTGGAGTTGGTCAGGGGAGTTGGCTGAACTCCAGGATTGGCCAGGGGGTCCTGCTGATTGACAGGCGCTAGGAGATCTGGCTGACTGACAGGCGTTTCCGCCAGCATCTGATTGATGTTCAAAGCAGCGCGGGCTGCTTTGTTCTAAGTTGCCACTAAGTCACCACCAAGTCGCTGCCACAGACCTAACATACGCTGCTCTACCATGGGAAGGGATCTCGCTTATGCGGTAGAACTCGCACATTTCCCATTTCCCCCAAAGAATCCACGCACACATTGTAGATGTCACTGAAGATTTTGTGGGGGAGAAGGGAGGACGTTTAGGTGTTGAGTTTTCATCAGAAACATACAGCAAATAATTCAAATACAACTCTTTGCTAACAATCTGAACAGCTCCAATAGAGCTGTTTGCTTTGATTCCTTCTTCTCAAATACAAGGCCCAGCCTTTCCTTATCTTTCCTTTGTTCCCTTGTGATGTCTTGAAGTTCACTGATCTTTTCCTCTGTCAAGTCTAGTCGGCCATTATTCCCATCTAGTGAGGTTCTGGAGATGAACTTTATAAATCTAACTGGATTCTCCTTTACAGTTTCCCCTTCTTTTATTCTTACGGTCAAGCTCGACTTCAAATTCATGATCATATTCATGAAGCTTAACATCCTCATCTGCCGATCCCACCCTCTCTATTATTTCTCTGTGTGACCATAGTCACTTCTGCCTAGTTTTTATTCTGATACTTACTTTCTCCACGAAGTCCATTGTCGTATTTCGTAGATTAATTTCCAAGAAATCCCTCAAAAAATTCCCCGTACTTTGTTTCATTTTCTTTTCTGTGAACACCAACATATTCCCAGCCTTTGTTCCTCTATTCAAAACATCACCAATAGCCACTGACGAGTCTCCTTGCCTTCATTCCCTTTTCAAACCACCTGCAAGGAGGTTGAGACATAAGGATTGCAAGTTCAAGGCCAGCCTCAGCAATTTAGCAAGACCCTGTCTCAAAATAAAATAAAGAGCTGGAGATATGGCTCAGTGGTTTAGTGCCCTGAGTTCAATCCCTGGTACATAAACAAATAAATTTTAAAAAAAAGATAAATTCTTATCAAAACTATCTATCTAGAAATCCCCATTGTCTCCAGGATAAAACAGTAACTTCTTCAATATATTTTAAATCCCACATATCTATTATAATAATTGAAATAATCATGTCTGATCTCAAATACAACTTCCTTTTAATTTGCTCTCTGTGACTATTCCAGTTTTTACTAAATACATGAAGGAATTGCTACAGCACTCTTTTTTTTTTTTTTTAAATATTTATTTATTTATTTATTTTAGTGATTGGCGGATACAACATCTTTGTTTTGTATGTGGTGCTGAGGATCGAACCCGGGCCGCACGCATGCCAGGTGAGCGTGCTACCGCTTGAGCCACATCCCCAGCCCCATGCTACAGCACTCTTTAAAGAAATCTTTTGGTAATTTATCATACTGTGTCTTGATTTATCCTTTTGTAACCATGGGCCTTTTATGTTTCATCCTCCAACTAATTTCCTAAGGGTAAAATTCACATACTTTATCATACTAGTACCTAGTGGCTAATAAACATCTCTTCATTGGTTAAAAAAAAAACGGGACTTAAGGCTATATTTCTTCAAATATCTGGTCTTGCTGTTTGAGAGATGTTGGTGGTCGTAAGAGATGACCCTGTTCCTGACATGTGCCGACCATGTCTGGCGTGCCTTCCTTAGAACACAGTCTTGAGTCCTCAGAGCCACTCTGCAGGGCTGGGCCAGATGCCCCACTGGAGCAGCTGTGGGATCTTCCTCTAGCAGTTCAATGAATGATGGTCAGAGCCAGGTCTCCCACTCCTTCGTCTGTGTTCTTTCTATCCCACTCTCCTCTCTGGCCTCTTAGACTTTCTTATTTTAGCTAAAGATTTTTAGGTCTCCATGCAACCACCGGAGTAATGACACTGACTATGTTCATTACTTGCTCTAAAACTGACCACACTCTTCATTCTCTGTGGGCAAAATAAGGTTGTAGCAGATCCTAAAAGACCTCTTTCTTTTAGGCCCTTCTTTACCTCACCACCTCCCATCCTCCCGTCCCCTTTTTCAATCCGGTCTTTTGCACAAAGTAAGAAATGCAATGTATCCTTGGATTGTTTTTAAATTGTTCCAAATATCTCTCGGGTTGACTCACTGTTAAACCCCATGGAAACCCTAGTTTGTTTGGCTAAACTCAGGACTAGGATTTGGGGAATTATGATAATTATGGCTCATCTTATGATCCTGGGCCAACTATTTTATTTTTCTTTGCTTTAGTTGCTCCATCAGCAAAAGGTAAAAATCTGTTGTATGGAAACAGAAGGTCAATTGCAGAGGGCAGAGAAAGTTGCGTGCAGTCTGTGAGCAAGAGGCTGTATATAAAAGCTAAGAATAGCCATCTCAACAGCCACAGGGGAATTGGGCTTTTACATATTCCTCCCAGGGGCTCCAGCAGTTCCCCTTTCTACGCCAAATCACATAGCACATTTTAAAATACTGAAACAGATATTTTAGTACCTCAATAGTATTCATGATGCTGCTAATGAAAATGGCAGTTACCATTTGCTGAGACTTCACAGGGTACCAGAATCTGGGATTTCTTATTAAATTCAAATTTTATGAAAATTCTGGGTGGTGTTGATTCTTCTCTTCTTATCTCCCTTGGGCTGAGAAACAAAGGCAACGAAGGCTGCACCAGGAAAGGTGGTTCCCTTGAAGTCAGAGAGCTGGTGCCGGGCAGAACCCGCCCTCCAGGCTCTGCCCCTGGGTGCTGTGCCACTCCTGGCCTGGGCACAGCCGCGAGGAGTAATGTAGAGCTGCTCTCGATCTCCGTGACAGCTCGCTTCACTCTGGGATCACTGGCTGACACTGTAAGAGTGTGTAGGTCAGAGGATGGCTGCAGGTCTTCGCTGGCCCACATTTGGGGTCAGGTCTAAGACCCTGTGCTCCCTTTGTTCTTTCCTTTGGTGATTTCTTGTGCTGTGACCTGAATGTTCACACAGTTTGAATGTAGTTTATTCTCTTGGAAACGCATGTTGAGATTTGATTTGTCGTTTTGGCTGTGTTGGGAGTGGGCCTTCACGAGGGGAGTAGATCAGCGACAGGAGTTAATGCCTTTCCCATGAAAACTGGGTTCCTTCTTCTGAGAGCCCCTTACCATGAAGTGAGGCCATCCCCGATGCTTGTCTCTTCCACACATGCCTGCCGCCCTTCCCATTCCCTACCATGTTCTTGCATAGCACAAGGCCTCTCCAGAAGCTGAGCAGATGCCACCACAGTGCTCTTAAGACTTCCCAAGCTCTGGAGCTATGAAGTAAACTTTTTAATTTAATGTTTCACATTCTCAGGGAATCTGTTATAGCAACAGAAAACAGACTAAGACAAATAAATGCACTTCCTGAAGTTCATATGTAGGAAACTTAATTTCCAAAGCAACAGTGTTAAAAGGTGGGAAATTTAAAGGTGATTGGATCATGAAGGCTCTACCCTTATGAATGGATGGATGTCATTCTCTCAGAAGGGGGTAGGTTAGCATGAGACATGGGTTTATTACAGAAGCTGTCCCCTTCTGCTCTCTCTCACCATATGCTGCTGCCTCTGCATTTTAGAAGCAAGCACAAGGCCCTCGCCAGATGTGGCCCCTAGATTTTGTAATTCCCAGCCTCTGGAAACATGACCTGAATAAACTTCTATAGCGTATGATTCACCAAACATGTGATATTTTGTTATAAAAGTGCAAAACAGACTCTTTTCCATCTTCCCTCCTTCCCTACTCTTCTTCTTTTCTCTCTCTTAACCTCCCTTCCTCTTTTCCTCTCTCTTTTTATTTAATGGCTTTGGACCTCAACACTAATAGAAGAAGAATTTATTAAATTGCTGTTTACTTATCCCCCAAGTCTCTGTTACATCGCAGCCATGTTTTGGGGCAATGTCCAGGACAAACGTCTGGCTTTCCTTAAATGTCATCTTATTTATTATTCTTTAATGGTGCTGGGATGGACCCAGGGCCCTGTGCATGCCAGGCCAGCATTCTACTACTGAGCACACCCCCAGTTCCATGTGATCTAATTTCAGATAATAACAGTAATAGCTTCTATTTATTGGGCAATTGGATTTCAGAACTTTTCTTTAGCCAGTTCTTCCCATTTCATTGGTATCAATGTTGAGTTCACGGCCTCCTTGTAATACAACAGGGCATGGACTTTGTTCTTCCTGGAGCATCTCACCTCATCCTTTGGCTGTCATGATCCACAGAATTGATGCAGCTGCACACAGGGTAACCCCTGGAAGGCACAGAGGCTCCTCATGGGCCCGTCAGCCTCCTGCCTGGCTGAGCTCTCCAGGTTCCCACCTTATCAGATCCTGCCGACCTACCCATTCATTCCTCAACAAACACTGGAGGTGGGAGTGAACCAAACAAGTAAGATTCCCTAAATTCCTGAGTCTAATCCAGCACAGGTATTCTAGTCACATTCAATGATTTTTATGTACTTCTCAGATTGGATGGGATCTCTCTGTGGGCACCAGACTGGGAATTTGGTAGCGAAATTCAGACTATAATGCTAGGTTACTCTACAGATACTTTTAATATGTTCCTCTTTGCTTGCTGGTTAATTTAAATGTATTTCCTCTTGGAATTCCTTGGCCCACCTGTGTGTTTTCTTTTGCCTAGTCTTCTTCAACAACCCCAGCATCTCTTCAATCCTTCCTCTCACCTCCATGCTTTAAGGTTCACAAGCACCCTGAAAGGTGCCATTTAATAATGAGAAAATTAAAATTTAAAGAGGTTACATAGTTTTCTGAAAGTCACCCACCCAGGAAGCGGTCGATCTGGGGTTTTAATTTAGACTTATCTGACTCAAAAGTTGTATTGTCAACCAAAACTTTATTCTTGAATTCTTTGAAAAGCTTATTCTACACATACACCATTGGGCACGGCATCACATGGTATTTTGGCTACTTTTCTCGAGCCTGTGCCTCCTGGCTATAACCCTGAGAACAACAAAGTGCAGACCATCCCTGGTGCTACTCTCAGCGCGTGATGGTTCTGATCTGCGGGCCGTCTAGTGTTTCCCACGTCATTCAGCTCTGAAGGAAAGCCAGCCTTAAGGAGGCCACTAAGTCTCCTGCTCAAACCTGCCTACTTTTCACCACTCCCCATGTCACCCAGCAGAAGCCTTGTTTTAGAAACAGAGCTGAGAATTTTAAATGAGTTTATACAATTATCCCGGACTAAGGTGCCCAAGGGTTCCTTTTCTGCACTTGTGTGAACTGTCCAAACTGCCCGTGTCTCTGGGTCACATCACACAAGCCGTCTTCCCAAGAGAAAGCACATGACCTTTTGTCACAGCTGTTTGAACCTGCATGCTTTTCTAAAACTGCCTGAGTGGAAGGTAGCGGGATTGAGAGCCATCTATGGAAGCAGACTAGGTCATTTTCAGAGAAACACGTGGAATCAAAGCATATAAGAAACCTGCGTGGTTAGGAAGCGTGAGACTCAAGTTCAACTGCAGAATGATGAAAAAAAAGAACAACGTGGCAGGGTAAAAAGAGACTAGGTGAGATTTGGGGTGCCTATGTCACCTGGGCGACATGAGCTACTTTTTGGGGGCCTGAGTTCCATGATTTATGAAATTAGCTATGTTACACTAGACAGTGAATATACGTCAGAATTGCCCTGGAGGTTTTTAACAACAGATTTGCAGTCTTTGCTCAAGGATCCCGGTTTAGAAGCTCTGATGGAACCAGGAATCTCAGCATCTTAATCAGTTGTCCAGGTGGCTGCACTGCAGACTGCGTTGAAAAAGCCCTCTCCCTGCAGGCTCACGCTACAGCCAGCAGTGTCCTTGGAGTCCAGTTCAGAGCTGAAGAGAGTGAACCAGGGAGCTGGGAACCACTGGTGGAGAGCCTGGCCTGAAGGAAGTGAAGTGGTTCAGCCAGAAGGCACTGACGCACAACCAGGAAACCACAAGACTGTGAGAACCTTCCCAAGCCTGAGTCCTGGGATCAAAGAGGTACGGAAAAGGCGCTGCCAGGAGCCCTTCTGCTCCTGAACCCCTGAGCCTCCAGGGCTCTGTGTCAACTCCCTCGGCAGGTCCTGTCACCGAGGAGCCATGTCTAGAAACCATCCTGAGTGATCCCATTTTACTGCTCTACTCTCCGTGTCACGTCTGGTGGGTGGGAGTGATCTGCTGTCTCTTTTCCTTAGTTTTTTCTTTTGGCAGAGGTTGCCATCTGATTATTTACTCTGGCTTTTCAGAAGTCATAGATTTCTGGATTTCTGGTTTTGCCAACTGGCTATTGTTTGGTTATGTACAAACACCAGATTCCCAAACCCCTACCATTGCCCAGATCACCTGACTCACACGTCTATCAATAGCCTGGACTTGAACAGGAAAGAAAACTGGCCGTTCTTGCATTTCCTGCATCCCAGTTTAACCCTTCTCCCAGGCTGGCCTCCTTTATTTCCCCATTACAGATACAGGCTGTGTTTAGGTGTAAGGTCACAATGATTTTGTTCCTATGAATTCTCTTTCCTTGGCCAGAATAACTTCCCCATTTCCAGGCAATCACCAATCAGCCATCACAGGGCAGATCCAGTTATGGCTGAGACTAGCAGGGCAACTGACCAGGTCTAGAGAGCCGAATGACAGAGACATGGGACGCACCGTGGAGCACCTCAAACTGGTTGCTTAGAAATGGGGCATCTTTCCTGATAAGACAACAATAATTCTGAACTGTCAATCCCATCCTGGGTATAGACTCCTGTGTACAGGAAAATGAAGCACGCATGTGATGATTTTTGCTTTTTTTTTTTTTTTTTTTTTTTTGCTTTCTGTCTTGCCTTGCATGTTTCAATTTTCACGTTTTAATTTTGTAACCCCAGCTAGATGATCCATTAATGTTGCCCATGTGTAATAAAATCCATGATCCCAATCTATTTCTTTTTTCTTTTTTGGTATTGGGGATTCAACTTAGGGGCACTTGAACACTTGAGCCACATCCCCAGCCTTGCTTTGAATTTTATTTAGAGACAGGGTCTCACTGAGTTGCTCAGTGCCTTGCTGTTGCTGAGGTTGTCTTTGAACTCGCAATCCTCCTGACTCAGGCCGACTCCAACCTATTTCTTATCAAACTCTTAGTAAGTATGAGGTAAGGAATAGTTTTTTTGAGAAACATCCTGAGTCTTGGCTTGGGTTTCATCCATTTTAGGAAAGATGAAAAATTCACACACCCTCTGCAAAGATGTCAGAGGTCAAGATTTGGGAGACCCTGCATACAGACTAGCAGTGACTATCAAGTATGCTCTGAATTCTTTCTCCCCCAGGACTTTTCTGTGAAGTAGGAACTTTGCAGACATATTGTGCTGTAAGCACATTTTGGAATATGTCTTTTTTAGGAAGTGCTGTCTTTGTACTCTGCTGACACCAATGTCTGAAAATAAAACCTTTTCTCTCCTCCACTTTTTGGCTTAGCTTATCCTACCCAAATACACTTCAAAAGACTTTATAAAAAGAATGTTTCAAAAATGTAATATTTCCATCTGTTATTTCAATAATACATGCTTTGGGACTCTCTTTATGAACCATTTTCCTTTCTTTGCTCCCATTTCGATGTATAAATATTTGACTCTAAATCCCCAAGGAACAGTCGGCCAATCAGGTCGCTGAACTGTGAACATTCCTAACCCTACAATTTTTTCTGTAGCAGGCGCTCCTGCCGTGGGCCTAAGGCTAAGGGATTATAGCACTGCGGTCCCAGGCCGTTTCTCTGCACTGGTGGGAAGGAAGCAGTTTTAATTTTGATAAAATAAACTTTATTTTGTAACATTATTATTTGTTTTTCTTTCTCCTTTCAACACTTCATAATAGACATGTCTGGTAATTTGAAGTTGGCCTCCTTGGTTTAAGAGCCCCTAGGCCACCCCATATTCTTACAGCTTTTTTAAAGAAGTAGCCACACAGAATTTGGTCCTGTCTGTGTTTCATGAGACCCAAGCTGGTAGTGACCCTTAGGAAAATATCCAAGGGTGCATTCATAAGGGGTGGCAACAGAAGATGTGTGAAGGCTGTCATGTCACACATTTCATGTGCAAAAGTCTGTTACTTTTCTGCTAGGCTTTTCTCCTCAGACCTTTATTTCAGCAATTTTTGAAGAAACTAAATTTAAAGTTACAACATGAATTTCGTGGGAACTCCATTTCTGATATAAACTTGAAACATGCTTCTAGGAATGAAAGATTTTTATGGATGAAATCTAATATATTTTGAATCAAACCCAAAGAGATCTTTTGCAGTGTGTGAAAAATAAAGTAAAAATTCCATTAATAAAATTTTATGGCTGGATGGTTATGGAAAAATTTTTCCAGGATAAAAATATTTTCCTGTTACTTCTTACATTAAAAAATATAAAGTTATAGATATTCCCTTAAAACTAAGCCTAGTTATTAGAATGTAAATAGCCATATATTTTTAAAAACAATAGGACAAAAATGTTTCAGAACATTAAAATGTATATAATTTTATCTAAGAAGTTATACTTTTAGAAGACTACTCAGTAAATACAACCTTAAAAGCTGGATAAATATAAAAAATCATTTGATGGCATTGGAGAGTTAGTTATAACGCAACCAGAAACTGAGAATTCAAGATTCTTAAAAAGATGAGCCATCCAGTGGTGGTGCACACCTGTAATCCTAGAAACTTGGGAGACTGAGGCAGGAGGATGGCAAGTTCAAGGCTAGTCTCAGCAACTTAGTGAGACCCTGTCTCAAAATCAAAAAATAAAAATGGATGTAGCAGACATTTGGTGCTGCTTTTCCCATCAAGATATTTCCCAATTTCAAAGAAGCCAAGATATAGAGAAATCATCTCAGGGAATGTTATAGCAGTCCTAAGGGAAAAGGGGACAGAAGTGAGATGTTTAAGTTTGTGACGGTGTTAAGGAACTGGCAGACAGCCAGGATGTGCAGTTGGGACTCCTCACGGGAGTAAGAGTGAACAGAATTAGCCCTTATAGACACTGAAACAAATCGTCATGCCTGTTTAATCCCTGATCGTTCTAGGATAATAGTTCATCAAGAGCAAAGTAAATATTCTGTAGAGGAAAACTTCAAGGTATCTCTAAAATATTTTATACACCACATTAACATTTAAACAATACTGCCAGACATCCCAGGAGGCAAGAATAATGATCAAAATGAAGAAAATTCTTAAGGAAAAAAAAATGAAACAGCTATATAAAAGAAACATTCATTAGAACTGTCAGTCATGGACTTTTAAATAACTATGACTACTATTTTAAATAAAATAGAGAGCAAGGAGAAGAGTTTTGGCTGAGAACTAGAATGTATAAAAATTATATAAGAAAAAGTACAATAACTGAATTTTAAAAAATCAGTATGTGAGTTTAAGAGCCAATTAGAGTCAAAGACAGAATGTGTGAACTGGAAGACAAATCAGTAAAGATAAGTTAGAAATAACTAAAAATAATGAAAATATGAATCACTAACAAAAAGACAAACAGAAACCAAGCAGTAAAATGGCAGTTTTTAATTCCAACAGTACCAGTAACTGTGTTAAGTATAAATGGACTAACTATTCCATTTAGAAGGCCAAAATCATCACACTTGTACTAAAACACACACATGCATCTGTATGCTACTTATAAGAGATATACTTTAATTATATATACAAACCATGCAAAGAACCTGAGTAAAGCTGGTAGAGCTTTATTTTTTATTTATATATTAACCTCAAAGAAGACTCTGAGAAGAATTACATCAGTTCACATTCTGTAATGACAGCACACCGAGGAGCTGTGATGATTCTAAATTACTGTATATCTAACAACATACCTGAACAGGAGGCAGAATCATACAGAACTAAAAGAAAAAAAAATAAATTTGTCCACAGATACATTTGGAGAATTTAACATATTTTTTTCAATATGTGATAGAACAAGAAACCAAAGTTCATAAATTTAAGCAACACAATAAATGCCACCTGAAAGACCTATAAATACCACCTGCATTTTAATGCATCTGAGGCAATGCTTCATGACTCTCAAAATTAGAGTGCTTGTGAGGTGTTTCCCACAGGTTTTCTCTTGGAAATGTCATGCTGTTAATTCTAAATACAGAATAAGCTTTTTTAAGCTGCCCTGACTGAATTGCTAGATTTTTTTTTTTTTGTAAAACATACTCACTGAGGCCCATAGCTTCCCACAGCCTGCAGCTAACAGGATACTCTCCAGTGTGACTATTTAGCTCATACCCCTCAGATTGAATTCTGTGTTTATCAAGAGTAAGTTTTTTTTTTTTTTTAAAAAAAACAATATCAGTTATACTCTTCATTCATTTACATGATTTAATTAAACAGTATATTTGTTAGATTTCTGTCACTATAAAAATGCCTGAGGTGATCAACTTATTAAAGAAGAAAGGCTTATTATGGCTCACAGTGTTCAGAGGTTTCAATCCATGTTTCCTGGTCCGTTACTTTGGGGCCTGTGGGGTGGCAACACAGCCGGATCATGAGCCAGAGGAGGACTGGTGCTCTCGTGGCCGGGGAGTAAGGCAGCAAGCACGAGGAGCTGCTTGGGGTCCTGAAATGGCCTCGACATCTCTCACCAGGTCCCCCTCTTGGAGGCTCCCACACTGCCAACAGGGCCCCCGGGGGACCACACTTCTACCTAGCACATAGCCCTCGACAGACATTCTGAATAAGAAGTGTAACCATATAAAATGATAAAAGGTATCCTGGAGAAATCTATAATTTCTAATGAGAGCTTTACAAAAACTTGAAAAAAGGATGATTGTTGAATTAGAAAAGGGTCAGGACTAAAAGTATTTGAAAATAAATAATATAAATCTAAAATTCTTCATGTGAGTTGTTTCAAGATATCTCTTAAGTTATTTCTCCACCTAAAGAAACTATGGAGTGAAAAATCTTAGATAGCTATGTGTAATTTGTGGATATGGTTAATATGAGAGAAATTTTGGTACTTTGATCAGTGGCTGGTCATTCAAAATGAACCTTGGCTTTCTGTCAAAATATTGGCAAATGAATGAAGTTCAATATTTTGACCTAAATTAATATTTTAACTAAATGTACTTATTAGTAGAACTGCCATTTAGAGGGCCACAGGACAGGTCCTTAAACAACGGGAATTCATTTTCTCAGGATTCTAGAGGCAAGAAGGTCAAGATGTCCAGGTATTGGCAAGGTTGGAGCCTCTCTCCTTGGTTTGCACACGGCTGTCTTCCCATTGTGTACACATGGCCTTCCTCCTGTGTGTCCTTGTACCCTAATGTCTTGTAAGAACAGAAGTTGTATCAGATTAGGACCCACCCTAATGACCTCATTTGTAAGACCCTATCTTTGAATGCAGCTACAATCTGAGGTACTAGGAGCCAAGACTTCAACATCTGAATATGAGGGGGGACATAATTCAGTTTATATCAATGCATTAAGTATTATTTTTATGATTCCATGCCTTTACCAACTTTCTGACTAGCCATCTCATTATATCATATATGAACACACAGGATTAATAGAGTTGGCTCTGCAGCCCAAATATCAGTTCTACCACCCAGTAACCATATTCCCTTGGGAAAATTAGATAGCCTCCCTGTGCCTACGTTTTCTTACAGTTGAGAATAATAATAGTACTTACTTTATCCAGTTATTAGAATTAAAAGAGCAAATACATGTAATGCATCTAGAATGGTGCCTGGCATGTAGTGATTACTTAACCAATGTTGTATATAATTCCATGTCTCAAATATGTCAAGCACAAATATTTTGAAAGCCTCTGCTCACAGTGTGAGCCCAAAGTGAGATCCACAATCTGATGGTTTATGGAGATGGTCTATGTGATATCTGCAAGTATCTGCAGGGGCTGATCTGTGTGCAGGCTTTCACTTGGAAGGCAGAGAGAGGAGTCAGGTAGTAGAGTAGAACTCTAGGTGGACAGCGTGGCCAGGGTAATGGCATGATGTCTTCCTTTCCTCTGGGTTGCATGAACTGGCTTTTAGCCTTTTTGTAGAGAGTATTATAGACCAAAACTGTGACAAAGGGTCTGTTTCCTAAAAAGATTTGTGGGCATTCGAGGCACAAGCAGGGCCACTATGGAGCCTGGTAATAAATCACAATCCAGAATAGGAAGGAATTCTCTCTTCCCGTCATCTTACGTTCTAGTGTTCTGAAGACAAAAATGTTCACTGCCATGGATGGCTTTGCCTGGTAGGGTGGTGTGATACCAGATGAGAGAAATCAAGAAAGGGCTGTCCCTTGCAGGACAGGCAACTGAGGATGCCTCGACCAGGGGGCTATCAAAGAGATACGCGAGACTTCCTTGCACATGTCAAAGCCCCTCTTGGGATTTTGTAGAGGAACTGGGAGAAATTGTGAGGTTTAATTTACAATTAGGGGCTGAAATGGACAAGTTCTTAACAATTTGAGCTTTTAAATGTTGGTTACTTTATTTATAGTTTTTGTCATTTGTGATACAAGATGAAACTTTTTCTATAAGGTTCCTAGTGGCCCCAGGACAATTTGTTTTTACCACCATATAATGAAAAAATGTGACCTCATGGATTTTTGGCAAATGTTGGATTAAAGTGTGTGGAGGTGGGAGTGTGCATGTATGTGTGTGTGTTAGTTTTTTTAAATTTTTTTTTGTAGTTGTAGATGGACAGAATGCCTTTTTTTTTTGTTATATTTTTTTTAATGTGGTGCTGAGGATCGAACCCAGTGCCTCACTCATGCTGGGCAAGTGCTCTGCCCCTGAGCCACAACCCCAGTCCCTGTGTGTGTAGTTTTGAAGTAGATGTTGTGTCATGTGGTCCAGATCTACCTCCCCATCACTTTCCTCCCCTTTGAGTGGAAAGGCTAATAATTTCCCTGTCCCTAGTAATGCTGCCAGTTGGAAGTTGGACAGCCCTTTCTTGATTTCTCTCATCTGGTATCACACCACATTTCCAGGGCAGACTCTGTCTAGGAAGGATCTGACAGTCTTACCCCAGCCTGAACATGGACCCTGTAAAAGAATGTTTTAATATGAGAAGTGCTGCTGAGTTCAGATGAGTCCTTTGACAGCACCTGAGTCTAACTGAGAATGTCAAATGTCCTCCTATGACAGAATGGATAGATAAATTTTCTTCCATGGGTATAATAGAATATTAAATAATAATGGCAGTAATAAAGCTATAGTTGCATGTATCCTCATGTGTTATGGTTTGAATATCAGATGTCCCCCAAAAGTTGGTCATAGCAACACAAAGCTGAAAAAAAACAAGAAGTGGTTGCTGCTATTACCAACCTGACTGTGTGGTTGGAAGAATTTGGTTTGCAGGAGGAGTTTGGGAAAATTTGCAAATGCAGACCGAGAGACCTTAGACTATTGTAAGCAGAGATCAATGGGTGATTCTAGTGGGAGAATCCTCAGAAGACCTAATGCTGACAGGATTGGGGACAGCAAAGACTGGATTCATGAGGTCTCACAGGGAGAGGAGCACTCTACTGGAAACTGGCCGAGAAGCCATTAATGTTACATTCTAACAAAGAAGCTGTCTACATTTTTCCCATGTCCTGATGCTTTTTGTGAGGTTGAATTTAAAGGTGATGATCTAATTAATCTGGCGAGGACATGTCAAGGCAACATAGTATTCAGGATGTAACAAGAATATTGTTGGCAGCTTTTAGCCAAGTTTACCGTGACAGTCAGGAGCAGAAAACATAGTGGAAAGATGTAAATAGATAGCAATCTGGCCAGAGACGTGCAAGTAAAACTGGGGCCAAGGAAGTTGTAGTTGTTGCAGAGATTACAGCCACTAAAGAAATGCTAAGTATTTTACATAGAGATCACAGGAAAGATGGTTTAAGGACATTTCAGGAATTGGCAAGACCACATCCATCACAAGCTCAAGAGTAAAAATTCCACTGAGAAGATACAATGGGGGCACCCTGCTTGCATGGGGGGAGGGGGATAAGGAAGTCGTCTCACTGTGCTCAGCTGCCCAGGCACTCATGGGTCACAGCCCCGATCCCAGGAAACTTAGTCATTTCCAAGGTGATGGCAGACCTTGGCATTGTCCATGTGGTACTGGTTTGGCAAAATGCAAAATGCAGGAGTTTGGGCATCATGAAGGCTTCCAAAGAAGGCCTAGGAGGCCAAAGTGGAGCAGGGTCAGAATGGTGCATGCAGACCCTGAGAGGGTGATCGATGAAGATGCGAGAAGGAAGCCAAAGTTGTAGTGGAAATCCCAGGGTTAAGAAATTCCAACAATGTGAACATCTGCTGAGGAAAGCTGCAGAACTGAGCTAACAGAGAAGCCAGCAAGGGTGCCACAGCAAGGCCACAGGGAAGGAGACTCACTAGCCCTTTGGAGAGAACATCACAATGCCATGTGCACCAGATGATGGACACGGAGCTATCGGACTTGTTTGTCCAGCTGGATTCTGATCTTGCTTTGGTCCCATCTCTTCCTTCGATGTTCCTATTTCTCCTTTGTGGGATGGAAATATTTACTCTGTGCTATTATATATTGGGTATATGAAACTTGCTTTTGATCTTTATAGAGCTTTAACAGCCAAGACTTTGCCTTGAGTCTGATGAGATCTTGGTGTTGGACTTTGGGCAGTACTGGAATGGTTTAGAGACCATGAATACTTTTAGAAATGGACTAAATGTATTTTATATTGTGAGATAGGTATGAACTTTTGGAGACTGGGGTGGAATATTATGGTTTAGATATAAGGTGTTCCCTAAAAACTCATGTGTCAGAGCTATAACCTAACCAGTGGATTAATCCATTTGAGGGGTTAATAATTTGAATGGACTAGGGGGGTGGTAATTGCAGGCAGGCAGGGTGTGCCTGGGGAAACTAGGTCATTTGGGGTTATATTATTCCTGCTCCTTGCACTTTAGCTCTTTGGCTGTCATGAACTATGCAGGTTTCTTTTACCATGTCCTTCTACCATGATGATCTGCCCCACATTGGGCCCAGAGCTATTCAGTCAGTTGACCATGAACTGAAGCTCTGAAATCCCAAGCCAAATAACCTTGTTCTTGTCAGGTATATTGGCTACAGTAACACAAACTAATACACTATGATTGAATCTCACTTAATATGATGTTGAATGAAAGAAGCAAGACACAAAAGGGTATATATTTAGTAAGGATATAAATTCACAAACAGGCCAGAATTATAGTTCTTAATTTGTAAGAGACTGAGCTGCTTCCTGCTTTACATGATTTTTTTTTTGTCATTTTATGAAGCATAGGAAACTCTTGGATTTAAAGGCTCAGGTGCAATTTTGAATATATACTGCCCATTCCGAAAAACTCATAATAAATTTAATCATCACAACTATAAACTAGATCTTAAAGTAGCACTAAGAACCAATGATAAAGGTTAAAATGAAGAATTATGACCATCCAGAAATATTATGATTAATATATATTATATGTATGTATGAATACAATACAATGAAACCCACTACTTGGTATAACTAATATGAACTAATAAAAAAAGAAAAAATATCCAGAAAGTAGGCAAAGATATTTGCAACACATATTTCTAAGGATTCATTTTCAGAATAAAAGCACTTTTAATAACAAAAAGGCAGACAACAACTTAATTAAAAATAGGCAAAGACTTGAACAAGAACATCAAAAAAGAGAAGATTCAAATGGTAAATAAGCATACAAAAATTTGCTCAAAATCAACAAGTTCTTCAGGGAAATACAACTGAAACTGGGTATGGACCTACTACCCAGCCACCAGAACGTGTTGGTAAGGATGTGAGCAAATGGGACTCTCATCCAGCACTGTAGGAATGTATATATACTGCTATATAAATTTAGAAACTGTTTGATACTATTTATTAAAAATGAAGATATATATTCCTTATGGCTGGGGCAGGGAGTGTAGCTCAGTGGCAGAGTTAGCTTGCAGGAGGCCCTGGACTCAATCCTCAGCACCACCAAAAAAATAGAGTAAGATTTCCTTATTACTTCTGACACAACAGTTCTACTCTTAGGTATATCCCATCAGTGGTACCTATATTTGGTAACTAAGAGAGTTGATAGTAGAATTGTTTGTGACAACCAAAATTGAAAATAAGCCAAATGTTCATCAATAGCAGAATGGATAAACAAATTGTGCTCTACACATATAATGGAGTACTAAATAATCACAACATTAATCAAACTATTAGACTACACTGACGTGCGTCAACATGCATGACTCTCACTCAATACATGCCGAGTGAAAGACACAGGACATAAACAGGTATATACTGAACAGATACAGCAATGTTAAGAACAAGCAAAACGATCCGTGATGGTGTAAGTGAGAATCCTTGCTATGTTGACTGGGGAGGGGCAGAATGAAGGAAGGGCTCCTAGGGATTCTGATGACTTCCTGCACCTGATGGGGATCCTCATAACATGGGCACATTCACTTGGAGAAGATTAAGTTGTGCAACTACGACTCACGTATACTTCAATAAAGGAAGTGGGGAGATGCACTGCTGAGAGTTTTGTTCACATTATGGAAAAACTGCTTTTTTTTCTGTGAAGGAATAGTTCATTTCAGTTCAACTTCCTTACAAGGGATTTTTAGTAATGTGGAGGTTATTTCATGGAAATTTAAGATGCTTTAAAACCAAAGCTGAAGGATTATAACCCTTTTCAATCTTTCTATGATTAGTAATCAATCATGACTTCTGATCCTTGAATACTTTTCTTAAATGATACATTCCTTTTGTTAATCTTGACTGATAAAGAAAAATGTGGCCATTTACACGCTGTGCATTGTAGCCTATGATTTACAGCAGTGGCGAGGCCCAAGGTTGGGTCACTGCTTGATAAATAGAGTGGTTATTCAATACCACATCCGTCTCCCGGCTCACAGATCCAGAAGGCAAAGATGCCGGGAGTGGGTAGACTTTCAGCTTTCTTAGAAACTAGTTAAGTCAAAAGGTCTGAACAGAACCCTTTTCAGCTGGAAAACTCTGGGTCACTGTGATCATGAAGGAAGGCTGTGGGAAAGACCTCTGGCCGTGGACAACGGGGAGGAAAGGCTGAAGCCAACATGATCCACTCCTGGGAGGCCCACTCAGATCAGACGGGTCCACATAGGCAATCCCCCGCCCCCTTCACTTTGAACACATGTCTACAAGCTGGGAAACCATCTCAGCTGACACACTGCTGTGGAATGACAGACTTGGAGCAAGAGATTCTCTCCAAAAAGCCACAAGAAGAAAACCAGACAATAGAGTAGCTCTCCACCACAGCCCAGGTACTCGCCAAAGTGCAGTCGTCTCCAGGGGAACGCAAGACACGATTCCTTAATTGTTGTTCCTGGAATATGCTTGGAAACCAACATAGTTAGATGCCTGCTGTTTTCACAGAGAAATTACAACTACGCACCCAAAGATGTCAATGTTCACCGCCATGGTCTTCAGCCAGTTTGGCATGATCTTTGTCTTTGCAAAATAGATATCGCAAACAGAACTCTCTTAATGTTTTGTGAAGCAATTTATATTTTCTTTGGAACTTTAGCCACTTTTCTTTAACAGTACTGGTGAGTGAACCCAAAGTGCTGGTCAAGCACTCTGCCACCCAGCCACATCCCCAGCCTTTTTTCTTTACTTTTTATTTTCTTTACTTTTTATTTTATTTGTTTTTATTTTATTTCAAGGCAGGGTCTTAGTAAGTTTTCACACTTGATCCTCCTGCCTCAGTGTCCCAAGTCACTGGGATCACAGGCATTTTATTATCTTTTAATGTGACAGTGACAACAAATTCCTTTAGGAAATCAGAACAACAACAACATCAAAAAAAAAAAAAAAAAAAGCCTGTCCCTTGGATCTATCTTTAGATCTATCTCCAGCCAATGTGGAATTGGTGTGACGGTTCAAAGGGAACGCTATCTCTGTGACACTTGTTTTCTTAGTACTCTTCATGCGATCTGCGTGTCAGTTCTGTAGGACTTCCAGAACCTTCCAGGTAACAAATTACATTTCTGTCTACAACCATTGTACCAATTTTGTCACCCACTGTTAACCATTGCAGCTGTGATTTACAGCACTGAGATGGATCACAGTTTGATGAATAGAGTGGTTATTCAATACCACATCTGCTGACCACTGTTAACAAAATTCCCATCTTCTTTATCAGGGGACTTGATTCAAGGGTTCCAGGACATCTTAGAGACTTGCTTGGCCACAGAACCCAGGGATATGTATACGGCATCCAGGAAGTGAGCACCCAACACTCCAGCCTGGCCCAAGGAGAGCCCGGCAAGCTTACCTGAGCCCGCCATAGGATTCCCTTCTAATTTGACCTCTCACCTGACTGCCCTCCCTCCTCCCTCCCTCCCTTTCTTCCCCAACTTGAACTCTTCCTCATATTCCAACAACACCTGCCACCGTGTCCTTGGACTGGCAACTTTTTTGTTCCTCCTTGCATATCACCACTTTTGTCCCTTGGCTCTAGGGTACAGAACGGGCAGGTCAGATCTCCCCAGTCAGAACGTTTCATCTTGGATCACAGATGAGCATGTGACCTAAGAAATGTCAATCACAACCCTGGCTTGGGAATAATACAAGCTGAGGCTTCCCAGACAAGAGAACATGAAGCTGGGGCTGCTTGCAGATAGTGCAGCAAATGTGTTTGCTGAATGCAGCCAAGTGAAGACAACTGTCCCATGGAGTCTCACAGAGAGTCTTATGGCTTTAAGTTTCCAGCTAACAGACCTACCCTCTAAATTTTTCAATCTCTTCTTTCAGTTCTGTGAATTGATGAAATATGCTCCAGAGCTTTGTGGATGAAGGAATTCCCTTTCTGCACAAGCCAGCTGAGCTGATGTCTGTCTGTGGCAACTGAAGAAGTCCTGAGGAACATAATAACTTAATCAAGAGTAACAGGAAGGTCAACAGTGTCAGTTTCCCCTAGTTTGGAGCAATTATTTCCAGCATCTCATCCAATATCTTTGTATGAACTCTTGGCAATTGGACGTTAAATACCTGCTAGGAATGTTGTAATTATTTCTAAATAGTCTCAGCTCCCCATAGAGTACTTCTCCAAGGAAGCTCTTCCCAAAATTCAATATGCTTTCCGAATTAGAGGTTTTTTCTTTTGTTTTTTGGTTTTTTTAATTTCAATTGTGACAAGATATCTTATGGCCTTGATTGATACAAATAGTCATTACATCTGCTGTGGTCTAAGTACTGTGTTAGGCAGGAGAAATTTAATGAGGTCAAAATAATCTCAGACCTCAAGCTGTTAATAGCTAGGAATGTATTTTTTCTATAAAAAGAATTTTGTATATTGTATTCATCGCTAGTTAAAGTAATAATGGTTGATACATACTGAGTAAATTGGGAACAAAGAAGGAACAGTGGGCATGGGTGCTGAATATGGGAGAGGTTGGATCTGAGCAGGTACTGAAGGATTGATGGGCTCAGGTTGGGCAGAGGAGAAGGACAGACTTTCTGGGAGTAAGTAGAAATGGGGCAAGGATTCTGGGAAGAAGGAACGCGGTCCATGTGCCTGTGAAGAAGCTGACACACATCCCACCCCCTTGTCCACTGCTCCTATTTGTCTCCTTTCTGACCACCCATCCTAGTTGAATTTCTTGATGGATTTTGATCTGAAAGTGACAGAGGGAGATAGCCATTCCATCTGGAGCATCCTTGGCATGTGGTCCCCTGAAAGCACTTCCTATATTCCTCTTCTGTGGCATCCATGGACTTCCCTTCTGATCATTCATCAAAGTGAGAGGCCATCTGCTGTGTGCTCGGTTGGCTCCAGGAATGAAATCAAGGCATATGCTGTGTGGCTCCATGCCAGCTTCCCCTTCCTCACAGCTGCCTGTCCCTTTGAACAGCCCATGGGGCATAACTTATGTCTCACCTTAATGCAAGGTACATGACCCCTTTGCTTCCAGTCCTATTTCACTTTGAAAAATACCTGCACCTCCTGCTGTTCAGGTGTTATTTTAGAAATCCTCACCAAACACTAAACCACTAGTGGTTTACATTTCTTTGGCAATCTCCCATTTTACCAATGAAAGGTTTTAATGGAAATTCAACATTTCAACCAATTCTTGTATTACAGGAAGAATAACAATTTTTCAACTGTATCCCCGTCCCTTTGAAGTGCATTATTGACTTTTGCTAACCAATCTACTTTATATCCTTGGGATCTTCATCTCATAGAAGTTAGGAAGCTAGAAACAAACTTTGAAACTAGAGTATAAAACGAATGAAACTAGCCCTGGTGAATGGGGATGAAATCACCAAAATAGAAAGTGGCCAACGGCAACTGTGTGTATGTGAGGGACAAGAGCCTTTCACTCCCAGAGAATCAGGGAAAGACCTGTAGATGATTAAAAGGAAGAGATTTTTATATATGTGTAGGAAAAAAATCACTATTCCAAAATTTCCTGTGTGCTGAGAAATGTAAAATTAGATAAGTGTTTAACCATTCTTCTTCTCACTTTACTAATATACAGATTGTCAATAACAAATACTTAGATGAAAGAGTTTTTATTAGGGCTAAATAATAATCATGGTGCCTACCTCGTATGTGTTAGGAGCTCAATACTATCACTGGGCCTAGCGTAGAGCAGGCACTCAGTGACCATCTCGTTGGAATGGATGAAGGGAGGAAGGAGTGAATGAAGGCCGCACACGGAGCTTCCCGTTGCCTGTTGGTCAGTTCACTGCGGTGCCTCTATGTTCCTAGGAAGATACTACACACCTAATGGAATTTCCCTCATGATAGATTGAGAGCTCTGTGCTGAGTTTGATGTGAAAAGTTTATGAAACGTAGAAAGCTGGGCTATGGACAAACTTAATCAACAGCAAAGTGGCACAGGTAACGTCCCTAAGACCTTTGTGAGCTGAGGTCATTGTTTTTTAGAATTTTAAACAAAAGTTAAGTTCCTGAGAGAAATCGAGGAATAAAAATCACAGGTTTAATTAAAGTTCAATTTTAGGCAGTGGAAAATGAAGGTAAGCAGGATTAAAAGAGGTAGCACATTCCAATAGCTTTACTGAGTCGTAATTAACACTTTAAATTGCATGCACTTCAGGGTACAACCTGACAGGTTTTGACACATGTATATGTGCAGGAAACCTCCAATATCGTCAAGAGAGTGGACATGTCCATCATCCGCAAGTGTCCTCGTAACTCCCCTGCAATCTCCTCCTCCCTCTCTGCTTTCCTTCATAACCACTGATCTTTTCCCGGGACAGTGTTGTCTTCTACAGTTTCGTATTAATAGAATTACTCAGCACATGCTCCTCTTAGGATTTTGCTTCTCTCATTCAGCATGACCACTTTAAGATACCCTTGTTGTATTTATTGGGAGCTCATTTCTTTTATTCTGAGTCTTCCCGTCAGGCTCTAACACAGATTTTCTGTTAATACACCAATGATGGACATTTAGATTGTTCCCTGGATTTGACTATTATAAAAAGCTATTATAAATATTCGTGTACAACTCTCTGTATGGACATAGGCTTTTATTTCAAAGGAGGAGGATGACGCCTGATAAGATAGTGGGATAGATTTTAATTTTTTAATTTTTTTTTTTTTTTTGGTACCAGGGTTTGAACCTAAGAGTGCTTAACCACCAAGCCGCATCCCAGCTCTACTATTTATTTATTTATTTTTCATTTTGAGACAAGGTCTCACTATGTCACTAAGTTGCTGAGGCTGGCTTTGAACCTGATATGCTCCTGCCTCAGCCTCGTGAGTCACTGGGATTGCAAGCATGCACCATCATGCCTGGATAAATGTTTAACTTTTTTTTTTTTTTTTTTTGTGTGGTGCTGGTAATCAAACCCAGGGTGGAGGTTTAATTTTTAAAGAAGCTGCCCAACTTCTTTCTAAAATGGTTGCCCCAGTTTGCATTTCCACCATCAATTTCAGCTCCTATACCTTCGTACTAATGTTCTGTATGGCTAGTCAGAGTAACGTGTATTAGTCATTAGAACAGGTGTGTAGGATACGGCTGTATTTTGTATTTCCTAATGACTAATGATATTGAGCATCTTTTCATGTCCTTATTCCACATAAAGGTATCTTCAGTGAAGTGTCTCTTTAACTATTTTCTCTTTTTTTATTGAGTTGTTTGTTTTCTTATTATTGAGTTTTGAGTGATCCTTTTGGATTCTGGATACACATTCCCTATGAGATTTATGACTTGCAAGATTTTTCCTAGTCTGTGACTTGTCTTTTCATGTTCTTTACAGTATCTTTCAAAGAGCAGAAATATTTCATTTCCATGAAATACGGTTTATCATTTGGGGGGCTTGTTTTATGGATCATGCTTTTGGTATTCTAATAAATCTTTGTCTATCTCAAAATTTCAAAGATGGCTCTAATTTTTTCCTTCAGTAAGTCCTGCAGTTTTAGAACCTCTGCAGGCCTGTGATTCTTTTGAGTTTATGCAGATGGCTCAGGTGTGAGTCTCACGCTCTGCATTTGGAAGTCCGGCTCCTCGGGCTCAGCAGCTGATCACATCCTTCTCTAGAGAACTGCCTGAGCCTCTGCGTGGAGAGCCAGCTGTCCGTCGGTGTGTGCATCTTAACTTTGGACTCCGTCCTAGAACCAGGCAGTGGGTTGAGAGCTATTCTTTCCTCTTCCGTTTTCTGGAAGACATGGTACAGAATAAGTGTGGTTTCCTTTATAACTTGATAGAACTCACCAGATCAAAAACTTAAGTGATAACCGACCACTTCCTGGAACAATGCAAACTTCCAGACCTTGCTCCAGAAGAAACAGGTCATCTGAACAACCCCAGCCTTTGCCAGTAACAAAAACATAGTTAAAAATCTCCACAAAGATGATGATTCGTGGGTAGAGGTAATTTTTTTCACATTTCTTGTACCTGGAATTAAAAGACCTTTTTGGATCTTTAGGTTTCGCCTTCAAAATGTTCTATAAATACTCATTATGTCTTCAAGCACTTTTTCTGTGCCCCTCCCCTCTCTTTTGGACACAACTGATGAAACTGCACCCCAGCCACTGAGGCCCCCGTCCCTGGTCCCTTCCCCTCTGCACTCCACCCTGGCTGCCTCGACTGCTTTCCTCCGCGAGCTCCTGTCTGCTCTTAGGCCCTCCGATGCATGTTTCACCTCAGACATTTTTGTTTTCATCACTAAAGTTCGATTTTGTTTTTAAGATTTTCTTTCATGCTTCTACACAACTTTTTGAACATATGGAATACAGTTACAATAGCTGTTTTTATGGCTTCGTCAGCTAATTCAGACATCTGTGTCCGTCCTGCGTTGATTTCGGTAGATTGCTTCTCTCCTCATTCAGGATCGCGTTTTTTTCCCGCTTGCTAGCACGCTTGGTAACATTTGATTGGATGCCAGACATTTGTTGGATTTTACTTTTTTGGGAACTAGATATTTTCATATTCCTATAAATATTCTTGAGCTTTTTAGAGCTACATCTAGGGATGCAGCTGTTACTTAGAGACAGTTCTGTATTTTTGGTTATCACTTTAAAAAAATCTGTTAGATGGTAGCAGAATACTATTTGCTCTAATGCTAATTATTCCATACTTCACACAACAGAGACAGACCCTCCTGAGTGTTCCTCCTAATGCATCCTAAATGAAGTTTCCCAGTGGTAATAGGAACACACAGCCTGACAGGCACTTTGTGATTTGCTACCACTGAGCTTTTTAGGTAGTTCTTTTACTAGCTTTGACAGTTTCTTTACCTGAGGCACTAATCATAGTGTTCTGCTAAAGACTCCAGAGGACACTTTGCAAATCCCTGGAGCTCTTTCTCTGCAATCTTGAGGTTAGTGTTGCACTCACCTTGTTCAGTTTCTCTGAGACCATTGTTCTCTGTTGCCTAGTATCCAGTATCTTTAAAAAAAAAAATCATTGTTTCCATACATTTTGCCTACAAGCTTTGGTTGTCCTATAAGGGAGGATAACATCGTCTCTGTTCTTCCACCTAAGTAGGAAATGCAAGCTTGGGACTGATGATATCTAAAAGCAACAAAGCAGATGCTGAGCGGGTATGAGTAGTCCATAATGACTCTGAGCTTTACCTTCTAGCATATATAGCAGGTTTGACACCATCCCTTAAACACAGGCTCACTAAGCAGCAAAGCAAGTGATACTTACTTACTACCCTCTTGCCCTGTGAAGACTGAACAGAGAAGCGAAATTTGTAAAGAAGTTCTGGGAAAACTGAAGGAACCTCTCCCTCCTAAACAAAATGATCCAGGCCACTACTACTTTAGTTTTTGTAGTTTCTACAGAATATCCATACTCTGATATTATGGAGTAAAACCTACATCTGAATTGTATCAGGAGTACAGACCAAAACCAGATAAGAACACATCAAGGAAAGAAAATTGCACACCAATATCCCAGATGGACTTAGATGCAAAAGTACTTACCAAAATATTGGCAAACCATGTACAACAACTAAGAAGACTGTACACCACGTCCAAGTTGATTTTATTCCAGAGATGCAAGAATGGTTTAATATATGCAAATCAATAAATATAATTCATCACATAAGTAGAAGTGAGGACAAAAGTCATTTAGTCATCTCAACAGATGTGGAGAAGGCCTCTGACAAAATTCAGCACACATTTATGATAAAGACACTGAAAAAACTAGGGACAGAAGTAACCTACCTCAACATCATAAAGGCTATATATGAAAAACCCAAACAAGTCTTATAGTAAATGGGAAAAAAAAAAACTAAAGCATTTTCTATAAAATCTGGACAAGATAAGGATGTCCACTCTCACCACTCCTATTTAATACAGTGCTAGAAATTCTAAATAGAACAATTAATCAAGAGAAGGAAATAAAAGGGAGAAAAATAGGAAAGGAAGAAATCAAATTATCATTGTTTGCAGATAATATGATCCTATACCTAGACGATCCAAAAAACTCTACTAAAAGGCTGCTAGAACTAATAAACAAATTAGGCAAAGTAGCAGGTTACAATATCAACATACAAAAATCAATAACTTTCCTATATTCCAACAATGAATCTGCTGAGAAAGAAGGCAGGAAAACAATTCCATTTTCAATAGCCTCAAAAAGAGTACAACACCTAGGAATTAGTCTAACCAAGGAGGTGAAAGATCTGTACAATGAAACTACAGAACACTGAAGAAAGAAATTGAAGAAGACCTCAGAAGATGAAAAAACCTCCCATGTTCATGGACAGGCAGAATCAACACTGTAATATTGTTAAAATGGCCATAATACCAAAAGCAATATTCAGATTCAATGCAATCCCCATCAAAACACCAATGACATTCTTCACAGCCAGAATATTTGCCCAGAGCTGGATGTCCTAAGACAGCTTCCATAGATAAAGCAACATCTTGGTAATGGCGTATTCTCCCAAACTCTTCAAAGATATAAAGGTGAGTCTGGATAGTAAACACATTGCTTATGTCCTTTATTTTAGGGAACTGTTTCATTTTCTCCAATCATGCTCCTATTATTGAGAGAAACCCACATTTAGAAATGATGCTTGTCTAGTTTCTAAGTACCTTCGAGTCTTTTCTGAGGGCAATGTTCATCTCAAGGCTACTGCACTGTGCTGAGACCTTCTGTGGACAGGCAGTGTGCTTCACACCTAGTCTGTTGGTTCCCTTCTCTATCTGACTTCCTTTTCCTACTCCCTGATGAAGCAGTTCTCAGCAAGTTTTATTGGTAAACTTGTCATTCTCTGTCTTGGTGGGTCCCTTCTGATATTTATACATGAATTGAAGAGCTGAGAGATTGGATGCTATCTGAACTTAAAAAAAAAAATTAAAGGTAAAGACTGTATCATTTTTAGCATAAAGAGCAAAAATTCAGTAGGCTGTCTTTATTACTTGCTATCTGTGCTTGTGGGTTCTCAACGAATTTTAAACATTCATTTAAACCTCTCTGGTTCTCTCCTGGTAAGTGGGAACAGCCCTTACCACACCACAGCCAACTTAAATGTTACTCATAGTAAGCAGGGGCTCTCACAGTTTTTACCAGGCAGCTCACGTCCCAGTGAGAATTTCAGAGGAAGCTCATATGCTCAGTGATTTCCACCACCCTTGAGTCACTAGAATGACCATGGTCCCTTTACAGGAAAAGACCTGGTGGAGCTCTGTCACTCTTAGGCAAACAAATATCTTAGAGACTGAATTTCTCACTTTTAAGGCAATTACCAAAGGAGTATTACCATACTCATTGGACTTTAGGTGAGCTGTTTCTGTGGACAAACTCTTTCAATGTATTTCCTATAGTTAAACATTTCATTTGCATTTGATTTTCTTATATTCCTGTGAAATGGGTGTGGGTGATTCCACATATACAGTTATATGTATTATACATATATACATATATATGTCTGTGTACACACACACACACTTTTTTAAAGTTCTCTCCCTTCCAAGATGGCAAAGTCATTACATGAGCACAGTTCTGAGACTAGCTTGGTTATTTTGAGCAACAGCAATTTTTGACCACATCCTTCCATTTGGTCAATGTAAAGGGCCTTCATCCTTTATGTGTGGAGCATCTGTTCTCCTTTTAATTGCTTCCTTCAGCTTGGGTTGGTCCCCATGTTTTCTTCCATCCCTCTACCACCATCTCACAGTTTGCCTGTATTCACTGGAGAGGGGTAGGATAAAAATGGCACAGATCACCTGAAGGGAACCAAATTCAAAATCGATGGGAGACACTGCTTAGGATGTTAAGATGTAAAATTAGATCTACATACTAAGATGTGATTTTTTCCAAGGATGTCATTTTTTAAATGACAATTAATGTGCTCACCATCTAAACAGATTTATGATAGCCTATTAGATGTTAAGAGAATGGGTGAGTGTCGTGAGCCATCCCTGGGCAGTGTGTGTGAGCTAGGCTCATTTGAGCATATGAGGGGACTGGCCTGATATTACTGCCTAACTGGGTTGTGTGACGTCTGTGTGCCTTTTCTCTTGCTCTGCCTTTGATCCCACACAGCACCTGAGATGGTGTGGCTTTCCAAGATGTCAATCTGCTGGCCACAAGACATCACCAAGCAAGACTCCACCCTTCGAAACCCAACCTTATTTGGGTGGAACTTTCTGGAATGTCTTTTCCCCAAAAATAGAAGGTTTTGGGTGTTCTCACTCTCTTGCTCCTTCTAGCACTGGGGCTGACCATTGCGGTCACCGGCCATCCTGCCTTAGAAACTCATGTTCGTATGCTGCGTGGTTTCTTTGCCATTTTCTTAGGACTGTTAGTCCTAAGTGCACTATGGAAGAATCATCTGAAAGGCAAGGAATCTTCCACACAGGGGCTCCCTGGCAAGTTTCATCAATTATTTAGTCATGTTTCTCATGTCCTAAAATATAAAGAACAGTTTTTATTCTGTGTTTGTGTGCTTTTTCCCTTAAAACTATCCTCAGCTACATTACTGCATGGCCACAGCCAACTAGCAGGTATTTATAGTACATTGTTAACAAAGTCACATGTATTTATCTTTATTTGTAGTTGAGTTCTCATTAATTCTTTTTTTAGTGGTAGTTGCAAACATGATATTTGCTTCCTGTTGCCATTCTAACAAATTACCACAAGCATAGCACAGATTTATTATCTTACAGTTCTGGAGGCCAGAAGTTTGGAACCAGCTTAATTGGGCTAAAGTTAGGGTGCCAACAGGCTTGGTTCCCACCTTCTAGAGGCCTCTCTGTCCCTAGTTTCATAGCCATCTCGCCATGTCTTTGAAGTCAGCAGCAGAGTGTCTTCACTCTTCATCTCTATGACCTCACCTCTGTCCCTCCGACCTCCCTCCTCCCTCCTAGAAGCAGCCCTGGGATCACACTAGGCCTATTTGGATAACCCAGGATAATTTCTCCACCTCAAGAGATTAACTTAACCACACCTGCAAAGTCTCTTGCCATGCAGAGTAACATTTACAGGCTCCAGGGGCTGGGATGTGGACATCTGGAGGGGCCACGGTTCAGCCTTCCACACACAGTGTTGTAGAAAAGGCCTATTCACTCAGGAGTGTGCTTCCTCATGTCTATATTTTTCATGTCACTCTAAATTTCTCCCACATGACCTTATCCTTTGGCCTCTACGTGTGTCACAGAATCAACTCTACAGAATCTACTCCCCAAAGCAGATCTCGCAGTACCATTTGTTGGCTGACCTTGCTTACTGTTTCATTTGCATGTGGCTTTGCAGATTATTAGACATACTTGCATCTACCCTGTTCCTCAACCCTGCAAAGTAAGACAAACCTGCTTGCACCCCGGGGCCTTTGTTCTCACTGTCACCTTTATCATAATTCTTTTCTACCACTTTGCATGACTCACTTTCTCACTTTCTTCAGGCATGACACAAATTAACTTCTCAACAAAGACTTTTTAGGTAAGAAAGTTAAGGAAGGCTCTCTTGCCTAAAACTGCACCCCTTCCTCCATACCAAGAAGTTTTTATCTTTCTCTTCTCTTTTTTTTCTTCTCCTTGGCATGTACTATGATTATCACCTATCACATATGATAATGTAAATGTAAATAAAAATACCAGTGACCCTCACTCAGTCAGATGGGTTCAAGTGCACTGGTGCTGCATAGCAGCTTTTAGTTGATGACGGCTGTTTACACAGCACTGGCTGGCAGGAGTGGCACACATTCCATGTGAACCTGGTTCTGAGTTCGTCGTTGATTCTCTTTTGCGAGATTTAATCTGATGTTGTTCATCCTGGGCCCAAAGATACAGAACCCACTGCCAGCGTTGCCAGTGAGATGCTAGGTTGAGCAACTAACCTGGAAATGAAATTAGAATGACCTAAGGAGGACAAAGGTGAAAATCACCTGCTCTCCCAGGCAGGAGTGTCCCATTCAGCATCCCTGCGATCTCAAGGAGCAGCAGCCCAGGACAGAGGCTCTGAAGGACCTGTGACACTGAAGGCCACAGGACCAACGAGAACTCAAGGAAGACCTGTGTCTGAGGTGGAGAACCTTCCAACCATCGGAGTGAAGAGCAGACAGAGAAGCCAGCACAAGGCACCCTGCTCCCCACACGTCATCACTCCACGTGGGGCCCTTTGGTTTCACCTCTTCCCAGGTCCCTGCCACTCCATTACTGCAAAGCAAACCTGAGACAAGACATCATGGCGTGCAAAAATGCTCAGTAAGTACCTCCTGAAGATGGAGATCACTGAAAATGTCGTTAAGTGACAAACATGTTCACACCCAGGAAGAGTCAAAAAAATTCTTCGCATAATGAAGCCTCTATTTGTAGATGTTTAAATTTTCCTACCTGATGTACCACTTTTAATTTTTATTTTACAGTTGTTTTTTTCTGGATCAGGAGCCAAGCAAGGTTCACATATTAAATTTAGTGCCCATGTTTTATCTCTCTTTTAAACTCTGGCCTTTTCCGTATTCTCTTTTTTTCTTGCCATTTATTCATCGAAGAGATTTAGCACTTTGCCCCCTTGAATTTTCTATCTTCCAGATTTTATTTAAAATTTTATAAAGTTTTAAATAATGAAGGCTTAGAAGAGACTCTTGCAGAAGAGGTCAGGAAAAGAGCTAACTTGGGATCAAGTTTCCCCCCTTCATCTTTGTCACTAAGGGAACCCCTCTTGTAGCAGATGGTTTCTTCATTTCCAAGGTCATCAAAATCAGTGCCGACTCCCGAGAGCTGAATGGTTAACACCATTTGCAGATCCAAAATCTAGGACTATATCCAGGTAAAGGAGTAGAGTATGAAACTATATGTTTGTCACATATGGATGTGTACACAGAGACACGTATACATATATTTGTATGTCATGTGTACATAAAATAGGCATATATATACATATTATTTATAAATGTGTTTAACTATATAAATGAAAAGTTTGCTTTCATTTTTCTTATGAACTTTTCTCAGCCAATAAATGAAATCTTTGACTTAGCCTACCTTTCTGCTAGAAGACAAGACAGAAACAAGCAAATTCACACATCCCAAACATTTTTTCCTGTAAAAGGGGCTTCCTTCAACTCTAAACGTCAATTGATGCCTGGTGCTCCCTTTGAGAGGTGGTGGGGTAATATGTTCCATGATTTAGCCCTCAGCTCTGGTGGTTTGATGGCAATCTTTGGCATTCCTTGGACTACAGATACATCATCCCAGTATCTTCCCCTTCACATGACATTCTGCCACTATGTGTCTGCCTTTGTCCAAATTTTCCCTATGTATGAGGATACAAGTCATATTGGATTAGGGCCCATTCTAATGACTTCATCATTTGCAAAAACCCTATGTTAGTCAACACTGCATTATAATAACCAGAACACCTGACAAGGACAAGTTAGAGGAGGAAAGATTTATTTTGAGTTCAGAGGCCCAGTCCATGGTTGGCCAGCTCCAAGGCACAAACATCATGGCTGGGAAGTAGAGAAAGAGGCAGAAGGGGACAGGAGCAAGGTCCCCAAGGCCACACACCCTCAGTGACTACCTGTAGTTTTTACCATCTCCCGGGTAGTCCATTCAAAGTATTAATCCGTTGTCTAGACTAATCCACTGCCTGAGGCCAGAGCCGAGATTCAAGCCTTCACCTCGGAGCACTGCTGCATTGCCTGACACGTGAGATTTGGGGAGACAGTCCATAGCCAAACCATAACAGAGCCTATTTCCAAATAAAGTCTGACTCACAGGCACCGAGAGCTAGAACATCAACATCTTTTTGAAAAAAAAAAATTCAGCTCACAAATGTCTGCTTTTCTGATTCCATTTCTGGCCACTTTTTGCTCTAGAATGCTGGTCTTCAGTCTGTTCCTCTCCAGGTCAGAGGCACCCTCTCCTCAGGGATTTCATACTTTATCTTCTTTATTACAGGAAAGATCTTAACCTCTCTACTAAGAGAGAGAGAGAGAGAGAGAGAATTTTTTAATGTTTACTTTTTAGTTTTCGGTGGACACAACATCTTTATTTTATTTTATGTGTGCTGAGGATCGAACCGAGCACCCCGCGCATGCCAGGCGAGCACGCTACCATTTGAGCCACATCCCCAGCCCAGTGAGCTTCTTATTTAGATCTGAGAGGCAAGTCAGAGTCTGGCCTGACGCCCCTCTCAGCTTAGAGCCCGTTTATTTCTACATAACCCTTAGAGTTATCAAATCCATCTTGCTCTTTTAGGTTTTTACCTCTCCTATCTGCAATGGGGGCTCCAAGAGCACAAGATCCTACCTTCCTATTTAATGATGTCCCCCCAGCATCTGATACATCATATGTTATATGGCGCAGGCTCACTGGGAGGCACTGTGTTGTATCACATTATATTGTGTTGTTGGTTGCATTAGATTAAATGCAGTCAGAAGGTATAAAGACAAGCATTTGAAGGTACATTACCAGACAGCATTAAAAATTTACCAAGAAAACAGGCAAAATGAGATCATTCTCTACTACCTTTTTTTAACATATGGAAACATCACTAGCCTCTCTTCTCCCAGGATTCAAAATATATGTTCACATGCCATTTTTCTTTTTCTTTTTACCTCCACTGGCCTCCCTGCTTAAAACCACAGCTCCCCACTCAAGTGAGCACTCCCCACTCCCATGTACTTCTTCCTTGTTCTGTCATTCCACAACACTAGTGACCTCCTGAAAGATGCATGGGACACTTAATCATGCTGTATTTTTTAATTGCTTTTCTCCTTCCCAAAAGAGACATTTATCAATTTATTCATTGAAATGGTCCAAGAATGTAGAATAATGCATGGTACTCTGTAGGTGCTCAATTTACTACATGTCAATGTCTAAATGGAAAGTGGACCTTGCCCTCTGTTTCCAAACTGTTTACCTGAAAACTAGGGCAACAGAAAGAAGAATGGTTTTAAAAGAAAATATGTAAGAGGGTTCCAGATTAGAAAAGAAGGAGAACTAGAATAATGAGTGTGCAGATTGTCCAACATGTCAATGTTTATTGGCCCTCACAGATTATAGCTCCCACTGGGCTGGGTGGATCCTGCAGGGACTCTGCTGGTCTGGACTCCAGGCCTCATGTTCCCCTCCACTAGCACTGGGGTCTCGTCACTCTTTAGGCTGGATAAGTGGCTGGTAGCCACAGCATGGCCTCTGGCCAGGTACAGTGCATTTCCTTTTTCTACAGAATTTATTTTTTCCATATCAACATGAAAGGCCTCCCAATAATCCAGACCCACCTTTGTCTTAATGGAGTCTGAAGTTCACTCCTCTGTTTATGATGTGTAACAATTGAAGTGGGAGATATAAAGTTTGCAGCTATTATGTAATCAAAAACATTTGTGTGTTCCCAAGGAGGAGCGAGGAGGCAAGAAGGGAATGGGGAGGCATGGAGGAGGGAAAAAGAAAACCACCCAGAATTGGAAGTTTGGAGCCTGTGCCGTGAGCAGGAAGTTGAAACTCATCCAGCTGTCACATAAACACAAAAGGAAAATGCTTTATGTGCTCAATCATTATTAAATGTTCTGCATGTCTATTTCCCATGTTGTTTGCCAATATATATTGGTTTTCAAATGCTAGCATTTTAAGAGCAGTAGAAATATTTGCTTTTAAGATAAAAATTGTTTCTTTTTTGAAGGCCATAAAAATAAAAATTCATGTGGTAAAAGAGAAAAAAAAGGTGATCCTCACCCTCACCTCCAAGCATTCTTTACTGAAACCAAAGAGGCGGCATCTCCTGCTCTCAACTTCACAAGGCACCTCCAACAAAGGCCCTGCCAGCACGGCAAGCCGTTCCCACACTTGCACTTCAGGAACAGGCTCCCATGTCCATTGGTGGCATGGAGGTGGACAGCACTTCAAAGACAGAGGACTGCACTGCGGGTTGCCCCAACATGGCTTTCCTGTCGAGAAGTCCAGCTGAGCCAAGCCAGAGGATGGAAATTGGGGGAAGTGGAAGTCTTTATGGACATTTTTCTCTTTTGGTTTTTCTAATAGAGAAACCACAATTATAATTGAGTCACTGAATTTATAAACCTTAGCTCTGTGGAATGTTCAGCCTAGAAAATACTGAAGGAAGCCAGGACTCAAGTGTCTGTTACAGATGAGAAAACCAAAGAGACTTGCAGTGCCTTCCCTAGGGTCCCAGGTGTACTCAGTGACTGAGCCAAGCTCACAGCTACCTGTAGGGTGTTTGAAAATGAGCAGGGAATGCAGACCCTGATTGTGACATGGCCTCTTTTCCGCTTTGATCATCTAATCAGTGTTTCTCTGCTGTCCTTTAAAATCTTCCAGGAGTGCTTTCCTGCCTCTGGAGGGGAAGCTCACATACCACTCTCTGGTCCAATGACTCCATTTCTATAAAAGACCATCTTGAGAACATGTGTCATCCTCCCCAAGTCTACATAAACATAAAATCTGATCCCTAGTGAACAGGAATGTTTGTGGTGGACTCTTAAAGGGCAGCAGAGTTCTAATGGCGCTTTCCCAGGAAAGAGGAGTCCCGAGTTCCTCTTGATGATGCCCATGTTCCCAGAACGAAGGCTTTGCTTTCCTCACCCTCCTGACTTTGCAGGCACGTTTATCCTGCCTCCAGCTGGGCCCAGCTCTCTCTTCAGGTCATTTCTGCCTTAGCTCCCCTGCCCTGCACCTGTTAGCTTCTGATCAAAACTGCTCTCCAAGAATCCTAAGTAATCTCAGCACACACTGTCACCTGTCTCTGCTCTTGGTGTCTGACTGACACGTTTTCATTTATCCAATCTCCAGTGCCCAGACCCTGTTAAGTTCCTCTGAGCTTTACTTCTGTCTACTAACACATCCTGAGTTCTTGACCCTGTTTTCTTCTATTACATTTGAGATAAATACATGCAAACTTGCATGTCCATCAACTTTATTCCTATAATTCTTGAACATATGTATGTAGTTTTAAAGAGGAATAGCATAAATACTTGTGTGCACACTATCACATTTAAGAGAAGGAATAACATCACGTCATTGGAGTTTTGGGCTCCTCCTGCCTGCAGCTGCCTCCTATTCCTTCCAAGAATTTATTATTCCACTGCCTTTGTTTGTAACTCTCTCACGTTTGCATGTACTTCTACTGTGATTTGGGTAAATGTCCCCCAAGTGTGTGTGTGTGTGTGTGTGTGTGTGTGTGTGTGTATATATATATATGTTCATTTCTCACAGTGCTGCTATGCAGAGGTCAATCTTATCATGCAGGGCCTGGGGGAGGTCCTTAGATCACTGGAGTGTCCTCTGAGGGGACTGTAGGACCCCATCCCCTCCTTTTTCTGTTTTCTGGCTCCACATGTGAGCAGTTTTCCCCACCATAAACTCTCTGCCACTGCCATCTGGCACTCCCACCACAGGCCCAAAGTAACGGGTCCACCCAGTCTTGGAATGGAATCTCTAGAACTTGGAGATAAATAAACCCTTTCTCTTGTAAGTTAATTATTTCAGATATTTTCTTATGGTACTGAAAATATAACTAATACAGCCCCTCAGAGACATTTATTCTTGCTTTTGTTGAGATCTGCAAACATGGTGTTGCATATACATAGCTCCTACGAGGCTGTAGTCAGGAGTGTTTTCACCATTACTAGGGAAGGTACTTATTTCCTAAAATGGTCATATCGATTTGGAATCTCACGAACCACAGTGTCATCAACACCAGGTTTTGTTCAAATTTTTTAACAAATTGTTCAATTGTTTTCTCTCTCTTTCTCTGTGTGTAATATTTTATCTTATTTAAGGTGTCATGCATTTCTGTAGTTACTAATGAAAGTGACCACTTTCAAATATGCATGCAGGCTGTTCCTGTTTCTTCCTCTGATACATAAAGAAACCTCTTCATGAATTTGCCTGTTTTTCAAAGATGAAGTTGTCCTTTCCTTGTTCATTTGCAGGAGTTTTCTGCATACTCTAGATCCCAAGCTCTTTGCTCAGAATGTATCATAACATTCTCTGCCAGTTTACAATTTGTCCTTTTATTTTTTAATGTCTTTGATGTTCAAAAGTTCACTATTTTTCTTCTTTTAAGGAATGAACTCCAGGCAGTGAACTTTCCTCTTAGTACTGCCTTCATAGTGTCCCGGAGATTTCAATATGTTTTACCTGTGTTCTCATTTACCTCTAAGAATTTTTTAATCTTCTCCTCGATGTCTTTTGCAACCCACTGATCATTCAGTAGCATATTATTTAGTCTCCAAGTGATGGAGTATTTTTTATTTTTTATTTTATCACTGATTTATAATTTCATTCCATTGTGATCTGATAGAATGCAGGTAATATCTCTACTTTTTTGTATTTGTTAAGAGTTGCTTTGTGGTATATTATATGTCTATTTTAGAGAAGGATCCATGTGCTGCTGAGAAGGAAGCATATTCGCTCATTGAAGGATAAAATATTCTATATATGTAAGTTAAGTTGAAGTTATTGATTGTATTATTGAGTTCCATAGTTTCTTTGTTCAGCTTTTGTTTGGAAGATCTATCCAGTGTTGAAAGAGGTGTGTTAAAATCACCCAGAATTATTGTGCTGTGGTCTATTTTGACTCTTGAACTTGAAAAGAGTTTGATGCTTTTGATATGTTTTTGTATTCAATTTGCCAGAAGTTTATTGAGAATTTTTGTATCTGTGTTCATTAGAGATGTTGGTCTGAAGTTTTCTTTCTTTGATGTGTCTTTGCCTGGTTTTGGAATCGGGGTGATATTGGCCTCAAAGAATGAGTATGGAAGTGCTCCCTTTTTCTATTTTATGAAATAATTTGAAGAGTATAGGTGTTAGTTCTTCTTTATAGGTCTTGTAGAACTCAGATGTGTATCCATCTGGTCCTGGGCTTTTCTTGGTTGGTAGGCTTCTGATGGCATCTTCTATTTCATTGCTTGAAATTGATCTGTTTAAATTGTGTATATCGTCCTGATTCAATTTGGGCAAACCATATGACTCTAGAAATTTGTCAAAGTCTTGATATTCTCTATTTTACTGGAGTACAAGTTTTCAAAATAATTTCTAATTACCTTCAGTATTTCTATAGTGTCTATTGTGATATTTCCTTTTTCATCACATATGTTATTAATTTGAGTTTTCTCTCTCCTTCTCTTTATTAGCATGGCTAACGGTCTGTCAATTTTATTTATTTATTTGAAGAACAACCTTTTTGTTTTGTCAATTTTTTCAATTGTTTCTTTTGTCTCAATTTCATTAATTTCAGCTCTGATTTTAATTATTTCCTGTATTCTACTGCTTTTTTTGTTGATTTGTTCTTCTATTTCTGGGGCTTTAAGGTGTAATAGCACAAGGATTAAAATCAAGAATCAAAAAAAAAAAAAATGGGACGAATTCAAACTAAAAAGTGTCTTCTCAGCAAAAGAAACAATCTGTGAGGTGAATAAAGAGCCTATATCTTGGGAGCAAATTTTTACCCCTCACACATCAGATAGAGCATTAATCTCTAGGGTATATAAAGAACTCAAAAAGCTAAACACCAAAAAACCAAATAACTCATCTGAACAGACACCTCTCAGAAGATTATATACAATCAATCAGAAAATATATGAAAAAGTGTTCAATATTTCTAGCAATTAGAGAAATGCAAATCAAAACCACTCTTAAGATTTCATCTCACTCCAGTCAGAATGGCAGCTATTAAGAACACAAACAACAGTAAGTGTTGGTGAGGATGTGGGGAAAAAGGCACACTCATACATTCTGATGGGACTACAAATTGATGCAGCCAATATGGAAAGCAGTATGGAGATTCCTTGGAAAGCTGGGAATGGAACCACCATTTGGCCCAGCTATTAAAAAGACCCAAAGCACTTAAAAAGAGCATACTACAGGGTCGCAGCCACATCGATGTTTATAGCAGCACAATTCACAATAGCTAACCTCTGGAACCAACTCAGATGCCCCTCAGTAGATGAATGGATAAAGAAAATGTAGCATATATACACAATGGAATAATGCTCAGCAATAGATATAAATTCATGGCATTTTCAGGTAAATGGATGGAGTTGGAGAACATAATGCTGAGTAAAATTAGCCAATTCCAAAAAACCAAATGCCAAATGTCTTCTCTGATATGAGGAGGCTGATTCATAGTGGGGTTGGGAGGGGAACATGGGAGGAATAGACTAACTCTAGATAGGGCAAAAGGGTGGGAGGGGAAGGGAGGGGGCATAGGTGTAAAAAAGATGGTGAATGAGATGGGTATCATTACCCTAAGTACATGTATGAAGACATGAATAGTGTGAATATATTTTATATACAAGCAGAAAAAAAAAAAGAAGAAAGAATGTCTCAGCTACACTTGCACCACAAAACTGGGCATTTTTCTTCTTTTTCTCCTCTCTGAACAAGTTTTGTATAACACTAAAATTTTCTGTTTTTTGAATGTTTTATAGAATTTATTTGTGAAATGTCTTTACCTGATGCTTTAATTGTGGAGAGATTATAACTGTGGATTCAATTTCTTTAATTATAAAAGATGATTCAGGATTTATATTTCTTATAAGTCAGTTAGGTTACTGATCTTTAAGTAACATATGCCTCTCATCTAATTCCTCAATTTATTGGCATATAATTTTAAATAATAATTCTCTAGTTGGCTTTTTTTTTAAACTAAAATGCTTCTTTAATTCTACTCTCTTTTTTATTCTTTTTTGTTGTTGTTGGGAGGGTTACTGGGGATTGAACTCAGGGCCACTCAACTATTGAGCCACATCCCAGTCCTATTTTGTATTTTGTATTTTTATTTTAAAGACAAGGTCTCACTGAGTTGTTTAGCACCTTGCTAAAATGCTGAGGATGGCTTTGAACTCACAATCCTCCTGTCCCTGCCTCCCAAGCCACTGGGATTATGCCACCACACCAGGCCTCCCTTTTCAATTCTTAATTTGACTTATTTATGAATTCTACTTTTTTTCCTTTAATTGATCTTGCCAAAAAGTCAATCGACATTATTACGCTTGTAGAAGACCCTATTCTTTCTTGGCTTTCTCTTTTGTGCTGGTTTATTCTGTGAGGTTGAAGGGACAGTGACAGGGTCCGCCCCATCCCTTCCTTGAGTTAGCAGGGATCTGACTACTGGCCATCCGGGCTGATGGGGCCCTGAGCCCCAGAGGGTGGCCTGTGGTTCAGGACTCTGCACAGCCTCAGAGGGAGAGGCTGCACGAGACTCGCCTGTGTCCCTGACAATCCCAGCCTCACTCGCACAACTTGATATGAGGATTTTCCCCCTTGTTTCTTTAAAAAAAAAAAAAAAATACACAATGGTGAATTTCCAGATATGCATTTCCTCATCGGTGTGAGAGAGATGATTTTCTGTTGATGACATATTTTGAGAGGGTGCAGTAGGAGTGAGGGAAAGCAGGAGAGAGCATCCCTGAGGGTGGAATGTTCCTTGAAGTCAATCTTCTTGACTAGGAAGTTAAACTGAAAAGCCAGGAGTGGAAGAAATGTTGGCAGTCACTTACAGCTTCTGTGACAGTGCACGGCTCTCTACAAAGGATCTTAACAGAAAGTCAATTAAGAACATAAGTCAGCTTCATGAACGAAACCTCATCTGACCTTCAGCAGTCCGATGTCAGTCCGTTGGGCAGGATTCGAGAAAACGAGGGATGGGGAGGGGTGCACATGGTTTTCCCGGGGAGGGAAGCCATTAGCTGGCGGAAGACAGCCTTAACGATGAAGCAACAGCTAAGAGATTTTCAAACTTTTTCTTGAACTTCTGTGATGCACGGAGTGTTGCGCATGGATGTGGGGATGAGCTGGAGCAGGGGCCTCGGCGGGCAGAGCCCTCCTGAGGGTCAGGCCTCCTGTTCCCTGCGAGGCCTTCCTTTCCCAGGCCCGAGGTGTGGCATTCATTGTGACCTCACCGCTCTGGTGAGGCACTTTCCAGCATCTGCCGTTGAATCTGTTAAGTGGAGGCATATCTTTATTCCTAAACCCATGAAAGCTGGTATTAAAGAGAAAATAAATACACTTCAGGAAAGATAACATTTTTCACAACAGATGTGAGAGCCAAGGAACTGCTGACATGTTTATTAGCAATGGATAAACTGAATGTTTCAGTTTGGCCCAGCCCCCAGAAAATGCAGATGTGTATCCAGATGCAAACCCCCAGAGTCCACACAGGAAAATTTGTACTGGACATTTTACAAGCTCTCTGGCACTTCCTGCTCCACAAGAAGTACCCCTGAGAGCCACCTATCTCATGATGTTTTGGCAGTTTTTTCCATGCTCTGGTAAGAGCCAAGACAGGCAGAGGGCCATAATATCAAAAAAAAAAAAAAAAAAAAAGAAGAAGAAAGAAAGAAAGAAAGAAAGAGACAGAAGGATAGAAGGACAGAAGGAGAAAGGAGAAGAAAGAAAAGACAAAACAGAAATGAGAAGTTTACTGAACTACTTTTGACCTTCAAATTTGCATTTAAAAAGTGGACCTGGTTTAGAATATGGAATCCCTGGGTCATCTTTCTGCCTCTAGGTTATTTTCACTAGCCCTGAATAAACTGAGCATTCCTTCCCTCTTGCAAATATCTATTTAAATACTCAAGGCTTCAGTTTAAGTCCCGGATTACCTTTTCCTTGGTGGGAAAGCACTAAAGAATAAGCAAATCTCAGAATAGATGAGAATATATGTTGCTAGTAATATTTATTTAGAATCAAAAATACATTGGGAGAGTCCCAAAACTAAGAACCTAACATTTTGTCTATTCTGGGGATGTATGACTGAGTCAATTAAATTATTGATTTAAAGCATCTTCCTATTTCATCAGTAAGTTTTTTTTTTAATGACAACATTCATTGCTACCACTATTCAAACACACGTCTAATACTGTTTTATGGTTTCACATGATTGTGGTAACACATTTAGTCACTTAGTATGCTACACACAATGCTACGTTTTGCATATTTTATTTTAAATTCTTTCAAAAGCTTCTGAAAGTCAAACTCAGAAACCATAACATCCATTTTACAGATGATGGAAGGCCTAAAAAACTCCTATGACTTTCAGTATAATTCTTAAAAGTAAGTTTAACTATGGGAAAAACTGCTTTGAGTTTTTTGATTGTTTTTGCTTGAAGGTTGCAATGGCATTTAATCCATAGATCTAACAAAATCATATGCTGATTTGCGGAGGCCTGGCTTTTTCCAGTCTCCACAGTGCCAGGAGAGTGAGAATCTGTGACAAGTTGCTCAAACACCTGAGCTGGTGGCAGGCACCAGGACACCAAGGCACCAGAGTCTGGACACCTACGTTAAAGGTGTCCAGAAGCTAACAACCCAGGACAGAACCTGGGTGGAAACAGAAATCAGTACAAAAAAGCTGACGTTTAAAACATCTGACTGAGCCACAATAGCCAAGGGCAAGTGTTGATCAGAGCTGGCGAACACAGTCTACAGGGCCCCTTCCAATCTGGCCTTGAGCTCTCTGGATGTCATAGGCGTAAAACTTGATCTGAAAACATCTGCTCAAGAGTCATCAACAGGGATGAAATTTGAGACATCATGTTGAACTCATGTCCATGTGTACATTTTTCTGGTACAAGAGCAATATATAAATATTTTTTCAGGAATGTTAGAAACAGAAAATTTTAAATACTTATTTCCACAAGCCAAGTGTGATATTTTTAACAATTTCTATTGTGAGTAAATATGGTACTTGTGAAAATGTGCAAAAGTTTTGTTACACTTACTCATCGTAGTGTTTTTGAGAGCCACCCAAGTAAAAAAGCTTAATTTGCTCTATGACCGCACCCTCTTTAGGACCAAGCCACGGTGCCATGCCTGGTAACTTGCCCCATTCACCAGAAGAGCGTCTAAATGATTGTGACAGTTGCTAACACACAAATCCACTCGAAAAGTGCATATTTGCACCATGAATATTTCAGAAGACCTTATGGCAGCCCGAAAGGAGTGCTCCCCCAAAATGTTTGGACTGAGAAATAGCAACGTCATCGGAATAAACATGTAGTCTCCTAAGGCAACTACTTTCCTAAAATATAGATGAAGAAGTATTTCCTTTGAGCATGCCAAACCTTATAAACTTAGAACAATTGCTCTCAAGCTTCAATGTGAAATTCCCAGGAATTTTTAAGAACACAAACTGCAGATACCCTCGGATCCAAGTCCCATGTAATTCCATGGGTCTGCGATAGAGTTCACGAACCCCTTTTAACAAGCGTCCCCAAGGGACTCCGATGCGCACAATCAATAGGGCATTCTCCATGAATGGGCTGGGTGCTTTACTAAGAAGCACACCCTACACAACCAGGAACATCGCTTTGCTGTTTCATGTTTTCTTTCCTTAAACCACCTCAACATAGCTTAATACCACGTTAAGGCTCTCAGTTATTTTCAGTTTTGACTCAAGTATGATAGCTAGACTTCTCTGTGACCTTAGTTAGTAATTCTTACCAACTTACACATGAAACTCTTCAGATCCCAATTTGTAATACCTGCCCGTGTCCATGACTATGGCTGGTGGCTTCGTCAGTACCTGATTTTTTTTTTTTTAGCAGCTCTTAGGCAGGAAGCATGATTTCATGGCGACATCAGAGTGAACAGGGTGGGCTCCAGCTTTGCTGGCACTTCTTTTCTGGACCCAGAAGATATGTGTATGCAAGTAAATTGAATCCAACAGAGTGGAAGACAGTGGCATTTCTTTTTTAAAAAAATATTTATTTTTTAGCTTTAGATGGACACAATATCTTTATTTTTTAATTTTTATGTGGTGCTGAGGATCAAACCCAGTGCCTCATGCATACCAGGCGAGCGCACTACTACTTGAGCCATATCTCCAGCCCCAGACAATGGCATTTCTTAAATTGTGTTCTACACACCTGTCATATCCCTTGTGATCTTCAGAGATGTGACAGATTAAAAAGGATTTCATGCCCAAGATGTCAGAAATGCAGAACTGAAGTGCGCTGCTTTATTACAGGATTCACCAGAATCTGCAGAATGCTGACATGCGTGCTCACTGAATAATGGGCTATGTATAAATTCTTGGTCCAGGTGGAGATTTTCACAAAGTGCCTTACTTAGATGGATAGCAGTATGAAATGCAACACAGCTTGAAATGTGGGACACACACCTTTCAAGCTTTTATGTAAAGATATGTATATGTACCATAAGGAGAAAAGTCTCAATGATATAAGAACAGCCCTACCTGGAGGTAAGGGGTGGTTTAGAGAATTACTGTGTCCCACCAAACTCAGACTCTGAGGTGTGACATGTGTCACAGATTCCATTTTAGTGTTTTTCATTGCCCCATATTGTCTTTGGTCTTAGGGTAGCCAGTAAACAAGCTGGGTGTTTCTGGGTTTATTTGTTTGTTTTTAAAGCTAGTGCTGAAACTCTGCCACTTATCTGCACATGGCCACGGCTGAAGTCACCTGGAAATAATTAGTAAGCACAACATTAGCAATGTCCTGTGTGTTTGTAGGCTCAGCAAAGAGTTAACAGCAACTTCATTCAATTTTCTTCAGCAAGGAAATCCTTACGATGCTGATGCAATAGTGACTTCTACCTGCCTGGAAAATCACAAATATAAAATGAGAAACCCACCAGCTCTTGGCAGTGGGCACCTGGACATGTCCTGAGGGTGGCAGCCTGGACTACACAGCTCCAGAGTGGGCCAGAGAGATTTTGTGAGAGACACAAAGCAGACAGGGAGGGATCCTTGAAAGGGAGGACTCTGCCAACAAGCTCATGATCAAACAGCTCTGGGGATGTTTTTGTAGCAGTGTGCCTAAGAGGCTGCTCCAGTCCAGCATTTCTTTCTGTGTAGTCCTTTCTCTACTGGGCCACAGCCTCTCAGGAGGCAGGGACCAGATCACAGGCCTCTTTGTACCTCCTCCTGGACCTCACTGGAACACTGAACCCACCAGGTGCTTAGTCACTGGTTGGTCAGGAAGATCAGCATATTAGGAACATGCTTTTTTATCTTGAAAAAGGTCTTGTTTTGGTTGGAGATGGAAGTCCCAGCTACTTCTTCTTTACTCCAGATAGTGCTGTGTCTCAGAAGTCAAGCACAGCAAACTAGACATTTGAAAAGGAGTCTGCTGAGTTAAATCCTGCAGACTCCTGTGCCCAGATTCCTTCTCCAAGGAATCTGAGAACCATCCACACCAAGGTGGAACATTCCAGTCCATTAATCTGATGCTTATTTAAACCAACTCTGGATAAGATTTTTTGCCCTGCCTCCTGGGAAATCCTAGAATGCAAAGAAAATTCTAGAGAAGATCTGTCTCTTGTTAAATGCATTGACTAGCATGTGCATCCACGTGTCTAAGATTATCTAATGGGACTTCTATTTTCCCTATGCTGGAAGCTACAGCAGTTAAGAGAAAGAATGTCCTCAGCTCACATGTTCTCAGAGGCAGGATGTATGCTACTGACTTGATAAGAAATCACCAGAAAGATAATTTTCTGCCCCACAATCTCTCTTCAAGACATCTGGGTGGCACCTGGGTGACCTGAGGATCCTGTGCAGGGGCCTCTCTGTTCTCTGTGCAAGGAGAGTTCTGCTGTCCATGGTGAAATTGCATTTTATCTTCCCCAACAAAAGAGCTACCCTTCGGCAAGGTTCCTTCTTCACTCTCAGTTTGTAAAGTTGCCTCTCCCTTTCCTTCCCGACGTTGAGATGTTTGACAGAAGGTGTTTCCATAAGTCTTATCTTCAGAGCATGTGCTGATTTTAGGAAAATACTTCCTGGTCTAAACTGAGAGGGTACAAGTATGGAAAGATAAGTGACCTGAGTCTGACAGCTGAGTGGCCAGTAAGCCTGTGACCTTCTCAAATTTTAGTTTTAACTAACAAATAAATTTACGGAGCGTAATGTGATTCTTCAATGTACATTTAGATTGTAGAATGATTAAATCAAGCTAATTATCAAGCAAAGCCCTGCTCATTTTTTTTTGTAGGGAAAACATTTAAGACCCTCTTTTAAAGCAATTTTGAAATATACAATTCATTATTGTTGTTTTTTAGTCACCATTCTGTGGGCCATATCAACAAAGCTTATTCTTCCTGAGACTTTATACTCTTTGATAAACTTCTCCCCTCTTTGCATCCCTCCCCTAAATGCTGATAACAACCATAGGTTTGTCTTCCTATGCCTGGTTTCTATCTCTTAGCTTACTGTTCTCCAGGTTTATCCATACTGTGAAGGCTGAGTAATATTTCATCCTTTTTAAAGACTGAATAATATTCCATTGTACATGTATAACACATTTTCTTTCTCCATTCATCTGGTGATAGACACCTAGGTTGTTTTACATCTTGGCACTGTGAATAATGCTGCAATAAACATAAGAATTCAGATATCTTTTCAACATATTGATCTCAATTTATATCCAGCTATCTCTTCAATATATTGATTTGAATTTATATCCAAAAATGGGATTGCTGGATCATATGGTGATTTTATTTTTGTTTTTTGATGAGCCTCTATATACTGTTTTCCATAATAGGCTTCTATCATTTTCAAACTTAATATATATTTTGTAGAATTTCATTTTAATTCCCCCAAATGAAAATTTCCCTGTCCTCAAATTTCATTGCCAAAAAAGTATTGAAAGACACTTTAGCAATTTAACAAACAGGAAAAAATTTATATTCTGCTGTAACCAACATGAAATCTCAATTAAATTGATTCCATTGGCCAAGCTGCTCTCTGACTCCTCCATTCTAACTGGCATTTGCCTAGGCTGAGGTGGGGTTCCTGTTACAGATTAAAACAAGCCTTCAAGTAACCACTGCAAAACTCTAGGCGCATCATGTGCATTTACCATTGTATATTTATCATCCAGGGAGGAGCACCTGACCTATTCCAGAGAGGCTATGAGGCTCAACTTCTTTTTTTAGAAATAGCACTGGTTTCAATCGACCTCGATCCACAAAACGTACCCAAAGGCGCACATTAACCGAGAGCAGATTCTATTTCTACCATGAGGCTATGAACATTTTTACTGCAGGAAAAACAAAACAAATAGAAAACCACCTCCTTGACAAAGTCTGTGAAGAGCATTAAAACTTAATGCTTTAGAAAGTTAAATGGTGTATTTGTTTTTTTCTGTAATTCAAAAGCAGGTGACAACAAAGTATTTCTTTGTGATAATCCAGACTGTGACACAGAAGGAAAACAAAAAACTATAGGAAAAATAAAACCCTTTCCAGGTTGGTACAGGCCTCCCAGCAGCGAAGCGCCAACCGACCTACTGGTGCCTGCCCAGAAGCACCTGCAGAGCCGATGGCGACGGCGAGCAGGGCCTCGGCGCTGTGGTCCTGAGGTGCTGGCAGTCAACATGCGCCTACGTGTCACCTTGGAGGCCAGGCCCAGGGACACCTGCTGCAGAAGTCCAGACCCTTCCAGCGTTGACCACCTGCCAACCTGCCCCTCCTGATCCCGGACCTGCGCAGAGAAAATATCAGTTAGGGCGTTTCCAACCCTAATTAGCATAAGTTTGGACCAATAGCGTTAGTGTGTTTCCAACCCTAATTAGCATAAGTTTGGACCAATAGCGTTAGGGCGTTTCCAACCCTAATTAGCATAAGTTTGGACCAATAGCGTTAGGGCGTTCCCAACCCTAATTAGCATAAGTTTGGACCAATAGCGTTAGGGCGTTCCCAACCCTAATTAGCATAAGTTTGGACCAATAGCGTTAGGGCGTTCCCAACCCTAATTAGCATAAGTTTGAACCAATAACGTTAGGGCGTTTCCAACCCTAATTAGCATAAGTTTGGACCTATAGCAGTGAACCAAGACCTGTGTAAACCCAAAGAGGCAGGCACTCAGAGCGCGCTCCCTTTGTACAGTGAGAGTTCTGTTCCTATTCTTTGACAAGTTCTACTTTTTTTCTTTCTTTTTAATTTTTAATTTTAATTTTTAAATTTCTGGTGCAGGGGATTGGGCCTGGGGGGTGGTGCTTAATCCCCCAGCCATGTCTCAGCCTTTTTTTTTTTTTTTTTTTTTTTTTAATTTTGAGACAGGGTCTTGCTAAGGTGCTTAGGGCCTCCTAAAGGCCGGCTTTGAAGTTGGAATCCTCCTCCCACCAATAACTCCTACTCTTACACCCACTCATCCTTGTCTGTGGACTTAATTTTTCAAAACCAGAGACAGGAACATTGAAAGAAAAAAGAAATTGATGGTGAGCTCTTGGAGTCTGGGGCCTGGCCCACAATGAAGAGCTGCAGCCCGCAGGGCTGCGGAAGCCTGCAACCCTGTACAGACCCCACCCACCAGCAGGAACGGAGAATTGAGTTTCATCTCAAAAGTTTGGTTTCAGTTGTGAGTCAATGTTTCATGCAGGTTGATTTTCAATAAAGAAGATTTAGGTATGAAATCATGGGGGGGGGCGGGGGGGAGTCCTGTACATGAGAGACGGAGCAGAGAAATGTTTGTAAAATCTGCTCTCAATTAGAAGTGGCAACAGAGATGAACTGTCATTTGGTTGGTAAGAGCCCAAGGTCTAGGAACTTGACAGACGTGTGTTCAAACTTTGCCTTCGCGTGGTTACCTGTGAACTCTGGACAAACTGAACCTGGCTCTGACGTCCTCTTCTGTTACATGTTCATAGCAATGTGAAGCCAACACCACTTCCAGAATTAGATGAGATCAGGCCTAAAACACTTAGCACGGTGCGCAGGCGAGGGTTAAGCTGCTGTTAAAGTTTTTTATTTTTCTCTTCTGGCAAGGAAGTCTGTGGCTGTTTCAACAGCTTAACCCATCTCTAAAGAGAAGCCAAGAGGGAATTTTCCATCTCTGCCCCTTAGCCACACCCTACTTTAACCACCAGCCAGATTTCAAACCATCTCTGAAAGGGCAACACCCACTACAGATTTTCTCCATGTTGGTTCAAATTTCATCACACTAAAGGCAATGTATCAGCCAAAGTGCCTCTTAAGATATTATAATGGTATGGTATGTCACTTTAATCTCAAAGAGGAAAATCATGATTTTGCAATCACAGGATGGAGGGTATTTACAATATCCTGAATTACAATGGCTTCAAGATAATACTCCATATTTCCCTGCATGCATCCATCCATTCACCACTAGCTACCTATCTTATAAAGCAGTTTCAACAGTGGAACACCGTAGGTTTTAAAAGTTTATTTTTAAACTTAACTGATGTGGTGCATAATTTTTATTTCAGATTTTAGTTTTATTTGTGAACCACACCACACCCAGTTTATAATGTAATTAACCCAGAACATTGGAAACTAATTTTGGAATAGATATTCAGGATTTACTTATTCACCATCTGTATCAGCTTCTTGTGTAATGTTGGAAAACCTAACTAAAGTTGGCTTAAGCAATATACACACACAACCTCTGGGAGTGGGGTGTATTTATTGCCTCTCCTAACTGAAAGTGTTGGTGTAGAATCAGTTTCAGATTTGGTATCCAGAGACTCAACAAATGCTACTAGAACCTAATCGTTCTCTCTTTTTAGTTCTGCCTTTTGAGTAGTGACTTCATTTGTAGGTTCTATGTGATGATGAGGTAGTTGCTTGGAGGTTGAGGCCCAGTTGGTCCCAGGTTTACATCCAGCAAAGAAAAAGCATATATTGTTTCTCCCTTCTCTCTGTCTATCAAGTAAAGCAAAAGACTCATTAAGTGTCAGAATACTGTGAAGAAAGAAGGTACAAAACCATGGCTGTTTCCTCCTTTAGTATCTGCAGGCATGAGCAAAACTGTTACTTAACCGGATAACCAGTTGCAGTTTTTTATCTGCTAGATTGTTTGGAAACACAAACCTCTGTAGCCTCCTCCAAGCCTCCCATCATATGTCGACCAGTGTTCATCATGGGTTAGGAAAGCTGGAGGGTCCTGAAGACATAGACCTCTAGCACCGACTCTCAATGCCCTTGTCTCCTCATCAGCCAACAGACCCTGCATCCTAGTGGTGGGGAAAATAACGAGGAGAAAATGAACAGCTCTGGGTGGTGTTGTGCACGTGTATGTGTGCATACACAGGTTAGAAAACAAAACAAACAGCCAATCAAGCAGAAACCCAGAGCGACTCACACCACTGGGATGACCTTGACCCACGAGCATTTTTCTCACCTAGGTTCACACAAATGTACACTTAGGTACACACAGGACGACCTTGGATAGCACTCCTGCTTCCTTCTATTGGACAGCTCAGAGAGTTGCCTGGGCAACCAGCAGCCACTCCCACAGCTCCTCTGGATGACACTCCGTAGGCTTCCCGGGGAGCATCATGTGACCTCATGAATCTCTAATAACACAGAAATTTTGCCAGAAATGGTCTATCTTGGAGTCTGTTGTTTTCAGCCAGAATTAGTTTCTCCATGACTGTAACCAGGGTGCGTAGTTGCTGTTGCAAGTAGGATATGTATTTGTAAAAGCCCGACATGACTGGCCCTCACTTTGAGCCATCATAGTTTTTGTTGTTGTTGTTTTGTGTCTTAAGAGGCTCAGCATCACTCGTTCAGTTCTAAGTCTAAGCAAACACTGGAGGATGTTTCAATTCTTATAAAAAGTAGAAACTTCAAATGTTTTTCCCTCTACTACTTTGTTGGATGACCATGACAAAGCACTTTCTCAGTCCCCACAATCAAGAAGAGGCAGAATCAGTATTCCAGGTGCCCACACAGCTTACATGTACCTCTAGACACCTGTGGAATGGGTCTGGGTGGGTGAAACTTGACTTGGATGTTGACATCACATGTTCTCATTTTTGTAAAAGATGGCTCTCTAAACATGAAGAAAATTCCCTTCAAGAGACATTTTACAAATAGAGTAACCAGTTTAACAGCTGCATGAGACACACAGAATCTGTGGCTTTGATTTTCAAGGACTGGACAAGGTTCCTTGTCATTTCAGGACCTATTTCCACGTTAGCATTAACAGGCTCTGCTATCACCATACGAAGGGGAACCTTGACTTTGCTTTTGCCTCTTCATTTTTCCAAGAAAATCAAAATCAAAAGAAGATAATCTGCCTATTGTCTTTCTGATTTTTTCCTTTGAAAACAATATAGTAACGTTTTGGTTTAGTGAAGTTTTATCACACTAGAAACTAAGGGAGAGGGAAGGTTATCATTTTCATAAATAAAAGTTTTTTCTTGGACTGGAGATTTAGTTCAGTAATAGAACACTTGCCTAAAATGAGAAAGGCCCTGGGTTCTATCCCCAGTACCACCAAAACAAAGACAACTTTTCTTTAAAATCAGATTTTTCATATTTGTGGAGTAAAGGCTATATGTTATTTTTTGTGTGTGTGCTGGGGGAAGGTGGTATCTGTTTGATAGTATTGGGGATTGAACTCAGGGTTTCACACATGCTAGGCACTTGATCTTCCAACTCTTTTTGATTGTTTGTCTGAGACAGGATTTCAATAAATTGTTGACTCTGGCCTTGAACTTGCCATCTTCCTGCCTCAGCTTCCTGAGTACCTAGGATTACAGGTGTGCACCACTGCATGCAGCTGTACATGCTGTTTTGTTGATAAATTCTTCAAGGAATTTTAGAGAAGAGAGTTTAGATATATCAAGGGGTGTGGGGGGAGGCAGGGAGAGAAAGAGAGAGAGTGTTCACATTAAATGAGAAGATGAATGAGTTACAGGGGTTGGTTTGACTAGACTATGGGATTTGGTCAAGGGTAAGTTTGGCTAAATTTTATACTCATGTTGGTTCAGTACTAGGAGATTAGAGAACATATAAAAAGAAAGTAGGAGGTGGTTGCCAGACACTGGGGAAGAGGAAATGAGGTGTTACTGTTTATGGGTATAGAGTTGCAGATTTGCAAGATGATACAGGATTCTGGGAATGGATGGTGGTGGTAGTGAATGCACAACGATACAAACCCATTTAAAGTCACTGGATGTGCACTTACAATGGTTAAGAAAGTTAGTTTTGTTATGCAAATTTTATCATAATAAAAATAGATACAAAACATATATTATAAAAACATACATTATAAGAGCTATTTTTTCTTATGTTCTCAAGTCTAGCTGGCAAGTTTTGTTTGTTTGTTTGTTTGTTTGTTTATTATTCTTCAAAGAAAGATTTAGACAAGAAATGTGTAGCGGGCACAATTTTTCCAAAGTAGAGGATGTTGGTTTCTCTTCATAGTAAATAAAGGACACAAAGCAAATGGCAAGATCATGGGCTGCTGTTTAGAAAAATGTTCAGGTCTAATGATCCAAGCAGATTAGTTCTTATTTTTGTTCCATTTTAGACAAACATGGAAACAGATTCAATCCTCAACTGCTCAAAAGAAAATTTCCAACTGTGTGTATTTTCCAAGGAATGTATCATTTTTTTCCTTCCTTCGTTGAATAAAAGAGAAAACATTTATAACACTTTTCTCTTTAAAAAAAAAACTAGATAGAAAATGATAGGAATTTTTGAATTTCACTGAAGTGAAATTTTTTGATTGTCAATGGATTTGAATCACCCATGCTTCTGTTAGATTTAATCAATACAAATTATAAAGTTAAAATTCCCAATGATTTTTTTCATCGGTTACTTATAGCACAAATATACCAGAAAAACTGTGTAAGTTCTGGATATCTCAAAAATCCTCTTTGACTCTGAAGAACACAATCTGGGGCACATCTATGTGTAGGTTGAAACCTAAAATAAAATCTGAACGCATATTTACCAAGCACTAGCTTCCCCTTCAATATTCCCAACTTAGCCTCACCCCTTCGCATTTCCTTCAGGTCTCTTTCTGGAAAATTGGTCATCCCTTCTAGGATCAGTGAAACTTCTCGAGTTACATTCTATATAAAAACTCTGGCGGCCACTCTGCTGGGTGAAGGCTTTATTAAGTCTGTGCCAAACGGCTTCCCACCAGTTAAGATGGAAGTTCTTCCCTCATGTGAAAACTTGGTACTGAGGACTGTGTGTGTGTGAGTGTGTGTGTGTGTGTGTGTGTGTGTGTGAGAGAGAGAGAGAGAGAGAGAGAGAGAGAGAGAGAGAGAGATTGTGTGCGCGTGTGCAGTGGAACACGGATTTCCTCATTTCAGATCCTGGGTACTCATACTAACTGACACCAAAGGGAAACCCCGCTTCTTAATTGGTTCTCATGTTTTCTTCTCAGAAAATGCTGTGGAACTGTGGGGCCCAAGCAAGGAATCCAGCTCTGACAGAGGACCTGGTGTCTCAGACCTTGTCAAATATGCCAGGATTCCTCCAGACACCTGGGAAGTAAGTGTCCTTGTGAAAAGATTCCTTTTTACCAAGACGTGTGAGAGACACAGGAAAACCTCCTTAAAAAAAAAAAAAAAAAATGAAGATTGTGTTTGTCTGGAAGCCACTGATGCAGAATTAGTCTTAGCATTGGGCCATTTACCAAACGAGGAGGAGTGAAACCATGGTAGAGCATCTTGCTTTATGAGAGTGAGACCATGACCCTAGATGGGTATCCCCTTAGGGCATTTGCTTAGGACTATAAAGTCAGAGAAAACATGGGATTTGGGGCTTTCTAATCAGATTTGAATTTTTCCCCCCTTTAAAATTAAGTCTGAATAAAAATATTTCTGGTTGATAGATATCTGAATTGTTTCCAGTTTGAGGTTATTATAAATAAAGCTGCTATAAACCGATGAGTACAAGACTTTGAGCAGGCTTTGTTTTTATTTCTCTTGAGTAGAAGTTAGCAGTAGACTTGCTGGGTTGTAGGATGATGTCCATGTGTGACTACATAAGCTATTTATTTGGTTGAACATTTAGAAATACTGCAAACTTTTGCATTTGATCCATCAAATCCTGTAGTTCTAGTTGCTCCATAGTCTTGCCAAAAGAGGTGAGTTTTTAAAATTTTTGCCCTTCTAGTGAGTGTGTTTTCGCACTTCTTTAATGACTACTAATCTTCAGCATTATAAAATGTGTTTCTTTGCCATCTGCAGGTCTACTTTGGTGAAGTGTCTTTTCAAAGGTTTTCCTTACTTTTAAATGCTGTCATTTTTTATTGAGATGTGTTACTTATGTATTTTGTACAAGTTCTGTATCCGATATTCTCTTGAAAATATTTTCTCCCAGTCTGTGGCTTGCCCTTGTATTTTCTTAATGATTTTTTAATACCTTTGTTTTATTTTTTTTATTTTTATGTGGTGCTGAGGATCGAACCCAGGGCCTCACACGTGCCAGGCAAGCCCTCTACCGCTGAGCCACAACCTCAGTCCTTCACGGTGTTTTTTTTAAAGAGTAAAAGTTTTCGATTTTGGTGAGTTGCTATAGGTCATTCTATGTGTGCATGTGTGTGTGCCTCTGTGTGTGTGTGTGTGTGTATTCAATCTAAGACAACTTTGTCTGAGGATTCCAAAATTTTTTCTTATTTAATTTCCCAAAAGCATATTTTTTTTGCATGTTTGTTTAGGTCTATAATCCATTTTTTTCTTCATAAAGAAAAGAAGTTTATTTTGGCTCACAGCTGTACAGTTCCAAGGATGTAAGCTATACTTGGTGACCGCCTTCTTGCTGGAGAGTCCTGGGGTGGTACAGGGCATGAGGCAGACAACTTGAATGTGTGTGTGCCCTTGATCTACTATGTGGCGGCAGTAGGAATCAAGGTCCATTGCTCTACACGTAGATAAGATGTTCTCCATCATTTGTGAATTAAAGAATTTGTTCCCTTTTGAAACACTTTGGCACCTTTTAAAAATTGGCCAATTATGCATTGGTTTATTTCTGAACTCTCAATTTCTTTCTTGCTGTCTATTCTTTTGATACTACATTATCTTGATTAGAGTAATTTTAATTCTTGAAAACAGATAGTGTAAGTCCTGTAACTTGAGTCTATATATATATATATATATATATATATATATATATATATTTGTGTAATGTGTTTGCATTTCTATATTATATATATAATATTTATTCCAAGGACCATCTATATGTATTGAATCTTAGATTAATTATCTTTATAATATTAAGTTTCCTGTCCTCTTAAAGTGGTATATCTCTCTATTTATTTAAGTCTTTTAAAAATTATCTTCACAGTGTGTATCTACTGGACCTGAACATATTTTGTTAAGTAAATCCTTAAGTATTTAAGTCTATTATACTTTTATAATGGTATTTTTAAGTTTTAGTTTGTAATTAGTATTTCCAGTATGTAGAAGTAAACTGACTTCTGTATTTTAACTTTGTATCCTGTGACTTTGCTAAACTCATTTTTTTTTCATTGACAATCATGTACTGCAATTTTACCTTTTCCTTTCTGTCCTGAACTCTCTCCCTCTCCCTCTCCTTCTCCCTCTCCCTTTCCTTCTCCCTCTTTCTTCTCTCTCCTCTCTCTTTTTTCCTTTATTTTCCTTTTTTTTCTTCATATACTGTTTAGAAACTGGGGTTTATTTTGTCTTCCCTTGGGAAATGTCTAACAATACAATGGGAAGTTTGTGGGTGACACAGGTGAGGGACATGCTGCTGAAATCTAGCACATTCGAGTCAGGGATTCTGGGAAACTCCTGCAATGCACAGGCCAGCATCTCCCCACCACCACCACCGCCAAAAAAATACAAGTTATCAGGTTTCAAAATATCACTATCCTCTGATCCAAAATCCACAGTGCCTTTTAAATATAAATGGTGAGAGTGGACGCTTGTCCTGTCTGTGGTCTTAAGGAAAGAGCATTCAGGCATTCACCATGAAACGCGGGTTTTCATGGAGATCCTTTATTGTGTTAAGGACACTGTCTTCCATTCCTAGTTTGCTAAGAATTTTTATCAATAAAGATACTGAACTTGAAAAAAGTGCAGCCAGGGAGATAATTATGTGTCCTTTTCTTTTATTCTGTTGAGTTGATAAATTGTATTGATGAATTTTTGAATGTGAAACTATCACTGAATTTGTGAGATGAAAAACTTTAACCATAATCATATTATTAAATTTAAATATTGGTGGGCTCAATTTAATAAAATTTTGTCAAGCACTTCCACCTATGTTTGTAAGGGATTATATTAGTCAGATTTTCATTGCTGGGGTAAAATGCCTGAGAGGAACAACTTAGAGAAGGAAAGATTTATTTTGTCTCACAGTCTCAGAGGTTCCAGTCTAGGGTTGGATGGCTCCATTGCTTTGGGCCTGAGATAGGCAAAACATCAGGCATAAAGGCATGACAGAGCAAAACTGCTCGCCTCGTGGCAGCCAGGAGGCAGAGAGAGAAAGAGAGGAGAAGGGACTGTGGAGAGGATATACTCCTCCTGTGGCCTACCTCCTCCAACTAGGTACCACCTCCCACTGTTTCCACCAACTCCCAATAAAGCCATCATATTATTAATCCACCAGTGGATTAATCCATTGATGAGGCCTGAGTCCTCATGACCCAGTCACTTCCGACATTGCTACACTGGAGACCAAGCCTTCAACAAGTGAGTCTTTCAGCAACACTTTATATCCAAACCACAGTAAGGATATTGGGCTATAGTTTTCTTTCTTTGTAATGTTTTTGTCTGATGTTGGTATCAAGGTAATGTTGACCCATAAAGTGATTTGGAAAGTTTTCCTTCCTCTTCCAATTTTGGAATAATTCTTAGAGAATTTGTGTTATTTCTTCCAAAGATCCCTGGTATAATTGAATAGTGAAGATGGCCTGGAGTTGTCTTTCCTTGTTGTTTGTTTTGTTTTGTTTATGGGGATGTGGGTGGATAAGACAGAGTATAACATACCAATTAAGTGATAATTCTCTACATTTACCATGTCCCTTCCCAAGCTAGGACTCCTTCCCATTGCAGCCAGTGGGAGTCATGATGAGCCACTAGAGGCACAGAGAAGATGTTCTGGCTTCTGGTTTTCTGAGACCCTTTTGTTTGAATGCAGCTTCCACACCTCCCCTGCTGTCCTATAGCCTTACTGTCCCCTCTGTGTCTTCTGTTTTTCTAGTGCAGAGCTGCCATTTTCCAGGGCCTGTAGGAACTTGTATGTGTGACGGTTAAGCAGTCATACTTGGGCTTATAAGTTATTAATACAATTTATAATTTTATGCCCCTTTACTTGTTTTAAAACTCCTAGCTGGGGTTTGTCACCATCAATGAGTTAGTTCTTACATGGTTTCTGAATTTTGAGTTAAAAGCTATTAAGTTGAGTATGTTCACAGGCTCTCTTAATTGTTCTCAAGCTGCCCAGAGATAAAACATGGAAGGGTTCAACATTTCTGAGGCAACTAAACAACCTCTTCAAAAAAGTCTTTGGTCCACCTGGAGAAATCCACTTTATCCATGAATAAGCTTCCCGTAATCATTGGCAGGGTCAAACATTCCTTCAAAGCACCGTCATGGTATATGGAAACATAGATTCAAAAACTCTAAATGACTTGAAATATGATTAACTCCCCAAATACCTGTGCTCATGCTTAGTCTTGACAATAAAAAGAGGATGAAGTTACCTGGATGAGGTGGTAACCCAGGACTGGTGCTTTTCTCTAAAGCACTTCCTTCCCGTCCAACTCAGACAGAACCCTGCTAACTCAATATCACGGAACCCTGCTAACTGAATATCACGGAGCCCTGGAAGATCTGCATTTTTGCAGTCTGGGAGCTCACAGAAGGTACCCTTTGATTACTATTGTTTTTTCCTTTTCTTTCTCAGGAAAAAGGATTCCTCAGATTAGTAACTACAAATGTATTTACAATATGTTCAAAGCTCCCAGGGTGCATCGGTGTAATTTAATGTAATAGATATTGCTCACACAATCCAAGTAGCTAAAAAACTGACGAGCTAAGGTAAAGTGAGTGATGGAAAACTGCAGGGTAATTTTCAAGGTGACTGAACTTACACCCTGGATGCACTTGAAGGTAGTAATGGAGAAGCCATGCCTGCAGGAGCAGTGCCTGGGCCCACTTCTGTCCAACCTGACCAGCACAATCAGGCTGGAGCCTTACCAGATGCCCACAGAGTCTGAGCGAATTGGCAGCTCCCCAGTGCTTCAGAAAATGAGGAGGAGACCAGTGCTTTTTTCGACAAAAACCCAACAGAAATTTTAGTTCCATCTGTATTACATTACGTGCCGTGCAAGGGAGACATCTTGCGACCCGCTGAGCCCGGAGGCTTTATTTTTAGTAAGGATGCATGGAAGCCCTGCCTCCACTGGCAGAAGTGGACCATTAGAAGGTACATTGGTCCTAAAGAGCCTAACGTAGATCAATACTCGGGCTACAGCTGCAGCCATGTACATTTGTACCATGGAATAAAAACACATCAACCACTTTGACTTAGGATAGAACCCTTTTAACCTCCTGTTTTTGAAAGTTTTAGCCTTGAAAAGTACAAAGAATCCCCTGAAATAGACACTTTAAAAAGAAGGCCATCGATTGACCAGGCTGTATTAACAACTTAAATTTGAGCAGTGAGTTTATGAAGCTGACTTTAAATTCATTTTGGTAAATACATAATGAGAGTCCATTGTGTGCGAGAAGCACAGTTTGTCGCTACGGTGAAAATTGTAGTCGCTGCTGCTTTAAGAGAGTCTTAGGCCAGAGGAAAACAGACGCGTATTTTGAAAGGGCTATTTAGTATGATAGAAATTAGAGAGAACACAACACATAATTGTAGGAATATTTCACAGAGCAAATTTCTGAATTTCCTGTGCTTGGCCAAAGAGCCTCAGAAGAATGTGGGAAAGCCAGTAACTGCTCCTCTGAGGGCACAGGAGGGGTTCTGGCAGCTTGGAAGTCATGCTCCCTCTCGAACACCATGCAAGAAAAATGGAAAAGGAACTCAGAGCCCTATTCCAAGCATCTTCAGAATTGTTCTGGACAGGAAAGTCAAAATATGGATCAGCAAAACTCACTCAGTGGGCTCAAGAACAAAGGGGCAGAGACATGACGAGAAGGCACTAGGCCCACAGTTCCAGAAAGTGTCCCCAGAGGGCTGCCCAGGTCTGGATGGCAAGGGAAATAAATGGCAGTGAAATTTGACCCGAAGGCTTTGGAGACCTCAGCCTGAAACAAAATGTGGACCTTAAGGACAAAGTTCTGCTTGCAGAAATCTTATCTTGTGGTGAAGCTCAGAGGCTGGCTCCAAAGGCTTTAAGCAGTCATTGACATGCGAGGGAGACTTTCTGGCAGGGTGGGACAATTTTGAGGCGGCACTGAAAGTCCTGGTGTGTTTACACAGTCATGTCCAGTTTACCTGTGTCAGACGCGACTTTGACAGGCCTGCGCAGGGTCGCCAGTCATCCACGCTGCTGGGAACACAGTCAGCCTGGCCCGCCGAAGGAAAACAGACGCGGCTGCCAGAAGCAACAGAGTAATGGACTTTCCATGAGAAGCTATCAGTTCTGGACAATTTGGTATTTTTAGAGAAAAGACTCATGCCCAGGAGGTACCAGGAGGGGCATGAAGGCCTGAGCTGACGTGGCTCGTGGATTCAAGATGGGAGCATGGAGCGGCCAGTGAAGAAATGGAGCATCCATGCAGAGAATTTATGTCCCCAAGGAGCAGTAAGGTACAAATAAATATTGGGAGAATATATAAGAGCTCCAACTTTCAGTGCAGAATGTCAAAGTCTGAGAATTCCTTATGGCAACAACAGCATGCACACATCGTTGGGAAGGAGAAATAAGGACTTAGGAAATGTAAATATGCTTTACCTATAATCAACAGCTACACTGCTGTGCCTTAGAAATTGGAAGACAAGATGTATAAAAGATTTTCACATGCATTCATAAGCCCACAGGGTCCTTGGCTAAACAATCTTGAGCTGGGATCTGTGAGTTCATTGCCATCCCTTACATTTCCAGAAATTTCCTTAGGGTCAACTTAACTCTTAAGTCCTAGAGTTTCTGGCTTTTATTAAAGTAAATTTTACAACTTATCAAATAAGATTATGAAATTTCTCAGAAACACAAGTAGACACAAAATTCTGAATGATGCCTAGATTTAAGGGGGAAACAAACTCCTAAAAATTAGTGAACATGAGATATAGGGTTGTAAATATGGAATCTCATTCCACTAGACCTCAGCACAATATTTTGCAGAAGGTTAGTACCTAGAAAAAACTTGGACTGAAAGAGAATGATTTTTTTCTCATTAATGAGTCAACACTACATAAAAGATAGCATTCCTAGAAGGGACCTGTTTTATTTTTCCTAGAACTAGAAGCACTACTTAACCTAGAAGTGCCAGATGTCGTCATTGACCAACGTATTCAGCACTCTCTCCATTTGAATATTCATGAGCCCAGATGTCTAGGAAATGTCAGATTACTGATATTTCTGTGAAATTGTGTAGCGGAAATTGTTCAGCATGCGTTTCTGGGAAAACTAGCTCCAGGCTCATTTTTGCCTAGTGTTCAGCCTCAGTTCTACTGCCCACCTAACACACTGTTTCTTATTAGCACTGGAAGCTTTGAGTTGGAATCTCAATTTGTTCCTTTCACATCAAACTGATTATTTAGAACAGAACAAGAGAGATATCATGTGCCCCTTTCTTAGCAAGATGTACTTTATAGCTTCCTGCCACAAAGCATGGAAGGTAAAACCAAAGTCCAGAAGCCTTACATGAGTTAATGTCTAGTTTTTGCATTAATGCAAGTTAGAATGTTAAGTTAGGAGGAGTGAGGAGGTTGGGTGTGCCAGGGCTCAACGAGGAGAACCGTGAGAGAATGGCTTGCAATTCTGTGTGGTGCATTCCTGTAATTTGGTATTGCTGTAGCCCCATTTTGAACAATAAACACTCAATTCAATTCTATCGAGACTGCATGGGCAGGAGTTGATCCTACCCATGGGCAACTTGCCAGTGGCTAATTGATCAGCAACTAGTATAGGACACCAAGTGTGAGAACTGGACAAAGCAGGGAGCAGCAATTTAGTACTGGCTGAAGATTAGGATTTACTCTCCCTAATGGAGCTATCAAATGGTCAGCTATTGGTAATTTGTGGTGAAGAAAGAAAAATGTGGTATTTGTGGCCACTTATTCAAAAGCTTCTTATTTCACGTAGAACAAACTCTGACCTCCTTTCCCCGGCCCACAGACCTCCGTGACAAGGCTCCTGCTGACCTGCCCAATCCCACCTGGATTTGTCTGCTGTCCTTGTGCTGCTCTAGCCACAACCTCCTTGTGGACCTACAGAGGTACCAGTCGCCCTCAGATGGTGCTCCTTCTTCACATGCTGTCCGCGAGCCCTTCCCACCCAAGCCTTCCTGTGCCGTGGCTGGCTTCATTGAAACTTTGACGTGTTAGCTACATTTCTCTGCCCTCTGGGCAGCCTCTCCTGAACATTCGAAACACAGTGTTAGGTGGGCAGTAGAACTGTAGCTAAACACTAGGCAAAACCAGAGACTTGAGCCTGGAGCTAATTTCCCCAGAAACGTATGATGAACCATTTCACTACACCAGTGTCTTTCTAATATCCCAGCCACTCTCTAGCATCTTTCTCTGTCCAATTCCTTTACTTTTCTTCATAACCCCATACTCTTTCTTAATTACCAGGTTTCTCTTTCCTCCAATGGTACTCAGACACTGTCTGTTTCATTTGGGGCTTATTTCTGGCGTTTGGTGCCTGACACATGGAAGGTGCTCAATAAATATCTTTAAACAAATAGAAGCTCAAAAAGATCAATTGAAGCTCCGCTGTGGGCAATTGGGTCCTAGTGTTGAGACTGTGAAGATAAAGCTTCAAGAATCCAAGCAAGAAAGCCTCTATTCACATGGCCCAGTTTTAATGTCCACAAGAAAGCTAAGCTCACCCACTCCACATGGTCACTGCGTCCCACGCCCTCGTTACCAACTCAGAGGGCGCCTCTTGGGGCCTCTCCTACAATTCCTTTGGGGTACTGTGCAAGGGAGACATGAACTCAGTCCATGGGAGGTGACACACAATTAACCCCCCCACCACCCAGCTCCATTCGGTTTCCAGTATGTTGGGCTGGCCATTTGTCAGGGCCATTTGTCAGGGCCAGGGTGCTGGTCACTCTCAGGACAGGAGCTTTGCATCTCACTGTGAGAGCTCTCCACATCTGAACCAGGGGCTCCATTTTAAGTGGTTAGAGATGCATAGCTTCTGGCTGAAACCACAAGTATCCCTGGGAGGAAAATGGGGGAATTTGGAGGTGCAGGGAGTTGCGGTTGACATCCAAACACCAAGGCCATGTGGGAGCTGAATGAGGAGGGAGTGTGTGTGCAGAGTGGCTTAGGAATTGGGATGATCCTGACCCTTTGATGACAACCAAGGAAAGAAGAAGAAAGGTGTGCAGAATGGATGGGGGAAATTAGGATCCACTGGCAGAAAATCACATGACTTGGCTGTATTATCCATTTGATTAAAAAATGTTTTAGGGTAGGTAGGACTTGAAAGAGGGTTGGTGACTTTTTATTTTCTTCAATCAAAATATTCTGACAGTGTACCTACAAAGGCAAGGTATTGAATCCACCACCCAAGCTGCTGTGTGTCACCAAGAGTCAGAACCAAAAAGGCCACCACCCACATTTCCACACGACTTTCAAGTCCTTACTTGCGTGTCACTTGGTGTCATTGTTTGTATGTGATGTTGAGTTTTTTCCCTTCCTTCCCCGCTTCCTTCCTTCCTTTTCTTTGTCCTCCTCCTCCTCCCTTTTCCTCGTTCTCTCTTTCCTCTTCATAAAAATCTGATTGTTGGAAACTTAAATTTGCAGTTTGAATTATTGTGATGTAAATGTTAAGTGCTAGAGCGAAGGAATCTTGTTTTTCAGCTCGTGTGGACTCTGCTCACTGTGTGCAGTGCTAAGGGAGATGAAAACCATCTGTTCTCCATCCGATAGTCATGTCTTCCTGATCTGTCTCTTAAAATTGCTGTTATTGGAGGACTCTGTCATTCATTTCCTGTTGGCCAGGACACCTGTCATATGAGCTTTGCATCTAGAATCAGTAACTGCTAATCGGGACCACACACAGCTTTTCTGGACCATTCTTAAAGATAGAAGGTTGAAGAGTCCAAAATGAAGGATTCTTATCTTGTCTTGGTCACACATATTCTTAATTCTATAAAACAGTAATGATATCTTCTACCTTGTGGGGTTGTTGTGTGGCTCAGGCTAGTTAATGTGTATAAAGTACTTGGGAAACAGTAAACAATAATATGAACATAACCAGAAATTAAAGAAGGTACTGATTTCTAAAGAAGATCTCTCTCACAATTTCTCAAAGAGCTTCATATATCCTATTAATTAAGAGGTGTTGGTAAATCACACATTTTTACATGTAATGTGTACTCCATTATTAGATTTAATGTCACATGTTGTTTTGTAACAAGTATGAAGTTTAATTCATAGTACCAGAGTGGAATAAATGGAAAATACACGTTTCCTAATCCTAACTGAATATGTTCCATTTCAGGTATTGGAAGATAAAAGCCCAGACATTTATAACGCTGGTAGAGGATACTGATGTGAGTAGCTAGAGAGGAAGTGTCTCACCTCTCCGGTATCATTTAAGAACTTCAGGAGGCTTAGGCAGTCCAGAACCTTCACAGCATCCTTTTTCCTTCGGTCAATGTCGATCATCATTGACGTGATCAGTGTCCAAGCACGGGTGTGCTCTTGAAGCTGGGCAGCCCTTGTGCTTCCATACTGAAGCCACGCCTTGTCCCAGAGGGTAGAGGGGCAGCCGGGGTCGGGGTTGGGGCTGGAGCTCTGGAAGTAAGCCCAGGCAGAGGCCGTGCAGAGCCCCATGTGCCACCAACCTGTCGCACTGTGGTGGCCAGTAGGCGTGGGGAGTAGATGCCCACTCCACCTGTGGCCACAGCCCAGAACCCCGGAGCATCCGTCATGTGAGGACCTCAATCTCCCGCTTCCCAACAAATGGCAGGAAGACCTGGAAGTGAGGCAGCTCTGAGTGGATGTTCAGGGTCAAGCATTGACCAATAGTGTTGATACTTTTCCCAACTCTGATTAGCATAAGTGTGGACCCATAGCATTGACCCAGGTGCTATATAAACCCCTAGACTGCCAGTGAGAGTTCTGTCTGTACTCCTCGGTTGAACAAATTGACTTGTTTTTCTTCTGCTTTTCATTGTCCTGTGGGAATTGAGGAAGAAGTTGGAGGTGGGCTGCTGGCCTATTACAACAGTGGAGGGCACGAAGAGTAGGATTTGCTGACTACAAACCTGGAAGCTGATAGGCATCCCCTGCTGTGATTCACTATTAACACTGCAGAGGTTTGCGGCTTACACAGACCCTCCTCCTGCCAACAGAGGCATCCAGTTTTGTCTCAAGCTCTGATTTCAATGCCATCCTTGAATCCTAGGGGTTTTTGTTGCAGCTGGGTGTCTGTACATACCTAAACCCTCTTCTTAAGTGTACCATGCCAGTACTTTCCAAGTTATTGCCACCTCCCAAACCACTGCAAGGAAATAAGGCTGACTGTTGCTTCTCGAGCTCCCTAGACCTATGGTCTCCCTTTTCTGTCCTGAGAGACTCTCTAAATGTCTCCCCTAACTGGCTCCTTTCACATCTTCCCAGAATGCACTTCCTGTCCTTTGAGATAATCTATCATGATCTCAATGAGCTCAGCCTCCCCCATCCCACCTTCCCCCAATCCACAAAGCTGTTGGCTTTTGAGCATACATAGGGCAGTTTCAGCTTGCTTCCTTGAAAGTCTAAAGTCCTGAGCCAAGAAAACTCAGTCTTAGTTACCTGGGATGGGAAGGGAAACATACATATCAGTGCAGAATTGGCAATATTAACGTGTCAGCTCATTCTGCTCTGCTGCCATCAACATGGGTATCGTCATCCTTTTCCCCTCCAATTTCTAGTTTGTATAATTAGCCTTGTACCATATTATAGGAAATGTTGAGGGAAAAGGCAAAGGAAGCAACTTGATTTGGGAAGAAGACTGGAAATTGAGGGGGAATAGCAAACAAAGATGGCCTCCTAAAAGTCGCCACTGCTTGACAGATGTGGCAGTGGCCACGGGGCTCTTCCCACATGCCCGTGGGATGGCGTTTTTAATGGGCTGATGTCAACAACTTGGTTTATAAGAGAATCTGGGTCCTAAAAGCCACACACTTATCTGGGATGGCACTGACCATAGAGAAGCACCTGCCAGTATTGTGTCTAGGAAAATATGGAAAATAGAAATGCTGCTTTCTGAGTAGGCCAGGCACCTGCAATGCACCTTGTCAATCTTATTCTAACACTGCTGGTAATTGAACCAATATTCTCAGATTCAGCTTATACCTGATCCGCTAGAAAGAGAAATAAGTTACAAAATTGACTTGTTATTCTTTGAGTTATTTCTGATTGTAGCAATAACTCTCTAAGTTGAACCAGAGAAAGGGAAATCTCATATTTGAATACAAAGTTATACTAGTCTTTCCATTTCACATATTTTATTCACCCCTTTCCCAAGGGTTAAGGGGTTTACAAAGGTGAAAGACAGTGCCTCTGCCCGTAACAACCGAGCAGATTTCAGATTTGTTCACGAAGTTCTTCTGGTGTGAGCCTTGAGTCAGGATCGTCCCTCTGTGAGGAAGCACAGACAATGTCACATATTCCTACCTGAGCACTGAGCAAACTGAGGCTCAGAGAGGCATCTGTATTCATAGAGCATCACATCCAGTTAGAGGATGTGCTGGAAGTACACCCCAAAATTCAGCTTTAATAATCGTTACCATATTCACCCTGATTCTCTTGAGTCTCAGGGACTCCTCTAGAAAGGAAGAAATGGGCAGCATAAATAGGGTCTGTCCCACAATGACCCCACAAAGGAGGTTGCCTAGCCTTATACCTTGAAGCCATGGCTCTACCTGGATCATTTTATGAGAGAGTGTAATCCATGAGCATTCCAATCAGCATAGCATAGAAAAGCACATGCTTTGTGGTAGTTACCAGCCCTCATAGCCCATCCGTGATGTGATCTTTACATGCCTTTGATTTCTGAGAAGTTCTAATGTCCCATCTCGTGGGGTCCCTGGAAGGAGTGAGAAGGATAAAACACACAGTCCTTAACCTGGCATCCTGACCTGGGAGAGGTGCTCCAAAAACGTCATCCCCCCACTCACCCCCACATCACTCTGTTAATGCATTCAATAAACCAACGCTTACTTATCACCTATTACACTCCACATTGGGCAATGGGAACACAAAGATCAATAACTTCTGGTCCCTTCCTCAAAGAATTTGCCTTCTGTTGCACTGGGTAAGGGAGACTTCACACCAGAGCTGCATCCAAATGGCACTCTTATTCCTTAGGTCTCTTGTTGCCTGCTATCAATTTCCATCACACGGGGGTTTTGCCAGTTATCCACTTTGCCTTTATCTAAAATTAACTTCCTGAGGAGGTAGAAGATAGAGTGAGCCTCACCTGAATGCAAGCTGAGCACTCTAGGGAAGTGGCGGCCCTGAGACGCAAGAGGAAGAGTCTGTCCAGGTCCCCTTGTCCCATTCTAGATACTCAGACCTTTCACACTTCACTGGCCATTGTGACTTTAAATCAAGCTAACCAAACTTAGGATAGAGGAAAGGTACTGATTCGCTGGGTCTCTCCAGAGGGTTCAGGCAAGGAGGAGCCAGCGGGCCTCAGAAGGACTTTCCAATTCACAGAGGACATCAAAGAGCAGCAACAGGAAAGTAGAGAAGAATGAATACCGGTTGTGCGGTGTGTGCACATGAGAGAGAGAGAGAGAGAGAGAGAGAGAGAGAGAGAGAGAGAGAGAGAGTTGGAGACACAGAGACAGGAAATTAACAGCTTTCACTGTTACTCTGTTCTGAAGTAGAGACATTTTTACTTAAGAAATTTCAAAAAGCACTCCAAAATAAATGTGAACGCATACACACTGAGCGATCGAGAGCATTTTCTCAGACTACATGTCTCCTGAGGAAAATGTGGAGATTTTGCTTCTGGCCAGACTGGAACCTGTCCCTGTGCCCACCTAACCCTGCCAAAGCTTTGATCCTAAAGAAACACTTCAGTATTTCAAACCCAAAACCACAAGAGCAGACCTTGTGGTAGAAGTATTTTGCATTTGTGATATTCCTGATTCACAACAACTTTCTCCAACCACACTGGGTATGAGATACAGACCACACGTCTATTTCCATTGGACCCTCCGCCCAGCCCCACTGTGCACAGCATAAACCTTTTCTTTTTAATCAAACTTCCCACCCATTCGTTGTGCTTCAAGAGCTTCTAAAATTTCAAATCTCCTCTAAAGAATTTCCCATTTAAGCTGGAAGTGAGATGGAATTTTCTCCAGATTGAGTTCCAAGGTGAATCTCACACCCTCGGCTCCACTCAAAATGGCAACTACAACTCTTAGTTTCAGTATTATTATCTTCCCTAGAGCTCAACGCGTTTTAGGGGATCATTGCGCTTCCTTGGTGTATCATTCAAACAGAAGGAGATACTGTGTATTAATTTGGAAAAGAGCAGAGCCAGGGCGGACACTAAGAGGCATCCCTGAGATCCTGCAGTGTGATCCAGGAGGCAGAGGGTGGCAGAAGCTGTGGATTCTCAGAAATAATGTGCAGGGACTCCAAGCCTGAAGCTTCCTCGCTCTTTTGACTGCAAATTGAACAGTGTCAACTACTTCAACTACGTATCTTAGTGTCAAGGTGCTTTCTTCTCATGTTGAGATGGATGTTAAAATTGTTTGAAAATACTCCCTTTTCCGGGTCCATTTGCTGTCCTCCAAACACACGTATTTCCCCACCACACTGCTGAGCTCAAAGTTCTGAACACAGGGTTGGAGGAGAAGGAAATTCCCTGATTTCTCTTCCTCTGCCTTCATTCACTTCCCGTCAGGATGAAGGAAACGGATGTTTCTAATTGTATAATGTATGATGCATTTAGTTTCATCTAATATTTATGACAATTTTACTCTGGTATTATTTCCCCTCAGAGGGATTAAGGGCTTTATTCTCATAGCTTGCAAATATAGTGAGAGCTACAAACACACAGGCTTCCTCCAGTTCCAAAAACCATGTATTGTTCCTATTGTGCTCTTCCCCCCCCCCCGCAAGTTTATTCATTTTAAACAGATCAATACCATCCTAATCTTTGAATAGATGTTCAAAAACAAGGGGGGGTGGTGGTCACGAGTATGTTTATCCTTGTTTGGACATTGAGAAGTTTAAGTTTTGTTTTGTTTTGTTTCCCCATCTTTTTCTTTTTCTTTTTTGTTTTTTTCCTAAGCATCAAGTTTCAGTCTGGGAGCAAGACAAAGCCAAGAGCTTGACATTTCTTTAGCGATTCATCCAAATCAGACAAAGCTGTTCACTGGTGAGGCCCCTCCCTCTCCGAGACCTTAGAAGGGTTCATTCCATTACTTGTGACCAGGAGAGTCTACGTACAGAAACCGAAACATGAAATTCATCACTAGCTCAAGTGACCCACGAGTAAAATGGGTGGAAATCATGCTACAGAGAAGAGATCCATAGGAGAAGCTACTTTTACAGAGGAAAAACTGATTATTGGAGATAATGATAGGTTTGGGGCTGGAAATATCATTTGGTCTCCTTAGCTTCTGTAGGATGAGGCTAAGAATAAGTTTTGTCTTTTTGAAATCTGACACATATAATTATTACAGAAAAAAATGTTTAGGCTAAAAAGCAAGGTAAACATATATAATTTCACTCACCCTGAAGAAAAATAAACAATTGATACATGAACTTCCAGCTCTTTTTCCTTTGCATATGTAATTTATCATAAATAGAATCAGAGTATAGCACATCTTTGAAACTTACTTTTAAATTTAATATTGCAAACATATTTGAAGTAAATAAGGGAATATCTATAAGACAATAATGAATACTGTAATGAATAATGTGATTATATAGTGCAATATTGTGCTCTGCACATAACTTAGTTAACTTGTCCTTTAGGGTTACACAAGAAGGCTGTTTCCGATTTTTTAATTGCAAATAGTGATACTATGAATATCAAACAAATCCTCTTCATTAAAGAAAAAATGACAGATAATATCACGTGCATGAAAACTGTTTGTTAAATTAAAGGTGAAAATGTTTTTGAAATTTTTCATAGATGGTCTTGAGTTATTTTTCTAAAACGTGTGCCAACATAAACAGCAGCGAATGATTGTCGTTTCTCTGAATCCACAGATTTTTTTCATTGTTTCCATTTGTATTTGCATTAGCAGTAATGTTAGATAATTTTGCTACGCATCTTGACTGTGTACATATGTATTTCTTCTTTTATAAATTGCTTACCAGCTTTTGCACATGATTTTCTTCCTAGTAGTAGTCTTTCACTTGATTTGTAGAAATTTCTTATTTTAAATATAGAAATGCATTACAAGTTGCAAACAGTTTTTCCGGTTCATCTTTTTTTTTTTTTTTTTTTAATCACTCTTGATTTTGTTTGTGGTATTTCATGCAAAACAAACTGAAGACTTATGCAGTCACATCTCTCAGCATTTTCTTATTTGCTTTTTCCCTTTATTTCAGGCTTAGACCATCCTGAGGACATTAAATCAACTTTGAAAAAGTCAGACTTAAGATACGTAAGTTCTCTAAGGAACTCCTTCAGAGTTTCCATGTGTCTCTGTTTATGATATTGATTATCAAACTGTGCTTCTGTGGAACACCATTTTTCCACAGTTTTTAGTCCGGGTGCTGTGCCATTAAATATGAATAATAGCAGTCCTTCCAATTTTTCAGAAAAATAAATTTAATGGAATATCTTTCAATTCTGGGGTTTCCCATCACACTTTTTTCTTAACTGGTGCTGCTACTCATTGCCTTTATTAGTATCTAATAAAAGCTGGTGTCATATTATATATTCCATTATTTTAAATTTAATATGTCAATATTCGACGGTGGTGTGCAAGATTACTATTACTTCCAGATGGCGTACTAACTGACGAGCTCAAGGATCTCGGGTGTGGGGAACAGTTTGCTGCACTTGGACTAGGAGGGAGATAATGTTCACAACACAGAAAAATGAGAAAATGGAAGATGAATAGGACAGTTACAAACAAACACTAATCACTTCTTACCTTCCTCAAGATCCTGAGCCTTGATTACAAATGGGTTCAAGAATGTGATTGCCAAGCGATTTTCTGATGGGCTCAAGTAACTTTCCTAATGAAAAACTGTGTGTGTGTTTGAACTACAAAAATGATTATTCTTCACAGCAGAAGCATAAATAAGACAAGGAAATTTATTCCCTGTTTTTGAGTGCTTCCAAAGACAATTTTTTTAATATTTATTTTTTAGCTTTAGGTGGACACAATATCTTTATTATATTTTTATGTGGTGCTGAGAACCGAACCTCAGGCATACCAAGCAAGCGCGCTACTACTTGAGCCACATCCTCAGCTCCCCAAAGACAATTTTTATTGCTGTCTAGAATCTGTGAAGGACACATACAAAGGCACCTCTGGATGGGTGTGCACCAACAGAAGCTTTGAAAATGTGCACCTACAAAATGTGTGCGTTTCCTGGACTGGTAGCCGCGTCACCCAGTGGACCATTAAAAGCCCATTTGGAGGACCTCGCACAGGCTCCTGCACACCGCAGGTACTTAATGTGGATAAACCCGGTGTAGTAAGAAACAACGAAAAACACAAAACACAGACCAACGGGCACTACAATTTACACAGAAAAAGAGTTCTTTCCCCAAACCCAAATTTCCTCCAACACTAATGCTCATAAAGAAGAGGTAATGTGACAAAACTGCCCCACCTCCAATCCCCCAGCCCAAATCCAGCACCCCTCCAGCCCTCCAAGCATCAATCATCAGCCCAGGCAGGGCAAATGAACTTTTAATCAATAACAGCTACTGTTTCTTGTACCAGGACTGTTTATGATTTTAAAAGGGGAAAAAAATTAAATCAATCCTGATGTGAATGTTTTCCCTCTTGAAGAGAAAAAGCAACACCCCATGTCAAGGGAAAGAGTGTAGCTTCACATGACTAGAATGCATTAAAATAAATTCGAGATGGTTTTTGTGCACATTGGCTATAGACAGAAAAAAAAAAAACTACATGGGACACCACGGATGATGAGCCATGCTGGACACGTGCCTTTAATCTCTGTCTTCACACTATTATATTTCCTGTTTACATTCACACATTGGAATAAAGGAGAATTTAGAGAATGTCTGTCCAAAAACCACTGCTTTGGGAGACCTGTAACTGGAGCAGTTCAGACATCGACACAAGGATCCGTCGACTGGGAAGCCAGAGAGGAAACAACAGAAAGAAGTTTTGACCCTAGTGGTAGAGGAGACTGATCGATTGTAAAGGAAAACCCAGTGCACGGATCTTACCAAAGCAGATCTGCTCTGGGTGAGGATTCTTGCCCCTTCTCCATCCATTCCTGAAGGCAGCCTTAGTCTAGAGCCTCCACGGTTCTACTGAGGCCTTCGGGCCCCACGGATGTTCTGATTCTTCCCTCCCTGTCCCTTCCATTCCTCAAGGCCACATCTGTTAGTCTCACTAAACACCATAAATCCCAGTAATACTGGGGGTCAGGTCTTTCTGTATCTTGAGTCTCCCTTTAGCCACAGAGAAACCAAACTGGACTCTCTATGAAGCCTGCTGCATTATCTTGGCATGTTTGCACAAAACCCGAAATTACTTCCCTGAGATTACTGAAATGAAATCATCTTTCACCTAATTGGGAAAAGCTACACAGGCTTAGGCCCAATTTTCAAGGGCACTAGGATTGTAGGGGTGGAGAGACGAGGGGAGTGATTTCTCGACTGTTTTCTTTTACAGTTTGTTGAAATGGAACAAATCAATCCTGTCTTGATTATTTATAAGACCTTAACACCACGGGGCGGGGTGAACTAATGAAAGCAGGCACGGGGAATGTCGAGCCTCCTTTCCAAACTGCTGGCACACAGACATGCTCTGGTGCCTTGTAGCTTTTAAGCACTGAAGAAATGAGTTTTCTGCCTCCAGCAATTGATGGCAGGGAACAGCATTTGCAGCTAATTATTCACCTCTATCACTGACAACCCTGGAGGGGAAGACACACGCAGCAAAGAAGCCCCTATTTTTTATTATTAAATTATTTATTTATTCTAACTTGTTATATATGATGGCAGAATGTAATTTGTTTCATATTACACACGTAGAGCACAATTTTTCAAGTCACTGGTTGTACACAAAGTATTTTCACACCATTCGTGTCTTCATACATGTACTTAGGGTAGTGATGTCTAACTCATTTCACCGTCTTTCCTACCCGCTTGCCGCCTCCCTTCCCCTCCCTCTCCTTTGTGCTATCTAAAGTTCCTCCATTCCTCCCACACTGCCCCCCTCCATCAATTGCCATTATGAGTCAGCATCCTCGTATCAAAGAAAACGTTCAGAAGCCCCGTTTTGAAGAAGCAGGACATTGCCTCAAGTGCGCCCTTCAAAGGATGTGATAATAACATACAACCACTCAGAAAACAATGACTATGTAACATGAAGGATGTTGTAGTGGACTTTTAGGGCATGTTCAACCTTGGTACTATCTCTGTGAAGTCAGCATTTGCCACATACTACAGAGGAGGAAGTGGAGTCCCCAAAGGATCTGAAGGCGTGTTCAAAGACACTTAACACATGACTGAAAAAGTCAGGGTTTGAATTCGGGTCCCTGGATAAATTCCAAGTTCTTGTCATTTTTCTAAGAAACATTTTTCTGGGACGTAAAGAAGAACTCAGAGTATGAATAGAAGTTCCCCTGTCTGTTAGCCACAGCAACCATGCTGGTCTGACGGGTGCCTCAGGAACAGCTGAAATTCACTCCATCCTCAAACTCTTGGAAGAACCAGTGGCCGTCTCTGGAGTGTCACTGCACAACACTGGGCTCTACAACATCCTTCATGTTACATACTCATTGTTTTCTGAGGGACATCTCCTGGTACCTACAAACCCACTGAGTGTCAAGAGGCAATGGCTTGCGATGGACGCTTTTGGAGAAGGCCATGCTCTTTTCCCCACAGAAGCGGGAAACAGCTACGACTCTGTACTGTCAATCCGGCCGTACTTTGTCTCCATGCTCGAAGGCTTCTCCGACTCCACCCCAAGTCTCCGAGCGCCTTGAGAAAGGAGCTCCCCCAGCGTTGGTTGGAGGCTCCTCTTCCCACAGTGCTGGGGTGTATGTCTGGGGCCAGGGATGCTCAGGAACCCACCCTCTCTGTGTGCCACTCTCTGAGACTCCACCTGTACCATAGCTCTGCCTCTTCCTTTGGCCTTTACCACGGAGCTGAACGTTGGTGTGCTGTTCAGGGAGAAAGAGCGCGTGATGCTGATTTGGTTGATGGCTCTGGGTTTAGAAGCAGAAATTCATGTGGCTCCTCAGTGTCATGACCTGTCAAATAGTCAAGGCAAAATATTAGAGAAACCTGGTATTAAATACAGGAACAAGAGCTCACGTCTCTTTCCCTTAATCTATCTGGAACCTTGTGATGAAATTTAAGTGTGAATGTGCTCAGACTTTGGCCATTAATGATAAGCATCTGGAAATTCAGACTGTATAGAGAGGCGGAATTTTCCATTACCAAGATCATTGCTTATGGTAGTGAGGGCCTTGAACACTGTTGGAATTTAGTGTATGTGGCAGAGTGAGTCAGAGGGAAGGGTGACTGACAAATGGAAGAGAGACGGAAACACCTGCCTTTAGTACTGCCATTAGATTTGTGCAAGAAGGACTTCTGCTCTGAGCCTTGTACTTTATGGGGCCCTACGCTTTGGAGGGTCTTCCTCAAAAATTTCCAGTGACCAGGAGGGGCCCACCATGTCATGCTGAAAGGGCTTCCCTGTCCACACAGGGACTCCCACGGATCTGGGTCAAAACTGTATCTTGAGTGTGGAGTCTATCAAATGTTCTGAGGAACTCTGGAACTCCCGTATATGGGGTCACCCCGACCTGGCCTGTCCACACTCCACTGGCTGCTGTGGAATTTCTCTGACCTGACCGCATGATACTGGACCTCCAGAATGGGGCTGAAACAGCGATATGAGGTGACTCAAAGTGTTTAGATAGACAGTAGCCCCACAAACTGTCCTTTTCTAAAGCTTCCTATACCCTCAGGTAGTCCAGTCTACCTTTAGGGATCAGGCCATTCATAAAAATAGATTTCTCCTAGGGAGGAGCTTCACAGGATGACTGACAGCTCCACATAAAACTACTTTAAGATCCCCAGGGATGGCAATCACTGTACTAGCCTGGTCTCCCCAGGCCTGGCCCAGTGCTAAGCCATAGGCAGGAAAGCATACGTGATTGATAGTAAGCCCATTCATTCTCCTCAATAATCATATCTTCCTAGACGTTACTTTCTGCTCACAGATCACAAGTGGATTCCCAGTGTTTCCAAAGCACTGTGGGCTGAAGATCCATAATATCACTAAAATCTCACTCTCACACAAAGTATTTGGACTTTGAATATGAACTAATAAGTAAGCAAAGCCTCACTGGAGGAGGAGTGGATTTGTCTAAGATTAAGACTCACAAGTGGGAAGAAAATCTTATTCAAGATTCAAGCAAAACAATACTGTCATTTGCCCAAAATTATAAAAATAGAGAAGCAGAGCAGACAACTTTAAACTGCCTGAGAAAAGCACATGTTGCTCAACAGAATGCCAGGAATATAAAATGTGTCTAATTTTGTTTTTATTAACGAGAAAGCATAAAACGTTTTATCCTGCTACAGCTTTATTTGAAAATAAAACTTAAGCTTTCTTTCCTGACTCTAGATGCGACTTTCCGGTGTGTTCTTGCTGTTATTTGCAGTCTCCAGGACAGCCACCTTCAGGAAGAGGGTGGTGACGCCCTAGAAGAGACCCACCCGCAGAGCTAGGCTTTGCCAGGCTTTTACAACAGCCAGTCCTCAGGGTCCCCCAGGAAGGACTTCAGACGGGTCACACAGAGCATCGTCCAGAGTTGATTAGGAAGAGTGAGAGTCCAGAGGCCCAGTACGGGCCCTGAGAGGACGCCTGGGGAGGACAGAATCCCGGTTTTTAAGGGTTTTGGGTTCCTTTGTTCTTGTCTTAGTTGCTCGTTTCCCCCCTGAGTGGCTTCTTACCCTCTCTATAGCCTTTAGCAAATTCTCTTTGCAAGGGTCGAAGAGCTGGTCACAGGGGTGGATGTGATATGGTCTTGAAACAAGACTTCCCTTAAGGGATTACATTTAACAAGGTCTGGGGAGATCTGGTACCAGTTCCCATTTTCCAGATGCTTATCTGTTTTGATAAGGTTCCTTGGGGTTCCCAGTCCATTGACCTTTGCCCTTTCTTTGACGCACATGTCTGGTGTCCTCCCTGTAGTGCCCTCACCCCTCATTGGCCTCCCCTACACACTGCTCTGCTCCTGGCTGCCTATCTACCTAAACATTAGTAAGGTGCGCATCTACTTTAATTGGCACTAGAAAATGACCAGAACTGGAGGCAACTTTAGGACTCTCTCTCCTCTGTCTGTCTGTCTGTCTGTCTCTCTCTCTCGCTCTCTCTTTCTCTCCCCACACCCTTCCCTCTCTTCCCTCTCCCTTCTTTCTCCTTCTCTAAAAGGTAGAGCTATTTCAAGATAGACCAGCTAACCCAGAGATACGGCCACACTGGGTCAGGTATCTACCCCAGGACCACTCAGAGGGTCCCCTCTGCCCCAGAGCAGCTGCTTGCTAGGTAAGACTGAGCGGGACGCTTTAACCTGGAAGGGAGGGCCGGATGGTGCACCAGCTGGGCCAGCTGTAAATGCAAATGTCCAGAAGTACCAAGGGAAATAACTCTAAAATCCCCACGCTTCCACTACCTGGAGATGACTGTAACAAATACTTGAATATATTTCACTCAAATTTCTATACAGGCACGAATATTTGCAGTATTTCCCACTAACTTTGTATACTGTAATTCTATTTTATGACTTTCCTTTAATCTTTCTCTATCAAACAAACATTACTAAGTATCAACTGAAATTTTGTTATTAAATAAAATGAATTGAAATCAATCAAAATGAATCAAATGAATATGCCATCATTTACCTATTCAAATCCCCTTTTGTAAAATTTTATGATGTTTCTCATTTTGTCCCTTTTTAAACATAGCTTCATTGAGCAACCTTGTAGGTAAGAGTGTGAATATGCATCGCTTCCTTAGGACACACCTACCTACAACTGGAATTGCTGGGACCAAGAGAATGAGCTTTGTTTTTTAACCTACTGATAAACAATGTCTTTTTAAAGAAATGGTTGCACCAATTTGAACTCTTACATGCTGTGTGAAGCGTGTCAGTCATCCTGTCCTACGAACACGAGGTATTCGGCCTGTGTCCTTGTGCTTCGTTTCTGGCATCGTAACTTTCTGCATTTCTTCAACTATCCACCTGTAGCTTAAAAGGGAAGCTTGCTGCCATCCATGGGGTTGATCTCTTAGGGATAAATATCTCCTTACACATCAGCCTTTTTTCACATTTCATAGGAAACATAGTCTCAGGGAGTTTGGAAGAGATTCTTCTTTATTAGTTGTGATGCCTCAATATTTGTGACTATTTCTGATCTATTCAAAGATTAGGAGCTTATGAAGTAGAGGGACCCTCATTGCCATGGGCAATGGTTCTACATAGACATGCACTTAAATTGTGTTTTGTTCTAAAGCGAAACACACGGAGGGGAATTTGGTTGCTTGGTTCGTTGGTTGGCTGGCTGGTTGTTGATATGAGAAAGAAAATCCATGCTTTCTGTAGAACATTCTTTTAATCAGACTGTTGGTATGCTGGGGACTGGTAAGGCATGAGTGGAGCTGGTGCTCTGTTGAAAATTCTTGAGAAACAAGCAGGCTCTTCTGATAAGAGAGAAGACAGTGTGCTTCTCTTCTTTTCCTGAACATTTTTGTTGCTGTAGTTCATTATTTTCCTTGGACTGAATCTCTTAGGGAAGATGCGTCTGCTTAAGTAATTGCTGACTTCTGCACACTCCCCCAGGTTCAAGGGCAGAGCAATGCAGTGCACTCGGTGTAACACTCGGCTTCCAAAGGAGCTCTGTTCCCGTCCGTGCTCCCCTTTCTTATGGTCTTGCCACAACGGTTTTCCACACCAGAATCGGTCTCTGGATTCCTCTCAGTGCAATCTCATTTGCTTCTCATTAAATCCAGAGTTCTTCTGAAAATGCTTTAACAAGTACCTTTGATCCTTCTGATTTTTCAAGCATTTCTCAGTTTCTTACAAATGCTCAGCCGACAGAGGCCTGTTCCCTCAGAGATGCTTTAAGCTGATGACATCATCCAAACCCCCAGGGAAAGGTCTTTGGGGACCCTTGGGAGCATGGGTGGCTGGGAGCCACCTTGGTCCTGTTCTTCATTCTGGAAGGTAGTTAGGGAAGGCTTTCAGTCACCTGCTCTTTGCTTTCTTTAAATAAAATGTTCTCAGAAACAAGGGGCTTCAATGAACACGCCCATCGTCCATTGGGTGCTTCCTCCCCCAGCCAGGCTCTCCCAAGGCCACTCTTTCCCACGGAGCAGCTCCTGCCATCTTCACTGTGATTTTCTGAGTGAAGACCCCAAGATCACAGGGCCTTTCTACCTGTGCAGAAGCCCCCGGAGGTCTCGGGCTGAGTGAAGGCACCGCTGCTAGGGAACATCAGGTGGAGGCTTAAAGGGAAACGCGTTAGTGAGGGAGTTGGCCTCTGGCAGCTGGCACCAGCTGTGCCCTCACTTGCTCTGCATCTGAGGACATCATTAAGTGCATTTTGAGGTTTTAGATTCCTCCTTTGTAAAACGAAGGACTTTAAGCTATCAGAAATGTTCCTGTCTTCCCAAGGGTGAATTACGATTTTAACGAGAAGGGCATAGTACAATTAACCTAGGGGAAAAAGCCTAATGTGGCAATATATTTTTTTTTTTATTTGGAAAATAGCATTTGGGTAATTTTCCATAATATAAACTATGCAAAATAAAGCATGGTAACATAGTTTTCATGGTGAGGCATAGGTTTTAAGAGGTTGTGTAATTAGGGAATAAATAGCTATGCTGCCCTGGAGCACATGGCCACAGCAGGAATTGGGAGGCTGATGGACCTGCATTTGCTCCTTGGCTCTGCCTCCTGTGAGCAGATCTTGGTGCATTCACTCTGTTTTCAGCCACAGATTCTTAATCTACACTAACAAACCAGACTAAACAAACACACAAACCCCCCAGGAATGACAATAATATCTCCTTCGTACTTGGACTCACTAATGACAAGGCATATGAAGGACGTGGCTTGATGGCTGGCACAAAGGTCATCCTTGCTGTTACCATGGATGCTACCAGTGCCTGCTAGATCCAGGAGTCGGTCATATGCACTGCTCGAATTCTCCTTATTTAACTTGATCAGGGTCAGCCTGTTTATACTACTATGACAAAATATCAGAGACCGGTTAAGTTATACAGAAGAGAAATGTATTCCTCATAGTTCTGGAGGCTGGAAAAACTAAGATCAAGGCACGGGCAGGTCTAGTTGTCTGGTGAGGGGCTGATCTCTACTTCCAACATGGCCCCCTGAAAGCTGCATCTTCCACAGGGAGTGAACGCTGAGTCAGTCCTCAAGTGGTACACAGCAGAAGGGTAGCAAGCCGAATGTCCTCTGAAGCCTCCTTTACAAGTAGGGCCTTAGTCCCATTCATGAGGGAGGAATCCTGTTGACTTAATCATCTCTTAGAGGCTAACCTCTTAATACCATGACTTTGGCCATTTTGGCCATTACGTTCCAACCTGTAAATTTTGGAGGGGACACATTCACACCACAGCAACCAGTTTCTCCTTGCCTTCATAGGAATGTTCCTCAATGTTTTTCTCTTTTCAAGTTTTTTTTTTCTCAATGTATTCAATATAATATATCCAACATACTCATCATAGTTCAATATGTGCAATATACACAAAGTTTCAAATGCAAAAGTACTCTTCTGTTGCATTCAATAAATATTTTGATTAAATATTTTCAAAAGATTTTGAAAACGAAATCAATACCAATTTAGAGAAATCTTTTATGAATGTGTTTATTTCTGTGTAGGACATTTGGATTGTTTTTCAAAAGCTCAAACATTTTAGAAACCTAATTTCAAATAGCAAATACAAAATATACACTGCCACGCTAATGTAATTTCTTAAACTTAACATGAGCTTTGTCAGAAAATTTTGGATCCAGTTACTGCTATGTGGTTATGAACACAGTGGTACAGTTTGAGCACTACGGTTTCCGTATCCATCAGTAGATGATTATGAAGCGTTCACAGACCATACCCAAATCTAGGTGCATCTCTGCTACATAAGCTTCTGAATGTGCTTCACCAAAACTGTGCTGCAAAAACATAGAATTTAACTTCCATATTCAATGTCTTAACTGGCATCTTGGAGTGAAACCCTCCAGTCATTTGATCTAAATGAAAAGTCATATCTCACACAATGATATGAAGGGTACTTTCTGTGGCTGTCAATGGAGCTCAGTCTTTAGAAGCTAGTTATCAGTGTTTGAAGTGATTTCTGGTGCTTCTCCATGTGACTTCCGGTTTTTGTGGGGTCAGTGACATCACTGCAACGCTGTGGTGGGTGGTGAATGTCAGCAAGGTACGCGGTTATCATTCTGGAGCAAACAAAATTTGCCTTTTTTTTTTTCCAGTGAAGTCCTTTTGGGGCTTATTGCTGCAAAAGGTATTTAACTGTGAAAAGGAAAAAGCATTGTTAACCAATCAAGTCAATAGTTGTAGCGTCACACTGTGCAGTCGGTGATGAACACCAACCAACACTGGAACCGTTGGAGCTAACCTCCTGCTGCATAGGTCCCTCTGCTCTGCCTTTGTCTCTTCATGTCCCATACCTTTAAACAACTTACCACATTTCTTATTTGAAGTCAACCTGCCCACTGGAACCTGGTGGCCTCGGACTTCTTGCAGGCTTAGCATGTGGCCAGAATGTAGCTGGCACAGTGAGCAGCCACCAGTGGTAGAGTTGGATGCTTATCCCAGAGCTGCCTGAGGCTGGAGGGAGGTATCCGTATCTAGCAACTCAAGTCTGGGCACGCTTCATTTGCTCAGCAAGCTGCTTTTGAAAGAGAGGCATTAAGGTTAAGGAAATGGTCAGTCAAAGATGAGTTATTACAGGTCCGCTTTCAGATTTAGCCATAGAAGGGTGAAAACCCTGTGCACTGAATCTATGTCTCGCAATTCTGTGTGAGACCATGGACGAGATGGAAGAACAAGGGAGAGGCTATTCAATTATCTACAGCTTATTCTAAAGCAGAAGCTACTGTAGAATTCCATATCATCATGAGAAGTCCAGGAAACGCTCATGAGCCAGTTTTGTCAGGGACTCATGACCATGGCACATAGAGTCATTTCAAAACTCTCTGCATTTGTTCTCTGTTGTTACAGAAGACTTATGACTGATAGAAAAAGGTCACTGGAAGATGAAGTTGATTTAGGGGATAGGAAGGGTTTCTCAAAATGGCACGTGCAGAGGGGAGGTTCTCCTCGCTGGAAGGGTTAAATCAGAATGTTGATGTTATGGAGAGAAATCTAGGCAAGATGCATTCCAAGGCCCCTTCTAAAGGTTTCATGATTTTTCAATCAATATATTGTTCTAGGCAGATCTTAAAGAGGCGGACTCCCAGCCTTGAGAATGTTAGCATGGTTTCAGCAGATGTCAGAGGAAAGGGAAACAAATCTCTTTTTGCAAAGATTTTTAATGGTTTTATAGAAATTAAGAGAATCTGAGCTGGGTGTGGTGGCACACGCACGTAATCCTAGTAACTCCAGAGGCTGAGGCAGGAGGATTGCATGTTTAAGGCCAACTTGACCAATTTAGCAAAGGTCTGGGGATATGGCTCAGTGAGAAGGCTTTGTCTTTGTCTCTCAGAGAAGAAGCAGTTCATTCAGTATTTACTAGTTTATCATTTTTACAAATAATGAAAATCAGCTGTATTTGTGGTTGGTTATCCAGAAAGAGAATTTAGTGGACATTTAATCCAGTTTTACATTATAGAAAATGAGGGTGCAGTCATGCTCATCTCGGGTCCTGAGAAAGAACTAGGCAAAGCCCTCCAGGGCCATCTTTGTACTCGCACCTGTGAGTACACACCTGTGTCTCTGCAGGGTGAACCTGAGGCAGGAGGCAGCTTTGGGAGGGGTGGTTCAGTGGGGTCAGATAAGAGAGAAGTTTCCCACACGGCATCTGCTGATGGCTTCATATCCAATGGGCCCACTTATCTGGGGATGTCAAGATGCTGAGCCCAAAGTCAACTGAGCTTGAAGAATCAGGCTCCTCTTGTTCTATGTTCATGTGGCATTAGGCTATGACCAAAGACCCATGTCAGGATTTAATGAGATCAATATTATTAATAGAATTGTGTTCTTTTTAACTCTCTAACATTATTCTAGACCTGTCTTATGCAATTAAGTCAACAAAGCTTCATTCTCTCATCTACTTTCCTCTATATTCTAAGGACAGAAGTTGCTGACTTTAAACTAAGGCAAGTAAGAGAGATTTGGCTAACACTTAGTCCAAACTAGGTGATGACAAGAAAGAGGAGACACGGGAGGTGACTACCTGGAGATCCTGGAGAAGCATGAAGGTGACTGTGTGTCCTCAATGGTGTCCTTAAATTCACCAGACACTTGATCTGCTTAATGTGAAACATTTGTCTTTGGGCACTAAAGTTAAATCTAACCCCAAATTTATTCTGTTAATCCGTTTGGCCACGATGCAATAACAACAATAACTCTACTCTATCCAATGTCAGCGTCTAAGGATGAGAATCTAGAATCCAGGTCCTTGGGTCAGATCTGGAAGTCAGATCAACCTATTCTGTCTCTTGGAATGTAGACACTGCCTTGTAGAGCCCTGGAATAATTATCTAATGCAGTTGCAAGTGTATGGAAAAGCTGATTTATAGGAACACTGAGAAAATTTAGGGCAAGCTTAGAATTGAGGCCTGCATGATTTTATCATCAAGGTTTCTTTTAGTCTATGTATTCATATAATTCAAAAAGGACTGTGTAATACAGAATTGCACTGAAGATACTGACATTCATAGCAGGTGCTGTGTGACTGCCCCTGCCCATATCCCTTGGGCTTTAAATGTGGCATTCAGGACAACAGGTCTGACTGTCCGTGTCTGTAGGCCTTTCCTTTGGGTGTTTCCATCAACCCTCAGGTGGGGCTATTTGTACCCATGGCGGATGGGAAGTCGCAGGTAATTAACTGGCCCTGTTGCACACTCCTCTTGACCAATGGCTGGTAGGAGCTGGCACGCCCACTTGGGCAGATGACTCCGAGGCTGAGTGTTCTATGCTGTTTTCCAGAGATCTCCACAAGATTAAATTCCAGTGGTCCGTGGTGGTAGCCAGCTTAAGATATCAACTTCTGTTTGTTGTCTCACTTCCTGTCTCACTTTCCTATTTTTCTACCAGTTTTTCCTAGTTATCTGTTATCTACTCCCTGTATTCAGATCCTTGTCTCAGCATCAGCTTGCAGAGAACTCCAACCAGAAACCACTTAGCTAAGGATCCACCGGCAGCAGCATTTACTTCTGTATGTCAGGCTACACAGCTTCCTTCTTCCTATGAACCTCTGGACCAATTTCTACCATCTATGCAGGTGCTGACTTGGTAAATCTCGGTCCTCTTCTTAGCTACCAAATCTAGCCATCCTTCATAATGAAGTGTAAGGAGTACAAGATTGTGAATCCCGTTAGACTTGGGTTCAATGTCTGACTCTTCCATTTCCTAGTCTCATTTCCAAGTTTATAAGTATCTCTGGGCTTCCATTTTGTCATTTATAAAATAAGAATAAAATCTACATCAGATAGTTGGCAAAAGAATCAAATAAGAGAATATATAAGACATCTGACCTCTAACAGGTTATCACTGAATGGTTTCCTTCTTTCTCAGTTCTCTTTATTTCCTGCTAGTTCATGGTGATCATGCTGGTTCATGGGGATCTATCACTCCATTATCCGAACTTGAGGCTCTAATTGATCATGCCATGTTCATCTGTCTCTGTGAAAACCTAATAATACTAATGATAACTAATGTCTAATACCCTCTCTACAACTAGATTGTATATTCCTTGGTTGTAACCACATCTTCAATTTATTTATATTCCTGTGCTAGTATGCCTTACACGTAGAGAATCCCTGATAAATGTTCTTGCTGACTTGTTAATGCACTGCAGATAATTAGCAACCTCAATCTTAATGATCCATATTCAATCTTCACATGCTTGAGTCCATATCAAGACTGTATTGTTCATAGAGACTACCAGCAGTGATAAGCTTCTTGTCTAAGCTCAACAGGGAACTCAAAGCATTCCATTGGCCCAAGGAAAGCTGGAATTACCAGAAAGTTCAGGATGTGAGGGGTTTGAGGGCCTTTGCAGAACCTCTTGCCAGTTATGAGGAGATGGAAGGGCGGTCCTAGCCAGATCCTTTCCTCAAATGCATATGGTTTCTTGGGAGGAGGCAAGCTTTGAAAACATGGCAGTGTCTGAGCAAAAGCTAAAATATTCCCCCCCTTTGCTGGAATCTGGTCCCCTGAATAATCGTTCACTTATTATTTTGCATTCCTAACCTTCTCCAATGCATGCATTATATTGCTGACGTTTATTACTACATCTGGGAAGGCATCCTTAAAGCTCCCTTTTATGTTATTTTGTTAAAAAGCACATGTGACACCTTACTCTTTTCTGATTAGGACTCTTTCTGTTTCCCCTAATAAATCATTCTTTAAAATAATTTCCTTGATTTCTATTGAAATTTCAAATGCTTTCTTTACAAAGTCTGGTCCACGTGCAACTTCCCAACTTTGTTTCATATTCTGTAATTTCTGTAGACACAACCAAACCGCAACCTCTTTTCAATATGTTAGGGACGATCACGTATTTAAGTTATCACTACTAATGATTACCAGTATTATGAAAAGATCCCTTTGATCCTGCTTCCTTCAGTGTCTCCATTTAAAATCCAAGAGACTTTTAAAAATGTTACTTCTTTTCCCGGATGTTCCATTCTCCCAGCCACAACTGCTTTTCTTCCTAGAACTGGGTTTCTCTTGACACTCAAGCTTGGAGGGGAAGAAAGTCACAATTCCTAGGAGGAACTAAAGCAAATCTTCCACGTATGCCCCGCACACTTATTCCCCTTTAGAGCTTATGCCAAGAGAGGGGAAACGCACCCTGCAGCTGTCAGGATCCAGCAGACCTCAGGGTCCTGTCTCAGTCGCTGCTTGTCTTACACTTGTGACATGTAAAGTGGTCAGAACCAGGCAAAGAGGGTGGGCTTCCTGCAGGTTCACCTACATGGTACACTGGCCACTCAGAGGTAACAAAAGATATTATCCTGCTTAGACGAGATCCAGGGAAATTTCAAAGTACTGGAAGGACCACAGAAGGGCCTGGAACACAATCACAGAGGTTGAGAAGTATGATGGAGACGTGCCTGGTTTCAGTATCACCCCCTGGTCTTCTAGTCCAGCCAAGCCCAATAAGTTGAGGCTCAGGAAAATGAACTACAATCTGGGGAGCACCTGAAGAATGATCAGGGAGTGACTCATGGCACTCCTCTCGGCAATGCGAGGAGTGCCGGGCGAAGGGCAGTAGTCCGAGGGGTCCACTTGTCCTAGAGTGCTCTTCACTTGTCCTTTCCTTGCGACTTTTAGATTCCAAACCCAGGCACTGAGTACAGGGACAGGCTCCATGTGCACTTGAATGAAGCTCCAGACCTTCCCTGGGTCACTTAGATCTAGAAGTTCTCCAAACAGCTCTGCCTCAATGAAGCCCAAACTACTTTTTCACCTAAAATTGCATTAACCTTTTTTGATTCCCATCTGATTGGAGTTGAGCCCTCAGCCACACCAACTGGGGAGGTGCTCTCCAGAAAGCCACAATGGAGTCCTTCCTGGCAGAAACTCTAGGGAAGCAGAGACATGTTCTCCTGGCATGCTCTACTAACCTCTGAGATCACCGGAAGAAGAACGTCTGTACAGAACTTTAGTTACTTCAATCACCAGGAAGAGTCGGGGTATTTCTGATCAACGGAGGAAAGAATTTGTGAAATCAACTCATTGTCTCTTTATAAATAATAGAAAAGGAGCAAAGGATCTTAAAATCCAAGACCAAACAATTTGAGCTGTTCAGAAAGATTAAATTTTAAAACTCCCAATCTTGGGAAAAATAGAATTACTATTTTTTCCACTTTCTAAGCTTTCTGATCATTTAATCCATTTGAGGAAAAGTTAAATGTTTTTGCAATCTGGTACATTTTCTCAAGGAATTTGCTAAAATGGTTGTATACAAAATGAAGGAGAACAAACATGCCTCGCTCTCAGAGGCCTCCCCCCACAGCCTCTGCCCTTCCACAGGGTGACAGTGCTGTGACACCTTTCAAGAGCTGCATTCCACCATCTCATAATGGTTTCCAACCTGGGCCTCAGCAAACAGTTAATCTCACCATTTTGAAGAAGCCAGAGTAGTTTCCCGGACTTTGAACGAGAACTTGGTGGGAGAAAATGTTCTGGAGGGGTGCATTCCAACACGCAAAGAGCAGCTGCGCACATTCCTCCTGGGGGCTCCTTTGTGGATTAAATTAGATCAGTTTGGCAAAAGGTCTGCACAGAGGAATTCCCAATGGTATTGCTTCCCACACCCTTTCTCAGAAGAGCAGGTCTTACCTAAAAGACGCCAATGGCACAGCATCCCGCGTTGTTATTTCAACCCCAGTTCATGTGAACATAATAGTATGTCAATGTGAAGAAAGGTTGCAGTAAGACTAATAAAGGAATACGTGTTCACTGCACAATAATTGGTAGCTATAGGCAGGCGTCAAAAGTCATGCCATGAAACTTAGAGTTGCCACCGTGCATACGGGCCCTCTGTTATCCCTTCTTTGTCCACATGAAATAGAGATCACAATGTTCTACACTGTGCTTTCTTTCTTTCTTTTTTGGTAACAGGGATTGAACCTAGGATGCTCTACCAATGAGTCACATCCCCAGCCCTTTTTTACAAATTTTATTAGAGATCTGTCTCTAGCTAAGTTGCTTAGGGCCTTACTAAGTTGCTGAGGCTGGCTTTGAACTTATGATCCTCCTGCCTCAGCCTCCCAAGCCCTTGGGATTACAGACCTGTGCCACTGCATCTGGCTTTTTGTACTTACTAATACAACGTAAACATTTTCATGTCGTTAAATATTCTTATTTGTAACAATTGCACATAACCTATGATTTTGAAAATGTATTGTTCATTTAACATCTCATATCTTAAAACATTCAACTCCCTGTTTTTCTCAAATATAAAAAGTAATTTGATAAAACTGTTTATAAGTCATTGGTAATTACCAGTTTTCTCAATTATAAATAATAAATAATCCAATGAAAACTATTATTCATAAATCATTGCTGATTCTTTACTTAGGATAAACTCCTAGAAGTGGGATTTGGGGGTTAAAGGTATACATAGTTTCAAGTAGGTAAAATGATATGTGCTTACACTTACAATGCCCTTCAAAATGTTGTGTCAATTTATGTTCCTACTAGTAGTGCATGCAAATGATTGTCTCCCTGGAGGAGAACATTTAAAAGGCAGATAAATGATAAACAATCATTCTAGATCGCATTCTCGATCCAGAGAATGAAAACTTGCGAAGCACAGCAGGCAGTTTCCCTTTGGTACCACACATTTGCAAGTCTGGGGGAAATGCTGAAGGAAGGAGGCTAACCAGACATCCACTCATATCAAATTTGGAACAAATTCTCAACTGGAAAAAATAAACAGTGTGTTGGAGGGCTGGTGCCTTCCCAGAGCTGGCAAGACGTCACGTACCAGAGATGCTGTGCTATTGATTCTGTGCTTGCCACCTCGTGGCCCCTTCTCTCCCTCTTGCCCCCTGGAAATGACAGGACTTGGACAGCGGACAGTTCTGGATACACAGGGATGATGTTCCCCACATGCTGAGGGGAAGTGGCTCAGACGTGTGCATTCCTGAGAGCAGCCAAGCCGCTGGCCTCCGGATTCCTCTGGGTTTGAATCAAGGTATCCACAGGGAGGGTGCCGCCTGAGGTTAATTTGGAATGGCTGTGTCCAGGTTTAGTACGCATAAGTAATTTTTAGCAGGAAAATAATGTTTCTAGGCATTTAGGCCATTTTTCTATGTAAGTTCCTTATAGCATCTTTTTTCAAATAATATTTCTTCAGATTACTGACAGGATACATGCTGTATTTTTCAATATTTAAAAAATATAAACAAAGAAGAATTTTAAAAGATCTCACAGATGCATCACCTGAAGATGGTCATTACTGTCTCCTTCATGGTGTATTTACTTATGATCTTTTAAAAAATATTATGTATATGTTTCTTTTGTATAATCAAAGCTGTACGCATAGTTTTATTTGTATCCATTATACATGTTTGATGTCTTGCTCTTTCAAAAAATGAATCACTGTAAACATTTTTAATCTCACAAACCATCTTTAAATCTTAACTAACACCCATTAATGTTATTGAATGGGTGCCTAATATTTCATTATGTCCCTGTATGCAGGATTATTTTAAAGACTCCCGTGTTTGACCATTAAATCTGTTTCCACTTTGCTACACGAGTAGCAGTTATGCACGTTTTCTAGCAGGAATGTCCGCCGTGTCTCTTGTTATGTCTAATAATTCTCCCAAGGTGTGATTTCTACAGGTACGTACTTGTTATTTCTGAGAAGAAGGAAACTTGGTGACCAAAGTTGGGGCCAGAAAGCTCATTTCCTCTGATTCCATTTGCTTTCCGCCTGTGTATTAAAGGACCCTCCTTTATCTACGGATTCTATTGTTTGTTGTCCCTTTGTTTTAAAATAAGGGACCTGAGGTCCAAGATGTCTCAGTTTCCAGAAGATTCCTCTACCTCATCCCTCTCCTCTTGACGGGTCCCTACCTCAAACCTCAGCCCCACACCTATTATATAAAACTTCCCCGTGGACAGGGCTCCTTTGGGAATAGCCATCCCTCTGATCCTCAAGTTTCCCCCGGCTACCAGAGGCATCCTGCTTGACGCTTCCTGGCACGCAGGCTTTCCTCCCTCAGATCTCGTATTTGATCTCAGCTTGATTCACCTGCTGGTAATGGAAAACCAAAGGTGTGGCTCCCCCAGCCTCCAGGATGCCACTGGCTTCTGATCCCACGCAGGGTGAGACTCACACCTGCATCGCATTTACTTAGAAGTCAGAAAGAAAAAAACACCCAAACCATGTCCAGAAAGACAGAGATAGGAAAAGTCGTGGGATTGGTTTACATTTATGAATTATGACTCCCGAAAATGAAAGGGAAGCGGAGCCACTGTGCTCTCCAGCCCTTGTGGGGGCGGCCAGTTTTAGGGCTTGAGTTGGAAGTTTACTGTTTAGAGTCCGAGTTCCCGTTCAGTTCTGTGTCTTGATGAGAGTGGTATCAACTTCTTGGACCTCCTTCCACCCAACAGAAAATAGAAGTTAATATTACCCACTCCCTCATTATCGCAGCAAAGTCTGTGGAAACGTTGAAGTTCACACTCAGTGTTATGTATTCCTCAGAGGAAAAGGAGTTAACAGACGGCCATTATTTTAGAACCCGAATTCAGATAAATCTGGTGTTGCATTTGGCTCTGGCACCAAAATACATGACAGTTCTGTAATTTATTGTTGGCATAGAAGCTTCTCGATGACATGAAGCATGTCTCCAAGTACCATCTCCTTTAAGATGCTTCCAGCTAGTGCATATCAAACACCCCCTGCTGCTTAGAAGATTGGCTTCATGTCCACATTCTTCAGTTTCAGTTTGCTTTAATTCCCCTTCCAGGGCTACGAAACGCAGTGTCATTATTGTTACTATTATTATCGCTCTCATTAGGGTCATGAACATTGGTTATTTATTCCGATAGAGGTATAAATCTTTTGTTTCTGAAGCTTGCATGAATGTAACTAGCTTTTATTAGGTTTCCTATAATGGACTATGCTAAGAGCTCTGGGCATAATAACTCAGAATCCTCATAATTACTCCCTGAAACAAGCACACTTCTTTTTTTTTTTTAATTTTACAGATGAACAAATTAAAGCCTAAAGGGGTCAAAAATGCTACCGCAGAGACTATGCAAACTGTACAGAACTTCAGACTTTGAGCTTTTTAACATGCGGCAATTACTGCCTTCTGGAAGGATCCATTTCAATGTGTAGTTTTTAAACTATTCAATCAACTAGAAATGTAAATATGAGAAATTTTCATGAAAAGGGTATGCAGTTCCAAGTTGTTGTCTTCTTTTTCTGTGTAGAGATGAGACCAGCTTGAGCTTTGCTGGACTTGACAGCTTTTGTTTTGTAAAATGTTGCACATTTAGTATGGAATCACCCAGGGAGCATGACTCCAACCCGGGACATACTGTCTGTGCTGGAGCCAGGGTTCTGGAACCTCTTCTATCATGTTATGGAATTGGTTCTCTCTTTCTGCTGATTTTTCTTTCATTTACTAGAAATGTACTTTTTCACATTCCTCAGACCTGAAGAGCGAATCTGCCAGGTGAATTTAATTTATCGCTCTGCGGGCCACACCACTGTTTTGTCTTTCTTCCTTTTTATTTTTAAAGGGCTCGTGTTTTACTGAGACGTTGGTATGACATTTCTTTATAGAAAAATAATCTTTTATTCAATCATACTTGAAGGAGTGTTGGTGTGAAAACAATTATATCTGTGGATATAATTCATATGGTTCATGGGACTCGTGTTTCTGTTCTTTGCTAAAATGTGGAGACTAAAAGATTTGTATCCCAGTGGTATCTATTATTAATAACATTATTGTTTTCAATGATTTTGAGATATTGGTTGTGCAATTGCAGTCTTCATCAATATAGCTCAGGGGAGCCGCAGGACCATGCTCGGGGCTCATTGTCCAAGGTGTGCTTATGTCCACATTGCTGGTGACACAGCTGGGTCCCTCCAGCTCTCAGGAAACTTCCAGAGCCTAATGAAGGCCCCTCCCTAGATAGGAAGCTGTCCCACAACCCTAAGGAAATGGGCTGAAGGAGGGAACACTTGGGTAGGAAAAAGCCAAATGAGCAAGTGAAGTCCAGAATTCTATGCCAAAGAGCAAGACCAGAGTCTTTAAAAAAAAAAAAAAAAGAATGTTGGTGGACCTTTATTTTATTCATGTCTTTATATGCAGTGCCGAGAATCGAGCCCAGTGCCTCACCATGCTACGCCAGCACTCTATCACTGAGCTACAACTTCAGCCCCAAGACCAGTCTTCTGTTTTTTTAGTTGTAGTTGGACACAATAACTTTATTTTATTTTATTTTACTTACTTATTTATATGTGGTGCTGAGGATCAAACCCAGCACTTCTCATGTGCTAGGCGAGCGCTCTACTGCCGAGCCACAACCCCAGCCTCAAGACCAGAGTCTTTTTAAACTAAAAGTTTTTGCACTGTTGGTACTTTGCTTTCTTCCAACTACTCTGATCATCTAACCATTTGCCTATTTCATTAGTGGATATTTGGGACCACCTAAAAGGGTCTTAGAACCCCAGGGTCTGGTAGTGTCACCTGAAGCCATCATTGAAATACAAAATTCTGGGTCATCTCAAGAGGATCATGATCCACTCAGTTTGGGGTGCCCAGGTGGCTTCCTCTTAAGCTCTCAAAACATTCCAACACAGGTGGCCCTTTAGATTACTTTGAGAAATAACTTTACAACATGCAAGGTCTAAGATGAAGCCCAGTCAGGATTATAAGCCTGGAAAAGGTCTGTTTTATTCCTCAGGAAACTCCAAACTAAGAGGTGGTGGAGATGTCAGCTCTAATGACACACCTTCACTGTCATCATCAGAACAGAGTCTCCCTGCCAGGTATCGTTATTATTTGGGGTTGCATTCATGTATCCGTTCAGGGAATCCTCCTAACAATACTCACAGTGAAGTTGACCAAGGTGCATGAACATCAAGGAGCACATCCAAGGGTGGGAGCCCAGGCTCAGCTCCCCCCGGATATACCTAACCCTCATTTCCTGTCCTGCGTCCTGTCGCCAGGACTGTCCTGTGCTGTAAACTGCAAGGAAAGGCAGCAGGTGTGAGTGTTGCGGGAACGACACAGCCAGGCTGGTGCAGTGAGTACAGTGCAGGCAGAATGCAGGCTTGTCAAGGGCCCGCTGCCTGCTGTGATGCAGGGGCTCTGCAGCTTACACTCCCCCACAGTGAGACGCACACCGTCATCCCATTTTACCCCAGTTCCCTTGGGCTTGAAGGAGGGATGGTAGAACACCTGCTCTTACAGCTTCCTAGGATTAAATAAAACAGAATGCAAGTATCTCACACGTTGCTTGGTAGTCAAGCTACTATTATTTTTGCTATCACTTTAATCTTCTTTGTAGATGGTAAAATCAGACATGTTGATGGTCTACAACGTGCTGCTTTGATCTAGGCATGTGCATGATGGAATGGTTAAATCAGCCTAATTAGCATAACCATTACCTCACATACTGTGTTTGTGTGTGTGGTGAGAACATTTGGGATGGACTATCTTGGCATTTGTCAAGTCTAAAATACATTGTCATTATGATGATGGAGCACTGAGAGATCTGCACCTGAGGAATTAGGGAACGTGGTCAAGGTTACCCACCAGCAATATCTGAGCTTCACTCTCTCATCTGACTGCCTGCTCTGCTGCCACACAGCCTCAGTGAGAAGAGAAGGCCCTTTCGATCAGGTGACCTTGGAAAACTTCACGGAGGACAATGTCTCGGAGTCTGGCCTTGCAGGATGGGTAGAATTTCAAGGGCAGAAATGATGGGGAAGGGTGCTCTGATTTTTGCCCGTGCTATTTAACCTCACTGAAATTAAGTCTATAATTTAACAAAACCCAAATCTCTCAAGAATTTAGTCTTCAGAAGTTCTGCCAAAACAAATTTCAGGCAGGTTAAAGAAAAATGTCCCTGGATTCCTTCAAGACACGCATGTGAACTGTGCAAGGAAAGCTGGTGGCGGATGGTGGCAAGGTTGCTGTTACCACAGAGGGAGCACAATGCCCTAGTCGCCTGAGGAGGCAGCCGCAGACACCTCCTGAGCCCTGAGCATTCTCATAGGCCAGCAGAGGGCCACCTCCTGGCCCCCACACAGCCTGCCCCACTGGGGAGGGAAGGAATCTCTACTGCCATGAGCCTTCCTAAAGGAGAGGCCTAGGCCCAAGTGCAGCTCCGAAGCCCATGGAGTGACACCCACAGACAATGGCCTTATCAATGGACCATTCCTCAGTGCCAGTTCACCCTAGAAAAAAGTAAGAACTCACCGAACCCTCTTTCTCCACCAGTAAAATCAGGGATGTCAATGGAGAGGGCAGAGTCAAGGCCGGAACCCACTCTCCTGGCTCCCAGGCTGGTTTCCTTCCCAACCTCTGTCATCTCCAGGGTTTCTCCGGAGGGGAGTGGCTGGCACAGGGCACCTCCAAAGTCCTGGCCTGGAGGGGGCCCTGTCTCTTTAGAAATCTTGCTTTCATTTGATCCTTGCATGGGAAAATTTCTTTTGTTTTTTTTTTTTTTTCCATCTGATGACTCATGAACCGGTTCATTCATTTATTCTTTTGCAAATATTCAACAAATACCTGTGAAGCACCCATCACATGCCAGGGACTGCTATGGTTTCTGTGGAGAAGAGAGTGAAGAAGGGAGATAAGAGCCTCTGCCCACACTGAGCTTGGATGGTAGGGGGAGGGGAGGAAGTCTGTAAGAGGACAGAAGAGTGAAAACATGGTTCACTGGAACAGCAGTGCTAGGGAGAGAAAGCAAGCTGGTGTGATGGGGCGAGGCTTCCACGAAGGGAGGACCCTGAGTGCAGACGCCACTGGAAATCACATCTAGGAAAAGCCCCACAGTTGCCCAGGGAAGTGTACTCCAGGCAGAGAAGCCAGCAGAGGCCCCAGTGGGGTGCCCCTGGCTCACTGGAGGTCCGGAGTCCAGGTAGGAGGCTGCCGCCATCAGCAGAGCTGCAGAATTGTCCTGGTAGGTGGTGTTTACCGTGAGGCCTTCTAAATGCACACGGTTCTCCTATGGCTTAAGATGACAGGTAAAAGTTCAGGTGTTGAAAACTCAATCCCCAAATTCATATGCTAATGATATTTGGAGTTGGGGCCTTTGGAAGATAATTTGGCTTCACAAGATGAGGAAGAGGGACCCAAGCTGGCACACTTGCTCTGTCACACCATGAGATGCCCTCCGCCATGTTATGATGCGTCAAGAGGACCCCTCCCAGATACTGGCCCCTCGCTCTTAGCCTTCACAGCCTCCAGAACCACGAGCTGAACAACCTCCGTTCCCTGTAGATTCCCCAGCCCGGGGTGTTCTGTTACAGCCACAGACAGAGAGGTTCATCTCCTCTCTTTCCCAGGCTCTGTGACATTTTCTCCCTCAGCATGTTTATGAAACAAGCCTCATACAGACTCCCACTGCTGCATGTCCCTGCTGACTCTGAACAGTGACACCTCTGACACAAAGAGCCACAGGCGAAGCTGAGGTGGTAGAATGGTGAATACTTCACACTGGTCCCCTCTGCACCTACCCCAGTCCCCTTCTCTTGTGTCTTCCTGTATTTCAGAGGCTGGAAAATAAAATAATATTTTCCGGACCTCCTTGTAGCGACGGTTTCCAAGGTGGTTTGAGTGCCACCAAGCAAACTTCTGCTGCAAGACTAGGAGGCCAGAAAAGAGCAAGAGGAGGTGATGGCTGAGTAGAGAGGTGGAGTCTTCTGCAAAGCGTGGTGGAGGAAGCCTGGCGGTGGAGGAAGCCCGGCGTTCTCAGCTGCGCCAACATCGCAGGTACCATGTTGTGAGCAACAGGAAATGGTGGAGGGACATGCTCAAAAACACCGTTTCTCCTGGATGCACTGTCCTTCGCAAGGACCTGCAAGCCTGGCTCTTTGGCCCCCCTGGGAATGCTGCAAGTTTCCAGGGGCCTGTGATAAACACTTTCTGTTAGAGTCCAAGGCGGCGGCTGCCCTCTAACCTGAGTTTTAGGCTTTGGGACTGTGGGGAGGGGAACAAAAGGGATTTTATCAGTGTTCTACCCCCATTCCAAGAACTCCCTGGAAGTTCTTACATTTACCTCTCACTGGCCATAGAAGCCTATCCACATGGCCACACCCCATGCAAGGAGACTGGGGAATGTAGTGGTTGAGTGGCCATGTGTCCATTCGGTTACTGGTGGGCAGTTTGCAGACCCAGCCTCAAAATGTATGAATGCTTTGTGGGCTCTCGATGCACATTGTTATACCGTTTTATCAGACACGTTTGTATTCTCATCTTCACAGAAGATGAAAAGTGCAACATCGGGAAAAAATTAAATACGTATCTAAAGTCTCATGTAGCCATAAAATTGTCTCTTTGTATCAATAAAAGTTTTCAACAAATATTTGAGTGTCTAAATATGCCAGAATCTGTTCTAGAAAGTGAGACAAATACAGGAAACAAAACAGGCAAAGAGCCCTGCTCCCCGGAGAAGCTGGTTGCAAAGTGTGCCACCATAGGGACAGGAGCCCACGGGGTGGAACAGCTAAAGACTGATGACTGTTGATGAAAACTGTGATTGTTGATCCAAATTATGATTTGGATTCTGGAATGATTGACCTGAAACCTTCCTTGTTACATAGATTGTTTGAATATGGAGTCCATTGTCTGGGAACTTGGGGCAGTAAAATCCCTTGCTAGCACATGTTAGCATGTAGAATGGTTCCTTCCCATTCCCTGAAGTGCACATGTCCCCAGAGACAGGGAGAGGATGAGTCGTGGTGAGACTATCATCTAAGAAAGTGATCCAGCCAAGAAATGGAAAGCGTGTGCTGAGGCTTCATGTTAGGAAGGGACGCAGGATGTCTGAAAATGCAGCAGCTGAGAGGGGATGCAGGGAGCTGTGAGCCAGGCATCATGATGGAGATGTCAAGGGACAGGGCAACCATGCAGGAGGTGAGCCACGGCAAGGCCTGGGCCAGACCACACACTGTGTAAAAGATTGCAGTTTTATCCCATTGGTAAAGGGAATTGTTAACCCTCAGAGCAGGGATGTGACATCATTAGAGCAAGCAAAAGGATGGAAGTGAAGCTATTAGCACAGTGCCCAGCTCCTAGCAAGCACATGTGAGATATTGGAGTAACAAGCATTGTTATGCCCTGCTTCCAAGCCTCCGTCTGGTGGCAGTGGAGAGAGGGGGACAAGATGGGGATCTGGAAGGTTGACAACGAGTGTGGAAGAAGACAGAAGAGACATTTTGGAGGAAAACAGCAGGACTCACTGGGAGATGAGGTACAAAGAAGCAACAAGACTCCAGCGTGGCCTCCTGGGTTGTGTGCCCTTTCACTGGGAAAGGACGATGGGCAAGGGGATGCTTTGCAGGGGTTGGGTGTGTGTGTGGGGGGGGGGGATGGTGCCTCAGGCCATCCAGAGAATCGTGTCCTCTTCTGTCCCAGTTTTCTATTCTGATCTAAGACACCCACATCACGTCATTGCAAGGACCTGCTGCTGCCATTCAAAGTGTGACCAAACCGTCCGTGTCTTAGTGCAGCTGGCTTCAGCATTATATTCGAGCCTTGTGAGGAAGAGCATCCACACTGTCTTGCCTCTTCTTCCACTTCCCCAGGGATTTTTTTTTCTTCCTGGCTTTGAAATCTTTCAGGTAATGAGCTGCAAGAAACAAAATCTTGCTCAGACTCTTGTTGTCACATATAAACACTCATCAGACTAAACTGTTACTTTCCCTCTGTCCTCCACGTGATGAGGGAGGAGAAGGGCAGTGAGGGAGACCTCTTGTCCCTGGAAGAGCTCTGTGTGCCCCCAGACCATTAGGTCAAGAGATGAGCAAGGTGCCCCGGGCACAAGGTCAGGCTGCCAGCGCGACTGTCCCGGGAGGGTTTTCTGATGGGGCAGCTTCTTTGAGGACTAAAATCCTTGAAATGCACTTCCCTTTGCCGAAACACAGAATGTGTGTGTGTGTGTGTGTGTGTGTGTGTGTGTGTGTGTGTGTGTAGTTATTTTGTAAAAGCCAAGGACCATTAAAAATTAAATGCTCCTATTAAGGTCTGTTTTACTTGCAGCCCACTTAATGGCTTTTAGGCCTCCCGTGTGCTGCATTGTTGATACTGTCTGGCTCTGCAAAGTAGCCTGGTAATTGAGACTCAACTGCAGGCCCAGGGGTAACCATCCCTATTTCTTCCAACACCCCAGAGTAAAAAGTGGAGTCTAGGAAGAAAGCAAGTGAGATATATCTTTTGATATCTTTCTGATTCCACTCCTCACTTGCCTAAGTCACTTGATAATGTCAACCCTATCAAACCCCCTTTCTCTGCTCCCTTCTCAGATAACAGTTTTAGTGTCCTTTGGGGGGATGCAAAGATGTGTGCTACGTGGTGTAGTGGGGTCAGATCTGGAGTGGAGTGCCATTTCTGCCCGCCGCCCCCCCCCCCCCCCCCCCGGCCCCGAGAGTCCCAGGTTAACTTGGCACAAGTTACCTTCATCCTTCTAAGACTTCAGCTTGCTCACATGTAAGATGGGGTAATAGCAGGACTTGGGGGCTATTATAAGATTGGATAAGATAACACAATACATACAAAGGTCTCAGCACAATGCCTGGTGTTCTATAAATGGCAGAGCAGTCTATAAATGGCAGAGATGGTTAGAAAAATGAAGAGATCAAAAGTGCATGTTCAATACGGCCAACAATCCCAACCAAGCTGTGCAAGTTTCCAATAACAAATAACTGAAGACTTTTAATAGGAGCCAATGTTCCAGGCAAAGCAATGTCTTTGACTGTCTACAGTCTTTCTGCAAGGGGAGAAACAAGACATAATATTTTTAGAGTAGTTCCCACTAATTATTTTTAAATTACATAAAAAATTTGCTGTTTTTCATTAGGCAAGTTTTGCAAGAAAACCACTGGATCACTGCCTCTGTGTGTCTAGGGCCTTCCTGTTCCCAGGTTAATTCCTCCCATGCCCTAAAGCATATACCTGTAAAAACTTTAGAATCAAGCACAAAAGATTCAGTTACCTTTTAAAATTATTCACTTATCTTATGTTCCCATGTTATTATACCAGAAGAACTGTAACCACCCAAACACCATCCAAAAACGTATAAACGTTGTTTGCAAGAACACTCCTGACAGTTCCCGCTGGGCCTATTTGATATAAGCTTAGTAACAGAATGCACTTTGAGTCAGCCTGTCAGACTAAGTTTCTGGCTGGATTTCCTATTTGCTCCTTGTTTATTTAAGAATGTGTTCATGCTCTCCCTGGGGCTGGACATAATTCCCGGTTCTCCCTCTGGGGTACAGCTCTCTGAAGGACCAGTGGTTTTCATGGCTTCCCACAGTTCTCTCTCCTAACACACAATGTGGAGAGACCTAAGCAGGACAAAGCAAAGTAGGAGGCCGTCTTGGGAGCCCTGGTAAGATCTGAGCCTCTGTGAGTTGGAAGCAGCAGTTCCAACAGAACTCAGCAGACCCAAGAAGAAATACCAACGAAATACCCCTGCTTATGCACACATGAGGCTCCTAAGACTCATGGAGCATGTCACACTGTCCAGTGTCCAGTTCATCCTTCTGTCCATCACTATATCTGTCCTTCTGGAATAAAGCTCTGATGGGCCAGACCTCTACAGAGGGCCCTGCAGATCGGGAGCGAAGGCCTCGGCCCTCAACCTCATGCCTTTCCAGTTTCATCTCCCTCTGTAGCTGCCTCCCAGCACACCGACCTTGAACTTACCCCAGTTCACCACGGTTTGCTCCCTCCAGGTCTTTGTACTAGCAGTTTCTTTTCCCTGGAGAAACTCCACCCGTTTGTCAAGGTCCAGCTTAAATACAGTCTTCTTGGGGAAGACTTCCCAGTGCCTAAAACTGAGGTCATCACTTCCTCCCTGGCATTCCTGGGGACTTTGCAACAGGCCTCTGTTTAGCACTGCCCACAAGAGTCCACAATTGTTTCTCCATGTCCCCAGGATACAGTGATCACAGGGTGCTGTCATCAAAGGGCAAGAAACGTGTTTTAGAAATGTGAGGTTCCACTCCTTCAAAACTAGTGACTGAATTGAAGAGAGAACAAATGAACCAACCCAGCCCAAGGGTCCACTGTCAGATCTGAAAGAAGCTGGAATATCAGTGAGGGACAGACCCTCTAGGCGCACTTTGTCACCACTGTCCTACTGGCTGAGTTAAGCTTGGTAAAGTGCTTACTGGGAGCTGATAACAAGAGATACCCAGAGAAAGAGCCTCTGTTCCCAGAAAGCCAAGGGCCCCCAGATGGGATGAAAGAAAGCTTGCAGGTGGCTTTCTCTCCATCATGAGAGTTTGTCCACAAGAGGACAGTAGCACAGGCGACCTGCACAAGGATGAGGGGAGTCGTGTGCAAGAAAGCCTGGTACAGAGCCTCCGTCGTAGGAAAAGTACAGCTCTGTGGCTGGGAAATTCTTCTCATCAAGAGTTCTACACTCTGGAATGTGCAAGGGGAAACAGTCTCAGTAGGGTCTTGACTCAGCAAGGCCTGGAATTGATGCCGGGGGCTGATCTTCAAGATCCTGGGGCATTTCCATTCACAGTGGTCTGAGCCCAGTTGCACACGCCAGCACGGATCGGTACAAGCCTTAAATCAGAACCACCCGTCAGGCCTCCTCCCTCTCTCTGGCTCTGAGCCCTGCCCCCCCACCCCTCGCTGCAGGCTCATTACGGCCTTTCCCAGTGCAGAGACACTGCGTTTGGGGGACTGGTGGAGTGTTTGATATTTTCCACTCTGCGTGTCAAGGGCATTTACAGTCGGCGTCAGAATGTTATGTCGGTCTGAGGAGGCACTTTGAAGTGTTTGTGGTAGAGGCCACATGTGCAGGCAAGATGTGCCTCCTCCCGATCCCTGGATCCCTGAGGTTCCTCTCAGCTCTTTCCCAGCATCATGTGACAATGAACAACACCACTTAACCCTTTCCTTCTTGCTGTAGGAGCTGGTTCTTTGTATTACTAATTTTGAAAGGGGACTTGATCCTCCTCCTCCATCTCGGCTTTGGAAGTGATTTGCAAATCTCGGCAGGCCTTCCACTCACCACTTGTTGGGATTTTTTTTGTGGCTATTTTTGCTACCCCTCCACATCAACACATACTTAGAAACGGATTCCCAATTAGCACTCACAGGGTCAACGCTGCAGCACACACGGAGCTCAGCCCTGTACAGACACCATGGCAGAGCCCCTCCAGAGAGTGGACAAGCTGCTGATCACGCTCTCCCTCCACCCCACAGTCCAGGAGGGTCACCACCAGCAGCAAGGACTCCCAATGCAGTCGTTATCTTTTTACCTTACGAAAGATAATTCACAAGCCACCCTTCCAACCCCTTCCAACGTCATCCAACTATCCCATGAAAGTCTAGGGACCCGAAACCCTGAATTTAAAAACAACACAAGACAAAACACCACATGATACTTTGAGAGGAAATGACCTGAGCCTCTTACCCGGCTATGTGGTTTGGCTTGTGCCGTGGACCCAGGCTGAGACTGCTCACGTCCAAAGCTCCTCTCCACCCTGAGGCTCTGCAGTGTTCTGCTCTCCACTGGCCTGGAAAAGTCCTAGAATTGGCAGGATGGGCTGGGGTGGAGATACAGGTCTCTTCTCAGAGAACATGGGCGTCAGCCTCTTTGGGGATCAGTCTGCATTCAAGAAGCCCTTGGCAATCCAGTGGGAAGAGAACTTTAAAGGAACCAAGTCACTTTCAGGCACTCAGAGGCCTTTTGGGAAAGGTGCCTTGGGCTCGACTCCATCCATTAGTTCAGTCTCTAGATTACACCTATTTCTTATGGATTAGCCCCGCAATGATAGCTCTGCTTCCTTATTTTAATGGAGATCTGAAGAAAGGAAGAGACTTGCCTTAATCTTAGATATTAAAGTACTATTAATAATTCCCACGTGCCTGGCAATGTGCTGGGTGAAACATGACCTGTTTCAGGTTCGTAATAACCCTATGAGGTAAGTGCTATTATTTGCATCTAAACCTCAGGGAGATTGATACTGTGCAAAGATCACATTAGAAAATGGAGGATCTGGGACGCACAGTCAAACTCCCCGACTCTAATTAACATCTACCTTGCTGACTCCACGGCACAATTCTGCTCATTCCGGGTTAGGACCGGTGACCTTCTCACCCACTGCCTGCCCTTGGCCCACATTTTCCCAGCTCTGAGTCAGGAAGACTTCATAAATCCTGAAGGAAGGAGCCAGTGGATGGCAGGTGACAGCCTGGGAAAGGCTGGAGGGAGCAACGGCATCGCCCCAGTTCTGTGATACAAGTCCCCCCCGGGCCTTCCCCGGTACAAACACGACACTGTCCCAAGCAGGCTGGGGCTCCAAACCTCCTGGGGCCAGGAATCCTTGTCCTCCTGTCCAGACGTCCCTCCCTGACAGCATAAACTCACAGACTTCTTTCTTCCAGGGCCACAGGCTCCGAGACTTACTGGTCTGACAACTATTAAGCATCTCCCCTCAAAAAGTTATAATAATAATAAAAAGGTCAAAAAGGAGGACATTGGCTTGCACGGTTTGTCAGAATAACTTCACTGTTTGTGTGTGCTATGCACAGGGTCAAAATGTCTCCTAACACACTGGGCTTTTGCATGCTTGTGAAAAACATCCCCGAGAGGGGGGCAACAGCGAGAGTTAACAGTGTTCTGTTGCAGAACTGCCTTATCTTGTAAGTTGTTCCCAGGGGGGCTTCCATCAGGGCTTAGAAGGGGGGCACACCATGTTGTTGTTGTTGTTGCTTTTCCCCCACTTGGGTTGGAATGAGAAACGTTTCGGGCCACTGGGTCCTGAAAATAAATTGTTTGATGTGGAGTAGTGTCCAAGACGTGTGATTCCTAAAAAGCCCAGCTGGCCCTCATCTTGAACCATGTTTTCAGTCAAGAATTGCTACCTTGGGTCCCCTCGGTGCCTTCAGTGGGGGGACCCTGGCCCAATCTTCCCCAGGAAGACGTCTCCCTCGCTTGAACACAGCTTTATTTCTTTTTGTCTCCAACGCACCAGAAAGAGAGAGATGGGTTTTCTTTGCTGAATGAATTAATCCAAGTATTTTTATTTGTTTTAGAGCTGAGTTGGCAGCCGATTTTCACAAGAGAGGGGATTGGCAGCTAGCTCGACTTTAAATTAGGCATTTGTCACGATTCAGCCCACTCATAAACTTAAAAAAAAAAAAAAAGAAAGAAAAAAAAATCCCAAAATTAAAGGTCAAAACTAGCAGAGCTAAGATCTGCCTGTTTATTTTAAAATTAATAAAACCCGTTGGTGGTCTTTGCCGGCCAGCCTGCACTCCCACCAGACAGTCCACTGTTTCTGCCTCCCCTTCGCTCCCTGTTGCTTCACGCTTGCCCTTGCCCACTGACAGGGGCTCTCACTTTTTCGCCTCCTCTGTCTAATTCGTCTAGTTCTCACTCCATATTGGGGACTCCAGACTGGAAGGGGGCTGGACTGCGCTTTGTGGAGGAGCCCGAGTGCCCAGGCCTGGCTCAGGGCACCTGCTCACGTCAGGGAGCCCCTGGCCGCTCCAGCACCAGCCTCTCCACTGTTCTACCCTCCCGTCTTTGCTCTTTTCCCTCCCCTTCTCCCACTCCAATTTTCTCTGCTTTAACCCAGAGGGAATAAAGCAGCAATTATTCCCTCAGTACCAAACACCTGCTGCATACAACATAAAACACGTGCTTCAGTTGTGTCATTCATTCTAACCAGACTCCTAAAAGGTGATTGTCTTTCTGCTTTGTGAAAGGAGGAGTCAGTGCCCAGCCCAAGCCGGGTCCAGCAGGAATTCCACCCTGGGCTGCCCCAGTCTGTGCTGTCTTTACAGTCTGACCTACATTCTCCACTCCTGGGATGACCTTAGGCCCGAGGGGACCAGTCACCAGGGGGGCCTGGGTTCAGGGCAGTTTAGTCTAAGGTCTGAACAAACACCTGGCCTAGAGACCTTGGCATTTAGGCTTAAGCTTCTGGGGTGCAAGGAGTGGGGTGGCCTGGCAGCAAGACTGCACTAAAGTCAGTGGGTGCTAAGGGAAGAAGGGCCCATTAGTTCCCTTTTATTAGTTGCTATGCATTTAGATAAATTTGGATTTTTAAAGGCAGTATGTGTTTATTACGGCAGTTTTATTTTCCTTAGGATACACCCTCTCCAAAAAATGAAAATAAAAAACTTTAATAGGGGAACACATTGATTGAAAAACACAAACTAGACTGAATAAAAACATTGCAATTATTACTGAAAACCAGAGAATAAGAACCAACTAGCAATTTACCACTGAGAGGAAAGTACTGCCACGCCCTGTGTAAAGGCTTCAGCCACACGTGGTACAAAATAGCAAATGTTCAATTTCAATGCTAGGAAAGAGTTCAGACAAAGACATGTAAACACAGAACCTTCTACTCAATCTCTTTTTAAAACATCTGTGTTGATGAAAGTTTTATTCATAAGAATTTGAGGAAGATTTTGCCTTTTACAAAAAGAAATTCTGCAAAACTTACATGGTAAATTGGATTTTCTTCCTAGCTTGAGGCAAGATATACTTTATGATCTCAGTGTTGATAAGGAGAATTATAGAGGGAAATGAACAATATAGTCAACTAAATGAATATCAAATGCTGATTTTTTTTTCTTGTATTACTTTGATGGTTCAACCAAATGTGCCTGAAATGATGTGTTTATTTGATAAACAGGAGAATATTGATTTATATATTTTAATTTGGCTCTGAAACTTTATCTACTTGCAGCAAAGTATGCTAAGTGAAGGATGGATGGTTCCTTTTAACAGGTTCCGTGTAATGTGATATATTTGTGGCTCGTGTTCATTGATTACTTGGGGGGAACACATATTCCGACCCCCACCCCGATGTTTGCTCTCATGTGAAGGGGTGTGCATCGAGGCCAGGTTTCCATTCTCTGTCCACCCCTTGGCCAGCCTCTGGGTATGGCAGCAGAGGTGGTACAGAGGGTAGAAAATAGAGGCTCACCCGATTTGCTGGTGTTGGGAGAATTAAGATATCTTAATTCTCTTCTTTCTGGAATAGCAGTGTGCACAGGGAACGTGTTCATCTCTTTATCTCTGGGTACTGGCTCTGTCCCTGATGATTTTTAAGAAAGTTGGTTCCAAATGGAAAAAAATAGAGAACCCAGAACTTAATCCACGTTTATGCAACTGTTTGTTTTTTGTTTTTTTTATAAAGGTGCCATGAACGTACAGCGCACAAAAGACAAACTCTTCAATAAATGGTGATGGCCAAATTGGAGATGCATGTGCAGAAGAAGAATGGAAATGAATCTCTTTCTCTCACCATACACAAAGTCACCCCCAACTGATCATGGCCTGAAACTATGAAATTATTCCAAGAAAACATAAGGGAAACTCTTCAAGATTTTGATGTAGGCAACAATTTTTTTAAAAAAAAATAGAATCTCCGAAGCACAGGCAGCAAACATAATAAGAGACAAGCAGAATTACATCAAACTAAGCAGCTTCTGCCCACAAAGCAACAATACAGGATACAGAGACAGCCCACAGAAAACATTTACAAATGGTACACCTGGCAAGGGATTCAGAAGGCATAAGGAATTCGAAAAGATGAACACAAAAACCAAACAATCCAATCTAAACAATGAACTAAAGAACTACACTCAAATACATGAAAAAAAAAATGCTCAGTTTCATTATTCATCACAGAAATGCCAATCAAACCCAGGATGAGATATCATCTCACCTCAGGATAGCCATCATCAAACAAAGGCAGGAATTAACACATGCTGGTAAGAGTATAGAGTAAAAGCAACTCTTGCACACAGTTGGTGGGAGTGCACATGAACTCAGCCATATTGGAAAATACGGCGGAGATTCCTCACAAAACTGAAAATAGAACTACCATGTGATCCAGCAAGTCCACTGTGGGTGTAGACCCAAAGAAGATGAAACCTTTATACCAAGATGCTTGCACCCCACGTTTATTGAAGCACGATTCACAATAGTTACAATACAGAACCCGCCCCAATGCCCTTCAGCAAATGAAGGGACCAAGAAAATGTGATGTATTTACACAATGGAATACTGCTCCACTACAAGAAGAAAGAAATCCTGTCATTCACAGCAATATGGATGGAAGTGGAGAGAATTATGTTGAGTGAAACAAGCCAGAAACAGAAAGACCAACTCCACATGTACTCACTTATGGAAGCCAGTAATTCGACCCTGTAGAAGTACAAAATCGGAGAGTGATCACTAGACATGGGGAGAGATGGGGGAGGGAGACAAAGAAATCAAGGGGGGCTTTGAGGGAATGGGAAGGGTGCTGAGTCTGGTGAGGATGGAGACCAGAGTAAGGGGTGGATACGTTTGACCAGCAACACACATGCCTGTATGGAAATGTCATAGTGAATCCCATTAATCTGTGTAATTAATATGCATTGATAATCAAAACTAAAAAGAAAGAAATGTGGCCAAGTTCAGTGCTGCAGATGAGTAACTTGGTACAATTTTAGGATCAAGACCAGCTATCTAAATTGAAAGTGAAAATGTGGTTCCTTCCCTTTGTTGAGAAAATCTGAAAAAAGTGCCGTTGAAGGTACACATAAGACTTTTTCCTTTTTTTCCTCTCTCTCATCATGTGATTTTCTTATTTGCAATTTAATATCATCCTGAATAAACAGAAAAGTTTTAATTGTTACCATGAATTTTTTTCATTCATCTTTCTATGGTGCAATAATAGCCTTAAATGAAAATATCAGCACATTTACCTCCTGTGCAAAACCACCACATATCTTAATTCACATTTACTGTCTTATTCCTAAACTGGCCAGAAGAAATAAACACCCACCAACTAGAGGACACTTCCTCAACCTGATAGCAGTCAGCTACAAAGAAACATAGCTAGTGTCATCCTTAATTGTGAAATACAGAATGCTTTCCTTTTTACATCAGAAGAAGTTAAAAATATCTCCCTTTATCACCATATTTAACAAAATAATGGAGGTTCTAACCATAGCAATTAGGTTAAAGAAATAAATTTAAAAATGATGCAACAAGATTGGAAAGGGAAAAGCAAAAATATGTCTATTTGTAGATAACAATTTAGACAATCTTAAGGAATTCACCAAAAAACATTTAACACTGATAAATGAGTTCTGCAAGGTTGTGGGATACAAGATTAACATACAAAAACCAACTGGGTTTCCATGTGGTAGCAATGAACAGACTGGAAATGAGAATGAGGAAGCAATTCCATTCACAATAGCACAAAGAATAAATACCTAGAGATAACTTTAACAAAAAAGTACAAACTTGTGCACTCTACACTGAAAACCATAAAACATTATTGAAAGAAATTAAAGAACCAAGTAACAGAAAAACAAGAATGGCATAGGTTTAATATTTCCCCTTCCCACGAGCCACTGGACTGATGCACTGAGCCGCCGCCAGAAGTCAGGATCCCGGGAAATTGAGCCTGTTGACTCCCCTTTCCAGAGTTCCACTGCCCCTACCCACGGCAGATAGGTCATCCTTTAAACTTCTGCACGGTGACATGCTCAGAGCTTCGCCTGGGGTGGAGGAAGGGACTTGAGAGGTTCTTCCTTCCGGTCCTGTGGCCTCCTGTGCCACTCATCCCACACACCAATGCCATGCCAGCCCAGGTGGGAACAGCCCCCGCTCTTCCCCTCCTTGAGATGACATAGATGCACGCTCTTGCACCTAACCCACATCCACCCGCCTCTGCCTGTGGTAGAGGGTGGCAGGGGTCACAGAGTGAAGAGGAAGAAGATAAGCAGGTCCCGGCAGAGGAAGCCGGGGAGTAGTGAGCAGAGAACTCCCCTGGAGCAGGCAGTGGGGACTGGGTGTGAGCCCCGGCTTCAAACCCTGGTATGGTAATATGATACACTAGAACTGCAAAATGCAAATTCAAAGAGAAAATTGTTTAAAATTTTAAGAAAGCGACCACAAAACACGTAGTCCTGCCCTTGAGGCCCTTCTCCACAGGGGGCCGTGCCACTGGGCTGGTTGCTGTCCATAGGCTAGCCCTGCCTAAGGTTCAGAATAAGAAGTTCACACGCTCATCCACAAAAATCACTCTCATCTATTGGCTTTGTTGTTAACTGAAGTGATAATTTGTTCCTCATTTGACCTGTCACTTTTCCTTAATTCTCAATTGGTTCAAAGTGAAGGACTACCCAAAGTCTAACTTCACCTACCTGATTTTTGCTTCTTGAAAGAAATACAGAAAAAGCAACAATTAGTTCATCATGAGGTCAAGTTCTAGGCTTATCAAATTGGAGGCAGTATTAACTAGAGGTTGAAAACAAGGGTTTGTGGAACAAATTTGGTTTCAACCTCCAAGTTCTATCACTTTTAATTAATGCTCCCTAGTTAATTATCTCTCTCCTTTTGCCCTATAGGTAAAATGTATATGATTCTAGTACCTACTTCTAAGTATTGAAAAAATTTAATAAGATTATATACATAAGGCTTTGGCATACAGCAAGCTCTCTATAGTGCTATTTTTAAAATTTTGCCAATTTAATATAAACTGCATTCTAGTCATATTGAAATTCCTTTAGACATACAACTGAGTCTAAAACCCAGAAGTGTAGTACTGGCACATAAAGGGCACAGCTTCTAAGCTTCTCAATGACACTAAGTAGACAGTACTTTGGATGGTCCCCTAGAAGTCCTAGTGCTACTTCCTACAAATTCATTGGAATTTCAGGGCAAGAAATGCCTGGTTTCAGCTGTGGTAATAACTAAATCCATTCATCCAAGATGATTTTAAAGGTGCCCATGTCTATTGTCCACTTATGTTTAAAATTCAATTCAATGCTATAAAATAGATTGAAAAGTTTTCAATTATATTGATTTTTGCTAATGATTTTAGTCCATTGTGTTAGCTTTTTTATTTATTATTTTCTTTTAACCATTCTGTTTCATTCATTTTTTGACGTGTTTGTTATCTTTTGTGGTGATCTTGGTTTACCTGTCATCCAGGAGACCTACCTATTCCCAGAGAATTACTTCCTCCTGCTTCTCCCCAGGAAGCTAAGGAACATATGTTTTCAGGTAAGTATTTTTGTACAGTGATATCACAGTACACTGGGCTCTGAGGTCAGGCAAGTCAAATACCAATGTCCAGTCTGCCTCTTGATTTCTCTGTAAGATTTCCAGCAAATCATCAGTTTCCCTGAAACTTGCTTCCCTTATCCACAAAATGAAAATCATAATAATATTTCAAGTTATTGAGAAGATTAAATGGAATTACATATCACCACAACGACCCAACGAACCTTGATTCGCTGTGCCAGGTAACTGACACATGTAGACATTCAGTGAGTAAATACTTACTGTTAACTGTTATTATTTCTGTCTGCTTTTGCTTACTCCTCAAGATTTCTACGTGTCTATCTTAAAGAAGGTGACATGAAGTCATGTCTAAAGTATGTACATTTTTAGAACAAAACTTCAAAGTTGCCATCAGCTGTCTACAGGAGGTGTCACAGAACTGAGAACTTGAAGTCGAGGAGCCAGGTCCTTATGACAGCATCCAGTCTTTGCACAGAGTATGGTGAGAGAAGAGAAATGCCATTTATAGAAAGAAAACATGATTTTAACACGGTCATTGCCCTATTGTCTCTGTTATGGTGATGGTGTTTTAAAATTAAAAAAAGCAAAAAAGCTGCTACCACAGAAAATGGAGAAGATAATTGCCATGCATCATGAAATGTTAATGTGACGGGTGTATGTGCGTTTAAAATGGCCTACGAAGTTCACGTTCTAAGGCTGATGAAACCAAAGTTTATTGGTGTTACAGAAATTGACCGAGGTCACGTGCCTGATGAGTGGTAGAATTCAGATTTGAACACAGTTCTGTTCTGAAGCATGCAGCCTGCCAAGCAGTAATAATCTAGTCTAATTTCTTTCAGCTGTGATCTTCTAGGCCCTAGAATTTTTCGTTATTACATTAGGATCCTGTTTCTTAGCATTTGAAGCATGGAAAAATATATCAAGGATCAGAAGTCAACAAAGATTAGACTCAAAAAATCTTTAAGAACCCACATATTATTGGAGTACCCATGAAAAAAGAAGGAAGTTATGTCACTTCTTTAGGCAAAAACACAAGCGTTCCTGATATTTATCCTCGTTAAAATATGTTTCTATTTATTAAGAGCTTTAAAATATTTATAAACTGATGATAATTCAGAAACTTCACTCTAGAGTCTTTTTCTTCAGGATACAATCCTGGACATGCACAAAGGTGTTTATACTAGTGCTATTTAAATGTTTAAAGAAAATAATACATGCCAGGAATACAAGATGGGTTTAACATCTGAAAATCAATGCAATACAATGTAACAGTGAAGTATAAACACCTCATGACCATTTGAGTACCCTCAGAAGTATTTGGAAAATCAAGAAATTTTCATGACAAAAATCATTCAATAAGCTGGAATAGAAGAGAATTTTCTCAACTAATTAAAAAGTATTTATAAGTAACTTGTAGGTAACATCATTCTTAATGATGAGAGAATGAACGATTTCCCCCTAATATCAGGAACAGAAAAAGGATATCTGCTTTCATCATTTCTATTCAATATTGTATTAGAGATTTTAGGTAAGGCAATTGTGCAAGAAAAAGAAATAAAAGGCAGAAGATTGAAAAGGAAGAAATATTTATTGGCAGATGACATGATCTTATCAAAACAATAACAATAACAACTATTTGAACAAATAAATCAGTCCACCAGTGTGGAAGGAAATAAGATTAATATACAGAACAAGTCAATTTTATTTCTATTCCCTGCCAATGCACAATCTGAAAGTTAAATAAGGAAAGTGATGCCATTTGTAATAACAACAAAAAATAAAATACTTAAGAACAAATTTAATGTAAAATTCACAAGACTTGTAATAGAAAACTACAAAAATGTTTAAATAAATTAAATAATTAATTAAATGGAAATGTATGTTATGTCCATGGATCAGAAGACAAAATATTAACAAGATGGAAAAATATAAAAACATCTACTCTCCAAAATTGAACTACAGATTTGATGTAATTTATACCATATTTAGCTGCCTTTTTTCCTTTCTTTTTTTCTTTCTTATGTAGGAAGTGGACAAACTGGTCTTTGAATTCATAGCGTCTCTGTCTTTGTTCAAAGAACACAGAATAACCAAAACAATCTTTGGAAGAAAAAAATTTGAATACAAATATGTCTCAATTTCAAAACTTACAAAACAAAACTATGGTCACTAAAAACAGACGGTACTGGCATACAGATAGACATAGAGTATCGTTCAGAATTCAACAATCAACCTTCAGAAATGGCAAGTAGATCTTTGACAGGATTACAAGAAAATTCCATATGGGATCATGTCAACAAATGATGCTAGGACCACATGCAAAAGAATAAAATCTAAACTTTATCACACACAATGCACAAGCACTAACTCAAAATGGATCACGAATCTCAATTTAAATGCTAAAACTATAAAACTCTTCTAAGCAAATGTAAAAGTGAAACTTTGTGGCCTTGGACTAGGCAATGATTTCTTAGAGACAACACCAAAAATTCTAGCAATTAATTGGAAAAAAAAACATAATTTAAACTTCATCAAAATTAAAAACATTTTGCATCTAAGGATGCTACCGAGAAAGTGCAAAAAACAATGTGAGAATATAGCTAAAATATAGAACCAACTTATGTGCCCCTTCAACTGATGAATGGATAAATAAAATGAGGTATATACACAATGGAATATTACTCAGCCATAAGGAAGAATGAAATTATGGCATTTGCTAGTAAATAGATAGAACTGGAGATTGTAATGCTAAGTGAAATAAGCCACGCCCCAAAAGACCACAGGTCGAATGTTCTCTCTAACACACAACAAGGGAAAGGGAAGAAGGCAGAGTAGAAGTTCATTGGATTAGACAAAGGGGAAGGGAGGGGGAATTAGACAAAAGGGAATGAAGGGAAGGGAGGGGGGAATGGGAATAGGAAAGACAGTAGAATGAACCAGACATGAGTTTCCTATATTCCTATATGAATACGTGACCAGTGTAACTCCTCATCATGTGCAACCACAAGAATGAGAAGTTATACTCCATGTATGTATAACATGTCAAAATACATTCTACTGTCGGGTATATCTAAAAATAACAAATAAAAAATAAATAAAATTTTTTAAAATGTGAGAAACTATTTGAAAATCAGATAGCTTACAAGAAACCTGTATCCAGAATATATAAAGAACTCCCACAACTCAAAATTAAAAAGACAATGCAATTATAAAATGGGCAAAGAATTTTAACAGACCTTTCCTCGAAAAAGATACATATTGACCAACAACAAGCATATGAAAGATGTGAAATGTCATTAGCTGCTTTAGAAATTCAGGTGGAATGCAGCTCAGGGGTAGAGCACTTACTCACCTATGAGGTCTTAGGTTTCATCCCAGTGCCACAAAAAGAATTAAGGAAGGGAGGGAGGGAGGGAACAGAAACCAAAGCCGAATGAAATTCCACTTGGAATGCACTAAGGTGGCTGATAGGAAAGCTGGACTCTAGCAGCTGCTGTTGCCGAGGTGGAGGTATCAGAAGGAACCCTCATATAATGCTGGTAGAAATGTAAATGGCCCCACCACTTGGAGAACAGTTTACAGTTCCTCGTGCAGTTGAAAGTCCAGTGGCTTCAAAACTGAATCATCAGAGATCACAGACCACTTCCATTCTTACTCCCCGTGAGGCCTGGACAGGGCTCCTAACTTTGCCTCCGTTTCTTTGCCTATTAATGATACGATGAATGCATAACTAATGAGGTTATTGAGAGAATTGAATGAGAAAATACATAAAGAGATGGGCACAGTGGAAATTCAGGAAGGGTTCCTTTTCTGTACTCTCTCAGATTTCTCCGTACTTCACATTACTTCCTTAGGATAGTGTCTGACGAGGGGAATCATGAGGTCAACTAGTACAAAGATTGCCATAGCCCTTCGTATGTATTTCCAAGTTGCTTTTCTAAAGGAAAAGTCATTTACTTGCTTCTATCTAGATTGTAAGTGCACTAATTTTTTTCCTTTGTTTTAAGTTATTAATTATGAGGCATTAAGAAACACACAAAGGATCAGAAAATATTGTATTCACCACTAACATCAAACAGATGTTGATTTTTTGCCATATTTGCCTTAAATCTTTTTTATTCTTTAAAAATAAATGATTTCATATTCTTCTTAAATCCCTTTGTCTTCCCCATCCTCTTTCAAAGGTGACCATTAGTTTACACCTGCCAGTTACTATTCCTGTCAGGTTCGTACATGTCCCTATATGTTTCACTATGTTTCAAAGATCTGAAACGATAAAATTAAATGAATGTCATACTCGACTATGACTCGGGTTTTCAACATCATATGAGTGCTTCACTTATATTGAAATTTATCTAACCTAATGGTCTATTTTGCCTACAATACAATTATTCCATTGTATGAGTCGTTCACATTTCCCTACTGTTAAATAGTTAGGTTGTTTTCACTTTGTTAACATTAAAAACTGAGATTAAAAAAATCATCCTTGAGTTTTTCTCCTTGCAAATGTGAGATCATCTCTAGGATAGACCCAAGACATAGACTTTCTAAGTTTTGGTGTGTTCAGGAAAGTAGTTGTACCAAAGAGATCACAGACATCTCTGTGACAGATCAACCATCAATGATCAAATTCATATTCTCGGCATGTGGCACATTTTCTAAAATAGACCATATTTTAGGTCACAGAGAAAATTTCAGCAAGTACAAAAAATAGAGATAATTCTTCAAATCCTATCAGATCATAATGGAATGAAATTAGAAATCAATGACAAGATAAAAAACAGAAAGCACCCTAACACGTGGTGATTCAGTAATACACTTTTGAATTATGGGGGGATTGCAGAAGAAATCAGAGGAGAAATTAAAAAATTTGTAGAAACAAAAGAGAACAATGATATGACATCAAAACCTCTGGGAGTATGAAGGCAGTTCTAAGAGGAAAGTTTATAGCACCGAGTTCCTACATTTAAAAACCAGAAGATACCAAATAAATAATCTAACATTATACCTCAAGTCCCAATGAATTATATCATGTCTTAAAGTGAGCCATTTTTTCCAAACATGTTAAGTTTCTTTTTGATGTCTTACTCATTATTTGAATTTATATAATTTTGTATGCATTTAGCATGATAATTTTAATTTATATTATCACCCAATTATCTCAAACTCTTAGAGATTCTAATCTTTCCGTTTGTCATACTCTACTTTTCACTTGTGGTTGATTCTTTTCTTGAACACCTTCTAATTTTTTAATATGAATCTTCAATAAATGGGATAGTTTGATTTCTGTATGAGAGTCTTTCATATCCATGATGGAACTCTCAATTAGTTTTATATTTCCATCTGCCAAATGACCCGGGAGTATCACCCACTGATTTTATTGTAATTTTCTAAACTTAGGGTTTTCTGGATCAAGGAAGCCATGCAAATTTCAAATCTCGAATGCCTGTCAGAGAGACCACCTCATTTACAGATGATCAGGAAATCCTCTTTCTCTTCTCCTCCCAAAGCCCAGATTGAGGTACAGAAACTTTCTTCCTATTTCAATGGCAGTCCCCCTACCAACCCCCACCCCAGTCCACATTTCAATTAAATATACACCCTCTGCAGTGCCGGGTCTGTATGGATGGTCTCTGTTCGGTCCCTGCTTCACCTCTGACTCTGCAAGGCCACCATGCTGCTAGTTCAAGGAGAGGCCCATTCTGTGGACATACGTGGTCATTTGCCCTGTTCCACCTGCTTTAACCATCTTCCGTTTGATTCCGGAACCTGAGGGTTGTCCACACTTGGCTATTGCTTCAAGAGACCATTTTCTGTATTTTATGCAGCATTTCTAGATTGTTGTATGGGGTGGGATCTCAGGCTACATAGCAGGTACATTGCTTGAGATTTTATAATATATATTTTATTTGAGGAAAGAAGAGAAATATGCATGAACTCCATTTGGTGTTTATTCTAAAAAGAAAGCAAAAGGGTGAGACTCCCCGGCTTACTTGTTTCTGACCTTATTTATCTTTCATAAAGTCAAGTAGACGTAAACAAGCTACCTCATTTCCTACTGAGAGGAGAATTTCCAAAGCTTTCCGTTTACCAGTACGAAGATACTTGCTACTACCCTGAACAATCACTGGATCTCAGTCTAAGTGAATAGTCCGCAGCTGCCTAAGTGAAGATGTGCCACTTATAAGTTACAGAGTCGTGAACAAGTGATTTAATTAAGGAACAAAAATCAAATAGGCAGTGAAAGAGATTAATGAAATAAAGAAATATGCTTAGTCCAGTACCTGGTCATGATAGGTACTTTGCTAAATTGTATCATAAGTAAGTGATGTTGACAATAATAATATTCAAGTAGCATTTAATCACAAATTCCACAGGTGTCCTTGAGGAACCAGCCGCATTTAGGTCAAGACAGATCTTTTATGGCATCAAATCATCTACCTGTTTGTAGAAATCCTGGCTGTCATTGTGAGGAATGAGATCAAACTGATTGCTTTGGCGTCCCTTCTAAGGTAAGGCCAACACCATGAATTATATAATTTCCTGCGTCACCCTGGAGTTTCTTTTAACATTCACATTAATTAACCTAAGGGGTGACCACTGAGAACAGTACCGGGCACTTTGTGGACGCATGTCTGCTTCCTTTCTTCATCACTCTGTGTCTTACCTCAAGTCTAGAAGTGCATGGTGTGCCGGGTCCTGCAGACTGTGTGGACAACGGTGTCAAGACTGCTGAGTGGCTTTTTCTTACAGATTTTAGATGGGGAACTTCCTGGGACACTCCCCTCCCCTGCTGCCTTTCCAGTCAGTCAGATTTAGCCACCATAAGTCATGTGGCCATTCAGAAGGCCTTCCATGGAGAGGTGTGCTCTTCCAGAAAGCGCTTCTCTCATCTGCGTGGCCCCACTGCACGCAGCACACTTGGAGATCATTGGCACGGAAGCCTTGGCAGGCCGCCCTGTCCAGCGGCCTGGACGGATTCTGAAGAGCATAAACCAGGACTGCACGTGGCAGCTACTCAACTTCACTAAGCAAATGGACTCACTTTTCCAGAAACAAGGCCAACTGGTCAGTAATCCATATGGATTTTTACATTTTTTTTTTCATAATACTGGTTTCGGTCCCTCTCATCTCAAAAGACCTTGTGAAGTTTCCACTCTGCTTATATATCTAATAATAAGCAGAGTATCCCGGCTGATTATTTTGCTATAGAAATCTCTAGATTCCTATGTGAAAGGGAATAATAACAACTTGGATGAGTGTCATGTTCAAAATTAAATCTCATCACTTTTGGGAGAAAGAATTGGGATAAAGGACTGTTGTGCATGATATGCAATTCAGACCCCGTTGCAAGACGCTTTGGAATCCTTCTCCACAGAGTCTGGGAAGTCTGCTCTCTGCGTTTTAAGTAGCTGCTTGCATCCTGGGAGTTGAGGTATTACGGAGTTAGAGGCAGTCATCCCTCTGAGCCAGGGTGACCCCCCAGGAGGACTGACAGAGCAGGTGAAGAGCAGGGCCTTGCCTGGGGTGGAGGTGCTTGAGTCAGCCTGACCCTAAGGAGTTTCTCACAGCAAAACAAAAGGGTGCAACTCTTGGGGACAGCAGTGTGCTTGTGGAAATGTTTTCCTAAGAGAACTGGTTCTTGCCGGCTACACATGTAGATTACACTGCATAGTCTTAGACTCGTGAATGTGTATTTATGAGGTTGCGTTGTCCTTCCCACACAACTGGCTGTGAGTGGCCAGGCTTAGAGAAAGGTAACCAAGAACAACTTGCACTTCCCTTGAATTCTCCTCTGTTTAATAAACAGGATGACACCAGCTGCTATAACCCCGGCGTGATAAAAGTTTACTTCGTAAAAACCTAAAATAAGCGTTCCTCATCAGTGGCTGGTTCTCTTCCCTGTTGTGATTCAAGGACCCCAGATCCTTTTGTCTTATGGCTCTGCCAACCCCAACATGTGACTTCAAGTTACCAGGTTCATCCATATCAAACCATGCAAGGGGAAATATAGAACCCTGTCACGAGCCGTCCGTAGGTCGCCTGTGGGTCACTGTGCATGGAAGCCTAGTGGATAGAAACATCTGGTGTCTGGGAATGACCAGTGGACATTTTCTCTGGTCAATTACCCAGGGACATTGTGAATTTCTATCCCATTCTGCCATGACCCACACAGCCCCTGAGATGGGTGAGACCTGCCAAGATGCCAATCAACCTGCTGACTGCAAGACATCAGGAAGCAGGACTCCACCCTGGAGATCTCACCTCTGCCCTTAAATGACCACAGAGCCCTCTTCCCTTTGTCTAGTCCCAGCTCTTGTGTTTTGTTCTTCACTAATTATTTTAGACTTTAAAATAAATTTTCAGGTGGCTTATACCCTCCTTGGCAGGAAGAAGGACCCCCCAACAAGATGCTGGCCCACTGTCCCCCTTAGAACCTGAAGCATAGAAAATTTCTTTCTATGGAATAGCTATTAAGGTGGTATGCCTTGCCTCTGCTTTGAGACCCCTGGTTAAGGCCAGACACACCATGTGGATTTAAGAGACTGGAACACACTAACTTCCAGGAAAAGGAGTAAATGAGTTTGGCAAACAACTGGCCAGCATTAAGCCACACTATCTTAATCAGTCCACTGTTTTACATCGAAGTTTCCATTTGTCCTTGGGAAGCTGGATTTCTCTTCATTTCTACCTTGGAACAAGCGGAGGGAAATGGGAACTCTTCATATTCTAGAAGTCAGAGGAGTTCATTTGCATGCAGAAGTCCTTAAGCTACATGTGTGTTCTGGTCTTTACAGTCTCCCAGTGTGGATCAGGAGCCAAGACCAAAAACCATCAAGACACAAGTGGAAGCATGATCTCCACCATATGTTGGTGGAGGAATGAAGAAGGGAGCCAGACCAGCGCTGCTGAAGCCCAACCTGAACGTGGCTGTTGATCTCTAACACATGGAGGACGGAAAATAGATTCAAAAATAGGCCAGCGGAATCATACCAAAAAACAAAACCTCAGTTATCTCAATTATCCATACAGACTTAGATGAACATTTTTGTTTCATTTTTATATCATTGGCACTAGGGACTGAATCCAGGGGCAAGGTACCACTGAGCTACATACCCAGTCCTTTTCATTTTTTATTTCAAGACAGAGTCCTGCTAAGTTGCGCAGACTGGCTTCAAACTTGCCAAGCCCTGCCTCAAGCTCCCAGGTCGCTGGGATTACAGGCCTGCACTACCATGCCCGATAAACATTGTTAATACTTATGAGTTAGTGAGGAACTCATTCTAAATCTCTGTATTTACTCATGAATAGTTATTTTTCTGCAAAAGACAGTTTTCACAAGTGTATGGGGGTGGATATAAAGTTCAAAGTGCAGATAGGTGTGTGTTAAAGACTCTGAAGAGCGTTCTCATTAAGAGCTCATTGACTAGAGGGCATGGAGATGCATCCCACTGGTGTTATTACTAGGGTGACATTGGCCTTCAGGTGACAGTTCTACAGAACTAAAGTGAAGGTGGAATATGTCCTCACTTTCCTGAAAAGAAAGCATCTAGAATTCCTACACACCTAGTAACATACACAGACAAATCATCAATATCTTAAATACTTCAAAGGGACTGATGCATACATTGAGCCATGACTTATGATCGTCTTCCTGAATCCAACAAAGCACTTTTCCAGGCTCTTTGGGGATGGGCAGGAAGAGTGTCAGTGAATGAAGTAGCCTAGGAACTCTGGTGGCATCGCGGAGGAGATGGGGAACGTCTGTGCCTCCTCCTAACATATGGCATGACAGAGTGCTGGAGCAGAATAGAAAGAAGCCCCAATAGCAGTTCAGGCCGCGAGTGGATCCCTTCTGCTGGGTGGCAGCTAAGAGAGCTCGTGGAGGGAAGAAGGTCATGTGACCTCCCTGATGCCCCTCTGAGAAGGTGCGGAGGGAACCCCCCACCCTGGCTCTGCAGGGGAGCCCAGCCTCTCAACATGGCAGGTGCTTATTTTCATTTTATTTTATTTTAATATATTTATTTTTTTAGATGTAGTTGGACACAATACCTTTATTTTATGTATTTATATCTGGTGTTGAGGATCGAACTCAGGGCCTCACATGTGCTAGGCGAGCACTTTATGGCTGAGCCACAACCTTTTGAAAGAAGTCAGAACAGGGCACTGCAGATCTCGGAGAGAGGAAGAACTTTAGAAACTTCCCAAATGTTAAATGGGATAAGTAACTACACAATGGCTTTCTTCCCCTGGCCCCCTGGAACCCATGAGGTATCCTCCTGTGCCCTACCTTGTGATTCCAAAAGATTGCTCTCTCCAGATGCACGGCCTGGGCTTCCTTCCCCTCTGCCTTAAGGCTGAGGTAACCCATGGGAGATACCAGCTGTACCTCAAAGGTAAGGGAATTGAGAAAGAAGGGAGTTTCTTCTCTCCCTCTCTCTGCCGGGCCATTGTTTTTACAGAGGCTGATTTTCCTGGAGGAAGAGCCCATCTCCTGTCAGGCAGCAGCGACTCCTGCAGGTTTCTGACAACAGTCCATCCTTCATTTGCCTCACCACCTTTGATAGTCCCTGGATTGACTCCCTTAATCTCCCCATAGCTTCACAAAAATCTATGTTATTAAAATTAAGCACTTTGAAGTTCTCCTACTGGAACCATGGCTGGTTGTATGTTGGAAATCATTTAGGAAATGAAAACAAAGTGTCCATCAACTAGTGAATGTACAAAGAATATGTGGTACCTAGGCACAGTGGAATACTATTCAACCAGAAAAAAAGACAGAATGCTGCCATTTGCAACAACTGGAGACAATTATATTAAGTGAAATAACCCAAGCATAGAAAGAAAAGCCCTGCACTATCTCACTCAGAATATAAAATAGCTGATCTCTTAAAAATTGAGCATAGAACAGGGCTTGATAGAGACTAGAGAAAGGAGGGAGGATGGAAGGAAGAGCTAAGGTTAGCCGAGTGCACTAAGTTACAGTTAAATAGGAGCAATACATTCTGTGCAATACTGTTGCCCAGTAGGTCAACCATAAATGCTGATAAGGTATTGCACATGTCGAAAGCTAAAATAAAGAATTCTGAAGGTTTTCATCATAAAGAAATGATAAAGGTTTAAGGACATGGATATGTTTATCCTGATTTAAACATTACACGGTGTGTACGTGTATCAAAAGACCACAAGGTGTCCGGAAAATAGGTATGATTTTTGTATTTTCATGTATCCGTTTAAAAATGAACTTTTTTTAACAGAGGTGATGAGGTCATGAGAGCACCAACTCTCAGGTGGGATGAGTCAACAGAGTCAAGAGGAGAAAGCAGAAGGTGAGTGGTGCTACCCTTTGAAGTAATGTTAGGATAAATAGGAGAAAATGGCATCAAGTGAAGTGCAGGTGCAAGGGAGGAATTTTTTTATTCTTGTTTTTTAAGTCTGGGGAAGAATGTGGCCTAAAAACATGGTCAACTAAGTGAGCCCGAAGAAAAGGAGACAATAGGAAGGTTGGTCTCAGGCAGGAGGACTAGTGAAGCGGTGATCTGAGGTGTCAGGTTCAACAGCACTGGCTAAAACTTAGGAAGGATGTGGGCACACTTACTTTGGGACAGGAAGGAGAAATGGAAGGTTGAAAGAAGACAGAGGTGGCATCGGTGGTAGAAAACAAGAATACAGAGGGAGACGGCATCACAAGGCCACTCTCTCCCGGGCAGCGAAGTATGTAGTAATGCTTTCTGAGTCTTCAGAGGCTGTTCAAGATTTGAAAGAAATGGAATAGGGGAATAAATTCGAACGTTGTTTGTTTAACTTTATTTTTGAAGAATGATAATGAAGAAAAGATGATCAGAATTCTGCAATTTTACCCTTGATCTTGCAACAATAAGTAGATCAGAGAAGAAAACAACTGTGTTCATGGGAATGTCAAAGTGTATGGCAAGAGTCATGGAGGAGTTGGTGTGGGTAGAGAAAGCTGAGGCTGAATAAAAGGGTGCTGCAGAGTGGACTCGGGCATCCACTGTCCACTCTGTGCCAGTGCTACATAAGGCACAGTGGTGACTGTACAAAGAGTAGAAGATACACTTCCCTCCTTCAAAAAGCACACAGGCTCACTGGGAGACATAGACACACACCAAGGACTGCAGTGGAGGAGAGGGCGTTAGAACTGGGTTCAGACCCAGGTTCTGACCCCCGCACACCACTAACTCTATGCCAGACACTCTGTCAGGTAACGGAGTTCACCATCTGCCCCTCAGTTTCCTTGTTGGAACAATAAAGGAGGTGAAAATTGATGGTTCCTAAATACCATTCTTTTATAAATATACCCAGGGGTCCTTGGAGAAATGCCTGCTGGTAGGATCAGGGCAAGTAAAATAAGATGCGAACCTGAGGCATCTTGTAGTGAATAAAGAAAGGAAGTGCTCAAAAAATAATGGATGGGGACATGCCAAAAAAAAATCACAGAAGCCAACCCCAAAAGCTCCCACTGCTGAGGTTGGAGCAACTTGATCAACACAATAAATACTATGGCACTCGTGTATGTGCTGCCAAAGTGAGCAAAATAATGTAACACTGGCGTGAAACCCAAAATGTAAAGTAAATATATATAAGTGCCTTCCAACATAAACAAAGGACTGAATAGATTAATAAACGGGGAGAAGAATCAAGTCATCCTTACAGAAGAACTCCAAACACGGTGTGTAAATGCTTCCTCCTCCAAGACGGGACCCCGGACTCCTGCACGCTCACCCTGAGGGTGGGTAGGTACTCAGTGACTTCCTCCTAAACAGTAGAATAAGGAGAGGGAGAACCCAGCAGGCATGGCGCTGACCACGAGGTGAAGGGGAAGACCCTGTGCTGTCACATCCCCTTAACGTGAAGTGACAGGAGGGCTTCCTTCCAAACCTGCAGCTGAGAGTGATGGAATCAGACCTCAGCCAGGCACTGAAGGACAGTGGGCAGGGAACCTTCCAGCACCTGTCAGGACTTTCCAGGCCATGAAAAAAAAGACCAAGAGACTGTCACAGACGGGAGGAAACTGGGGAGACAGGACAAGGAAATGCGACGTGCCACGCTGGATTGAATTCTGGAACAGAAAGAGACCATTAGTGGAAAAACAGATGAAAACAAAATAGAGCCTGAAGTTTAGTTAATTAAAAAAAAAAAAAAAAGATTGACAGTCTCTAAAGTCTCTTCCAGCTGGTAGCTATAATAATAGCATTTATTATCTAATTGCTTCAGAACTGGGCTCCTATTATTCCCAAAATGCCATGGAGGCAGGAAGTAAGGGAACCAGGAAAGGGGGGTGCAAGGCTTGAATCAGAGTTTCCCCGTCTTCTGACTTCCCGCAGTCGTGTGTTGGTGATGCGGCTATGGCCAACACCAGGCCCTTGCTGAGGCCGTGCCGTGTCAGTGAAAGTCCACTGTCTCTTGTCCTGCTTCCTGCCAGCGCCCCCCTGCCCTCTGACTGAGGTAAGGACAGCCTCTAGTGAGGCCACAGCTTCCAGTGGGGCCCTGAGAGTTGGGGCTCCGGGCTGCGCCACCAGGCACTGCAGCCAGGAAAGGGTTGCTATGGTGATGCCATGTGGCAGGGCTACCTGCGGCTCCTGTGATTTTCCTGGACAGTTTCTTTGCTTTAAAACACACACACACACACACACACACACACACACACACACACACACACACAGTTTATGGAGCCCCAATGTGAAACCACGCTGGCTCTGATTCATGACATTTTCCTGAGACTTTATAATGTTTCTTTTTTCTAAATAAGCAATTTCAGGTCAGGTAAAAATGTGAGTAAATCATGCCTGGCTCTTGTTCCAGATGTATCAATTTCTGTTCATTCCCCTTTCCCCCTCTTTCATGGCTTTGGGACAATAAAAATAAGCAATGCCCCCACTCTGGAGCCTCCGGCCGGCGTGCAGGGAGCGACTCCCCTACCTGGGGCAGTCCTGAACCTAGCGTTTTCTCTGGCAATTATCTGAAGCAGAGCAATAACGTGGAGTAATGATTTTGGCACGCTCGAGACCCTGGGAGGATCAAAGAGGTGATGTGACAGTTCATGAAACGCGGAGGAAGCAGCCGCCGGCTGCCAACACTAACACAGCCCTGCGCTGCAGAGCCTGGGGGAGCCGGGTTGCCAAGTGTCCGCCTGCATTTTCTTTGCAGGGGCCAGGCCAGAGCAGGTCAGGAAAATGATGGCGTTTATCAAGCAGACACTGTGGCTCTGTCTGGGGATGGCCAGTCTCGCTCACTGCTGGTCACTACAACACATGTGGTCTTTTAAAGAGGTTTTCATTAACCGGGAAAGAGATGCCCACATGAGACTTCATTTATGTGGAGTACATAGGGCAAGGCTGCTGGGTGACAGTTCCTAAAGGAACTGAGGGTGAGGGTTCTGGAGACAGACAGCCTGAGTCTGAATCCTAGCTCTATGGGTTACCACTCTGCACAACTGGGCAAATCCTAACCTCTCTGCCTCAGTTCTCCACCAGGAGAACAAAGATAATAATGATCTCAGTTGCCTGGTGACTGACGCATGTGAGGTAATCAGGACCCTGCCCGGCAGTGGGAAGTCCTCAGTCTGTGTCAACGGTCATCTTCAGTTTCATTTTAGCTACCTTTACTCAGGAAGAAGGGAATTGGGTTTTCTGGAGTTTTGTGCCCGGCTTTCTCAGGCCATTTGTTCTTCACATGTTCACTGGGGGCTTAGAACGATCTAGGCCCTTTGCAAAGCACTCGGAGGAGCCACGCTCAAAGGAACAACCCAGCTCCTTGCCACAGAGACGCAACATTCCGGTGGAAGAGATAAGAAAAGTGCACACACAGGAGTTCCCTGCTGGGCAGAAAGCTCTCCCTCTGCTGTAGCACCCATTATTGTAAAAGGCTCATGGTGCAGACTTCATGGCAGGGCAAGCCTTCGGCGGGACCCTGGTGACAAGTGTTTTTTGTTGTTGTTTCTATTTACTGGTGTAGCTTGGCGCAGGTGTGGTGGCAGGCAGTGGGGGAGAGGGTGGGAAGATTCAAGACGGTGGGACTGATAGGGAAGATGCTGAGGAGGTACTTGAGAGGAGGAGGCAGTGTCAAATCAAGGGCGAAAAGGCAGGGTTCTTGGTGGAGAGGTGTCCAGAAAGGTAGAAAGGGCAGTCAGAGGTGGGCCTTGAATGGACTTGGCCAAGGAGATTGCAGTTTTCATTAATTAAGAAATGGAGCTAGGGCTGGGGATATAGCTCAGTTGGTAGAGTGCTTGCCTCACATGCACAAGGCCCTGGGTTCAATCCCCAGCGCCACAAAAGGAGGAGGAGGAGGAGGAGGAGGAGGAGGAGGAGGAGGAGAAATGGGGCCTCTCTAGGAAGAAAGTGATGGTGCTGTAGATTTGGAATTAGAAGTGAGCTCTACAAAAAGCTGGGCACAGTGGCACGTGCCTGAAATCCCAGCAGCTTGGGAGGCTGAGACAGGAGGATTTGCAACTTCAAATCCAGCCTCAGCAACTTAGCAAGGCCCTAAGCAACTCGGAGAGACCCTCTCTCTAAATAAAATGTAAAAGAAAAAGCAGGGTGGGGGCTGCTGGGGATGTGGCTCAGTGGTTAAGTGCCCTTGGGTTCAATCCCTAGTACGAAAAAAAGAAAAAAACAAAAAAGAGTGTCCTAGAAACTGTGAGAAAATATCCTGTCATATCTCCAACACTTCCCACATAACAGGGGGAGAGATTTCTGTCATTTATCATTGTGTCCAGTACAGAAGTATGAAAAATATAAAAATCTTAAAAATTTAACAAAATATCTTAACAAAATAGTAATCCCTCAAAAGTTTGTTGTTATGGGTTTTCCAATTATAGAGTACTTTTACCACAGGTTTTATAGGACAACTTATAATTAAGTTCAACAATATTCCTAACAGATAGGATTTGCCAACAGAGATTTCTCTTTTAGGAAATCTGTTTCCCCAGCTCCATATGCTTTAGCAGTAAAGCTGGCATTTGGATCTGAGCCACTACATATAAAATATTTCTCACACAATATTTCAGCCAAAAGGCTGTTATTTCAATCACACAAATGTAGAGAAGAAAGCTCAACAAAAATAAGGTTTTTTGAATATTCTTTGAAGTTAAATTTAAAACTTCACTCCAAATTTAAGTCATAAGTTATATGACCAGACTAATATGCAGAGGCCCAAAATGTTGAGAATACTAAGTAACTTAATTTTAGGTCCACCATTTTCTATTTTAAAATCCATTTTTCAAAATCGTTCCTATCTTTTCTCTCTCCTTCCTTCCCTTTTTTCCCTCCATCCATAATACCTACTCTCTGCTACATACTGTGCCACAGGTTTTCATATTGCATCCATCAGTCCACGTATTCGTTTTTTTCTACTGAAACTTAACTGTCAATGACAATGGACATGAGCCGTCTATCAAGAACTGTCCCTGTCATTTCATGAAGTCTTTTGTGAACGCTCAGGGCTTGTGTACCTCTGCACAGCTTGTCGGGTAGTACTCCAAGTCTTCTCTAAGGTCCTGCAATCTCTTTACAGTCCACAAACCCCTCTCCAACAAGGGGCTCTGCGTGATGATGATCTCTCATGTCAATCAGAGTTCCTGTGAACTGGATTCTGGTTGTGATTCCTGCGCAATCTGAAGGTAAGTCAGTGACTCAAACTATCTGATCTTTGTTCTCTTAAACTAATATTTTATCGGTAATACTTGCCACTGCTACAACATAATGATGTCCTATATGTGGAAACCCCATTTGGAGCTCCTCCTCAGATCAAAAGATTAGTAAGGATGAATTAAAAATAAAAAAACAGAAATAGCAATAAAGCTAAGACGGATGAAAGTTATGTTGAATAAATTCACTTCTGCCTCCATGGAGTCTTTCACATTCCTAACGAGCTTAAAAAAAAAAAAACTTCTTAAAACGAATGGTTAAGAGACTTGCAAGAAAGGTATTGAGCAAGGATTTTGTCATTCGGTGCCTTTCACCAGTTAAAGAAAGCATCTCATAGCAGAAGAGTAGCACTTGAATAGACAACGTGACACAGTGGAGAGAGCACTGACCTCCAGCCGCAGTGAGACCTGAACTTCTGTGACGTGGGTCTCCACACCCACAACCCAAGGACGCTGGAGAAGGAGCTCCCCAAGACTTTTCTCAGCGCAAACTTCTGAGATTCTCGGGATTCCTAAGGATACCCTCCCGTGCAAATTTCCACACACTAACTTGAAAGTTCTTAGAAATCAAAATAGCCATGATCTCTGCAGTTCCCCTGCTCCAGCCCACTCCAAAACTCACATCTTTGGGTAGGTTAGCCAGAGAACAGCGCTCTCCCAGGGCTCTTCTCTCCAAGTGGAGTCACGCTCTAGTGCCACTTCCTCTGGTTGACTTATCCCACATGTCACTGAAATTCAGCTCAATGAAACCTACAGTCCACAGCTGAAGGCTCCAGATCGTTTTTACCTGGGGCCCTCTGAAACTTGAGAGCCTTTAATGAAGGAACTATTTGCAGAGATGGAAGGAGGGAAGACCATCCAAAGACTGACCATAGTGGGAGATGATTTCTACTCCTAGGTTTTAAGATCAAGTGCAGGGGCACAGACCCAGCGAGCACCAAGCCCTGACAGAGGGAGGCTTGGCAGGAATCGTGGTCTTTGGATCCCTGGCAGAAGAATGCAGCCACCATGTGGAAAGTGGCGAGAGGTTGCGCTAATGTCAATCAGAGTTCCTGTGAACTGGATTCTGGTTGTGATTCCTGCGCAATCTGAAGGTAAGTCAGTGACTCAAACTATCTGATCTTTGTTTTCTTAAACTAATATTTTATCAGTAATACTTGCCACTGCTACAACATAATGATGGCCTATATATGGAAAACCCATTTGGAGTTTTCCTTGCTTTCCAAAGAAATAAAGCCAAGAAACAGGGAGAAGAGGGAAAAAGGAGACTGGAATGTAAAAAGGAAGAGAAAGGGTGTTTCTAAAGGTGTGGGGATTTAGGAATTGGGTAAAGTTTTGTGTCCCATAACGTACAATTCACGTTATCCACATATATATTTTTTCATTTCTCCTTTCCATTTTCACCCATTCACTCTGCCACAGTGATATGGGCAGGGATTTTGAATGCTTAGAGCTAATGTGACCACACTACAAGACCCCAACCCTCAAAGAAATCACCGTGGGGAAGGGACTACTGGGCAAGATGGCCAAGTGGACAGCAATGGAACAATACAGTATGATGTGCTGTAAAAGAAGCCCCTACACAATTCTAAGGCCAGAGTCTTGAGATGAAACTCAATCCATTGCTTCTGCTGGCAAGTGAGACTGGGTCATTCTGTTCCTGCTGGCAGGTGGAGAAAGTGGCAGGTCTCTGCAGCCACCAAGTGCTGCAGCTGGTAATGGTGGGCTGTGCCCTCCAGTGTTGCCCAGACCCCAGCAATGACATCAGTTTCTTCTTTCTAGGTTCTTGGGTTGTTAGAGTCTGTAAACAAGTCTGGATGGTGCCTGGCAAAATGCCAGAGGGAGTGGTTTGTAAAGTAACAAAAGCGAGCCATTAAGTGTGGAGATTCCTGATTGGTTGACTGCTGTATCTATTTTATGCTAATTAGATAAGCTATGTAAAATGTATAAATATCGCTCAGATCCTACAATAAACGGCTTCCATTCCTGCTGCATCAACGTACACAAGTAGTTCGTCCCCCCCCCCCGCCTGCCGCTTATTCTGCTGCAGCAGGACTGCGGCATTGGGTCATGAATTTGAAGAATGAAATCCACAGACCAAGATGAGTGAAGCGCAACAGTAGGATTTATTGAAGAATAGAATCAGAAATAGAACTCTTGCAATGCAAAAGAGGGTAGGTAGCAAGTTTTCTCCATCGAAGTGATTGGGCTAGGGGTTTATAGAGCACTTGGTTCACTGCTTTGGGCCCAAAGTTATGCTAATCAGAGTTTGAAAAAGTACTAATGCTATTGGTCCAAACTTATAGGATCTGGAAAAATACTAATGCTATTGATTGACCCTGAATCCCAATCAGGTGTGTCTTACTTCCCTTTTCTTCCTGCTTCTCGGGAAGCCGGAGATTGAGGTCAGTGAATGGCCCATGCTCCCTGTGTGTGCTGGAGGGAGTGTCTGCCCTCTGTGGGTCAGACCTGTGGGTCAGTTGACCTTGGTTCGCCTCAGGCCCACTGCACCTCTGGCCAGTACCTCCCTTGGGCTGTGCCCAGCTGTGGCCCATGCTTGCCACCGGACCTCCAGCATCCTGGCCACAGCTCTGCCCACTTCTAGTGGGTTGGCTATGTGGCTTGGAGGCCAGGGAGCCTTGTCAATGCAAGGTGCAAAGATGATAAGTGCTACTCTTGGGAAGTGTTTCCGTCAGCTTTTTTGCTACTGTGACTAAAGGATGCAACCAGAACAAGTTTGAAGGAGGAAAAGTTTATTTAAGGGCTCACAGTTTCAGAAGTCTTAGACCATAGAAGCCCGGCTCCATTCCTGGGGCTCCAGGTGAGGCATACCATCACGGCAGGAGAGGTGGCAGAGCAAAGCCACTCATGTCATGGCAATCAGACAGCAGAGAGAGTCCAGGCTCTGGATACAAAATATATTCCCCAAAGCCATGCCCCCATCCCCACATCCTCCAGCCACACCCACCTGCCTCCAGTTACCACCCAGTTAGTCCCATCAGGGATTAATTCACTGATTGGGTTAAGACTCTCACAACCCAATCAAAATTTCTTCTGGGAACCTTTCTGCATTGTCTCATGTGAGCTTCTGGGGGACAGTTCACACCAAACCATAACAGAGGGTTGGAGATGGCTTGCTGGTGGGATTGACTTCCCAGGAGCTTTTTATTTTTGCAGTACTGGGACGAAATCTTCCACTGAGCTACATCCCCCAGCCCTTTTTAGCTTAGTGTGGGATTTGTTTGTTTGTTTTGAGACAGGGTTTCCCTAAGTTGCCGGGGTGGGCCCTGAACTTGTGATCCTCCTGCTCAGCCTCCTGAGTAGCTGGGATACCAGGGCTGCGCCACCATGCCCAGCTCTGAGTTGCATTTTGAAGTCACAGTTTTCCAAGTAGACCAGGGACAGGAAGTCATTTCCAGCCAAGTGAGTGGCTTGCACTTGGGGACTGGGGCTAAAGGGCCGCTCGATTCTGGAAGCTGTGGTACCTGCCCAAAGCTCAGGTTTGGGGGGGCCGCCGTTAAGCTAAAGAGCATTCGAGGCCTTACAGAAAGGAAGGGTGTGGTCAGATTTATACCTCAGAAAACCCGCTGTTGAAGTATTATTTCCAATTTAGGAATTAACAAGTAATGAAAGAGGGACAGAAAGAGCAACCAGGCGTCACTCTGCCCTTCCCTCTTGCTGTTGCGGGTGCTCGCGTGCTGGCGGCCTTTGCCCAGCTAGAAAGGCCATTTTCCAGTGAAGGTGGGTGCAGGGGCCTCGCAGCCTCGCAGGCACCTTGGAGCGGCCACAGGTGAAGAGGCTCAGTAGGCCCTGATCTGGTGCAACCTTGGCCACCTGTCACCTTCAGAGGCTCCCCTCTGCCTCTCTCCAGAGGTGGCCAGCCCATCGGCACACCAACAAGGGGAAAAGGCGAAGGAGGTTCCTGCCCACCCCACGTGCCCCTGGCTAGACTGAGAAGCAGAGCCTGGGAGGGGAGAGCTAACCAGAGCCTCCTGCTTCTTGCCTGACACAGATGGAAAGAGGCCAGCCCTCATCTCCAGGGGTGGCTGCTGCTACTCAAGAGGGACCCTCCTGCTCCGTTGCTGCGATTGTCCTGGTCACTCATCTTAACTTGGCGTGTTGCCTTTCATGCAAGTGGTTTGGGAGGCTGTGAACCTCTGTGGCCGGGAGAAGAATGTGCTGCCCTGAGGTTTCCAACTTTCGCAGCTTGCCTGCTTGCGGAGACCGTGCTGCAACGTGCTCTTGAAATCATTTGGGTGGACCTTGTTTCTGAGGAAATAAAGAGGCCCCAGAACCTCCCAAGTGACGGGAAGAATTGTTTCCAGATAGCCAAGTGGAGTGGCCTTCTGGCTACATGAGCTGGATGTGCTTGGCAAGTCTTTCCATCTGGCTGGCCAGTGTCCCGGGGTTAGCAAAGCAGAAGGCAAATCTTCTGGGAGCTAAAAGACATCTGCACGTGCCAGTATTTTTGACAAATACTCAGTTAATTGTTTTTTATGATTCTTCTCCTGAGACAAACTGTGTGCACCAGGCACCAAGAACTATCCCCTCCCACAACCTCAGATCTCAAGGGAAACTTCATAATGACACACATTTGAGCCAAACATCTACCCCACAGGAAATGGACAGCTCAGCCCCTGGGGGTGAGAGGACGAGGCAGGGCATGGGAAAACAGGAAGCCCCTGAGTGAGAAGAAGCTGGGCTCACCCGTAAACCCAGAGTGCTTATATACACGTGAGGAATGCAGGATTCACACACCAGTGCGAAGGAAGCGGTAGCCAGGAGAGGCCTGGGTGAGTCGATGAGAAACCTGTATTCTTCTATAGCTGCTTCATACATAATTCAATACTTAAAAACCTCAACAGTCCAGGGTGGAGTTCAATATGGGATTAGTTCTGGAAAGACTGGCATATACAGTGGCTTTGAAAATAGATTGAGCATATATGGGGATGACATGGAGGTCTAAACTAAAAATCAAGTGCCTCTGTGAATGTTTTATTTCAATTTTAACCCTTTTTCTTGCTTTCTTTTTTTTTGCAATTTTGCCCCTTTTTTAGACTTGTAACTTTCTCTAGTTATGTTAGGCTCCTACCATTCATCCAATAACTATTAATAGTTATGTACTGTGTAGGATGCCTACATACCTGCTCTTGTTGACATGGAAAGGACTAGAAGATGCATCCCTCTGAATGAATGCCAATTGGGCCAAAATCTCATCTGTAAAGTAAAAAGGTTTGCTTTTGAGAACAATTGACTGGAACCGCAAAGAACCCCAGTACTGCCAACATCACTCTAAGATTGGCCTCAGTAGAGGATAACTTGGTTTTGATTACTTTCGTCAAAGGTTTTTGAATCAAGAGACTTATGCAGTAGACACAAAATGTAACACCTTTTCTCTCCCCCTTCCCCTCCCTCTCTCTCTCACTCTGTCTCTAGTCGCTCTCTATCATTAATTCTTGGTTGCTTCCACCAAAGTTGACTTTATAAACACTGACAGCAATGACATGCTAAACCAGTGACAAAACCTAAATGAGTTCAAATAAGCAAAGTAAGATGCTGAATTACTGATTTAAGGTTATTCACTCTCTTTGAAATCCAAGTTTTTCAAAGAGAATATAAACTTCCTCAAAGAGAATTGAATTTAAAAGTATCTGAAATCATAAAGGTAAGAGTGGTAGCTGGTTAATGAATTTCAAGTGCCTAGGAAAATTTATAAATACCAATAAAATCTTTTTTTCCAAATATTTTTTTAGTTGTAGATGGACACGATAGCTTGATTTTTTATGTGTCGCTGAGGATTGAATCCAGGGCCTCACATGCACTAGGCGAGCACTCTACCATTAAGCCATAACCCAGCCCCCCAATAAAATCTTGACAGCCAGAATTAGGATACAAGAGAAGACAGTGCCATCAACAGTAAAAAAAAAAAAAAAAAAAAAAAAAAAAAAAAAAAAAAAAAAAAGAAAGAAAGAAAGAAAGAAAAAAACTGATTAAACAAGAAATTTTCTATCAAGGAGCAATGGCTCAAACAGGAAGCAGTATTGGTAAATTCAAGTTAAAAATTTGGCCAATATTTTTAAAAAATAAAATCAATTAAATAATAAAAAAAATTTGGCCAAGACATTTAGTAATATGAAATGAAGTCAAGAAAAATATGTCTGAGAGGAAGGAAAATAAAGGAAAGAAATGGATTTTTCCTTTACAAAATTTTTTTAAAATAAATAATCATAATGACTTATTTTAAGGAAAAAAGTCTTTTTTTTTTCCCTGTTTTGTTGTTTTAACCACAGGAATGACAAGGTCTGTCTGTGATAGAAATACTGAACAAAATGGCTTGTTGGATAAAAGATCCCACCGCAGCTCTCAAATTAATACAAAGTTATTTGTAGACAGAGCATATGTAGTTCAATAAGCAGTAGTAAAACATTACTGTATGTTTTGTTGGGAAAAAAATTTAAAGGCCCTCAATGAAGCTTCTTTCAGACATGTGTCATGGGCTTTTTCTTTCTGAATTCTTCCATATTAATAAACTAAGTTGCTCTTCCTTTCATGCCTTTGGCCACAGGACAGACGAAATTCACCAAAGTCTCTACCACAGACATTCTCAGATGGTGCTAATAAAAAGAAGAAACCCAAACCAGAATTGGTGGTCCACATTGTGAGAGTTGCTAAATATCATCACAAAGCAATAATTATTCTACAGCATGTTTGGTGGCTCAACATTCTGAAATGCAAATGTCAAGGGATGTAGTCTCCACTACACTGCTAACAGGAGCTCATGTTTTGTGTTGGGTGGTCTTGCGTTCTGCCTGGTGGTCCTGTTTCTGCCTGCTCTGACAGCACTAATGGTTCCATGTGGCCCCCAATCCTACATGGTATTCGCTTGTCTCCCTTTAGTAATGCACGGCAAGTCATAAAAGACAGACTACCCAGAAATGGCTCTGCGGTATTCCACACATTTTCTCTCTTGGTGGTGACAGTTCCAAATCAAGCCAGCTCAGTGCTTAAGTCAAAGCATTTTTCTAAGTGCTGGTTCAAAACACAGCCTTAGATCTGGAAAATCAAAACTGGGCTCTTCTGGCCTCTTCCATCATTGCTTGTAATAAATATTCAACTGTTGGACTGCAGCTTAGCAATTTATGATAGATGACACAAAACTGGATCCAAAGTTCTCTTTCCCAGATGCAAAGAACTCATCTTTTGGTGAGAGAGACTCCACTACCTTTTAATATGCACAGGCAGATCATTTTACAGACTTTCTTGCCATACTCATTCAGGATTTATTTCCCAAGTTCCCACAAAGAAAAACAAGGGAAGGTTTGTAGCTGCAGAGGGTAACAACATAATTTCTGTTTAGAGGGTGGAAGCATCACACACTCCAGATTAATCCAGGCACCTTTCCCAGTTTTAATCTGAAGGGCATATCAGAGAATTCTTCGGCATAAACTGACTATAATTTTATGTTTATAGAATGACAGAACCAAGAATCTAATCTCAGTAGACTTTGGGGGGCATCAAGTGTACTAGGTTAGGGGAACTCAGAATTTTCCCAATAAATTGTCCATCCTAAAGTGACCCCTGAGTGCTCTGCCTCTAGCATTCATTAGCCCTTCTATTAAACTTGACCTCGTATTGTGGTTAAATTTTCATAGTCATTCTTCTGCTTAACAAACACAAATTGCTAAACCTTTTAAGACCAAGGAACAGTTTCGAAAAAGGAACTGCTATTCTGGGTGTTTGCATCACATCCTTAATAAATACTTGGTGTAGAACATATCGTGTTATATTGTCATCTTGCATGTTTCTCCTCCTTTGTTGTAAGCTCCTCCAGAGTAAATATTAGACATATTCATCTTCATCTACCCGCTGCCTAGCACCGTGCCTGGTAGATGGCAAAGGGTCAGTCCATTTTCTAACACGTAGATCCAACTTGAGCTGGAGGGGAAAGAGTGATTACAAAACTGAGTAAGCGTCTTCTCCCTCAAGGTCTTCCTAGTTTAGCACATGGCTAAAGTGTGGTATTGGACTTTTCCTGGATAGTTCTGCCTTCTGGGTGGTCTTTCCAGGGTTTAGAAACCCATGAGGGTCTTTCTTGATGTACCAAGTCAATAAGAGACTGCAGGAGTAGAATCTCCTTCTGCTGATGAGGCAGCTCACCTTGAAGGATGCCCTTCATTAGAGCTCTTTCTTAAATCACTCACTCCCTCATTCAACAGAATTTATTGGACCTCTACAATTTGCTAGGACCTAATCAAACAGCTTGGAATATCGTGGTGAACAGATTCCTTTTATTTTAAAAAATACTATTTTCCTGGAGCTTACATTATAGTAGATGAAAACAGAAGAAAAGGCTGACATAATAATTAAGCAAATTATATAGTATATTAGAAGGTAAAAAGACAAAGAGATAAAATAGAAACGAGTCAGGGAGATGCAAGGATGGACTTGGGTTTGAGGCAGTTTACAATTTGGCAAAAGTGGTCAGGGAAAGCCTGCTTGTAGAGATGTAAGGCCTTCAGGGAGAGAGTGAGCTCTCCATGTGGGTATTGGAGAGAAGCATGCCTCAGATGGAACTGCTAGTTTGAAGGCTTTGAGGCAGAGATATTCTTTCTGTGTTCTAGAAAAAAAAATGAGACCATTGTGTTGGAAGCAGTAAGGGGGCAAGTTCTGGAAGATGAGAGCAAAGATAAAGGCAGATTATGAAAATTCTCTCATGGTAAAGATCTTGGTTTTCCAGTGAGGGAAAGCTACTGGAGCTACTGGAGGATTGTGGGTCAAAGAGTGACATGATGTGACTTGTATTTTAAGAACGTCACTCTAGCTTCTATGATTAAAAATAGACTCTAAAGGCAAGTGTGGAATCAGGAGACTATTTTGGAGGTCCTTACAATAATCCAAGTGTGAGAGAAGATCATGTCTTGGCTCAATGTAATAGTCATAAAGACACTGAGCAGTGGTCTGATTCTAAGTACGTGTTGATAGCAGAGCCCACGGGACTTCATGGTGAATAACATGTGGAATGAGAGAAGTCAAGTATGCCTTTCCACTGAGGTGTGGATCACAAGTGGGGTAGGTTTGGGGATCCTGATTAGTCACTCAATTTTGTGCACATTATGTTTATATGAAGATGATACACAGGCATTGGAAATTCAAGAGAGAGGCTTAGACATACAGATTTTAGAGCCCAGCACATTGATGGCATTAAAAATTATGAGGCTGTATAAGTTCACTAAGGGAATGAATGTTAACAGAGGAGAGAAGCTGGGTTTTTAAAATAAGTACTAGTTCTGGAAAAAGAGGAGACTGAGAGTACACATACAGGAAGGCAAGAGGGAAAGCTGTAGCGTATGGTTCTCTGGAAGCCAGTGAGTGGAGCACATGGAGAGAGAGCAAGCAACCGTGTTGATGCTTCATCCTGGAAAGGAGCATCAAGAGTGACCCCTGGATATATTCTCCTGGTGGTTAGTGACCTTGACCACAGGAGTGGTTTTCATGGAGTCGGGAGAGCGCAAGCCTGAATGGAGTGAAGAGAGAATGAGAGGGGAGAAACTGGAGAGAGCAAGCACAAACAATTCTTTTGAGAAATTTTCTGTAAAAGAAAGCAGGAGAAGAGGTGGTAGAAGAGAGAAGTGAAGTAAAAGGAGGATTTTGGAGTCTTTTATTGCTAGTGCTAATTATGGATTGAGTTGTGCCCCCCACCACCAAAGTCATTTGAAGCATGGCCCCAAATACTTCAGAATGTGACAGAAGGTAATTGAGTTTAAACAAGGGTGATAGGGTGGACCTAGTCCAATCTGACCGTGTCCTCATAAGCAAAGGGGACTGGGACATCTAAGGAGACAACAGGGACACACTTACACAAAAGGAAAACCACGTGAGGTCATAGCAAAGAGGCAACCATCTGCAAGTCAGGGAGAGGCCCCAGGAGATGAAAACCTGCCAACTCCTGATCTTGCACTTCTAGCTTCCAAAAGTATGAGAAATAAATATTTGCTGTTTAGGCCACCTAGACTGTAGCATTTTGCCATGGCAGCATTAGCCCACTAATGTTTTTTTTTTTCTTTTTTATGAAATGTAAGAAATAATATCATGTTTGTGTGCTCTTAGGAAATATCCAGAGGGAAAATGATAATCCAGGAGAAAGAAAAAAATGGACATTGAAAAAATGAAAGTGGACAGTATCTGGTCTTTCCTAGTCACTTCTCAGAGTTCCTCTTAGTCTTGGGCCTCAGTTATGGACCTTAATAAATCTTTCCTGATTTCTTAATAGTTACTGTAGAATCGGTAAATGTAATAAGGAAGAAGAGATCCTACCAAATCAACATTTCCAGAAAAGAAGAAATTATTTTTAAGTGGAAGAGAATTGAGGAGAGAGATGAATTTCACCTTCTTCATGAGAAGTTTGATAAGACAGCTAGGTGGAGATGTTCTTGTGAATATTGAAATTTTTGAGAAAATTTAGCAAAACCCAATTAAAGAAATGGAGTAAGTCTGAAAGTGAATCTTCTCTTAAGTACCATATTTTGTATAAACAATTTGCTTACTATGAAGACTCCTGCCACAGGGCATGCAGTAGTTACCAAAATTAAGTCATGAAGATGCAGAACAGCTTAATGGCTTTAATAAACTGAATGATGAAGAGAAAGATGGTCAAGAACAAGTTCAGGAAAAAGCAGGGGGAGAGGAAACAACCATTCAGTCTTTGCATCTTGAGATGTCTAACTATGGGCCTCAGGTAGAGTATGAGACAAAAGAATCAACACAGAGATCCTGGGGTTGGGGTGAAGGAAAATGAGTCATCTTATAACAAAGTCTCACAGTGTTCCTGGAAATTAGGAAATCTGCAAGGACTTGCCCTAGTTTGCAATAGTGGGAGAATTTTGGCATCATGAAGCTAAGAGATTCGATTCATAAGTCTATTCAATTGGTTCAATATGTCACAATGAGGCAGTAGCAAAATGAGACTGGAACCCAGGACTCTGGCTGGTAGACAGGCTCTGCCCACATCACTGTATTGATGGACTCACTCTCAGTCTCTCTCACAGGCTCTGTGTCTCTCTCTCCTCTCCTTCCCTCTCACATACCATCGATGACCCTTGTATGTGTCCTCTATAAATCACTCTATAATGGTGCCTCTTTGTTTTCTTCTCTAAGTACCTAAAGAAAGATCATGGCAAGAGAACCAGGGCTCAACATTAAGGGAGATAATTGAAGGTCATTCAGCTGAAAATAATTCATATTTATCCATAGCTTCCTTTACCAGAGCATCTGGTTTCCGTTAACCAGCATGGTGTCCTCTGATTCAGACTGTGGTGGCCTGCAGTAACCACATTTTTGCTCAAACAGAAAACTAGTACTTTCTTACATCTGTTCCCGAGATGTTGGAGACTCTTCCTTGTACCACGCTGTGCTCTGCACTTAGATCCATGCAGGCTAAAACTGCATGGTGTTAGATACTGGCGACTTTGACACTGCTCCCGGGTGGTGTTCTCCGTCTGTTGAGATCAGTCATAGAGTCACAGATTAGGAAGGCTGAAGTCAACTGCTTCATCTCACCAACTCCTGCCAGGATTCCACATGTCTGTGCAGGTTTAGATTCCTTCTATTTGTAGAGATATTTTCTGCTTTTGTCCCCAGGAGGGAGAATATATTAACTCCCTAAACCATTAGAGGCTTCAGCATGCCTGTCCGCTGCAGGCACGCTTTTTCATTCTGACTCTCGTGGATGCGTGGCGTTGTATTGTATCAGCAAAGGGAACTCATGCCTCGGTTTTAAGCATGATCTCTCTGGGCCTGCTTTTAAATAAATGCTCCCCTAGTCTTACTTTCCAGCCATTTTTAAAGAAACTTATTGGTTATTTAAATGACAAAACATGAGCGAGAAAAGAATGAGGCTAAGGTGGAAAGAGTTTGGTGTATGTAAGTGTTGGAAAAGCGGAATTCTGAAGCATAATCAGCAGTGGGTGAATTTTGCACCCATTTTTAAATGAATGCCATTGTTATTCATGACAGTTGCAGGAGCTCATCAAGTGCTTTCTGTGCACTCTGCCTCTGGCTTCAGGTTCGTTATCTATATCAATCCTCACAGTGAATCTCCGAGGCAAATGATATTCTTAAGTCCATTTTTTTAAAGCACTCCTTTTTTTAACCTTTATTTTATTTTTTTTATTTTTATGAGTGTCAAACCCAGCGCCTCACATGTGCTAGGCAAGCGCTCTGCCAGTGAGCCACAACCCCAGCCCCTCTTATGTCTATTTTACAGTAAAGGAAACTGAGTCTTATAAAGATGCATTTGTGGGGTTCCAACAGGAAACAGATGACTCACTCAAAATGGGTTGCGTAGAGGAGTATTTACTAAAAGGACCATTTACCAAAGTGTGGGCAGGGTGTAAAAAACATCATAAGGAATCGAGCAATACTCTGATGCTGGAACATTCGGCCATGACCACCCCTGCACCTGGTATTAGGGGATGATTACTAGAATCCAGAAGAAGAGCTCAGTGAGGAGAACCATGCCCCAGGATCCCCCTTTGCAACCAGATGTAGCCACCTAGACAAAGCCCGAGGGAGAAGCTGGGGAGCAGACACTCCACCCTCACTTTCTTTTCTTCCCATGCTTTGTTCCCTGCTGAAGTTCCCTATTAGTTAAAATCAGCCAGAAGGCCCCAGGCAAGGAGCATGTGGGTGAAAATCCAGACAGGTCAGACAGAGAGCAAGATGGGAAGAACAGAGGGTGGATCTGGGGGGCAGAACCTTTTTCCAAGGTCATGGTGACAGGGCAGGTTACTAAGTGATCAAAGCACTACTTGATGAGGTAGAAATTCAAATCTGCATTGCCCAACTTGAGGGCCAGGCTCTTACCCAGCATGCCCTGTGGCCAGTGGCTTTGACTTGGCAGAGAGGAAGTTTATTCCAGAAAGCATCAGCCGTATGAGGAGAAGTGGGGCAGGGAGGAGATGGGGGGACAGGTAATGACGTTTACTAGATGTGTAGCCTCTGGCAATACTGCCCTGAGTCTGCTCTCTCCTTGAGGAGTGACCATACCACGAGATGTGGCCCTTTCTCTGGAGTCTCCTAATATTGTTGACTTTACAATTTTCCCGATTCCATCTTAATAGAAGCCGTCCAACCTTACATTCAGAAACACTGACCTCAGCTTCAGCAGTTTGCTACGCTGTGAAGAGCTGCTGGCTTTGTAAGCTACTCATTGCTAGCCCAGGGCAGAAAGATGCTGTGAAATCCTCTATTATAATTTTCTTACTGTTTTCAGGTCACCAAACATGAGTCAAGGAAATCAGTTTTTATAACAAAACAAGTTAGGGAAGATGTTTGATTTACAACAGAGTTCTTCACTCTGTAAAAGGAGTCACTTTAATACAAAAACCAATAGCCATAATATGACGGCTTTTGAAATTCTTCCATGCTGTGATCTGCTGAGAACAAATGTACATCATAGTACCAGTGGGTATGGAAGATCACACGGTGCCAAGTCCCCATGAGTCCAAAGAGATGTCTCACAGAAGCTTACAAAACAGTCAGGAATCTTCTGTGTAAAAAGCAAAGGTGATAAATGGAACTGTAAATTGGAGAGGAAGCCAAGAGAGCAGGAGCCAAGTAGAAAATGCAGAACTGAAGACATTAGGAAAGAAGTCAGGGTTATAAGAGGACTCTCGGCTTCACTGACATATAATGCAAGAGAGCATCAGACAGAGTTACAGATTAAATTCCAAAACGAAGTTTCAATAGACGGACAGGAAGACGTGATCTAGTTTGTTTCCTGGAAATTAGCAGGGGGATGGGGGGAATGGACAACTTGGGAAAAGACAAAATAAGAGTTGAAGATAGAAGATGCAATTTCCAACCTACAGTTTTAGGGAGAGAATTAGGGAAATCAAGAAATAATCAGAAAAATAATTAAAAAAAAAATGCCCAAACTGAGGGGCAAATTCAGAATGGATAGTCCTGCCAAATGAAAAGTAATTAAGTGAATAAGACCCATGTGGGAAAATCATTATAAATATCTGTGACATAAAAAATAAGAAGAACAGATCATAAAGGCCTCTAGGGAGAAAACCAACCTCTTCCAGGTTTAAAAAAAAATCACGTGGCAGAAAACAATATCTTCAAGTTCAAGGATTCATTTATTTTAATTGAAATTTTATAACTAGCCAAAGTATCAATCAATATGAAGGCAGAATACATACATTCTAAGACAGAATAAATGCATTTTAGGACTCTAAAATTGTATCTCACTTTCACCTTTTCATGGGTTGTCACATACTTAAATGAACCAAGAAAGAAGAAGACCTGGGATTCAGATAATTGTGGATCCAATGCAGGAAGAAATATAAGGAATCCCTAGAAGATAGGGAGGTAACTACTGCAAGCATTTAAACAAAACTCTCTGGGGGAAGAAACTGTGGGGGGATAAAAGAATAAATGGAATTTATTTATTGCTTATTTTAAAAGATACAGAAAATTAAATAAGATAGATATTAAAATGTAGATATCAGAAAAGCATAACAATATAAATATAAAACAAAAACATACAAAGAAAAGAAGGAAGACCAATGTTTAAGGAAAAACTTTACAGGTATAGCATAGATACACATAGGAACACGATTGAATATTGACATGATTTTCATCTAGAGGGATGGGTCAGGGAAGACCTGGAGACAGGGGAAGCAGTTCGAAGTATTTCAGTTATCCAATGAGAGAAAAGAACGGTTCAATCCAAGATCATGGCAGTGGGACAGAGATAAATGGTTAAATTTTAGAACTATTTAGACAGCTTGAGAGTTCAATATCAGAGAAAAAAGTCCCAAAGAATACCCTGTAGTTTTGATTTAGAAATCTGGCCATAAAATATTATTATTCACTGAGACAGGGGCCATTAAAAGAAAAAAAAACAGTTTTGGAAAGTATGATGGTGAGATAATTTGATTCTGATGCTGAAAGGGTATTCAAAAGAAAATGGCCAGCTAGCTGGGTGTACTGTGTGGGGTGCACTTTTTTGACATGAGACATTTTAAGCAATAGGAAAGGGTGAGTTAATACTTCAAGCTTGAATGTCCCCGGGGCCAAGTGTCTTGGGGAAAATAACTTAGAACCATAAGCAATGAACTGTATGGAATCTTCCTAAAACTATGTTCCATGTTATTTTGATCCAGACCAGTACTTGATCTAAAAGAACACATTCCAGTAATTTCAGAATAATGAGTATTTTACTTGTGTTTCCAGTGATTTCAGTGTAGGAACTATTTTCTTGTGTTTCCTCAAACTCCATGAAGTTGATACATAGTCCTTCAAGCTACCTATTATTTATTCCCCAATCCTCACAGAGAATCTCGAGGATCCTACAGCAGCTCAACCTGTGTTGATCTTTTTATACCTCTAACTTCCCCTGTACCCTGCTTTCTTCTCAACCCCGTGTCACAAAATCCCCAAAACTAATCAAGAAACTCAGGACTATCATGGCAGGGTGCGGAAACAGAGGGGCTACAGCAGGCCAAGCTAGAGCTCACCCTCAGCGTGGGTGAGGGAGACATTCGGACGTGAGCATCTGCAGATTGGTTTCATTCCATTCTGTAGCTTCTAGATAATAAGCCTGAAGTATTAAGAGTTCACTGTGGTTAATAGAAAGTGCTTTCCAGATGAGGCCAGCTTCCTGACCACCAATGACCTCACAGGTGACACAGTTCTGGATCTGCCTGCCCACCCCCGCCAACCTGTGTCCCCACCGTCATCAGTCCTGGGAAGTCTGTCACCAACGAATCAAACCCACAGGAGGGCGCTGTCTGTCAGTCTAATCAGACTGCTCCTTCCTCTACTTATCTTGGGAGAGGCTTCTCCCAGGGTCTAGAATCATCATGGCTCCCCATTCCGGGCACCATCTTCTCAGGAGACCACTTCATAATGAAAATGATACTTATTAGCAGAGAATAAAATGCAAGTAAGTATGACCTTCAGTGAAGGAATTTCAAGTTCATGCCAGGAGGGGTGTAGTGGGTGTGTTATTGCCCCATGTCACCCCAAAGAGCATGGCGCCCTTGTGTCCCCCTGTCCCTGTCTAGACTGCCCAGTCGCAGCTCCCTTTGCTAGTTACCCACACTCTCCTCCACTCCTCCATATAAAGTACAATGTAATTGGGTTCCAATTACTAAATTAAAATCACATTCTAGCACTGCCTACATGAAATTACACCCAGGCAACCCTAACTGGAGTTGTGTGTGTTCCCAAAGACTTCAGGCACATATTTCCAGACGTCTCTGGGCTTACTCCCACAGATGGCAGACCTTATTTCCATCTCACAGCTGTCCCCACTGCATTGCTATTATTCAACAGAATAATAAAATTCAGAAAAATAAAATGTCTCTCCGGCATGTTGACTCAATTCCCTCCACCCCCAACACACACTCTCTCTCTTTCCCTCTCTCTCTCTCCCTCCCTCCCCCTCTCCTCCTCTCTCTTCCTTCCTCCCTCCCCCTCAAATCCACCTCCTCTAGTTGCCCCAATTCCATGGGAATGTGAAAACAAAAAAAAAAGTCTCATTTTCAGGTGTCAGAGTCACCAGTCAAGGCAGATAGTAGTTAAAATGTTTGGAGATGGACAAAATCTGATTCAGGTTTTACCTGACAGTTTTCATAGATTTTACCCCCTTTATCCTTTCAAAATTCTCATCTTGTCAAATACCTTGCAAATTTTACTTTGATATATAGCACAAAGAGAAATTGTGTGTGCCAACTCACAGAGTTGACTTGTTTCATGTTCCCTCATGATTCCAGCTGTTATTTCACCTTCCATCCCCTCTATTGGGGGCACAGAGGAGGAGTGGAGCCATGTTAGAAGGTGGTGGGGGGCATGAAGCTGCCCTGGTGACTCAGTGGCCCCTGTACTCTGTGGAGGCACTGGTCCTACAGTCTTCTCCAGGTCTCTCTGCTCTTCCCCACATTTTTAGAGGCAGAAACATGGAAACAATCATTCAATTTGGTGGCATGCAGGCAGAATGAAAGAAAATTGACCCAAACAGATGAAAGATGAGACAAAAATAAGGAAGAGAATTGTAAGACTGGAAGAGAACAGGAAAAGGCTACACACTGTGTCGTCTGTTCCATTCTCTTGCTCTTCCCTGCTTTCCAGTTAAGATGCTTATTTCACTTAGCCTTCGGGCATGATTTTCACTTAAGAATCTTGAGTCCTGGGTGGAAGTCTGGGGAAGCTATTTGGAACTTAGCTCTTCCTCCAGCACACCCACATGCACACAGAGACCCATGCACAGACTGGGCTGGCACACCCCGGAGAAGCCACATGTGCACCTAGGAACACAGGGACAGACAGCGAAGATGCTCCATTGCCACAGAAGCACTCCAGCCCAGATTCCTTCTGCAGGCCGCACATGTGCCTGCGTCTCACTCCCACTGACACACCCACAGGCAGATGTCATAGCCACGGCATGGGAACGCAGATGGTCTCTAATTAGAGCTCCCCAGGTCTGCCTTGGTTTGACTAATTGAACTTCCCTTTGTGCAGCCTCATGAAAACTCGACTTCTGAATTGCTCGAAATAATTGAGCAGAAGAGAAATAAGGCTCGGCTCAGTAGACACCTGAGGGAGCTGAAATTTGAGAAGAAGATGGAAAAGCTATAGTCCCCCTCAGACATCTGGGTGGTGGACACCCGGGAAGATCTGGAAATAGCACAATGATGTAGTCCTAAGAGATGGAGCCCATCTCAGAAAGAGAATAAACTTAGGAACCAAACAGATTAGACCCACAACTAGTAATGCCATTTACTAACCATTAACTTGGGCAAGTTGTTTAATCTCTGAGCATCAATTTGGTCAACAATAAAGTCTACTTTCCAATATTCTTGTAAGGATGGAGTGTAAATATATAGACATATATATTTGAAAGTGTTCCCAAAATTGTTTCCTGTGAGCTCTCTAGGCAACAGACAGTGGTATTCGTCTTCAGATTTCTAAACCAAATTACGAAAGGCCACAAGCTCACTCTTTCCTCAGGAGAAGAGTATTATTAGTAGCTGATATTTGATGTAGGAACAATTGATTGAACAAACAGATGGGTGGATAGGTAGTGTAACTTTGTCATACTCTGCTGTCCTTAAAACCGCCAATATGGAATGCTCAATTTAGCATATTGACCTAGTCCTAGAGAAATAACTTTAATAAAATAAGAGAAGTATTACAAGATTTTATGACAGCAGAGTAAAAACAAGTGACTTATGGGAAATAAGAGTGATCGGGAAAGTTCTTCAGAGCTGTGAGATGCGATGTAGGTATCGAAAGATAAGTTTGTGGGACAGCAAAAGGTGATAAGGGCATTTGATGAAGAAGAAAGGGCATGGGAAAGGTATAGAAGCCTGAAAGGTGCTCACCTTGCCTCAGTGTGTGGGCTGAAGTGGTGGAATGCAGGGGGCATGGGGTTCCAAGCCAAGTGACCAAGTGGGAAAGGTCGTCTAGGGAGCAAGTTCTCCGAGTCCCTTGCATAAAGAGCATCTTTGCATAAGACGACATTGAGTGCAGAGAGTAGCAGGCAGGGAGGGCCACGTCCCCATCCTGTCAGTGCGAGGACGGGTTCAAGCAGGAAGAGACTGAGGCCTGGTCATCAGTCTTCTCATCGCCTTTCCTACGCATTATTGCGATGGTCTTCCACAAGGCAGGGAAATGTTATACGAAGAAGGGATACACGCAACAAAAATTTATGAGGTTCAATTGGCAAGAGTTGGAGGCTTGATTAAATTTGTGGGGGAGTTAGAAGGGAAGAACCACAGATGACTAAGAATTCAAACATATGTGACTTGATAAATGTTATTCCACTTACCAAAATGGAGAACAGTTCCAGTTATCTATTGCTGCATAATGATTTACACCAGAGTTTAATGACTTCAAATGACACAATCATTTTTATTATCATCGTTTATGGTCTTGGCGGCTGAGATACGTGGGTGTTGCTCAAGTGTCTGCATGCGTTGCAGTCAGCTGCGGCTGAGGCTGGCATCCCGCAAGCCTTCCTCACTCTCGTTCTTGAGAAGCTGTTGAGCAATTTCCAAATGTCACATTCTGAGCACCTACCTGGGACTTCCCCAGGTGGCCTACACTTTCTCAGAGAACAGTGGCTGGATTCCAATTTCTAGTGTGACAAGAGGGACCAGGGGAAGAGAATCGTTTTTATTATCTAGGTCTGGAGGTCACATTAGTCACTTCACTTCTCTGGTCATGAGAGTCTCGAAGGCCCCTCCAGGTCCACGGAGGGACACAGACCCCCATCTCAATGGGAGAAGTTACAATGTCACATTTACAAAAGGATGAGATGTATCACGGCAGTCAGGAAACAGGATTTACGACAGAACATAGAAAGAGGAGCAAGCTGAGTTTGGTTTGGTACGTGGCGTTTCTGGCACCCACAGGACACCACGCTGAAGAAGATAAGTGGGGAGCGAGGAATCTGGAGATTTGAGCCTTGTCAGGTAACTGTGGTAATGGCTGTCACAGAGTAGACTTTATAGTTCTCCAGAAAATAGAGGGGGAAAGTGAAAATATGGGAGGGAAGGAATTAGGAAGCCAGGGGGGAAGAAAGGTAGGGAAGTTAACAGGAAGGAGAAGAAGAGAAGAGGAGATGGGCGCAGAGAGGCGAAGGGCGTTAGTTTCTTAGGGGGAACAAAACTAAAGCTGGGGCTAAAGCAAGGAAACACACTGTCTCCCAGCTGTGTGGGCTGGACGCCTGGCATCCAGGCTTCGGTAGGGCCATGATTGCTCCAAAGCCTCTGGCAGGGGAAACGTCCTTCTGCGACCCCCAGTGCTCCTTGCCTATGGCAGCAAAGCCCAGTCTCTGCCTCTGTCTTCACGTGGCCTCCCCTCTGGGTGTGTCTGTGTCCAAGTCCTCCCTGTCCTTTCAGGACACCAGTCACAGTTGATGTCGGGCCCACCCCACTCCAGTATGACCCCATTCTAACTTAAGCTAATTATCTCTGCAACAACCCAATTTCCAAATGTCCCATTCTGAGGTACTTTGGCCAGGGGAAGGACCCAATTCAACTCATAATGGGAGGGAGGAGATGACAGGGCCAGAACCCAGGGACACCACAATGTTTGGATGAGACAAAAGAAGAGAGACCAGTGGGGAAAAAAATGAAAAGATACAGAAAGGAAGACATGGAACTAGGACTTAGGGATGGAAAAAGAAAGATGTGGTTCAAAAGTATTCATTAAGCGAGAGGTTACAGCAGTGTCCACTCGAGCCGTGAAACTCGTGGGACCGTACTTCATAGAATGGTAGGGGGGGAAGAAAATTTGCGGGACACTTACCAGTGCCAGGGAGGTGACGATGAGACAATAAGCAGGCCACTTCACAGGCGGGAGGGGTTGATTGCACAGTAGATCCTTTAAGGATGTGGCCCCAAAGTTAGCTCTAGGAACCTGGTCTTCCTGTTAGCCAAATTCTACCTACAAAACCAGAAGGAAAATTTGAATGGGAGAGAAAAAGAACACAATTGTGAAGAGCGAGTTGGGGCTGCCATTTTAGGAGCTCTCTTGGGGTTTCTCTCAAACTGGAGAAGCGGCTTCCCGGGTCTGGTCCCATCCAGGTCAAAAGCCACCTGGAAAGCTGCTCGCAGAGTGACAGCTGTCTGCAGATGCCGGGTGGGAGCTGCAAAGGAAAAGGAGGAGGGACCTAAGGAACTATATCAAAGGTTTGCAGGATGCAGAGAGGGTGCAGATGCCAGGAGAAGCAGCATGTGGCCAGGGTGAGGCTGAGTTCAGTGCCCTGGTGCTGGGGGAGCACCAACCAGAGGAGCTCTGCACAGCTTCTCCCAACCCTGCAGTTTCCACAAGTGGGTGAAGCCCTTCCTTGTGTGAAGTCAGATCTCATTGTGGTTTTTGATTTGCATTTCCCTGGTGTTTAGTGAACCTCAGCACTTTGTCATATGCTTTGGGGGCATTTGTATATCTTCTTTGTTGGGGAAATGTAAATTCAGGACCTTTGCCCTCTTTTTTAATTGGGTTGTTTTCTTGTTATTGAGTTGTTTCTTATATAGTTTGCATATTTGCTCCTTATTAGATGCATTGTTTGCAAGTAGTTTCTCCCCCTTGGAGGTCTTTCCTGCACTCTGTTGACACTTGGCTCTGCAGCAGCGTTTGAGTTTGGTGTATGCATTCTATTTGTCTAGTTTCACTTTTGTTGCTTTTGCTTTTGGGATCATACCCGCCAAAAATATCATTGCCCAAACCAGAGTCATGGAGTTTTTCCTGTTTTCTTTTAGTAGGTTCACGTTTGGGGTCTCGAATTTAACTTTTAAACCCATTCCAAGTTGATTTTTGTGTATGAGGTGAGATTGGTCTGATTTCCTCTTCTGCATGTGCAGTTTATAAAACATTTTCTGAAGAGACTCTTCTTCCCATTGTGTATTCTCAGCACCTCAGTCAAAAATCACTTGGCTGTGAATGTGTAGGTCTATCTCTGGGCTCTGTATTCTGTTGCATTGTTCTGTGTGTCTGCTTTTAAGCGAGCACAGTGCTGTTTGGGGTATCAGGGCTTGGTAGTATGTTTTAAAGATAGGGAAAATGATCTTTCTGCTCAAGACTGGTTGGGCAATTGGGATTTGTCTGTGTGTGTGGTTCCATTTGAATTTTTTTAAAAAATATTCTTTAGTTTAACACTATTATTTTAAATTTTTATAGCCTTTAAGATTATATTTCATATAGCATAACATATTTTATGTAGTACATAGTATAATAAAATATTTTAATAGAAGCATCAGTTTTTTAATCTTTCTTATATACACTTTAAAATTTCAAGATTTAAAATGTGCTTTCTAAATGTAGCTCTTTGTAAATGCTATTTAGTTTTTACTCAAATATTCAAAAATATAAACAGAACATGTTTGGTTTTTATAAAAGGAAATAAAATGAGGTTAACATTCAAAATGAAAAACAGATTTATTTTCAAACTTGGCTTTTGATAAATACACATGCTATTCTTTTCCACAATAAAATTTGGCCAGTATTTTGGAAGGACTGGTATCCTAAGCATCAGATTTAATTGATGAAATTAAAAACCCAGGTCCCTAACCTTTACCACGCTTACAGTGTGACCTTACGTAAATTGGCAATCCATCCCTGTTTTTACTTGGTAAATATCCAGGTAATGTTGAACTAGCTAAGTTTGGGCAGAAGTAATATATAGCTTGCGGCCATCATCTTTAAGTGTACTGTTGGCTAAGCTCACACACACACACACACACTCTCTCTCTCTCTCTCTCACACACACACACACACTCACAAGCACAATACACACACTCTCACACACACAATGCATGTGCACATACACACACACACTCTCTCTCTGTCTTACACACACACACACTCTCTCACACACACACACACTCACAAGCACAATACACACACACTCTCACACACACAATGCATGTGCACATTCACACATTCTCTCTGTCTTACACACACACTCTCTCACACACACACACTCACAAGCACAATACACACACACTCTCACACAATGCATGTGCACATACACACACACTCTCTCTCTGTCTTACACACACACACACATACACACACACACACAGTGTACTTCCCATCAATTTCATCATCTAGATTAGATCATAAGACCACCTGTAGTTGCAAAGAAAGCTGGGAAAATGGGAAACAGGTTGCTTACAATTGTCTTAGGTTAAGCATGACCTGTCACGAGACCTATGCATTACCACCTGAACAAAACCAGGGCACTGTGGTCAAGGGAAAAGTGTAGCTGTGGGGTGGGAAATAAACAATGTCTACCACCCAAACCGAGCCCTTGCTGTACACCATGTGTGGAAAGGAGCAGGTCTAGTCATTGACATCACTTGGTCTTTATAATACTGTAAAGTAGTTGTTTGTAAATGTTGTTTGTCCCCTATTCCTTATAAATAAGGAAGTAAACCTCACTAAAGTTGTAAATACCTCCCCCAAGGTCACACAGCTAATGAGTGGCAGATTAGAATTTGCACTGATTCTTGAATTGAAGTTCACACTCTTCCTACAATGCCATCCTCCCCACAGTCTTACCACCTGTCCCTGAGTCATCCCTCAGCCTATCTGGCTAGCTCTGACTTCATGTGGTTTGAATCACAAGGCTATCTCTCTAAAATCTAAGTCATATGAAATCTTGATTTAGATATGTCAAATACCAATCACAGTGCCTAAATCATAATAAGTATTGAAGATACCAATTTAACTCACCACTTCCCAATTCCCTAACCCCACCTACCTCTAAAATGAGATTCCACGGAACCCTACCCAGAAGGTTTTAAAAACAAAGATTGTAGCCAGGTGCAGTGGTGCACTCCTGTAATTCAGTCATTTGGGAGGCTGAGGCAAGAGGATCAAAAGTTGAGGCCAGCCTGGGCAACTAAGCGAGATCCTATCTCAAAATAAATAAAAATCAGAACAGGGGCTTCTAGGGACTCAGCTCAATGGTAGAGCATCCCTGGGTTTAATCCCCAGTCCCACATACAAAAAAAGTTCTCATTATGATTTTGTTTCACCTATAAAGCATAGACCCAAGGACCACACCTCCAGAGAACACTGTCAGCATTTGGTTCTGTGAGAGACATCAAAGCCTCACTCTGCAAGAACAGATGGAGAACAGAGCACTCATTTCTTTCACATGCATTTATTGACCACTTAATATATGAAAGACATTGTTCAAAATCCCGGTAGTTTAACAGCGAACAGGAGAGAACAGTTTCCTGATACTTGAATTTCCATTCTAGAAAAGCATTAAACATACAAAGGTAATTTCGCAGAGTGCAAATGTTTCACGGAAAATGAAACAACATAATGTGGTAAGAAAATAATCTCAGTGCTAACTCTGATGAGTTGCCTAGAAAGGACTGGGCCCCTGGCTAGTTCTCAGGGCCTCGGGTCTGGAGGCAGGATATTCTACAGGACCAGAAAGAAGGGCCGTGGTGCTGGAGGAAAATGACTGAGAAAAACATAGTAGGAAAGAAGATCTGGAAAAAAAAAAAAATGAAAAAATATCCGAGAGGAATCTGTGTTTTATTCAATATGCAATGGGAATTTTGATGAATTTTAAATAAGCAGGGAAACATGATCCAACTCTTTTAATCGCTCTGGCAGCTGTGTGGAGGACGGCTCGTCGGTTGCAGTAGTGGAAGTGGAGATGCGGTGAGGCAAGTTGGCCAGAGCGGTGCTGGCAGAAGCTAGGTCAAGACGGATGGGTTCAAGATGGATAAACACTGTGATACAATCTACCTCTGGGAAAATTTACTTTCTTGCTCATTCCATTTTATTTTGAGTTTTCAGCACCCTGGTGTTTTATCACATTCAAATGCGTGTTCTCTGATGAATGGTGGCCACGGTTTCCTTCTTACATCCTTCGATAATTAACTCCTTACTGTGCTGACAAAATTCAGTCAGATACTTAGCATTTTCTCTTACTTGAACAGACGGTATCTATAAGGCAGTACTGAAGCAGTCAGGTTATGCAAATAGCTTTTAAATTCAGAGCTCCCACATTGCTCCAGAGTGGGGCAAAGCCAGTCTATAGCTTTTAGTAAATATAGCCTGTCAGCCTGCAGAATTTGCCACCATGAGTTATAAGCATCTCCCTTTTCCTCTGAGTTCATGAAATTAATAGAAATAAGATTCTCCCATAAATTGTGTTCTGGGGTTAATCAGTGGATTCCTAATTGAAATTAGGAGGGGAGTAAGTGAGGAGAAACAAATGTCACTTTGGGAAGTCTCCCTTGTAAACTTCCTACGTCGGAAACGCACACTCCTTCTGGAAAACCCATCGCCGTATAACTGCAGCTGAGAAGCAGGCATCCTCCAGGTGACGTTCAGATGAGGACCGTCGCCTGGCCTGGTCAGCTCTTCTGCTGTCCAAGCCCCTCAGCTATAATTGCTTAGTTATCCTCAGAACAAGCTTTGTGTATCATGGCTAAGTGCCTCAAGTTGTGGCAGAAAGGAGCTATGTGATACCAGAATGCATCTCAGCATAAAGAACTTGAATTTTTGTTTGTGTCAACTTGGATAAAGATGACTACCCACGAAGCACGAGAGAAAACCAGGCTCCAGCTGTTCTCTGAGAAATTGAACAATGGGGAGAGCTAAACTGGACAACTTAGCCCAAAGAACTTCAAGCAGGGAATCAGGGGCCCACAGATCTAGTCTTAAAGCTCTGGCTTTAAGGATTTTTGAGGGAAAGGCTGTGTTGAGGAATATTCAGAAGGATGAAAACAGATCCCCACAGGTAATCAATGCAAATGGAGCCTTTCAGTCACAATATCCAATTAAAACATTCCTGTGCAATTGAAGGAAAAGAAAGAAATCAGAAAATACGTAATGCTTTTTAAGTCCAGATACATTTCACCATAATAAAAACACATGCCAACTGCCCGACTTCCCAATCTAATAAGCCCCAGGTATGAAATCTGATTCTAACTGCAACAGGGAACCAGAAAGCCCTGGTGCAATTGGAGGACCTCTGCAGGTCCGGTGTTCTGAGTTTGTCCCAGCAGCCAAAACAATGATTTATAAAATCTTGGGGAAATTGGTTTTTTGCTTCCAGACTCTAAACTTCCAGTAAATTTTAAGCATCTCCCAGTTATTAAGGATTGCTTATTAGCATTTAAATATTCTCCTGTTAAATAAACATAAAAATATGGGTGAGTTGCTATTAATTACCATGCTACATTTTCAATAGCACCATACTATTAACTACTGTCTATTTTCATGGTATGGCTTTTGGATCTTCTGATGGGTTTGATAAATATTTTTGGAGGGCTGGGGATGTGGCTCAAGCGGTAGCGCACTCGCCTGGCATGCGTGTGGCCCGAGTTCGATCCTCAGCACCTCATACAAACAAAGATGTTGTGTCCGCCGAAAACTAAAAAAAAAAAAAAAAAAATATTAAAAATTCTCTTTCTCTCTCTCTAATATATATATATATATATATATATATATATATATATATATATATGCATTTTTTTTATGTGTGTGTCTCTGTTCATCAGTGCTTCAGGGATCATCATCCGGGTCGCATTCTCTGTTTCCAGGAGTTTAGAGGGCACTGACATTCAGGGAACACTGTGAACCATGAAGAAAGCTGCTCATAAGTGCCTCCAATTGCTATTTTCTTTTGCCTTAACTGCCCTAACAAGGAGGAAAATCTTCACCATTTGGAAGGCTTTCTGGACATCAGCCCCAGTGCACCAAACCTTTGATCTCTTGGTCAAACTGTTGATCTCTTGAGAACTCAGTTCTCTTGTGAAGTTTCCAGGCTGCTCCCCAAACAATTGGTTGCATAAGCTCTCAGAGCCAGACCCACAAAGCTTCTCTGTGTTTTGGAAAGTTCCCTAAATAGAGTTAGGTAACGATGGCGCCCGCACGAAGACCCAGGCAGACCCAGGCAGAGCGGTGCCTGCTGCTTGCCCAGCACACGGACAGCCCTGTTTTTCTTTCTCTTGACACGTCTTTCCCCGCCCTGCCCCCTGGCCTTTCTTCCTTCCTCCTTTCCTCTCCTGCGTTTCCTTCTCCTTTGCTTTTCCCACAAACACTTCTGAGGTCTGGACCAGGCTCTGGCTCCACCAGCTTTGCTTAGGCTACTAAAGCTGGTCCAGCTTTCCTTAAAACCCGGGGGGTGGGGGGGCCGCTTTGGAATACACTGGGGGCAGACCTCCGATTGCTCCGAGGACCATTTATCTTACAATGTCCAGAACTTCTGCTGCAGGGTATTCTGAGAGCTAAGACTGAGGTTTAAAATATGTGAGACTTCATGCCAAATAATTGAAAACAAATCATTGGTACATACTGAGATCTTGCTATTTTCCACTTTTCTGAAATGCAGATAAAAGGCCTGATTATTTTGTTTCAGTAGCAAGGTTTACTTACTAAATAACCTGAATTATTGGACACTCTAATATGTTTAGGACTTTTGAAGTAAATCTTTAACTGATTCTAGGAATAATTTGAAGCCTGTGACATTCATCCACGTAAATTAACCCAGTGCATTTTGTTTAAGAGTTTGGTCATATTTTCTCCTCTTATTTGTAAAGTGAAAGACTCTTGTGATGTTTCATAATGAGTAGGGCCTCCTGTGTGAACCTAAACTAGAAGTCACTGGAGCTAAGATGAATGACTTCTGTTATCTTCACTCAATTTAAGTAATTCATTTAAAAGTCACTTTTCAGAAAGAAAAGAACATTTGTCAATGGAAGTCACATAAGTTTACACTGAAGTGAAATAACTATTGGAACAGAATTCCTGATGATTGACACATATCTACACAGAACCTCTCCCACTGTGTGCCTACCCAGTGCCAAGTCTCAGTGACCTTGGCCCTCACGTCCACTCTTGCCTCTGGCTGCACTTTTGTTTTACCACTTGGGGTAAAATGTTTGTTAAAATTTTAAGAAACATATTGAATATATATATATATATATATATATATATATATATATATATCTTCAAACAGGTATGCTTACTCCCAAAAGTACACAAAACATTTCAAAAGATGTGCGAACACAAATAGTTTTCAGGAAATTAATTTCTAGATACTCAGCTTCCATATCTGCTCTTTCCTGAAAGCAGTCTGCCTGGGTGGGTGCCATGCAGGGAATCTTCCCTTCCCTCCCCTTCTCTCTTCCCTCTTTGCAGCCTGCCTTCCCCTAGATCAAAGACACACCCTGGCCCTGTCCCAGTGGGGGCTTGCATTGTCCTGAGGTGTGACATTCTTTGGCATGATAGACAAAGGAACAATTTAAAATATTTCAGTCATCCTGTTTAATGGAAATACCATAAACCTTCATCTTATATCACACTAAAATATGCATCCCTGGCAACTCTATTTTTATACTTCATAATCATAAAAATCAAAATGCATGTTTATGGTTTTCATCACTTACACTTGGAAATGACTGCATTGATGAATGGAGGAAAACTGTGTGTCTTCACACTCAAGGACTACAGAAAACTTTAATGCAGCTGTGAGGCTGAGCCACAATTGTAGGAAAAGGCATTTTAATTTAGACATGAATTTTGAGGATAGGGATTAATTTTTTAATTTTTTTTTTAGTTGTTGATGGACCTTTAGTTTATTTCTGTGTGGTGCTGAGAATCGAACCCACTGCCCCACACAGGCTAGACAAGCACTCCACCACTGAGCTATAACCCAGCCATGAGGATAGGGATTATTAAAAAATAGAATTCAAAAATTTTTTTCCTACATAGGCTTATGAAAGAGAAACCAAAAAATGGATTTTCAAATATAAAAGTATATTACAAATATAAAAATATATTACATAGGTATAAAATTCTAAGGTACAAATGGAATAAAAATGTAATTTCAAGGAGAGAAGGAAATATTTAAAATGTCTAATTGTTAAAGAAATGTGTATGCCTTCAAATATAGATGACTGGGAGCCAGCGCTCAGTGGTGGGGCATCTGCCTCGCGTGCTCAAGGCCCTGGGTTCCATCTACAATATGGAGAAAAAGAAGATGATAGTGGATATAATATTTGCTATAGGTACATTTAAAAGTGAGGTGACAGTTTCACTTCAAAATTTCCATTTAAATTGCAAAAAACTCTATCATTTGAAACTAATAAATTTCCAATTAAACATTTTTGTTGTCAACTGAAATAAATGTAAGAGAGAACTGAATCTGTCAAAATCCTCCTCAGAGGCATGAGAACATAACAAAGAAGATTCCTCTCTGCCTGTGAAGATTATATTCCTGAAAGAGCTCCGAAGGACAGGGTGAGCTCTAGGTGGTGTTACCTGTTCACACAGGTGATGTCTTGTCATTCTGTCAGAAGGCTCTTGCTGAAAACAGAAAATTCAGATTTACTTATTTCCCTTCCAGCCTAAGCAGAGTTAAATTTCTAAAATGGCAATAATGCATAAGTGGATTCCTTAGGTTACACTGCTGTCAAGAGGACCTTCCAGTACTTCCAGGAGATTGGATTAAGCTTGTGCTTCCCATGTGTTTGACCAAATGGCAGTCGCCAACCAAATACTACACCTAGCTATATATATATATTTTTTTTAGTTGTTGATGGACCTTTATTTTATTTTATTTCTATGTGGTGCTCAGAATCTTATATCCAGGGTACTGACATCTTAGCTAAATAAAATCAATTTAAAATATACCTCCCCGACAGATTTGAATGGGAAAGAAGAAATAAACACAGAAATCCGTCAGAATGGTACCCACGGAAGAGAGGCACTCACCCACGAGATTCCCTGACAGGATATGAGGCCCCTCAGAGGTGAGAGTGTGTGAGTGTGGTAGGGGGGACTTTTCTCTGCCTACCTTAGTTTCTGAAGCAAGGGATTCCCCAAAGCGCAGGGTACCCCGAAGATCAGTGCTCTAATCTACTTGATTCACTCTTTCCTCTTCCAGGTTTAGCTCTGAGGGTAACATAAAATGGAGAACTCATTCTCTCAGAATGAGTTCTCAAGTTAGCTCTTGAGAAGGGGATAGTAAAGGGGAATAAAAAAGGCACGATACCTGGAGAAAAGTCAGAAAAATCAAAATGAAAACCATGAGAGCATATCACACAACCTCTGTGGAGAGAAAGCCTAGTGTTATTTGGGTAGGCAGAAAGCAAACGGATTTTACTCTCTTCTATCATTATTTTCACTCGGCCACTCGACATTCCCTGCAGTTGGGCAGTTCCATCTGTTGGGTTGGTTTGATAAACCACTAGAACAAAGTTGTAGAGAATGTCTTGGCAGATTTCCTTAGCTGACTGAAGGTATTGCAACTAGGTTTCAGTGAAGAGCTAGCCTGGGGCAGAAGAGCTCTTCCCAGTGCTCTGTAGACCCTGTTCCTGTGTTACGCCCTGGAGGAAAACCTACAGGGCAGTTAATGCAGCTCCCAGGTGCTGTTCAGCCTGGGGGCCCATCCCAGGCCCTGGGACGCAGTCCTGTATTTGTAAGGTTTGTAACAGTGAGATATTTGGACCAGGATCAGTGAAGATCACCCTTTCCTTTCTGACTCCCCCTCCCATATCCTGCTCTCTTGTGGGGGTGACCTAGGTTTAGATGGTGTCCGGGCCCACAGTCAGTTCTGTGTGTGTGAAGTTGTTGCTAGCTGTGTTGGCTAGAGTGACATCCAAGGCAACTCCTGTTGTTGTCTGTGTTTTCCACTCCACTCCTGACTGAGAGGTGCAGGGCTAAGGTAATATTGCAAAGTGAAGCCCTCTAGGGTCCCGGTGCTGAGGGAAGCGTGAGACGGAGGGAGGGAGCCAGAAGTCAGCTGGAAGGAAATTCTTCCTCTCATCAGAGCATAAACCTTTATTTCCCATCCATGTTTCCTTGTCATAAATAGCTGCTCAGGAAACATGATCTGTCCTGACAATAACAAAATATAGCATGTAGTTCGAAATACTTCAGACGTTATTTTTTTCTCAACTAATGGAAATTGTGATAAATAGAATGCCAAAATTGTCTGTATTCCTGTGCTTGCAGAGCACAAACTGGATGCACTGCTAAAAACAGCAGGTATGTCTGAACCATAAGCCACAGTCGTAGGCCCCCAACTATGAAAAATGCAAAATAAACTTCAATTGACTCCATGAAAGGAAAGACCGAAATGTCTTTCTCTTCTCTGTTTAGAAACTATGACATAATCTTTTTTTAATATGGAAACATCCTCAAAGGGCTTGTAGTAAAAACCTTGGGAGAAAGTGCAATGCTATGACAGGCAGATTAATTAAAATGTTATTTTTGGGGCTGGGGTTGTAACTCACTGGTAGAGTACTTGCTCGTGTGAGGCCTTGGGCTCAAACCTCAGCATCACATAAAAATAAACAAAATAAAGGTATTGTGTCCATCTACAGGGAAAAAGTTGTTATTTTTGTTGATTTTGTGATATTTATAGTACTGGTCAGTTTATTTTAAAGTTATTATTTCTTGGGGCTTCTTTTCCTTCAAAAATCCTCAGGTGTTTGCTTAATTCCTGAGACCGTAGAAGCCTGATGCCTCTCTGAACCCCATTGTTCTCTGACTCCTAAGCTCACGCCTCATCAACAGACAAAAACAGCCGTGGCCTCCTGCCTCCTGCCTCCTGCCTCCTGCCTCCTGCCTCCTGCTTCCTGCTCAAGGTGGTACCCTGAGCTCTGCCTCTGGGGTACAAGTTGTGGAACTGCCATAGTTATAGGTAAAAATTACGAACAGAGTTAAACAAGGGCTCACTCTCTGAATTTCCAGATGCACTTGAGATGAAATAATGCGGAGCCAGCCTTGCCCTGCTTGAAATTAATCACTCCAGGAAGAGACATTAAACCTCTCAGACCACCAGGGCGCATAAGAGCTTTAGTGTCCTGACCTACACCCCCTCTTGGTTATTTGGGACACAAGTAAAGGTAAGTTCAGTAAATGAGGCTGTTTTATGATCCATTTAAATAATCCGAAAAGGAAATTAATACTTTTATTACTTTCTATAAGTGAAAAACTTCCTTAAAAATCTACAAGAGTTCTTCATGTTGCAGTAGATAGGACTGCTGCAGTCAAACTGCGGATCCAGAGAAGGGATGGAAGGTGAGAGAAGAGAGCCTGGCCACGCAGACCCAAATGATATCAACACCAGGGACCAAGACTAACTTGGGGCTCCACAAAGTTGCCTCTACTGAAGTCACTCCATTACAAACTGGGAAGTGACTTAAAAAGGAAATACGTCCTAGTCTTTTTGAAAAATATGAATTTTTGCTGGGCCTACTGCAAAGGTGTAGGAAAGGAAATACGGATGAATGTAGAAACGACTGGTGACCCCAAATGCACATCAGTACCGTTCGTCCTCCCATGAGAGTCTATGCCAATGTGTTTTTATTCCCCAGGAGGGAAATAAAACTATCCTAATTCTCTAGAAAAGGAAACCAAGTTTACCTCTCTCTCATCTTTCACCCTTCTCTGCCTCTTTGACTCCACCCATGCTGATGTCTTCATGAAGCAAACTCCAGCCTCAAAGCCTTTGAACTGGCTGTTGCCGCCTCCATTTAGACCCCTGTTCAAGGTCATCTCATCTCAGGGCCCATTCCCTACAACTCTTGACCCCCTTACCCTGCCTCATGAGCACATCACAGATCTTTGTTTCGACGAAAGTGTAAATACCATGACAGCAGAAATTTTTCACTGCTATATCCTCAATGCCTAGCAGTGTCTGACCCTAGGAGACACCCAATACTTGTATGTTAGATGCACTGGCTCACTTGACAAAGTCAGCCTCCCTTTTACTGACTTAATAGGTACCACTCCTGAATTGGAAACTAGATCTCTAGTTCTGAAATCCATGTTTTTTGCTTTGGTACAGATTGCTGCAGAAAAGAGGGCCCCTTGTAAAGGCACACTACCCCGTAAAGAAAAAAAAATTATAATTTCTAAGATTCCTTTTAGCCTGAACATTTTCAAAAAATAAAGTTTTGGGTGTCTCAAAGTTCAGGAAGCTATTTATTGAGCTGGCTACACTGACCTCTGCCTATGCGCCCACAGGAGCTTAGGGCATCCCCAAGACCTCTCGTTCTGCCAGTTTTCTCCTTGGAATTAACTAGGCTTCCAGCCTCAGGTTGGTGATCACTTCGTGCCCCACAAGTCAGCTGAGGTCCTAAGCAGCCTGACCTCCTCTATCCAGCCTCCTGCCAGGTTGCCACTGGCCCAACCCAGCCAGAGGTCAGATGGCAAGGACCCCCCTGTGCTCCATACACATGGACATGGTAGAAACACTTCTAACTTTCAGTGTGATTGTCTTGTTTTTAGTTGGGGCCCACTCATATTTCTAGAGAACTTTTCCCTGGGACGGGTTTACCTTCATAATGCTACGTGTGGTACGACCTCTCCCATAAACCTCTCAGATGGTCAGTAAGACCACTACACCAAGCTCATGTTTGGGAATGATACAGGATGAACCCAAGACAAGGCAGAGAAAACGACGAGGAGGGAGGTCACTGAGAAATCTAGAGATAGCTCTGAACTTGAACCCATACAGATTGGCTTAGGTCTCCAAAGGATGGTAGGACCCCAACTGACACCTGGGATATGCTTTGAAATCTCTAAGGATTTTCATATTTTAAAATTTTCCATTCCACTTTTTGGTATAATCTCTATAGTTAAGAACTTTATGTCTAAATTTAAATTCTTATTGCTGCAATTTCAGCCCAGCCTAGTAGTTGTCGTAATGACCATAATAGCTCCAAGGCATGAGCAATGGAGTCAGACTGTCTGGGTTTGAATCTCAGCCACACGGCTCCAGGCTCAAGCAAGTTACTTAAAACTCTGTGAACTGGTTTCTTTACCCATAAACTGAGACTGAGATGACTGAAAGTTGTTGTGCGCATCCGACAAATTGATACATAAAACAATTAAAGAGTACCTAGCATATAGTAGGTGCTCAATGCATTTGCCCTAAGGATCCTGACTTTGTGCTAAGCACTATGCTGCTTCATGGGATCATTACCCAATACGCACCTTTGGAATTAGCTGCATTTATCTACATTTTAAGGATGAGGAAGTTTAAAAGAAAGCTTAATAATAGAGTTGCCGTTTTCCATATCTTCCTGTTGTGTTTATTATGGGATCAATATGATTATGGAGAGATAAATGTTTGCCTGAATAAATGAATAAATAAATTCTCTCCTTCTGGCTTCTCATAGAATCCAGTGAAAGATGAGAAATAACCTCATCTCTTAATACTGCCATCTTCTAGTATTCACTCACGTTCCCAAACTAAGTATTTAAATGCCAACTTCATTAATGTTCCATTTTATTTTTCTGTCAGAAAGCAGTAAAAATATTTATAAGAAAGAGATAGAAACAGTCCTGCCTCCCGGCCTGCAGCCCTGAACTTGTCTCTCCCTTGGTTGTCTCACAAGCAGCCTCTGCAACATATTATAATTTATGCCAATTGAAACAAACTCTCAAAATAACTTAAAAAACACAATTTTGCAATTTCTGAACCAAAGAGTCTATAAAACTCTTAACAAATAACATTGATTCTACTTTATTTTCTCCTAAATATTATGAAGTTTTTCTCTAAAATGAGGAGTATAATTTTCCTGGCACAATTTTTCCTTCAGTAACGCATACTTCCAGCTCATGATTTCCTTATCTTTTAGACGTTTCCAGTATTTTCCTCAAAAGGCATCTTTCTGGTCCTCAAAATAGACACAGATTCTCTGAATGGTGCTGCTTAAACCACTTTCTTTCCTGGGGTTGGGGCTGAGTCTCTAATCTGAGGGTGGTCTTCCACCCATTCTAACGGGTTGGTTCAAGCCAGTTTTCCTTCTAGATGCAGAATGCTCAGCTGAGGTGGCCATTGGATGTGATGATCAGGCCCACATTTTCCATTTCTCATCTTCTGCTGGCCCTAATCTTCTGCCCCCGGCTCCCCAGTAATTCTTTTCTGTTAAGTAACTCAAGCTCTTCCTTTCACTTGGTTCAAGGATCTTATGGGGAGGAAGGCTGTGCTTGAGTGTTTCTGAACTTACTCTCTGCTCATTCCTAGACCATTCTGTCCCTTTGTACTCATCGGTCCATCTCACATTAGTAAGAAGTATGCAAGACGCTCTACAGCAAGCTCTGAAAGGTAGGTCATAGATTGAACACGTCTTCTGTTGCTGTGTAATATTTGGTTAAAGACTGACTTTCTCACTATTCTACTTATTACACAATTAACAATGGTTTAAATTTCTGATCGTTTACTTTAAATTTAATAATAAATTGGATATGAAATCACACACACACACACACACACACACATACTGGTTACCATGGGTGGTCATGGATTTGATTGTGCTAATCGTTACTCTGTGCATCTGCATATCAAATGATCATGTTGAACATCTTGAAAATACATGAATTTTACTTGTCAATGACATTGTTTAAAAAGATTGAGTTAAGAGAGGTGGATTGCTCCTAATTGACCTAGAGGGATTTTACAGCATTTTGAAAGCAAAACAGCAAGATACAGGAAGCAAGTTGTATATAATATTCCAGTTTTTTAAAAAAGTGGAAAAAGAGAGGCCTCTGCTTATGTGTTTATAAGAGGTGTGGGAGGTGGGGGCATGACAGTGAGCAGCCACCCTCCTCTCCCGGGGCTGCCCATCGCCCGGCCCTCCTCGCTGTGGCCCCTGCACCTCCCCAGTGCTCTTCTGCTTGATGCCTGCCTCCTTCTGTCTCCTCCTCCTGCTCTTCCTGAGTGTCACCGAGGCTCCTCCCGTTTCCCCACACTCAACAAGCAGTCGCAGAGGAGAGGACGCAGAGATGAGAGGCACAGTCCTTGTGCCCAGGTGGCTTTCTGGCTGGCAGCAGAGATGAACAGAGCCCTGGACCACTCTGCCTGTGTTGCCAGTGACCCTGCAGCCCCGTTGTTTGTCCTTCTCCCACAGCTAGGGACTTTGGGAGACTGGGTTCTGGACCTTTGAGGACGACAGCTCGCTGCAGTGTTTTCACCTCCCACCAGCCCTCTGTACAGCTTGTGGCCTGAACCTAGGGCGAGCAGGCGACTTGCCCGGCCACGCGGCTGGTCAATGGCAAAGCCAGAGCAGAACCCAGCCTCAGGCTCCCGCCCCTGCTGTCAGACACCGGATCGGCTCTGAGTGGGCTGGATTTTTCCACATTAAACCCTAGTAATTCTATACTCTCTAATGGCTTGGTGTTTCCCTCCAGTTCCACGGAGGGGGACAGCATGCCCCAGAGATCTGAAGCAAGATCCATACCTCTCTTGACAGAGCAGACAGCTTCTCCAGGGTCCATGTCAGTTTGTGGAAGATTTGCTCTGAGAGCCAGTGACCTCAGGCGGGAGAAGGGGTTCTGAGTCCATTAAAATTCATGCCCAGAGTCTGGTGGATCACGTGGGAGCTGCTGTAACGGAAATCACTCCTGAGGTCACACTGTGTGTTGACCCGTATTCCGTATTCCCCGTCACAGCGGGGACCGCTCAGATAAACAGTGGCGGATTCAGGGAATCCTGAGCCAGAGAGAAAAGAGTCTGTCTGGGCAGAGGAAGAACAGTCTACCCCCAAGGTGCAGAAGACCGTCAAGAGAAGCAGAGACGGACAGAGACCTTGTGGTATCGGCCTTTCCAGGAGTAAAACCAACACCCGGATATTCTGTGGCCAAGAAGAGGACGGGAAGTAAATGAAAGAGGGGAAAGAGAGAGAGCGGGGAAGAGAGGGAGGACAGACAGCGGGAGAGAGGGAGGGGGAAGAAGAAGGACGCAAGGAAGGAGAGGAGGGGAGGGGGAGACAGAGAGAGGTAGAAAAGGTAAGAAGGAAACTGCTTCACCAAACTGATGCCTGTCAGATAAAGGCCTGGAGCCATGAATTCCTCCAGCATTGCTAGGGGGTTTTCATACAGCGCTGCCATCATCTTTTCTTCATTCTTTTAATGACATACATGCCCGAAGTGTAGCCGTGGAGCCTCTGAACTCTGTATATTTCTGTAATACACAAAGAAAACAGCCGTCACATCCATTTTAAGGAACTTTTAAATACATTACAGTGAGGTCTATAGGCCCCGAGTCTAAAGGGACCAGCACAAAGCCTGTCTGTACATCATCTGTGAGGGGCCTGAATTCCAGCCAAGGCAGATTTTTTAAAAAATAATAAAATAAAATACTGTGTTTTTCTAAAGGAACATTATATTTTTAAACTGGAAATAATTGTATTTTGTATCTTATGTGGCATCTGAAAGTGATTTAGTTGAACAATGTGGTTTCTGATTGGTATTTGAATTGGTTCCAGAACATTTTTCATAATAACCATCTTAAAGATCCCAATTATCTGATCCTCTTTCCCCCTTCACATGGTTTCATAGGAGGTTTCCAGAGAAAGAGAGCGATCTGCAGGGGCCGGCGGGCTGGCGCACAGTGAGCTGAGCAGGGCTGGCGTGCGGGCCTCAAATGAAGGGCCTGCTCGTTAGCCTGAGTTGTCCAGGACGCATTTATGGCTCCATAAAGGAGGCCTTGGCATTACCAGGATAATTACTTACTAAAACAAGCCCATAAAACCAAAGGGTCGCCTTGACTCAAAGGCAAACAGGGAACTTTTTTTTTTTTCCTTTTAGTGTTAACATGTAAAACTAGTAAAGTGTATTTAGATTTCTATAAAATCAGCTCTGGGTGCAAAAGCGATGGTTGATTTACCAGCTGGGCAGCAAGATCAACTCCCCAGGCTTACAGAGGGGCTAAGGAAAGTCTTCCTGTAGAGTAGGAAAGACGCTCATTGGTGAAGGCCTGGACTCACTTGCCAGGTTCAGATGTCCTAGTGTTCTGGGTGAGAGAGCATACTCAGGAGTCCAACAGCAGGCTGCCACCGCTCGGCTCCATGGTGTGACCCTCGGCACTGACCCCGACTCTGTGTGTTACGTCTGTCCAGTGGAAATTATGTCAAACCTCTTTGACAGGCTCACTGGAAGAAATGGATAAAACAACACACATGAAGGGCTTAGCACGTACCTGGTAGGTAACGGGGCACACAAAGGATGTGGCTCTTATCACAGTAATGGAATATTTTATTGCAAAAACAGTAGTTTTTATTATCACAAATGTGAATAATAGGATTGAACTTTTGAAACATTGATAATTATATCTTTGTTTCCATTGGAATCTCTTCATTCCATTTCACTTTTTAGCTGACGTTGAGTGTATGTGTTTAGGAGGTGCAATGGACATTTTGAAACACACTTTGCGGAGTGACTAAATCTAGTGACTTAACTTCCCATTACTTCCCATACTTACCATTCTTGTGTGTGGAGAACACTGAGAATCTACTCTGCTTGCAATTTTGAAATGCACAACGCTTTGCACTTTGACCCAACCCGTGGCTACTCTTTTCTCCCTGGCCCCAGCCTCACCGCTGTTCTGCTCTCTGTTTGTGTGAGTTCAACCTTTTCATCATGATGTGGATGTAACTGGAGGACATGATGGTGAGTGCAATAGGCCAGGCCCAGAAGGATGAGAAAGGGCAGGCTTGTTTGTGAACTCTCGTAAGGAGGAAGCATTCTGGGGACACTAAGTGTAGCGCTGACACTGTGCTAGGCATCTGAAATAGTAGAGTTCCTTAATTCTCTCAAGGTAAAGTTCTTACCTAAGGTGAAGAATCTGGTAAGTGGCTGAACTCAATGTAGGGCTGCCAGGTTTACCAAATAAGACTGCAGGACACCCAATTAAATTTGAATTTCAGATACACAATAAGTAATTCTCATCCCCCTCTGCGGTCTTGAACACGTGGCCCTCAACGTCATGGTGAGTATTACTATCCACGCACCTGGTAGGATCGTTCGTCACACTCCCTGGAGGCCTCAACATGGCACAGTGTCACACTCTAGTCACATGGTCACCCCTAATAGTAAGGGAGTCTGGAAGGGTAGACATCTGTGTCACGAGAGCAAGAAGAACAGGCATAACTGAACAGCTCGCAACCTCGACCATACACAGGGGCAGTCCGATGATGCAGCCATGGTGAAGGGATCTTAGTTTATCCCAAGACCAACGGGAATCCACTGAGGGGATTTAGGTAAACAGCCGAGATGTGACTGGATTTGCAGTTTGAAAAGAATCCTCTGGCACCCAATTGGAGTAGAGGTTAGAAGTACATAGGAGTGGTTGGGTATAGGGAGATCAGTTTCAAGGACATGAGAACAACCCAGGCTGGAATCCTGTTGGCATGAAGCGGAGTGGCGGGTGGTGCTGGAGCCAGGGAGGAGGAGGAGTTCAGCCCCATGCACCAAACCGACACCAAGGAGGAAGAGCGAGTGCAGAACAGGCCCGTTTCCTCTGCTGAGCTGTTTCTCCTTGCCGTCACCAGAATCGCCTTAGCTGCTTTTGCATCACTAGGCTTCTTGAGCAGCAGCAGGAAAAACGAAGAATCAGAATCATCCTAAAGAAGTCACTGGATTTGGAAAACGTCATCAGAAGGGCTTTTGTGGCCCCTAGGCAAAATTGCCAGGGTCTGAATGGGTTCAGCACAGCCTGACATGAAGAAAAAAGTTAAATAAAATAAAGTTAGAAACCACCCACTGGAATGTGATAGGACGGAGTCAGCAGACACAGAACGTGTGTTACCTTTTTATTGTTTTCTTATACATAAAATGAGGGCAGTAATACCCAGTCCTCCTACCTCCTGGGACTTCACTGTTGTGAGAAGCAAAGGCCAGAGAGATCACAAACTCAGAGGAGCACAGTGGCTCCTGTTAACAGGGCTCCCTGGTGTTTGAAGTTTCTATAATTGCTTGACCCAGCTATTTAAGAAGAAGTCCATCAAAGTATTTGCACACAAAGTAAAGAATTGCGTGTTCAAAAAGCCTGTTCGTTCTTTTCTTGTTTTTACTGCCACCTAATATAACAGTAAGTGAAAGCGATTTTCCTAGTGTAAAGGGCTAACCTAAACAAACACAAGATACATGAGCTTGTTATTCAGTGCCCAATTTAATTGGAGAGTTGAGAGTTTGGTGGTTGGTTTTATTGGTGTAAAAGAGGGAAACTATTCAACTCTAGTTGGAAATGATCTTTCTAGTGGTACTGAACCTTGGTTTTTCCTTTAGTCATCTAACCAGCTGAAAATAGTAACAGGTAACACTCCCTCAAGGCTGGGCACTGTTCTAAAGATGTGTGTTTGTGTGTGCATCATGCCTATGTTTATATGCACACACACACGAATATACCCCTCACCATGATCTCATCCTGAAGATACCACCATTACCATCTCCATTGCAAAGACAAGGAAACTGAGGCACTGACAGGTTCAGAAATTTGCCCACAGTTACAAACCTAAAAGGTAGCTGTGCCAGAATTCAAGTTCAGGAATTGACAGACCACGCCCTTCAACCCCACTGTGCCGCCTCCTCTCAACACAGGAAATGCTCTGCCATGTGCTGTGTTCTGCTCCCAATAAGACCTCACTCAGATTCTGACGATTGCACTGTTTTCTCTAGAAGACTTTCCCTAACAGCACTCTGATAAATTACTCCAAGAATTACCACTCACTTGGCCCACAGTTACTAAAGTCAGGCTAGTAAGATAATCCCAGATGGGTGGGAGGACTGGAAAATTCCACAACCAACTGCTGTCAGCTAGAGCCCTATCCAAGGGGAGAGGTCGCTGCCAAAGTTGCTCCTTCAAGATGGTGACTTTGGGGGCCACGCGTGTGCTGCGGAGGGGAAGAAGCATCCTGTCCTTCTTTTCCTGCTGCCGGTGTCTTATCATGGAGAAGGCAGCTGCTTGACCTGAATCCTGGAAGTCAATCATATTCTCATTGAACTAAGGTGGAATGACAATGAGTAGGACAAAGGAACAGAAAAATAGGAAGGAGGAGGCAAGAAATCGCAGAGGTGGGAAAGTCCAAGAGGAGGCTAGGCTCTGTGCAAGTCAGGACCTTCACTCCTCAAAGATCCAGGGAGCCGCTGAAGGAAGCCTAGCAGCCTAGCAGGGGGTCTCAGGGTTAGGGGATGCACTGCATTTCGGCTCAGGACTTTCTGAGCTTGAGATATGAGGCACATTGAATAGGAGCGTTCTGTAGGTAAAGGAAATAAAGTCTGTGGTTCAGAAGAGAGTTGTGGACTAATCTCAGTCAGTTAGTAGTTGAAGTCACAACTACCAGTGAGATTTCCCAAGTGAATGTACAGAAGAAGGAGAGACAGTAGAGATGGGAACCCTGCGGGATGGTCACATTCAAGGGTGGGGGACAGAGGAAAGATGAGCTGAGGACAAGCAGGGAGAGTTGCATGAGCAGGGCCCTGGAGAATCCAAGGGAGGAGGCAGCAATGTTTCAAAGGGTGTGGGCTGACGTGTCAGGCATCTCAGAGGGTGAGGTGAGGTGAGGGTTGCAAGTTCCTCCCGGTCTCAGTGGAGATGCAGGGCCAGCTCCTCCTCCCAGAAGTGGAAGCTGGTTGGGAAATCAAATGAAAGAGCCAATGAAGGGTCTTCTGAGCAACGAGAGGCACAGGTGGAACGTGGCTACTGTTCTGTTCTGCCCCAGTGTTTCTCCCGGAGACTGGGAAGCGGCATGGAGTCCTGCAGCCCTGGTTTCTCTGACAGCCTCTTAAAGCAGATCAGGGTGAGGCAGAATTTCATGTAAGATTTAAGCTATCAATTTTTAGGTTATTTTCCAAATCCCCAAACTAAGCAAAGCGGTACACCGGATCCTCTTTGGGGGCTTAGTTACCTAATGTAAAAACATACAAGTGTCCCCAAATGCAGGTCTTATGTGTATTTGAGCACAGAGCCACTATTTGAACTGGGTCTTTTCCATTGTTACCAAACCCAGATGATTCCACAGGTTGAAGGGAATTTTCATCCATTACTTTAATTTTCCTCTTGGGTTTATTAGTACATTTAATTCCTAATACCCATGCAGGCTGGAGGGTGTATTTGAGAGGAGGATGTTCAAAAGTACTCTGCTCTGTAAAGATTCACCCACTTGCCTTTTACCAGTTTTATGGTCCCATGGTTTGCGGTCTCAACCCCTCCTCTTACTTTCTGTGGGTCTCAGATGTGTCACCTGGCTTTTCAGGACCTCAGCGGCCTCACCTGTCTGAAGAGGACAGTGAGCAAGATGCTCAGGAAAATCCCATGTTCGACACCCGGAGTCGGCAATCATTTCCTACAAAGAGCCCTGTGACAGACACTCTTGGCCCTGCGGCTCCATGGTCTTGAATGCAGCCACTCAACTCTGCTGTCACAAAACTGAGGCAGCCACAGGCAACATGTGAACAAACGATCATGGTCATGTTCCAATAAAACTTTATAAGAACAGACGCTGGGCCAGATTTGGCCCCCAGGCAGTCATTTACCAACTTGTGTTTCAGACTTGAAAATTAAGTGCTTCGATTTGCAATTTTAGACTGCTCAGAATAAGCTATTATAATGTTCATATCCCAGGAAAGGCAAATTATTCAACTACTGCCAGTCTCCAAGTGTCAAGAGTCATAAAATTTATCTCACACAACGAGGTTCAGTATTTCATCAGTAAACGATCTGGTCCCTCAAAAGGTAGGTGAGAAAGACTAATGCAAACCTAGTTGAACTTAAAAATCTATCTCGATCCAGTAATGTTAACAGTCTACTCAAGAAATATTTAATCCAGGTGTGGTGGGGCACACCTATAATCCCAGCAGCTCAGGAGGCTGAGACAGGAGAATCACAAATTCAAGACCAGCCTCAGCAACTTAGCGAGGCCCTGAGCAACCCAGTGAGATCCTGTCTCAGAATAAAAAATGAAAAGGGCTGGGGATGTAGCTCCATGTAAATTGTCTCTGGCTTAAATCCCCAATACCTCCTCCCAAAATAAATGTTTTATATCATTTTGTTTAAAATTCCCAGTATTTGAAAGCCCCCCTCCCCTGCCCAGTGACAGTGATGTATGTGTGAATGGGGAGGAACGGCTTGGACGTGTGGCACCTCAAGGATCATACACATTCTAGGAGCAAGTCCCCTTCCCTATCCTGAGGGCCGCCCTCCCTGCCCACACGGGTGCTGCTTGCCCTGCTGGCGCCAACAGCTGAGGTCTGTGGTCAGAGCCATTTCCATGCTCTGGGCTGGGGCTGGGGCTGTGCAGGGCTTGGGAGTGACCCTTGGCTGACCGCCTCACCTCAGCTGCTGTTGGGGTTGGAGACCCCCTCTGAGGCCTGGCTGTGACTGCCATCAGGCCTGGCTGGAGGTCTGATGTGCACTTGTGCTGCAGAACCATCTGACCCCAGCACGGTGACACTCTTTTGCCAAGTTTCCTAACTGTGCTATCAGCTCTTTCCAGAACCTATCTACCTAGGATCCAAGCTTGGCTCAGGAATGACAGGCCTCACAGCTACCTCTGCCCGAGCTTGTTGTGTTATCTGGTAGTCACAACCCTGACCCAGCTTGGCTCCGAAGGCCTGTGAGCCTCCTGCCCAGTCCCAAGCTGTGTCTTGGAGTTTACTGCCCCTCACAGTAAGTACCTGGGTAGGGGGACATCTGTGCTGCTCTCTCTCTCCCTCTTCTCCGTCTCACAACCTCTGCAGCCAGAAGGAGTCAGCTTCTCTTGCAGGGCCCCTCCATCCTCCTCTTCAGCTGCTGTGGAGCCGACCTGGAGAACCCAGCATGAGAGTCATCTTCTCCATGCCACAGGGGTTCTCTCGGCACCCTTCATGCTCAATTGGTCATTTGCTAAAGGGAACAAAGAAGGTATTAGAGGACACCCTTTTCAACAATGTCTGGCTGGCTCTCAAACCTACTCCTTTGTTCAAAATCTATTTTATATGTCAGCAGCTATTGTTTCCATGTTGATTTCCTTATGCAAAAATACATAATCTTCCCTCAAACTAATGGATGGATAGATGGATACATCTGGAGCATCAGGATGAAGAACTTATATTCCAAGATAAAAAAAAAAAGAGGAAGGTATATTTCCAAAATAAAGCATTTCTAGTTAATTGGCAATTCATTCTGAAGTTATTTGGTAGCCTACAAAGACCACTAAATAGAGGGAGGCTCTTGAGAGTGCCAAGCTCGGGTGGGTGGGTTGCTAAGGATGCATAAGGGGAGAAGAGCAGGCAGAGGCCAGCATATGCAAGGTGGGCATGCTGCATTCAGCCCACAGGCAGAGGGAAGAGGAGAAGAGCTCCCAAGTGCATTTCCCAAGTGTGTAGTCCAAGGTTACCATGGGAGAAAAGCAGCTGACATATAATCAGACTGCAACCCAGCAAGAGGCCTGGAGGAGAAGACTGAAGAATGAGCTAAAGCCATGATTATGCAAGATCTAAGCACTGGACCTGAGAGTCAGCAGTACTGGTTGACAATACCAGAGGACAGAGAACTTTGTTCCAAAAGGGGTCCCTGGGAAACTCCCTGGACTATGGGAGCAGATTCAAAATCCAGGAGATGATGGTGAGGGGCCCAAGAGAATGCTCTAGGGAGAATTAAAAAGCATCTGGCAAGAGAAACATACTTTAAAATATTTAAGAACTAGCTAGAAAATTTATATTTGATTATAAGATGGATAATTGCTCATAATCAGAAATTTAGACCCTCAATTTAAATGCCATCTCACTACCTACAAAGCCATGGAAAATTCATAAGTAGTGTACTCTTGACTTTGAAGTGTATTAGACATTTTCAGAAGTATATTTCATTCCTAATTGTACCATCCCGTGGCTGACATCAGCATTTCTTGACGTGCACTGGCTGATAAAGAGATGGAAGTAGGATTAGTAAAACACGCCAACCCAGCATTGAAGTGCCCCTCAGAGAGTGGACGATCCCTTCATCTACTGGCTACACACAGGTATCACAGGACACTCCCAGGCACTCGGGGATGCAGAACAAAGATTACACTGATTCCTGTCCTCGAGAAGATTAAGGCCTAATGGGAAGGAAATAAATACATAAAATCAACATAAATACACACAGATGTGCACAGCAATTACAAGCGGGAGATGGTCTATGGAACCAAGAATCAAGCTGATTAGTTGAAGAATGGTTAGGTAAACCTCAAAAAGATGTGTAAAGGAAATAGGGATTCCAGGTGGTTATCAATGTGCTTTCAGAGAGAATGTTAGTTCCAGGACACTTCTTAACGTCTAAGCTTGTAACATGCAACCTCCAGTATCCAAGAAACTTTGTCTCTAACATACATTTACCACCCAGTACCCAAAATGACTACTAGGTTTAAGAATGGATTAACAACTCTTGTGCATTGCTACATCTCTAATTAAAAAAATAATAATAATTCAGTATGAGGAAGTTTACTACAGTGTGACAGCAAAAATATGTATGATGAAAGTGTACAGCAACTTGAACTTGTCACCCACCAGTGGTAGACAGTGTAGGCTCTCCCTCTGAAGCCCATAAACACCATCACACGGTGGGCGTTCTGTGAGTACGTTTCTGTGCACTGGGACAGCTACAGAACACACTGTGACCTGTTCTGAGGCCTGATCTGAGCAGGTCCTCAGCTGTGGGCTCTCTTGGACCTTCCGTTGTGGCTTTTCCAGGCCAAAGGAACCAGGAGGGCCATCTGTCAGTGAGGAGCTCAAGGCATAAGTTCCACAAAGGGGAGGGATTAAGACTAGAGGAAAGTAAGGTATCAAATCCTTTGTCCAAAGAGGGAACCAGAAGACACATCTCACTTAAGGGCAGGGGGTGTGTGGGGGGGCGACCAGAAGTGAAAAGCTTTAGTGCAGAAGAGCCTAGAAAGAGCTTGGAAGGGCTCTGGAATTCCACAGGCTGCGGCAGTCATTTTCCTTGCCAAAAACCCACCCAGAAATTCTTAAAGAAAAGAAAGAAAGAAAAAGAGAGAAAAGAAAAAAAAAGAAACAGAAATAAAAGCCTATGGGACCAAAAACATTGACTAATAATTCTTGAATCCCTCTCCACAATATTATTCATCCCCGCCAAGGTCAGCTTTGGTCACGCGTGGCCGGAGGTCTGGGCATGCAGTTCCCAGTTTTATTTTTACAGTAGTTATGGAGCCCTTTGCATTTCCAAGGGCCCCCCGTCACTTGTTTCCCACCCGTCCAGACCACCCACCCACGTTCCCACACACACTCCCAGACACACCCACACAGACCCGGATTCTTTCAACCTCAGGGTCCAGGAGCACTGCTGCTCCCCAGACGACTTCGCTTTACGCACTTGGATGACCCCAAAGTAAGTTTCCCTCTCTGGGGACCGATCTAAGGCTCTTACCACTGGGCAAACATTTATGGAGCACCTACTGTGTGTGAGGCACAGATGGATGTAGGGGCTGTAGGAAGCTCTCCAGGAGGCAGAGAAACGCCAGCGCTCCGCTCTGCTGAGCAGGCCCCTTGCTTTCTTGCAGGAGACACGTACATGAGTGGGGACGGGGGTGCCCAAATCCAGAGGCCATTTCCCCTGCTGCCCGTGTGCCCTTCCTGACTTTGCTTCTCCTCCCCCTGGCCCACTCTTCCTCCCCGGCTCTTCATCTTGTGCTGTGTGTCTCTCCCTCCTGTCCTTCCTGCCTTCTTCTCTTTTCCACTCCAACAAAACCTCCGTGGGAGGTGCCCGAGGTGGAAGCTCTCGCTGTGCGTTCCCTGCTCCCTGACAAGCCCTTCATGGGAGTGGGCCCTGTGGCCATGACAAGCTCTGAACACACAGAAGAAGGACGGTGCTTGTGCTGATTCAGAAAGACTGAAAACTGCTTCCTCCCCCGCCCCAGGCTGCGGCTCAGGGAGAGGAGGAGGCCTGGCCACCAGCAGCCACTGCGTGGACCTCAGCCTTCCCACAGCCCCAGCCAAGCCCTCCAGATGATTTATGGGGTGTCAGGACATTCTGACCACAAGGTCGGGACAGAAGGGTTTTCACACGTCAGCTGCCATGAAAGAGAAACAATTTGATTCTGTCTTTCGCTGGCACTGTCTGTTTTCACAATGAACAGGGGATGGGGTCGCCTGGAGATGATTTGTCTAAGCACCACGACCAAGACTGCTGCGAGATGCTGATTTCGACCCTGGCTTCCTTCTCCTCCCTTCCCAGCTGGGCCGGGCACTTGTCTTTCTTACTCTACCAAAATGGGACGGGGACCGTTTCACCCAGGCAGCTGCCCTGTGCCACAGAATAAACTAAAGGCCTGGTGGCTCCGTCCTCCACTCACTTTTAGTGGGAAAAGGGGTTCAAGTCAGAAAGGGGCAGGAGGAGCCCTGTTCTTGTCCTGCCCATGGTCCCGCCAAGCCGTGGTCTTGAGTCTGCAGCAGTGTGTTCCTTGGCGGGAATCACGGCCTCCTGGCTCTTCCCGAAGCTGCAGCACCGTGGAGGTTCTGCTGAGTGGCCCGAAGCTCTGCTGCCAGGAAAACCCAGTGTGGGCTCAGAGAAACAGCAAGGCAACAGCTCAACGCTCCTCCCTCCACCCCAGGCCTCAAGGCCAGCCCCCTCCCCAGCACCATGTCCCCCAGGCTCTCAGCTGGCCCAGAGGTCATCTCTGAACCTGAGTTGGACAAAGGGTTTCACTGTGGGGTGCTCACGGAAACTCCCAGAAGGAGAGGGCTCCCTGGTGCTTGGGCCTGGAAATAGCAGGCCTTCCCGGGCTGATTCCTGTGAACTTCTGGTCAAACACTCCTCCTGGATTTGGCCACCTGACAGGAAGACAGGGTGAAGCACAACCTATTTCATCAATCTTGGAAGAAGTAAAGCTAGTTAAATGGGATGAAGTGAACCTCTGTATACTAACAGGAAATGACCTTTAAGAAACATTAAGATCAGTCTGGTGGAATATTATGCTGCCATGTGTAGGAAAAGAAGCATCTACATAGAAGTTTATACTCAAAAAGACTCAAAGAATGCAGAGGCTGTCTAAGGGGTTTCCTTTAAAGAAGAGGACTAGACACCTGGGTCAGAGTTCAAGTGGAGATCTTCCCACCATGTTTTTTGGGGTTTTCTTTTTTCTTTTTCTTTTTTCTCTTTTGGAACTTTTTAAACTAAGAACTTATATTTCCTTCATGGGACAGTTTTTAATTTAAGGTAAAATCCCACAGAACTGTAATGAGAAAGGGGAGTGAAAAGGGAAGCCAGAGAGTAAAGCTGAGGACGTGGATCACTGTTGGGACAGCCCCATCTCCAAAAGCCACTGCCATCCTGCTAAGTGAAACGAGCGTGTCCCCAAACACCAAAGTGTTGAGAGCCACAGCGAAGGGGCCCCAGCAAACTTCCAGCTGCCAGCTGATGATTGGCTCCTCTGCGGTGATGCTCATTGGGCTGTTTCCCTGCCCTTTCAGACCACAGAGCTGCTCATTGGGGGACTCTTTTGGCTCCGCCCACACGACCCAGCCAATCAGCCTCAAGAGCAGGAGGAGGGGGGGTTGAGAGGCTTGTGGGAAGCCGTGGTGGCAGTTGGGCTCTGAGGGAAATCCTGAAGAGCTCATATGGTGTGGCCTGTGTGTTCTAAATAAAGTTCGTTTCTGCTCCACAAGTGGCTCCTGAATTGTGCCCAGCCAGACTGTGGCACCAAAGGCCAAGTGTCATCCCTGATGTGTGGACGCTAACCCACAATAAGGTGGGGGGGGGGAATAAAAAGAACAAAAGCCACTCCCCTGAGAGACAGCAATGAGCTCCAGGAGGAAAGGGGGAAAAATTCCTTACTCTCCTGTGGGTGAGAAGATTACCCCCCAACAAGGACTGGAGTCAAGGAGACGGACCCTCCCGCATTCTAACATCCAAGAAGCCTCAGTTTCAGGTAAAGTGCTGAGTCAAACCGGCTTGCTCCCTGCTCTGAACAAGCCGAGGCTTCTGCAGCTCTGATGTGCTGCTCGCCCCAGTGATCATTACCCATCTCCCCTCCAAGCCCAGCTATCTGGGACATCAGGAAGAACTGTGTCCCTGTCAGGGAGAACAGCGCACCCTGCTAGAGCAGCGTAGTGGTACCCTCAGGGTCCTCGTGAACAGAGATGGGGAGAGAGAAGGGCAAGCGAGCTCTGAGGAGGGCAGCCCATCAACCCACTCTCCTCACAGGTGGGGAAACAGGAACTTGGTGGGTGGGCAGCCAACTGAAGATGGGGACATCTGAGCTCATTTCCCCTGGGTGGGTCACAGGAAAATGGCCAAGAAGCTGTGACCACGCTCGGAGATGGACGAGGAACCCACCTCCCGCTCCCAGGAAGCCACACCATTCTACACCAACAGACGATGCAGTCGCACAGCCCTGCAGACAGTGAGCCTAAAAGGACCCTCAAGGGGAAAGGTGCAGGAGACAGCAGCCAGTGGGTGAACCCCATGGGTCACCTAGTGCTCAGGAACTGCCTCGGGCGTTAAACAGCTCTTGTGGCGTGACTAAGGCGTTATGGGATGTGGACACTAATTTTCTATTCAAATTGTTGCTCTAAAATAAGTGAGAGATGTGGACAAATGCTCAGACCCCTTGTATTTATTTTAACCTACTTCTTCACTCACTTTATGGTGATTCCATATGATATGATTATGGCCGAGACCACTCCTTGAGGAAGTCAGCCATGATTTCCAAGGAGTTCTTTTATTTAAGAGCAAGGAGCACACATAGCCACGTATTCCTGAATCTGTTTTTAAGGAAAGAGATGTTATTAGACTTCTTGATGGGATTATTTGAAAGGTGCATCAAATCATTGTATATAAAATGTACGTGCACAGATAACATATTAGAAGAATGGAAGAAACCAACAAAAGAAAGAAATCCCAGACCTGCCTTTGACTAGCTGCAAGTGTCACCTTGGGAAAGTTCTCAGCCTGAGCCACAGCTCCATGGGAGAGACGCAATGATGAGAGATCACACGGTATTGTGCACGCGCGGCAGCTAAATGGCTTGCTGCAGGTGGGAGGCCAGAGCAGTGGCGGACAGGCAGCGAGCACCAGGTGTGGACATCATCCTCGTCACTGTTGTCCGTGGGGTCTGGACATGAAGCTACCCTAAGGCCACCAGCACACTGTGTGGGGTGCATGAAGAGCGCCAGGATGCTCTCCTGACCCCTCGGCCTCCCAGAGGTCCTCTTGGTGCCTCTGCTGGGCTGGTAGCTGTTTCTTCATGTGCTGCAGGGCCACACGCACAGGCGGCACCATCTGTCTCGAGTGACACGTGTTTACCCACTTGCATACCTATCCCTCACTTGTCCACCTCTTCTCCCAGAAAAAAAAAAATAAAGTGCCTGTCTCAGTCTTTCATTTGTATCAGCCTCCTCTAATTTCCTGTCCCAAATGCCCTGATATTTAGATTAGAATCCTAACAGAATATCTGCAGGTGGAGGGGAGAGAGAAACCAACTGCAGTCTTCTGTGGGTCCCTGGCCTCCTCACCTTCTGTTTCCTGGAGGCCAGGTGTCCCATTCGGGTCTGCTGTCACTGAGGGACCCCAGGACCATGCCATGCCCTGTGAAATAAGCGAGGTGGCACAGCAGACACCGTTGCTGTGGCCCAACATGTGCTTCCCCCTAGGACTTGCTAATTAAACCCCAAGTATTTAATGTATTTAGGTAACAGAGATTGCATACTTTTAAGAAGTTCAGCCTCTTCTCTGGCCTCACTTGCCATGTTATTCTTTTTGCCAGTGATCAGAGGTAAGTGTGTGACTCAGACCTGGCTAATGAAGCTTGAAAGAACATCTGTTAGGGAACAAGGTAGGAGGAACTTCTAGAAATGATTTTCTTTCTTTAAACACACATACACATGCAAACTTGCGGGAGGCGGGGGCATTTCCTCCTGTCTCTAAATTTAGTTAGATGACAATGTGTTGCCAGGAGCTGTGGCAGCCATGCTATCATAATAAGGTACCTCTCTAAAGAACCAAAGCCAATATGCTGAAAATGGTGGCGTAGAAAGAGAGAATGGGAAAATTGATGGCATCATTGAGTTACTGTGATTGCCCTGGGATCATCTCTCTTGTAAAGCATAAGCTAATGGCATTTGATCTTCTGGTACTTAATAATTAATCCTAGCTAATACAAACATGCATTTTGAAAGAAAAACAGAGTGCTTTATAACAGCACATTCATTAATCCTGGACCACCCCCTGGAATATCTAACACATATGCCCAAAAAATAATTAATGATAAAAACTTTTCTATATTTCAAAGTATTTTCACACTCCTCTTACTTCTTCTTGTAGACTTTTCCATGAAAAAAATTCACAGGATTTTTCTATTAAAAACTTTGTCATATAAATGTCATAATTATCTTGCCTCCATTAATCCCAAATTTTCACAAATACAAAATTCTGTTTTATTCCCTCAAATTACAAATTTATAGTTTAATTATATTTATTGCGTTTTTCATGCCCTCACCCACATTCATTATCCCTTCCCAGAGAGGCTTTGGCTAAAAGCACCGATTCAGGGCCACGGAGACCCAGAGTCATGCTTGCTGTCCGTGTGAGCCACCCAAACATTTATTTTCTCTGACACTTCACTTCCTCATCTCAAAATAATATCTAGGTCCATTACCAAGATGAAACCTTGGCACCAATAAAATCTCAAAAAAATATATAGGAAGAAAAGAAGCAGGGGGAGAAGAATAATAAAACAGTAAAAGGAAGAAAAGGAAGAGAAACACCTCAGGAGAAGAGGGGTGCAGAAGAAAGAGACAAAGAAGGAGCAGGAGGGACAACGTGAGATGACGGAGGTGACCATGGGAAGGAGTGGGCGGGGGGGTCACTGTGATCCAAGAAGAACGTTGAGAGGCAGAGAGGCTGTCACACTTGAGAGCCCGGCAAGGCTGACCCTCCGCTCCTCAGTGCCCCGCGATGCCCCCCGGGCTTGGGTACCGTACATGGCTGACGCTCTCTCCTAGAGTTTGAATCTAGTTACTCCAAATATCACTACAGAGTAAATTACTATTTAGTAAAAGGACTGCAGTCCTTGGGCAATAATCCTCGTATTTCAAAGAAGTGATTGATTCATAAGATTCCGGTGCAATTAAAGAACCTGGAGAAGTCCCTGGGGTTTGTTTAGTCAAATGCGAGGTTCGGCTCAATTAAATGAGTTAAAAAAAAAAAAAAAATGTGATTCCTTGGATTTCTTCTCTAATGGCCAGGTGTCCTCCTCCTTCAGTGATGACAGGACGAAGGAAAGAGCCTTTTTTTGCCCCCCCCCCCCCGATGCAAGAGGGAAGTCTTAACAAGGAGGGCTAAAACAAGCCTCGGGGTGACCACCCCACTGGTCACATGTCACTTGGTGCAGAGAATCTAAAAAGCTGGATTCATTTTTGCAGTCTGATGCAGGCAAACGGCAAGTAGCAGAGAACTGGGAAGAGTTCTCCGAGGATGCTGTAGGCCCCAGTTCCCTCCTGCAGCCTGGTCTCCGCCACCCGGTTTCCCGTCTCTAGTGGGCACGAAGCCTCGGCGTTTCTGACTTCCCAGGGGCTGCCTGCCCAGAGGCCGCCCTCCACTGCAGACTAGGTTACATCAGCAGCCATTTCTCAGGCACAACCGTGGACACTGTGGCTGGTTCTCATCTTCCCTCCATAAAGCCAGTTGGGCCAAATGCTACCTCCATCACGGTCACCCGAACCCTGATGCCATCACCTTCCAGGGTTTGGCTTTCAGCTCCGAATCCTGTTACCTTGCAGCCCAATTCCAGTCGAGTGACTTCACCCAAGAAAGCAAAGGAAGGAAACTCTTGCCTTGGCCTGAATTAATAATGGAGAACGGGGAGAAGTCTAATCTTCCAGTCCAGAAGATGTGTGCATTGTTTGTTGTGAAGAGCCCTTGGGGAGGCAGAGATTTCAAGTTCGGCATTTATGTGGCACATTTTTCAATTAGACGATACACAGTATGGCATTTCCCCCTCCCTTCACCCCTTCTCTTTTATTACCACATGACTTCATCTCCCCATGTGACTGACAGAGCCCATTGGGCTCAAGACTGATAAAAAACATCTGTGGGAGAAAAATTGCAATTTAGAAAACAATTAACTACATCAATTTCAATTCATTTGGTTGGCCAGAGAAAGAAAAGTTGTTTCAAAGAGGAAACTCGATCTGCAGTGGTTATGGATTAAAGGGCACGCAGACTTGTTCCTGGGTCCTGGTGCAGAGGAAGACGCCCAGCTCAGAGTCGGGGTGCAGACCGAAGCCTCCACGAGGGGCGCTGCAGATGCTGACATTTCTCTACTTTTCCAATGTCTTCTTGTTTGTAAGACACTTTTCTTCCATTCTCTTGAATTCCAAAGAACTTGAGGACTTACTTGAAGGACGTTTCCCTCTTTTAAACATTCACCAGATGCTCCAAGTGAAACTGGGTTTGCTGTTGAGGGTCCTAAGGTCTGAGATGTGTGTGTGTGTGTGTGTGTGTGTTTGTGTGTGTGTGTGTTTTCCATTCTGCTTTTCTTCACTAGCTCTGTGAGCACCTATAGGTCCATCACTCTGAGGTGCTCAGAATCTTTGTGTATTACGGCCTAAAAACCTTAAAGAAAGAATTTTAATACCAAGCAGGTCAACTCTGAGTGCTTCCTCTTTTGCCAGAAGCACCTACCTAGATAAAAATTATCGCTCTCACTTGCTGAGTTCTGTCTGGAGAGCAGGTCACCGAGACTCACACCTTGATTCTATCTCATTCACTTGCAGCATAATTCCCAGGGAGCTGCCTTAACATTTCCATATCTTTCAGGTGAGAAATTGATGTTTCTCACTTAATGTCCCTCAAGGGGTCTGAAGACCTAAAATCAAGATCCAGAAGCAGGAATTTTATGTTATTTGATTAAGAAACAGTAACGATCCAGAAGCTCCTTTGAAGAAGCCAGTTGGTGGGAAGGTCCTACTAAAGATCCCACTCCTTTTCTTTGAACCAATGGGAAGCGCACCACTTGAATAGCACATGTTTCGTTTTGCCTATAGACAAGGAGCCCACTTAGAATAACATCAAGGGGCCCAGTGGATTAGGGCCCTCTCCATTCCTGATGAGCCAGTGTGAGTGACGGGATCACTCAACGCTTGGTCCACTTGGCACTAGGAGGCTGGAGGCTACAGAACAGGAGCAGGGTGGCCTGGATACAAAGTAAAGAGGAAAAGGAGGTGCAGATAAGGGCATTGGAAAGGAAGAGGGAGCCAGCTGAGGAGCCTCTGGTGGGCAGTGGTGGAACCCAGGACCCGAGGGTCTACTAGGATCCAAGGATTTGGGCTTGTGAGTGGGAGCTGGGAGTGGTCTCACAGCTCAGTAAAGTCAGATGCTGCTGGGAAGAGCTCGACTAACTGGGGACGTGGATGGAACAACGCCTGGATTTAGGCAGTAGGTACTGGGGCCCTGGAAATCTCCCTGCGTCGTTAAGAGATGGTTGGGGACAGGAACCTCAACACCTGCGAGAGGAGGTCGCTGGTGGGAAGGGGGTGAGACAAGAAGAAACCAGGAGAGAGGTAAGCAGGGAACATTGAGAAGGCAGATGTGGGCATGGTGACATCAAGAAAGACATGGGACTGAAAATACTAAGGACGCCTGTCCCCTTCCCCACCCTGCGTCCAGTAGGTGAGTGCTGAGGAAGGTCTTGTGTGGCTCTTCTGAAGGTGACAGGAACAGAAAAGTACCTGCTCCTGGTCAAACACTGAGGAAAGGGCAAAGTGTGCGTGGTAAGGTCTTCCGTTTTTGTTTTTTCTCTTCGTTTGTTTCGGTTTGGCTTGATTGGACGTCTCCAGGCCGGTGCAGGACACCAGGGCAATGCAGTCAAAGGTGTCGCTGAACTTACCAGGACCCTTTGTCTTCTCTGACTTTAAAAGCCAGGCACAAAAATGTGACCAAATAAGGTTTCCAGTCTTTCTGGCTTCTGTGCTTGCCAGGAATGCCCCCCAAAACTGCCCCAGAGAAGCCGTAGCTCTACAGGTCATCAGGAAACGGACCCTGGAGCTGGCTGATAAAAAGAAAATGGTTTTCCATGGGAAATAAACAGATTCCGCCTACATCTGAAAGGTCCTGGTCTTCTCTCATGACTCCTTTTTTCATTTTTCCAAAATGTTCTCTTTCTAACACTAAGATGATGTGCTTATTTATTATTTTATTGCATCTCAGTCTCTCCTGGGAGAGATCCTAGAGCTTCACACAGCAGGCCTTCAAACAAACTGTGCTGGATGTACAGAATGGAACTGCGGAGCCTTCCAGCCCAGGTTCAGGGTGGAGAAAGCAGCGGCTCATTCTGAGCTTGAATTTCCATGTGAGTCTTCAAAGCCCAAGAGGAACCCTTGTCATGAGATATATCTGCATCTACATTCTGGGGACAGCTCTGAATTAGGCTGTTTCCTTTTCATCTTGAACTTGAGGTTCCTCTGAGGGCCCTAAGAGGAGCCCTTCAGGAACCAGGAATGAAATCTAGAGGCTCCAACTCTTAGTTATAAGGATCCTTTCTGAAGATTCTAGTTTTCCCTCAAACCAAAGCCACCTACAACTAAAAAATAAATGTTAAAAAAAAGTGCAGGGGCTGGGGTTGTGGCTCAGCGGTCAAGTGCTCACCTAGCATGTGCAAGGCCCTGGGTTCAATGCTCAGCACCACACACAAATAAGTAAAATAGAGGTATTGTGTCTAACTACAACTGAAAAATAAATATTTTTTAAAAGTTCTAATTTTTTTAAAAAGTGCAAAAAAAAAAAAGACCCTCCATGATCTGGCCCTAAGAGCATCCTTAACTCTTATGCCTTAGTACACCTCTCCCTGGCCACCTCTGCTGCATCTGTGCCACTCACCTTGCCGTTGCTCAAACAAGCCAGGGGCACTCATGATAGGACATTTGCACTGGCTGCTGCCTTCCCCCATGGTATCCACACATTGTAAGCCCTTACCCACTTCTCTTCTTTGTTCAAATGGCTCCTGAAGCCAATACCACTGCTATTTGAAATTACAATCTTCTCTCATGACTACTCTTTTCATTTTTCCAAAATGTTACCTTTCTAACACAAAATGATGTACTTATTTATATTTATTGCATTTCAATCTCTCCGAGGAGAGATCCTAGAGCTTCACACACAGAAGGCCTTCCAACAAACTGTGTTGAATGTATAGAATGAAACTGCGGAGCCTTCCTCAAATCCCAGAGATGGAGTGAGTCTCTTTTTTCTCTATATTAACTCTTTAATTATTCTTTTAGTCTTTTTATTATGAATTATTATCATTTATGTACCTGTCTTTTGCATTACCGAGCCACGATCTTTTGAACATTCTCACTACCTTTATTTGCAGAAACCAGTACAAAGTCTGTCATAAACCAAAAACATACCAACTTAATGAATATGCAAAGGTGCTACACACAGAGAGTTCCTTGACTCCAAATCTCTAGCTCTGCAAGTCAGTTACTGTTTCAAAGTCTCTTCCCAACCCCCACTGTAAATACATGTACATACACACTCCACTAATTGAGATAATTTAAAACTATTTTTCACATATTTGCTTAATTAACATGCAGTGACCTCTGCAGAAACACTGGCCTCTGATGATTGTAGGAGGTAGTCTTTTGGCATGGACACCAAAGCATCAGAGTCAGCTGGAACTAAGGAAAGCAATAACACAAACGGTTTTAATTACTCATGACAGGCAGCTGAATCTATCTGACACAGGCCTTCTCCCCAGTCCATCACTCAGAAAAGGCCAGTTACAGGAAATGCTGGAGAGGGAAAAAAAGAAGGGGCCACACTGTGTCCATAACACAAAGCAGATCGTCTTTCATATGCGCGACCTTATTCTTTCTGTTTAAGGTTTTTCTGCTGGTCCCAAATCTATACGATGTCTGACCCACCAAGACTCATCATGCTTTTATGCTGGCTTTCAGGAGGTATAACTCCGATTTTTAAAAGAGGAGGCAGGTGAATACTGCACCCATCCGTGAATCACTGTGCAAACCCAGGGGTCCTGCAAAGTTCATATAGAATCTCAGGCATGCTTGCAGTTAATCTGTCTGTGAAGTATACAGGTGAGCGTCTTCCACTTCTGTCCAACATTCACAGAAGGATTGACTTTATCTATAACCGAGTTTCTCTGGACCTGCTGCTCTATGGGAAATGGGTGAGGATTAGGATTTGCTCTGTTATAATCTGCACCTAATTTTAACATGTCTTTCTTACCCAGTGTATATCAACCTAATGAAACCACGGTCTCTGGGATGGCCATATCCTTGGGTTGGATGCTGTTAAAAATAGCAAGCAAGCTTCCCCACCTGAGCAGGATTTGACCTCAGGACCTGATCTTGCTTTGGTTTCTCCCCACACTCTTGCCTGGTCGCTGAGCTCACCAGCCTTGTGTTTCTGGACATTTCCTCCTGGCTCTCACTGCTTGCTCTGTTTTGGATAGCCTCATATAGCCCCCTGCTCGTGGAACTTCAGAAGCCCTTGATTTTTCCTATTGTGTTGCTGATTCCTGTCCGATGCCTCTAGAAATCAAGACAGCCCTGGGTGTATCTGCCTTTGACATTACCTTGCCTTCTTCCCGCAACAGTCTTGAGTTCCTGCAGTGTGATAAGGCCTGTGATAGAGACGGAGACTCTCATCACAGATACTCCTGCAAGGAGCTCAGGGTTTAATCGAGGAAATGGCAGTAAGCAGATGATTATGATGCCGAGAGATCATGTCTATGACAGGGTAAGCAGAGGGTGGCACAGAACTGGGCACTTCCTCACCAGCTGGGCGCTGGGTGAAGGAAATTTCCAGAAGTCTACAACATCGAGGGAATCTGGGCCAGAAAAAATAATGCACTATATTCTATGCTGAGGAAGTGATGTCTATTAATGTCCTGGGCCATACTTCATGCTCCTTCAGGGAACTACAGTCAGGTATAGCTGTAGGGGTACAGTAGTACAGGCTGGAGAGGGAAACCAGGGTCAGGTCTTGAGGCTTTCTAAGGTATTCTAAAGGCATGGGAGTCATGCTACAGGTGATGGGGAATCACTGGCAGGTTCCATGTGACACCATCCATAAAGAGCAGCGGTGTGCAGGATGGTTCCACCACCCAGCTCTTCCCTTGCCTACCTTGTCCTTCTCGGTTCTGAAAGCCCAGCTCCACACCTCCTCCCCACCAGTGTCCTCCAGCAAAAATAATCCCAGCATCAATCTGAGGGCTTATTTAAAAAACACGAATTATCCCACTTGGTAGAACCAAACCCTCCTGGGGATGAAGGCTGGGAATCTCTATTAATGAATCTCCCCAAATGATTCTGAGACAGCTGACACGGACAGGTATTTGGGAACTAGTGAAGGCTACCACTTATGCCACTGACTTGCAGATGTCCTGATAAACACAAGGAGAATTTGTTTCCTAAATTAGACTGAAGACAGCTGGGGTAGGTGACCTAAATTTCTTCCTTCCACAGTATCTATCTACCTTCAAGGCCAGAAAAACCACTCTCCCGCCTGCACCCTTCCAGAACTTGTGTGTGTCCTCTGAGTAGCATGTCCACGCCTCCACGTGCTCAATGAGGCCACGTGATCGTTCCTCTCAAACCACTGCTCTCTGTACTTTGTACCTATTCCTAAAAATATAGAGGTCAGTGATGTTGACACAATTTACTTCCAATCTCCACTTTCTCCATTAAATTAAGGATAGATGTGGAGTTGGGGGATTTGTGCAGAGCAATAAAGATCTAAGTGGAACAACTTAGGAAGAGAAACAGAGAAGGCCTCTGGCTTGCTCACCACCCACAGATGTCACCACCCACAGCTGTACCCTGCAGCCATACCTGCAGCTTCTAGGTGCTGTTATGGGCCAGGCTATATGGGCAATGACCAAACAGACTCCATTTTACCCTGAGACTCCATAACATGGAAGAAATGCTTCTCCTGTGGGAAAGCCCCACTTCTGTGCCCATTAATAATTACCTAACATAACATACTTGGCAACACAAAATAGCAATTTTATACAATGTAAAATTGTTCTCTTTGCTTTCTCTTTTTCTTGGGCAATGTACCTTGTCAGAGATTGTCTAGACATTAGTAACCATTCTCTAACTTGTACTCAACTAGGGTCATTTTGACCTACTTCCCTTCTGCTTGCTTGCTGCTATGCCAACCTGGAAAGTCCCGTGGGAAATACCAATGTACCCACTGCATTGTCTCGTTAACTGCCCAATTCAGCTTCTGTACTTGCTTGCCTACATTGGCTAAACCCCCAAACGTCCCTATAGTGGTTTTTTGGCTTAAATATGAGGTCAACTAAAGGTGGGCATGCCACTCTATCTAGTTCTTTGGAGACCAGAGTGTCTGCCAAATGGCCAGCACTTAAGGCTTAATTGGAATGGCAATGTGTGGTCTGAGAGTTATTTGAGGGTCTCGGTATCGGTATAACGGTGCTACAAAAGGAGAAATTTGAAAGATGAGAGAATTAGGCGTGCTGGTGTAAAAGAAATAGAAAATTCCCAAGGACAGGCCGAAAAGCTCCAAAACTCATAGTGGGCTAAAGCGCGAGCACCCAGTTTTATCCCACATAGGCTGACTGGTAATGGTTCACCATCTGACTCGGTCTGGTCTCTGGCTTGCTCACCACCCACAGATGCCAACTCATCTTGCATGTATGTGACTCCAGGCTACAGTGAGTAACAGCCATACCTGGAGGTGCCGAGGTCAGAGGCAGTGACACCAATTTCCAGCACACTAGAGGAAATTACCCAGCTAGCTGTAAAGATTCTATAGGGACAGTTTTCCTCTTACGTTAGCGCCATGCCTTGGAAATGTGATGTTTATGGTAGCTTAGCTGTACAGGAGTAGGCCTTCTTGACTTTAATTGGTTATCAGAATTTCATGGAAAACTCAACATATATCAAAACACATGAACTTCAACATGAAAATATTGGAGTGTTTTAAAGACGAGAGCAGGAACATGTAAACATTCTGCTTATAAATATTAGCATTTTTCTTTTTGAAAGATTTTGGGTTATTTTTAAATTAACCCTATGCCTTATGTTAATCCAGCTAGTTAAATTTTAGGTTTTAGGCCATTTCTTTGCCCACTTCTTTTGATGCCTCTTTTCCCAGTGCACCTTCATTTCAACCAAGGAACAAGGAGCAGCCGCAAGGGAACAGGCAGTGTTGGAAGTCAGTGGCTAAAGTTAGATTTTCAATGACATTTACTTGTATGTTCTAGACTGAAACTTCAGAGTACAGCACTTTCTCCTGAAAGGAGACACTTCCCTATCACTGTAATGCAGACTTCTCTTATCAAATTACATCCATATTACATCATTGGGTAACTGAGACCCAAAATAGAAAGTGAAACCATATACATTTTCAGCCAAGAGAAGGGCTAAAGACAAAATTAATTGACATGTTTTCACAAGATTATTTACTCAGTGCCTTGTTAATTAGGGGGAGATGTTTGTTTAAGAGAAGTAGTAGCATCAAGGAGGGAAGAAGAATAAAGTAACTGACCCCAGGGCAAGGAAGCGGGTGTCAGCTTTCTCTCACCCATGTTGGACAACTCTATTACACAAATAATCAGTGAGGAAGAGAGTTGAGAATTCATAAGTACTGTTTCCTTTTCTATTTTCATTCACACTTGTACAGGTGAGGTGTCTATAAGCTGTTTCTTATAGGGTTTTTCAGGATGTTCCCACTCCATCTTTCAGAAAGCCCATGGAGAGTCCCGCGCGTGTCCATTACAGCGTCTGCCCATCATTGTGTGCACATTAGAGTGTGCATTATCCCACCAGTGAGTCCTGTACATATGACATCATCAACCATCACAAAGTGTGCCCACCGTCATGTGCACACCAGTGTGTGCATTATTGCATTAGTGAAACCTGTACATACAACATCATCAGTCATTTCCAGATGTGCATTGCATCCCTTCTCTCCATCTCTGTCTGCATTTCAGGGACACCCTGGAGGAGCTCCCCAGACTCAAAGCACCTCTGCCCAGTGCAGGCGCTCATCCCCGCTGCCGCTCAGGAGTGTCTGTGGTTGTGCAGTGCAAACATCCACACTGGCACGCACTGCTCCGGAAAGCCCTCTTGCTTCTCCTGGCCCAGCACGGCCAGCCCACTCTTCCTAATGAGGCTCCGGAGGATGTCCATGTCCCGAGTCACACTGCTGTCGGACAGATCGAAGGTACAGCCCTCCCGGGCCACATTGTCCTTCAGTATGATGACACCATTTTCTTTCAGGCCATCTCGGCATCGGGAAAGAAATGCAAGAAGGTCCTTGTCAGTCAGGTAGCCTACAGGTGGGGCCCAGTTGATGGGAAACAGGATGAAACAGTGGGGAGGGAGGAGAGCAGGGAAGAACGCAAGGCTGGGAAGGAGGCTGCCACTGTCCACTCAGTCACAGATTACTTAATAAACCAAGCTGTCGTTGCAGGAGTCTTTGAAAATCTAGATGAAGAACACACGTCCTCTTTGCTCAAGTCCCTGTCTTTAAAGTACATATTATACTACCTGGCCTACCTACCTCACAAGCATGGGAGAGACACTGGTGTCTACCCATGAGTCCCTCCAATTTCCTTGGCCAACCCAACTCCACTGCCACTCCTTAGTGAACGCTGTGCGCACGCGCGCACGCACAGACACCCCTGATTCCCTGTTGTCTTGTTTCCTAGGAATTTTAGACTAAGAATGACTATTCTGCCAATATATGGGGATTAACCCTGTGGGGCCCACTTTTTAAATCTTTTCAAGTATTTATGTTCCTTCAAGGATTTAGGTTGTTGGTGTGAGGACGCCTGCTGCATCCTCGTGGGTGGGGAGGAGCCGTCCAGCTTGCACCGAGAACCCGGGGAGAAGTCTGGGAGCCGGGACTGCGGAGTTCTCAGGACACCCAGGGCTAGCTAACTGCTCCCGACACAAGCACAGCTCCACGTCTGTCTTGTCCAGCTGAGAAGCGGGGAGGGCAGAGGCCAGGCCACACGAGACTCACCTGAGACCCACTGGATCCAGATGACGTCGTACCTCCCGCAGCGGGGCGCGAACTCCTGCAGGCCGTAGCAGTGGTAGCTCTCTACCTTGTCCGCTTTGACCTGCAGGTAGCTCTGGGCCTCAAGGAGGAAAGGCTCCATCATGTCCACCAGCTCCACGCTGTTGAAAACCGGCAGCAAGACGTGCTTGCTCACCCTTCCTATCCCGGAGCCACAGTCCAGGGCGCAGCCGGTTCCAGCTCTGCCGGGCCCCTGCGGGAAGATGCCTTGTGGGACACTCAAGCATGGGGATTCACCCCAGCCTCAGACACTCCAATCGCCACTTTAGACCAGCTGCATTTGTGCCAATTTTATGGGGTAAAATGTGCAACTTACGTGTACAATTCAACAAGTTCGGACACATGTGAATAGCCAAGTACCCACTGCCACAATCAAGATGCAGAATATTTCATTGTTTCCCCCCCAAATCCAGACATTTCTAGTTCTACTTTATTTTACTCAAGTATGGGTGTTTAAAAGAATTGCAAACTTATTTTATTTTAAAATAATATCTAAGGTCTAAGCAGTTGGTAATTCTCCCCAAGAAATGAGCCAACCCTGGCTCTATAAAAATAGAATTTTCATATCTACAATTTAGGTTAAACCTACAGCTAATGGGACCAGCACTGTAGGTGATTACTTTGTAAACTAGGGCAGGGGGAGGAGCCAAACAGTGAGAGTCTCTCTTGAGTTTTAAAATTACTTTAAAAATTCATTCCATGAAAACATTCCAGTTCATATTGGGATAATTGAAATTTTATTTTTTCTAAACTGGATTTAGGGGGTAAATCTGGGGACCTTAGCTGGGAAATGCAATTGTTCCATTCTCTGGCCAGGATTTTATTTCAAATCCAGCCCCGATGGCACCCGGCATGTTGCTGTGAATGAAAGGTAATTTCAGCAGTCCCCTTTGATGCTAAAAATTGTGTTCCGCTTTTTGCACCAGAAGCATCAGGTTTACTGGGAACTTTTTTAAAAAAGTAAGTCTGTGAATTAAATTAACTGAAGGTGAGTGGCTGAGGAGGTGGTGGGGGCAGGAAGTTAGCCAATGCAAACTTTCTCCAACTTGCTTCTATACAAATTTTTTTTAAAAAGTTTTCTGATTTTTGAAGAGTCAGCTGGTCTAAATTATTTGGACATAACTGGGATGGATGCTAAATAGGTTTTGTGCTAGAAATCACAGTAACAAGATATGTGAAGTTACCAATAAAGGTCTTAAAAAGAAAGCCAATTCTTGATTTCTCGGGAATTAAGGGTAAAACAAAAACCTTTGGCTCTGGATCACAGATGTGGTACAGAGGAAATATCAAAAAATATGCCTTCCATTCCATCCAGAATATTCCCCTTATGCTAGAAAGGTTCAATGAAGAACAAAAAGTATAACAATCATAGCTTCTTTTCAAATGGGATAGTGACCATCATAAGTTGATGTTTACATGTAGCAAACTGTATCTATAATAACTCCATAATACTCATTCCATTAGATGATTATTATTGTAATGTTATTCTCTGGATATGAGGTGTTCCCCAAAAGCTCTTGTTAGTGTATGAATATTCAGAGGTGAAATACTGGATTAGAAAACCTGTAACCTAGTCCGTCCTAGTTTGAATGGACTGACTAGATGGTAGCTGTAGGCAGGTGGGATTGGCTGGAGGATGTGGGTGGTTGGGGGCTGCCTTGGAAGGGGCATCTTCCCTGCTCTCTGTGCTTTCTGGCTACCATGAGCAGTTTTCCTCCCCCAAGCCCTTTGACTATGGTGCTGCGCCTCACCTCGGGCCCAGGGCAATGGGTTTGGGTGACCGTGGACCTCCCTCCTCTGAGTTTTTCTTGTTGGGTATTTTGGTCACAGTAATGAAAAGCTGACTAACAAACTGTAGATGAGAAAACTCAGGTTCCCAGTATTACATAGCTAATGGCAGAACTGAATTTGAACAGGAACTGCCTGAATCCAAAGTCAGTTTTAGGAACATTAGGACATCACCTCAACTGGCAAGCTTTTTCCCCTTGGTAGTGTCTATGCAATGCTATATTCAGAATAACTAAGGCTTCCGCAAGACTCAGCAGGAAAGGGATCTACAGTGATGAGTGGTGTCTGCCTTGAGGACAGGAAGGGGAGGTGGTGGTGCTCAGCCACGTGTTGTTGGTCATCTCTGCTGTGCTCCGCTGCCTTCCTCATTCAGATGTGATGATTTAAACTAAATGAATTCAGGAAAAGGCCTAGACTAAAGGTCTGTGCTGTACATACACAGCATTGTAAAGGCAGCATTTCTGAGTAACTTCCTAAGATGGGATAAAGTATAAGGAAATTACTTTAAGCTACTAGAAATGACTTTACTAGAAATGTCTGTGCTCAATCAGCAATTCTCATTACAAATTTATCTCCTAGCTACTTGGCTCTATGAGTCTACTGGTCATGTTGCTGTCATTAGTGGGGCAGGTGGTTTCAGAAGGAGAACTACGGAGCAATAAAGCCAAGAGACCTCAGAGATCTATGTCAGAGGATTTGACTAGAACAACTGAACATCTGTTTTTCCATGAATAGAGAGACAGGAGGTTGCTCTGGTTCAAGGGAGGCGGAGCCCTGCCACTCCACCTTCCCACAGCTCTCCAAGGAGCCCTTCAGAATCTCACTAAAACCCCGGGGCTTTAAAATCACGTGTTTAATTCCTTTATTTCACACAAAGAAACTGAGGCAAAATGTTTGAAATAAACCTTCCTTAGAGATGGTCATCCTCTAAGTAGTGAAATCCATTTAGTACGTGAAATCTGAGCAGAGATTCTTGAAACTGTTGTCGTTTACAAACACACAGGCTGTCCTTTCTCCCAGACGCTGTGCACCAGGCCTCCGGTGCAGTCGCCTGATTCTTTACTCTGCTTCATGTGATACGGTTGGCACAACGTCTCATTCACAGGCAGCTCCTCTGAGAAGGAATGTTTAGAGCCTGAGCTCAGGGACTGCACCTCTGCTGTTGGACACTGTGGCTGCCGACGCTGTGATCGCGTTGGAATCTGATGCCCTTGGTGAATGTGGCCAGAGCTTTGTACAACACATAACCTCAGAACGAGATATTTTGGTATTTTCATTTTCATTTAATATACTCTCTTTCATTTATGGATTCCTAGAGAACAGTACAATACGACTAGCGCTCTCATGTTACTTCTGATTCTGCCTCTGTATGTCGTTTCAAAGAACATGACTTTAAGCTCATCCAGTAGAATCTAGAACTAAAGTCAAAGCACTTCCTGGCACTGCTTAAAATCCATGAAATAACTGGGCACAGAGGTGCACACCTGGAATGCCAGCAACTGGGGCTGCAGCGGAAGGATCCCAGGTTCAAGGCCAGCCTGGGCCACCAAGTGAGGCCTTGTCTCAAATAAATAAATAAATAAATAAATATATATATATATATATATATATATATATATATATTTTTTTTTTTTTTTTTTTTTTTTTTTTTTTAAAGGACTGGGGTATAGCTCAGTGGTAGAGCATTTACCTAGTATATGTGAGGTCCTGGGTTCAATTCCTAGCACCACATACACACACACACACACACAAAAGAAGTGAACTACAACAAGTCAGGTTGTGATTTTTTAGTCATCCCATCTCTGTGAAATGTTTAAAAAAAAAAAAAAAAAGGTCATCAAATACTGATTTTTTAAAAATGAATTCCCCCTCCATAGACGTCTAAACCTGAGGACAGTTACCAGTTATACCACTGATGTCACCTTGATACCCTTTGTCTGTTTGCTAAGGTAAATATGTTTGTGAGTAGATTAAACACCTTTTCCCACTGTCCCATGTCACTGGGTGTTGAAAGGAAAGCAAAACTCTGAATTAAACAATCTGCCTTTTCTTGGTCGACACAAGAATAGATCATGTCAGATACTCATATTCCCTAAGTCCTTGTTTCTTGACCTGGATACTAATTTAGCAGATTATTAAGGTCAAAGTACTAAAAATATCATTCCTTAAAAAAGACTGTGTTTGTGCTTAGTGAGAGGTCACAGCTTTACAAGGAGCCTTGTCTGCTAAGAAGAGCTCCTTCTTATTTGAGGGGAGCAGTCTGCCTCTTTTCCGGCATGAACACGCGAGCACAAGACGCTTTCCTTTCCCAGGTCCTGGACGTGCTCAAGGGCTCTGTAGGACCAGCATCCCTGCGGTCAGCTTGGCATTCCACACAGAGTGACAAGACAGCTGGATTACTAACTAAGCTTCTGAAATGCTTCAGGATCAAAGTCGGCCTCACCACCAGGCGAGCAGGAGCGATTGCTTTGGGCCAGACTGGAGAGGTGAGGTTTCTCTGGTCCATGGAAAAAAAGCAAGGATTTTTCTACTTTGCAAGACACATGGAAAAAATCTGTCAGAGTTAAGAGCAGGCGGTTTGGTGTCAGCTCTGTCTCTTACCAGTGTGTGACCTTGACAACTTATTCAACCTTCTCAGCCTCAGTTTCCACAACCATAAAAAGGAGCTAAGACAGTCCTTGCTTTAAGAACCGCTGTGGAGAGTAAAGAGGACAGAGCTTCTACAGGGCTTGGCAGAGTGACTGACCATCTTAGAACAGACTTCCATGAAGTGGGTCAGAAACACTGATGTGGTGGGCCTGACCTTCATCTCTGCACGTCCTAGTCCTTTCTGATTGTAGCCAGGGTCCAGACAGACACTTCGGCCCCAGGAAATGTTCCACCCTCATCATATTTTCTCTACCACCAAGCTTGGGACCTGGGTGCTCCAGGAGCTAGAGGTGACACAAACCTAGAGACAACACCATGCTTCCAAGTAGGTCAACAGCCGAAATCCAAAACTGAATATCCACCATGTTTCCTCTATCAGAACAAAATAGGGTCCGAATTGCAAACCTATGACTTTGTAGTGAATTGGAACAAGCATCATTTGCAAATGGTCTTATCCTCAGTAGGACCAAATGCAGCTTTACTGGGTGGGTGAAGTCTACTCTCACAACTACACAAAGTTCCTCATTAAACACATTCCATGATGTCTTGTTAGTAGTTGTAGCAGCAAGTTAGATTGGAGCGGGTTCTCATTTTGTGAACTAAAGCAGGAACTTTACATGGGTGAGCTCATTTGATCTTCACATTCTTCTGTGAAGCAGATTCTGTTTCCATGCCTGAGTAACAAATTTAAGTACAAGCCCAGGATTGCTTCTGCATTAAGTAGGAGAACTTCAATGACTGTAGAGCCCAAGGTTTGACCCTTATACTCTACAATTTCCACAGGACCTGGACGTAGGGCAGTGGAGGCTCACCCCAAACCAGACTACAAAGGGATCATGTTCTTTCAAGGAGAAATCTGAACTGCGTAAAAAAATAATACAAAGGGATTCTGCTGTCCTTACTATTAAACTGAACATAAGCGTACATTTCTTTTCTACAACCAATTTGTTATTATGGGAAATTCAATAAATCAACCCAAGCTCCCAAAGGTATATCTCATTATTTATCTGGATGTCAACTTTTTATCGCTGAGATGTTTAAGAAATGTCTTCTTAATCCTCAAATGCAGTATCAGCACTGCAGGTTCACCTTCTCTTGAAGCATGCATGTAAGATTAGCTTAATGCTAGGAGGACAAAATGTCCACTGGGACAAGCCAGGAGTCTGATGAAGTCCATCCTTCGTGAACGTCTTAAGACAGGCTGAACTCAGCTGAGCCCACGGCTTTAACCTGACTAAATTTACCACACAGAAGCACTTGAGCTCAGTATTGGCAGGGACTTTCCCCTCTCATCAAGCTGCAGTTAGATAACTCACCCCAACAAATTTCCTAAGAAATTCCCGAGAGGCCTGGATATCTGGGCTGGAGAGTTCAATGAAGTTCCCCATCATGCCTTCTTCTGTGGCTGGCACTTCTTGATAGAAAAGTTTAGCTCTAGCATAGAACTGCATCTCGCCATTGATGACTTGGCTTGTTAAGGCATACAACTTTACTGCAAGTGAAACATTATTAATAGTCATTATATCATAGAACAACTCAGTCTTATTGTGCACTGAAATTCCTCTTTAAAGACTGTGAATTTGTGTGTGGAAGAAAGACCACTGGAGTGAAGTCAGAGGATGTGGGTTTGAGCTCTGGTTCAGTGATTTACATGCTGTATAATACTGTGAGACTTCTAAAACTCTGTGATCTCAGGAGATTTCATCTGTCAATCACAGGTGACATTTTCATTAATGAGTAACTCTGTCATTTAATAAACACAGTTACCATTGTGTTTTTGAAGTTTAACAGTTTTTTGGCTGCAGTAAAAATTCCATCACTTTTATGGTGAGTTTTATCTCTGAGTTCAAATGTTTTATGATAATTTTTCTCACTAGTTCTTGCTTCTAATCACAAAGCAGGGGTAAATCATTTTCATTTCTTTTTAAAGACATATCCCAATGTGTCTTTGTACCCACCTTATAGAAATGTAGTTGAGCTCTACCTTCTGAAAATAAAATGCAGAAAGAAACAATATCTATTGAGCAGCTATTCTGTACCATAGGCACACTGTCATTTCATTATTTCAAAACACACAAGGTATTATTTTAAGACATTTATTTTTGGAAAAACATGTGCTCTAACTTCTAAGCCATGAATGAGAATGCATTTATGGGTGTTTTGTCAACCAAAATTCACCCATGCAGATATGAAATATTTTCATTAGAGGATATTCAAAAGGAAATGATTGAAAGTGGATGAAAAGGAAGAACTTTCAATTCAAGATTGCAGACCAACTATACACATTTGTTTTCTGAGCCTCCAATACTCCCCGAGAAGTCTTGAACTAGAGTCAATCCACTTAGTGAAGAAAATGAGAGGGGATCACTGATAGATTCATGATTTTAATGAATTTATGAAAGGCAAAAATCAGATAGAATAAAGCTCAATAATTTGCACATCAAAATAGTTGCAAGAGGAAATTACATTCCAGATTTAGAGCCAATCAGAGGAAAGTGTAAGAATAGGAGTGAAAGCTGAAAAAATAATAATTAATCAAAAGCCTGTCTACAGAACAACTAGGTGAGGGGACAAATGCACCGCTTAAACACAACAGGCAATACATCTGCCTTCACCATGGAAACATATGTCTCTTCTCTAAAAATACAAAAATAAGTAAATTGCTTAGGAAAAACTGAACTAGCCTTTAGCATCAGAATCCTAGAACTCTACTTGCTTTGGCATGTAGAAGACTCCACATGCCTCACACTCATCAGAGTTTGATAAGGGCTACCTGCACATGTGGAGTTTCATGTCACCTTTCTATTTTTGAGATGATTACAAAGCAGAGGAAACCTTATTCATTACCTTGTCATGTATTCCTACATGTAGGTAAACAATGATCTCCAAACTCATGAGAGTAAAATGTCAGCCTGAAAGAAAAAGATTCAGATAAATCATCAGAATTGACCCAAAAGGAAATAGAAGTGATTCAGGAAGTGGAAGAGAATTTAAATCAAAACACAACCAAAATCTCATATGTCTTTGAAGAAACATAAGAACCAGTGCATTCATCAGTCCAAGATAAGATCCAAAGAAAATGACAATGATAATTCAAAGAATAAAAAGGAATTCTTAGAAATTAAAGTTTTGGAATATTGGATACATTTCCAGAACATAAAACAGAAGGACAGATATGAAAACAGAAGTAAAAAGACAAATGTATAAACCCACAAAGACTTAATTCAAGCTAAGTAAGATAAAATTGTTTTAAAAGGAAATTAATAAAATAGAGGAACAAGAGCAACTAAAGACAAATACTAGAAGAAAACTTTCCAGACTGAAAAAGATTATAAGATCCAACAAGTGTTGAGCAGTGTAGCTTTTTGAAAAAACAACGTTTACATTTGTCCTGAAGAAATTTCAAAACAGAAAGAATAATAATAAGATCCTAAAGCCATTTTGAGGGGTAAAATTGGTTGATCTTCAATTTTTCCCAGATATAGCAAATAAAAATATAGTTCTCACAGTTAGATTTGAATTTTTGATAAACAATAAATAATTAGTATCTTAGAGAACACCATCCTATATTCAAAAGACTGAGACCAGGCTTATACCACAAATCTTATCAGAAATGCTAGATAACAATGATAAAATGCCATCAATACTCTGAAGAAAAATTATTTTGAAAATAACTTTAATACCCAGTTAAACTATCAAAAGAATATTTACCTCCCATGGATTCATCCTTCTGAAGTTTCTTGAAGTTATATTCTAGACCAATTAGGGTTAAAATCAAGAGAAGACGCATGATGAAAGATGATGTAATTAACCCAGGAATACCCAAATGACAGCTGTTTATCAAATCTGGAAAGAAATCAATTTACATTACAAAAGAAAGACTGGATTCTAGGCAGTAGAGAGAGTAGGCAAAAAGCAAGGAGACATCAGTATTATTCTAAGGAAGATGTGTTTTTATATCAATCACCAAAAATTTTTAAAAAGCAGTTGAAAACTCTAAGCAAAACACTTAGATTCAAAAATATTATGATCATGGTATGAAGCAAAGCAAAATATGGGATAATTTTGAGAAGAGGGAATCAAAGAAAAAAATCTATTAAACCTTAACTAACAACATTTTTCTTTAGATAATCCCAAAATTGTGATATTCAACTAGTGTATTAATTGCTTCCAAACTGAACAACTTAAATTCAAGAGTCAATTGAAAATTGATTTTAAAAGTTAAAAATCCAATAAACACCACTTATATCACTGCGACTATGTTCCATCTTTGGATTTACACTAGCATTTTCCAACTTAAGCACACTGGAGCCATATTTGAACCCTCAGTGGCCTTGAATTTGCTGGAAGAGTTGCAAGAATCCGCATCCAGGTATGCCATTTTCTGCAGACTAACAATATTACTTGCTATCTCCCCCACACATGTTGACTACTGTGCATAAAAAGTCATTTTAAAAATACAAATCTTTAAGAAGTTTTAACAAATATAGAAGGCTTCTGACACTTTATATACAAATTAGCTACTGATTGAGGGAACACATTAAAAGTAGGATCCTCCAGGTCAAAAACAGACTGGCCTATACCAATCCCCCTTCCTAGCAATTGGTAAAATGTGTGTAAATAGCAGGTAGCTCAATAAATGCTTATAAATCCAAAAGGATGTCAAAAAACAGGCAGGCATTGCCATCCTAATAATATGACTGTTGCAAATTCTGGATATCTCACAAAAATCATGCTGGAAAAGTACAGCTCCCAGATTCTGCCCACGGTTGAATGCTGCTGCTCTGGGGCCCCTGATAAGCCACAGTCCAGGGCTCTCCTTTATCCAAGCAAAGCTCCAAGCAGCCACACTCATCATCACCTGCTTAAGTCCACTAGTTGGTGCAGTCTATTAAAACCTTTTATCTGGAAATGGGAATGGTCCATTATGCCAGCAACCTTTAGACCACAAGTGAATGCCAAGCTCAGCAGGTGTCAGCCTCAATAGGTGGGCTTTTATGGTTCTCATTTTCACCTAATTGACAGGTGCATTTCACTAAAAAAGATATATGAGGTGTCACAGGGAGTCCCAAGTTCTCCCCTTCTGATATCTGTGCATGTTGACTCAGATAAGGCAATTGGTCAACAGCCATGCCTTTAAATATGGAAATGCATGTAATGGCTTGTTCTTGTAGCATTGTAATGCCTTTGTGAAACGTGGGGTACTCTAAGACAGAGACTAGACACTATTATTCCTTGGTATAACATGATACTTATTTCTTGACCTACATTACAAACTGAACTCCCAAGGACAAAAACAGAACACATTCATTTGCTCTGAAATAGAAAAGGGATTTTGTGAAATTTCTAGGAAAGGTGTCTATCCGAGAGGATGTTCAGCAAGAGTCAGTTCATCTATGACTTAGTTGTAAAGCACCAATACAACCCTCAAGGAACAGGAGACAAAGCCCAATCCCTCTCTCATGGAGATTACAAACTAGAAAGGGGCAGTTGAGTTACACATCACCAAGTACCCAGTGAATGGTACAAGCACTAGTAGTCTTGGGGGATCAGAGATGCCTGCAAGTAGGAGCAGTTAGGGAAAGATTCCAAAAGACCTCAGCCACCAAGGATGATTTTATTTGGGTTAGCAAAAAGTTACAAGGAAAGGCATTTCACACAGTGTGGATATGTGGATAAAATGTAGAATCTTCTATTCTTGTCAAATAAAAGCCTATGGAAACACTTTCACTGCTGCCCACATTTGTCACGTTTCCACTCACACTGGGAGGAGGTGTGAGTAGTGGTTAACAACGAGTCTGCGGTGGCCACCTGGGTTCTAGACCTGCTCTGCTCTCACCACTGTGATTCTCTTGCACATGACCTCCCCTGTGCATCAGCTCCTCAAACAGAGATGTGGAAAATAACAGCACACTGAAGGGATGTTGTGAAGGTGAGCTGAGACAGTAGAGGCAAAACACTGGAACAGTGTGTGTCCCTTTTCCTGAATTCTGTTTTGGTCACAGGCCATGCAGAATCATCCATTGGAGACTTTCAGTATCAATGTCTTTGCTGTTCCATGAGTCTCTGAAGCCAGCCGGGGATGGTCAGCAAATTCCCCCATGACTGAACATGGCCACAGGGCGGGCTGAAGTGAGACTGGCTGCCTGGCCCAGGCCGGGGGTCGGGGGTTGGGGGAGGGGGGGCGTGGAGCAGGAGTCAAAGGGTCTGGTTAGCCGCAGTTCTTTCCATAATTACCGCAAACAACAAACTCTCTGTGCAGACTCTCCAGGAGGGGTTCCCCAACCTTTTTGAAAGAAGGGCTTTATTTTCATTTCTATGAAGTCTTGAAATCATCAAGAGTAGGGGAAGCCAACTCTAAAACACCTCAGCAGAGCAGGGGAGGGAGCATCTCGGCAGGCTAAGTTTTATTTCCAACCTGAAAAGCATAATATCCGCTCCAGCCTGCAAACTCTCATATATTGAATTAAGTTTATTGTCTTTGGTAATGTCTGTTCCAGAAAAGGCTACATGGTGACTTTAAAAAAGGCCTGGCTCAGGGGAAGAAAGGGGCAAAACTAATAGTTACTGAAGATTGATGACTTTCACATATATATGGCATTTAATCCTTCCTCTGACACTTTTGAGGAAAATGATGCACATAGACTTTAGAAAATGACAGAGTTCACTTCTCCACTAGTAACAGTGCAAGAATGTGAATTCAGAACTTCAGTATCTGCAATTAATTGTTAGTATGAGGCCATTTAATTCATATAACAGATATATACTGAGTTATTTCTATGTTCCAGGAACTAGGGTAAATGCTAAATACACAGACCTGGAAGAGAGAAAAACAGATGATCCTCCACTCCCATGAGAACTAGAGTCCAATAGAGGAACCAGTATATGCAAACACATCCCATAAGTATCAGTTATAACCTCCTAAAACCAAACACAAGGATTAAGAGAGTTAATTGGGTAGGGCAGACTTCTAATTGCCTATAAGTTGACACTGGCTGATGGGACTTACAAGATGATTCCTTTCTGAACATTCAGGCTCTGCCATGAGAAGAAAAAACTGAAAAAGTCTATTCATCTATTCTTAGAGCTGATAGTTTGCCTTCCTTGCACCCTTAATTTAAAAATATTGAGAATAAATTTAAAAATAAATAAATAAAATAAATTTGTAGGATTGCTTCCATTATTAGATTATAAAACCATAAAAAAGAGAAATTATATGTCTTATTAATATTTGAATCTTGCCCAGTGCACAGTAAATTTTACAATAATAAGAATTCCATAAAATATCTCTTATATTGAATATACCTGAATTGATTATGAAGCATCTGATGTTTCCATCTCTAAAGAGCCAAGTTTCTTCCTTGTAGCGGAAACATGGAATGACAAAATATACAGAATCCCATGGAACTGAGCAGTGGACTCCAAACAGATGTGATATACCTCCTTTGGGGTCAAAATATTGAAAGTGAGTAGATAAGCTTTCAGCTACTCTTTCCCTTTGCCTCATTAACTACGATGCTGTAGCTGATGGAGACTCCATCATCCTGGATTCCTGCATGCCTAAGTGGAATACAGCCTGCCCACCACAATGATGCATATTGAAGTGACGAAGCAAGAGTGGACGTGTTTGGCCATTGAGATGTCAGGGTTCCTTTGTTATTGCAGTATAGCCTAGTCCTTACCAACTAATAGACTCCTCCATGTCTATCATCAGAGATATTGTGGGTAGGGCTCACTCAGTGGCTCTCAGGGAAAATAATGCCTAGGCCAAACTATCAGTTAGAGAAAATAAGCAGTGTTCATTCATGGAAAATGGAAACTAAGGCATATGAAATCAACTTTGGCTGGACTAGACTAATGGTATTCAAACTGTCATGGGACACTATAGGTACCCTCAGAGTGTCTCAGAAGCCAATGGTGTGACAAAGAGGATAGGACAAGAAGAGGACCCTGCATCTAATCCAAAGCAGAAAATTTTAAACTTTTTCCTTTGTTATTCCTTCCAAGGAATATTTTACCAAAATATTGACTTTTTTTAAAAAAAAGATTAGAAATTATTGGCAAAACATCAGCACTTTCACAAAGAGAAAAACAGACAAAATCAAAATTACCATAAAACCAAAAGGATTATATTGGGTAAAAAGGATGAGGGCCAAATACAAATTACAATCTACTTGTCCCAAATTAATCGTCATCCAAGTTTTCCTAGAGATTGTTCTGTTCTTAAGTCACCTTCCATTACTTGCAAAGACAGGTTCTTTTTCTCCCTAGTAATTATTTTTAAAGTGTGGCCATCACCTGCCCTCTAGTGAGGCTCTTCTTGGTCATAATTGATAGCTTTATCCATTCTAACACAACCGCAGCTACCAAACTGCTTTCACTGGGGTACAGCCCCAGGAAAGCAATGCTGTCAATATATAGAGGGACCAGGACATAATCACCTTCTCGTCTTCCCATGTGGATACAGATGAGATGTATTATATGTGTAAATAATTACTTGTGGCAGTGTGATCTAGCAGAAAGAGCCCTGGGCTTCAGTTTTTGCTTTGGTATTGCTCTCTCCAGATTAGACCTTAGCATCTCTGAACTTTCTTTCCCTTGCTGGAAAAAATAAAATAGAATTGGAGAAGGAGATGGGAAAATGAGAAGAAAAATTAGTACTATTTACCCTATGTATGTATAGCTATGATAATCAAATGAAGGCAGATGAGTAAACACTTTGAAGAGAAAGCTCTATGAATACGAGATGAAGGTATTTATATGTCTAGAATTAATGATTCCTCAGAAACGGGGGTATAAAAGGAGACTTTGGTCAACTACTAACATGTAATTTATTGAATGTAATACAAAGAATTATGTAGCCCTCTCCAGAGCTGGAAACCCTGACCACATCCCGTGCACAATGGGGCTTTCACACAACCTTAAGAAAACAGACTGGGGCTGAGACACAGTGCTCCTGCTTTCTTTGGGAGAAAATATAAACCAAGGAAGGGGCGTGGGTGGGGGGTGGCCCTTCTCTCTAATTGTAAGCTGTTTCCTCCTCCAGGCAGTTTGGAGTGCCCTGAAGTAACCACCTGCACAGAGGCTGCGAACAGGAGCCTCAACTCGATGAAGCAGATAAGCTCTTTACTGCTCCACTCTCAGATTCCCCGAAACCTGGAGGAAATCACGAAAATGGAATCAGATGACTGCCCAGCTTTTCTTCTTAATATTCAAAGGCCAATCTAAAATGTTCTCCTGTTAGGCTCTCCAGTGAGCCTCAGGAAGACCAGAGTGGATTACACACACACACTCACACACACACACACACACGCACGCACACATGCACACACACCAAGCACATTTTCATCTATTATTGTTTGTCTCTTTTTAACTCTTACTGTATATCCTCTTGAATATATGTGTGCATATACATATATAAATACACTCTCATCTTTGAGTTACCAAATTTGTCTACCTCAAAACTTTTGCAAATATTACAATGAGCTGTCAGAACTCAAGAAGTGAGTTTCTATGAGCCTGGAGTACAGGCAACTGACACCGACAGAAGCAAATCACTGTGCCTGAAGGTGCATGGAAAGCCCAAAATAGAGTCCTGCTTATCAGGCGGCACTTGATCTTTGCCTCTCTGTACAAGAATGTCATTAAAATGTGTCATCCCTTGGACACTGGCTGCAATTCTTTCCTCCTTCTAGTTTCTCTTCCAGGTGTCCCACAACCTCACACTGTCCCTTCAGTCATTCCTTGTCCCGTATCTGGCAGCTCTGACTCACTTACCCAGGGGAATTTTCTCCAGCAGGTAGAGGTAGCTCTGAAAGAAGTCATTGCGAATGGCTCTGTGAAGGATGAAGGACATGCTGTGCCGGCAGAGTTCACCATCGGTCTTCTGCCAGCGGGATCTAAAGGCAAAATGGGCTCCCAGATGGGCCATGGAGGAGCAGGGCAATGACGACTTCTGAAGAGAAAGAAAGCTTGTCTGACTGTTTCTTTGAATTAGCCTTCTCGTCCTAAAAGAACTTGAGACTGTCATTTTAAACCAGTCCCCTGTCCATCTATATCAGGACAGTCTGTCATGGGGTGTGGGGGAAGGGCAGCAAACATGGGGAGGTCAGGCTCCTGGCACAGACTCCCTCTGATTGCTTGGGCGACACCACTCCAAGCCAGCAGGTGCTAAGATGAAAACAGGCTGCATGAGATCCTGCTCCATCCGGGGAAAAGCACGCTTCCCTTCGTTAGCTGCTGCTTCAAACAGGCTCCAGTACAGCCTGCCAACACCCTGAATATTTGCTTTAATTTGATTCCTAAATTGAAATAGCCTAATTTCCATTTCAAAGAGTTGTGAATATTTTGCAGGAGATCCTATTCCCTGATTTCCATTGCTCCTTCTGGAACACTGTGTCGTCAAGTTACAAGGTCCCTTTCAAAGTCATCTTAGCCACTCAGATTCCTTTCATCAGTAAAATTTTCCCCAAATCACTTCATAGAGATGGATATGTGTTTCATATTTTTAAGGCTCTTCAATAGATGCAATTATTTGAAAGCCTGTTTTGATGTCAGATACCCTGCTCTATCAGCAAGCTCTTGCATTTATTCTAAACAACCCTACCCATAGGCCTCTCTGCCCAATGTGGGTATAATTTCCTCCAGAGTGCATTTGTTTTCTGGACTGCCTTCATTGTCCCTTCATACCTACTCTCCACACCTTCACTTCACTCTGTGCCCCAGGAGGCTGACCTTCAGACTACTGAAGGTCAGCAGACACCCTACTCTGCCTCCTAGCTGGGTTCAGGCCGCAGGCAGTCCCCTTGGCACCTTTCCTGCAGAGAGGCCATAGGCTCACCACATGCTTTAACAGAAAGGCATAGCTAGCTCCTGCTGGGGTCTGCTCATGCAAAAACTCTCTCCTGGTTCTGATCCTTTCTCCTTATTGCTTGCGTGTCAGTGACATGGCTGTCCACCTGCAAGCCGCAGAGCAGGCCTGCTGCTCCCTGCGGTGAAGATGCAGAGGAGCCCAGGAGCACTGGAGCAGCGAGAGGGGCGGCCCGGTGGGTTGGAGCACAGGCGCAAGCACACCCAGGCCTGTGGAGCCCAGCAAGCAGGCACAGCGACCCAGAGCCCAGGCCAGCCAAGGTGCGCCGACCTGTCACCCTTGGGCCACCAGGCCTGGGCACTGTACAGTCGCCTGCAGAAGCCCGCTGCAGAAGCCCGCTCCACGCAGCGCTGCAGCCCGGAACCCAGGAGCACAGACCACCGGCCACCTCAACCTCCCACTTCCTGACCTGCGTGGAGAAAATGGAAGTGGGGCTGAATGGAAGTCGGGACTCAAGAATTGGCCAACGGCATTAGCACCTTTCTAAACTCTAATTAGCATAGGTTTGCACCAATAGCAGTAATCCAATTGCTACATAAAATCCTAGCGCACCGTGGATGGAGAAAGCGAGCTGTTGGGACTCTGTTTTGCACTGCAAGAGTTCTGTTCCTGCTTCTGTTTTTCAGTAAATCCTTCGGTTACACTCATCATCTTGTTCCAGGAGGTAAGAACCCAAAAAAGAAGTTGACGGTGAGCTGTTGGGGCCTACTCTTGACAGCTATAACACTTCTTAGCTGCTAGAGGTCTCCAAACTTACACAGACCCCACATGCCAGCAGAAGTAGGGAATCGAGTTTTATCTCTAAAATTCTTTTATCAGGCTGTTAGGAACTCAGTGTCTTGTGATTTACCTAGACTTTCCCCTTTCTTTGGAAGTAGTTCTTGGTGATCCAGCTCACATTACCTACTTGTGATTGTCATTTGCTGCCCGCAGGGACCATGACTACTGTTTTACTCCTGTAATGTTCCTAGTAGAAAAATCCACATGCACTAAAGGTGCTGTTAACACCGTACCTTGTGCACCCTCCGACTCTCTGAATGTACGTGTGTACAAGCCATATATACATCACACATTATTGTCAGCATCTTCTAAGACGACCCCTATATAGTCAGTTCAGGCTCCTGTAACATACCACAAGAGTCTGGGGGACTTAAACAGCAAACATTTATTTCTCATATTTCTGTAAGCTGGGAAGTCCAAGACCAAGGTGGAGGCGGATCCCATGTTTAGCGAGTGTCCTCTTCTTGGTTTGCAAATGGCCCTCTTCTTGTTGTATGTTCACATGGTGGAGAACAGAGTGAAATCAAAGCTCTGGTCTCTCTAAAAGCCCACCCATAATGGCTCCACCCTTATCTCTTTAATTTCTTCCCAAGGCATCATCTCCACATCCCATCACATTAGGGGTTAGATTTTCCATGTAGGAATTTTGAGGGAATATATACATTCAGTCTTCATCCCTCCTCAGAACCCTTGCTTCCTCCTGCCTCTTTGTTCGTGCCTTTCTGCCAACCTCTCCCTGAAGAAAGTCCAGCTGGACTGACTGGTTCAACTCTAAAGGATAATAAATGGCACAAGTGACAGGATGTGGCTTTCCAGATGAGGTTATATAAAGACCGCCTTCAGCATCTTATTTCTCTCCCCCTCTCCTTTGCTCTAAGGAAAGCTGGCTGCCTGTTAATGCCCCACAGAGAGCCACATGTCAAGGATCTGCCTTCCTCATGGAACAGCCCGAGTGGAACTGAATCTACCAACGACCATGTGAGTGAGCTCAGAAGCCACAATCAATTGTTCAGCGACAACCTGATGAGAGACCCTGAGCCAGCGAAGCCACACCCAATTTATTAACCCACCAAACGGTTTTTATTCTTTAAAGCAGTTAAATTTGAGGATAATTTGGCACAATGCACCTATGGATAATTTATCTATCATCCTTGAAATATTTTTAAGATGTGACATCTAACCATAATCTTTCCTTAAGTTTCACATATGTGTTAATCTTTTACTGGAAAGGGGAGTGGAGAGTCTGTCTGACTCGGATTTATTTTCCTAAGCTTCTGTATTCCCATTTGTCCCTGTTCCCAGAGGAAGAGACAGCCATTTAATTTTAGTGGAATTGCCCCCATCTTCGGCCTCAAGAATTGCCCAGGTTATAAAGTGAGTCATCAATTTTCCTCTGTCCATTTGTGGTTCATGGATAGATGCATCATTCTGGCCTGATCCAATCAGCACACAGTCTCTTCCCCTGGCTCTAGTTTTCATCTGGGAGTGGCACATCATCTAAGTCTGTTATTGCTAATGTCAGCTTAAATTGGATTTTGTTTTGTTTTGTGCTAACAACACAAAGTACTGTCTAATGCAAATAATATACAGCATCATATTTACTCAGGAAATTCTCATAAGAATAGAAATTGAATAGATATCAAACTGAATAGAAATTTCAAGTAGGATTATTTCATAGTGTAAGAAGGCTGGCTCTTAGCTGGAATGAAACAGATGTGACTGAGTTAGAAATGCATTTCCACCATTAATATCTGGGGTAACCTTGATAAATTAATTTCTTAGTCCATCTGGCCTCACTTTTCTCTTCTGTAAAATGAAAATGTTGTTGTATCTTGTCTGACTGTTGTGAGAATTAAATAAAATACTCCATGTGAGACACCACCGTACCTAGCACACAGCACATGGCCAGCAAGTGCTGGCTAGTGTCATTCCAATCTTTGGAAGAAAGCTGATAAAAAATTACAGGCTCTCCATTCACAACATATTGAGGAGATTATTTGTACTCGGTGCATTAAAGAATGGAAAAGAAAGACATCTAAAGGAAGTGGGCTGTTGGAGCCCATGCTTCTGCCCTTTGGCATTTTCTGTCATGTGGGAAAGCTAAGGAGAAGATGGCTTGGTACTCTCCTTGTGCCTAACTGGAGGCTGGTTCTTAACCCCAACGACTTAGCTATGTTTTGATAACCCCTCCTACGGGGAAGGGTCAGGATGTTTGGTCCTAGGAGAGGTCTGACCGACTCCCGCTACTCAGTACTGCTTATTTGGCAATTGATATTGGCATGTTTCTCAGTTTTTACACAACTAATTTTCTTCCACTATAAACTGGACATTAATTATTTGTGTTTGGACAAGGATTATTAAGTGTTCTACAATCTTTACATTTCAGGCCTATAATTCCTGACAGGGGTGAAAGACTGGTTGATACAAAACGGCTTTGTCAAATTGTGTTTGTTTCTGTAGGTCACATTAGATTTTGCGACTCTTTCTCATAGCGACATGGTCTGAACCAGTTTCTGGCTCATTGCATTTGTTTCCTTAAGACTATAATTTTTCTCTCACACAGAAATGCTCTATTTGCTGCCACCCCGCACCATTCTTGGCCACATTCATGCCAAGTGAGGAGACAGAGAGCTCAAGTCTAACACAAGCATCCAATTTCCAGGCAGAATAGGAAAACAATGAATGCAGGAGAAAGAAAAATGATGCAGCCAAACAAAGTAGAAACTCTGAATTTACCAATCCTGGTTTGCCTTCTCACAGTGGATCCCTTGGAGGGGGGTGAAGACTGTTAAAAACCAATGACCAGGGAGAGAGACTCAGAGGTAAGGAGAATAAGGAAGAAAGGCTGTGTAAAAAGCATACTCCTCAGGCGATGTGATAAGATAAATATTTGTGGAAATTCACTCGGTGTGAAATACACATCAATTAAAATTTCATAAGGCTTTAAACAGAAATTCAACGAACAGGAGGAAACAAGGGTATTTTCAGACAAAGAGAATTTACCACTTCAGAGGCTCACTGCAAGAATGACTGCAAAATCCACTTCGGGGGGAAAAAAATTGAGACAGAAGAATGGGTTAAAAGATTAACAACACAGAGCACAGAGTCCCCAAATAAATCTATTCACATGTTGTAACGTGATAGAAGACAGAGACAAGATGTTCTCAATAATGGTCTTGGTGTTGGCACACTGGGATTCCTGTCTGACATCACATCATTCACGACCCTATCCCAGGTAGATTCGAGATTTAAATATGAGAAATCAAATTCCAAAACTCTTTGAACACATTTAAACAAATATCTTTATGTAAAAAAATGTATAGTCTTTCTTAATATGAGAAAACAAAAGCCATAAAGAGTAATCAATTTTTTTTTTTAATATTTATTTTTTATTTTTTGGCAGACACAACATCTTTGTATGTGGTGCGGAGGATCGAACCCAGGCCGCACGCATGCCAGGCGAGCGCGCTACCACTTGAGCCACATCCCCAGCCCAAGAGTAATCAATTTGACGATTTAAAATTAGAATAATGAAATTTTGTTCATCAAAAGAAACCATAAAGTAAAAAGCAAAACAAATTCATAAGAAATATTTGTGGCCTCAACAATCAACCAAAAATGAGCATACTGCATACATGAGTGATTCCTACAGATGAATATGAATACAGAAAATCCTATAGAAAAATAGAGAAAATATACATACAGAAATGTAAAGGTAAATGCTAATTAAACACTTGAAAATTTTTCACTCATTTATCATCTGGGGTGTGCACGTTTTCCTCATAACTAGATGCCCCACAAGATGGGCAAAAATTAAGGCTAAGTAGCTAATAATGTGGAACAGCAGAAATAATTACAAACTGTGTATTTTAATGAAATCTCACACAAACAATTTGCAAAACAATTTAGAATTATCCTGTAGAGTTAAGGATGTCTGTATCCTAGACCAAACAATTCCATTTGTCGGCATATTCCTTAAAATAACTCTCACACATCTGAACCAGCAAATATGTACAAGAATGTTTGGAATGGTCTTATTTACAATACCAAACATACAAGCAAAAACTCTGTGGCAATCCAGATGTCCAACAACATCAAAATTGATAAATAACATATTTATAGAATACAAAGTCAAAACACGGCAACAAAAATTAATGAACTGCTGTTAGGGAAAGGCTCAGCTGTTAAATGCCATATTATGATTTAGATATGAAGTGTTCCCCAAAAGATCATGGGAGACAATGAAGAAAGTGTAGAGGTGAAATTATTGGGTTATGCAAGTCTTAACCTAATCAGTGCATCAATCCCTAAATGAATTTACTAGTAGACAACTGTAGGCAGGCAGGTGTGGTGAAAGGAAGTTAGGTAATTGTGGTTATATTTTGTCCTGATGAGTGGAGCGTAGTCTCTCTGCTTCCTGTTTTCTGCATCCTGAGCTTCTTTCCTCCTCCATGCTCCTCCACCACGTTGCCTCATCTCAGGGCCAGAACAATGGAGTCGGCCGTCTACGGACCGAGACTTTTGAAACCATGAATATCAAATAAATATTCCTCTTTTAAAACTGTTCTTGTCAGGTCTTTTGGTTAGAACAGCAAATAAGCTGACTAAAACACCCCAGCCCCCTTGGAGAATCTTCATATGCCACACAGGCTGGAACCACAGCCAAACTGAGCCAAACGGCTCTTTATGTCTCAAGTGACTGAATCAGCTTGGCTTTGTCCTGTCATATGTGCTTAATGGCTGCTGCCAACACTGCAAATGTAGACAGATCTCAGAAACCAATTGTACATGAAAAGCAATTTGCAAGAGTGTATTGACTCTCTGTTACGTAACTTTCTGTGTAAACTTCATATACTGCTTGTATAAAAGTTCAAACAGAAAACTAGGCAGTAAGATTTTAAAAGACTCATAAATACAATGAAG